>NC_135339.1:34726759-35341743 GCF_023851605.1 Tamandua tetradactyla | reverse complement strand
ACACTGCGTCCCTTCCACTTCTACCAGCTTGAGCACTCCCCAGGTACATCCATCAGGCAAGACGATAAGCAGAGGGCAGACTCCGTCAGCCCCTAGTACCGTGCAAAGCCAACTGCCCAGCCAGTGTTTCTGGTCACTCAGGCAGCCCCATCAGCCTCAGGTAGGTAGAGCTCACAAGGGCAATTCTCACGAAATTTAGAGGCCACAAAAACTCAGAAATTAGGAGCTTATTTCTCTCTCCTGATGACCTGGCTGTGCTCCCAGGGCCGTTGTCAGAGCAGGCCACCATCCTGCCGCAGACCTGGCTTCAGTGGCTGTCAGGACAGCACAGGAGGGTGGGGCTAAGAGGCTATTACCTGGTTCATTTTTTTGTTGTTTTTTCTCTTCCAGAGAACAGTTCACTTTCCGAAGAAGTTTTTCAACCAAGTAGCTACACATGCTTGTAAACCATGGAGGCAAGTGTCATAAGGCAAGTAATTTAGCTCTCCAAACCTCAATTTCTTCTACTCTAAAATGTGGGTAACAACATGTGTTTTTCTGCCAAGCAGGAATCACGTGAAGCACAAATGAAATAATTTCCACAAAGGGCAAATGCCAAAGGTGTTATCATTATTTTTCTCTTTCTCACTATCTTACCAGCACTAAGACCTACATCTCAGCATGTCACTGACAGGGAAGATTCTAGGTCATCCATACTGGTTGGAAAACTACATTGTTTCACATTTAAAATATGAAGTTCTCTCTGGAATGAAGGACCTGGATAGATAAGAATGCAGATGCTACAAATTTAGAATTTGGAATACGGATGGAGCTAAATGGAAATAAGAACTTAAACAAGGCTTCGAGGGGAATACTGAGCAGACTCTTGAGTTAATCTTAAATGCATTTCGTTCAGAACTTAAAAAACAATTTCAGAGCAACCTTCGAGCTAGCCTTTCTGAAATATTCTCTCCTCCTTGTCATAGCAAGTCCTGGAAGAGCCTAGTCAAGAAGATTTCGTTAACTGAGTTTTCTTAATTAAAGTTGCATTTGCTTCAAATGCTGTATAATTTAGACTTTACACTGAGATTAAAATTTACCTTTTATTGAGCACTCACTATTGTCAGGTCACTGTTTTAATTGTGTTACACACATCATCTAATTTAGCCCTGTGACGCTTCATGATGTGTTTTAGGGGCTATTATTTCCTTTTCATTCTCACAAAAATTGAGCTCAGAACGTTTAAATAACTTACCCAGTGTCCTGAAGCTAGCAAGTGATACAAACCCAGGATTATCTCTAAAGCCCCTACTCCCAACCATTTTCCTGTGTTGTTTCTTAATTAAGATTACCTTTTACCCGGTCAACCCAACTAGTATGGTCTTTGCTGCAATGAAATAGGCTAAAAGGATCAGTCTTCACCCCATTGGCTGATATTTCCTAGAAGACAGAAGCCACTCTTCACCAGGTCTGTGGACAGTCGATTCAGCCTGGCTGGGTGCCCTTATCTATGGATGCCATGGTGAGGTTGGCTACTCCAAGTTCCCTTCGTTGTCAGGGGATAAGTTTAGGAACTGTAAGGTCACAAAATCCCCCAGCAAATGGGAAATGGGTGTGGGAAGATAAACTCGGGGCTATTAAGTTCATCTACCATCTTTCCCTTGACAGTCCTGGGGCCGTGGTTCCATGCACAGCTCTGGCACTCAGAGGCAGGATAAAGGGCAAGAAGCATTAGTCTTCCCCAGTCCCTCCCAGGAAAGGAAAAAGAACCAGCTGGAAAGGGCAGTGCAGTTGTTTCACAGCAATGTAGGCTTAACGGGAACTGGCCCCCATGTTAGGAATGTGCAACTCTACCCGCTGCTGATTTTCTCCCCAAAGAGAGACGCTCTGGGACGTAAACTTCAACCAAGAATTGGATTTTCTTACAATGTCAACAATTACTTTGTTATTAAAGAGAAAATCTGGGAGGGAGACAGCATATGGGCACATCTGACATGGGACACGGAGGAGGAAGCAGTGTTCCAGGTAGTGAAGTAATTGTTCAAGGACAATTTGTATGTGAAAATATAACCCCTATAAATCTGCCAGAGCCAACAGAGCTGAAGACGAATCACTTACACAACTGAGTCTCTCCCCAGCAAGGCTGACCACGAACTTAATTTAGGTTCCCGCCCTGTGTGTCCTGGCTTTCAGATATTTTCTTAAGGGAGACATGGGCAACAAAGAAGGAAATTGATATCAGTCCCCTTGCCTTCTCCTGTTCACAACATCTTTTTCCTCCCGGTATTTTTAGAGAGATTTGATTCAAAATATAAAATTCTAGGCCATATTCCACACCAGTAAGCGTATCATTGCCATGGTGATAGAGTATCAGCCTAGAAGAGAGAACCAACTTTCTGTTCCAGACGCCACCCATAACTTTGCTGTTCTTGTTGGCATGATTGAAAGAGTCAGAGTTGCTGATCCATTATCAGGCCAATTGAGAATTGCCTAAACAGATCATTCAGCCCATAGGATATGTCATATTAGGGCAGGGATCTTTTTTTTTCTTGCTCATGCTGTATGCTCAGTGCCTGAACAGTTATTGGTATGTAGTAAGTGTTCAGTTGTTACTTGTGACATGAATGAATGAACAAATCATGCATCCAGCATCCATCCTTAAAGGTCAATGCATGGCTTTTTTCCTTCCAAGAAATTGCAAATAATACTCATTATCCCACTCAGCTTTATCTCTGGGACTATGGATTTCATGGGACCACTGACATACTTACATGTTCCTTTAATTGCTGGTCCATGATTTTAGAGTAAGAGCTCATCTCTGGAAGAACCTTACACTGATGAATTCTTCCACTTTGCTTTCAAACCCTCCCAACCAACTCCTGACGGCTGAGGTCCGCTTTCTTAAATTCACATGTTCACCAACTTGGATAATACAGTAACACACTATCAGAGAGCCATGTTCAGAATTATTGCTCTCTAATTTATCAGATTCTGGTTTTATTCCATCATACTGTTTAAAAATGTAAGTTCTGCCAGTTTTTCATAGGGGGTTTTAGAAAAGGGGCTTCTCATATGATCTTGGTTAACTTCCCCTTTCTGGGTCTCCACTTCCTTATTTGACAGAGGACAGCTGGAGCAGACCGGAGGCTATAGACACATTTTATTTGATCTGTACAGTGGTTTTCATTTCTGCATATGTGTGTGTGTGTGTCACTTGTGTTTAGTTGCCAGTATATAAAGACATTTTCACATAAAAATCCCACAATCCAACATTTGGCTTCTCTTTAGAAGTCATAACTGGCAACACGGGGTCCAAATTCTGTCATGGGAGCAATGAGTGGCTGTCTCCCTTTCCAGGTAGATTGTTCTCTCTGGTTCTCCCAGTGTCCCCAGGTCCACACCACTCCTTAATGTCAAGGCTCCTGAGATAGGTGAGCCTTGAAATTCCTTCCATATCATCCTAGAATTATATGAAATACTGTCACTTAGAATTGGGTCACTGGTAAGCAAGTAATGGGGATCTACACTGAGCAAAACTCTGCTGTCACTATACATGATTTATTTATTTATTAGAACCCCAGGGATACTTGGTGCTCGGGTCCTTGGTTTCCTCATCAGTTATAATAAGGGCGATGGGCTGTGAACCAAGGGTCTACTGGGGCCCAGAGAACCCATGCAGTCCACTGGCCTCACTTGGAATTTAAGGTTACAGCATTACAATGTGCCTCTATAGCTGCTTGGCAAATATACCCAGATATTAGCATTGAATGACTAGAAACATGGTCTGTTTTCAAATTGACATTCTTCTCCTTAATGCTGTAGATAATGTAAGTGGTAAGACTACTAGTACATTTTTCCCATGGGATTCAATAAAGCTATTTTTATTTTGGATGGAAAATAAATATAGCCCATAAAAGTTTATTTTTTTCTGAGTAATCTCTTCCATTTCTCAAATTCTATGATTCTGTGTTTTGTTATTCTTTTTTCCAACCCTAGACATAATACTCCAAAATTGGGGATATTCTACAAATATAAGTGGAAAAGAATAAAACTAAAATTGCCTAAACATATCCCAAATGCTTTCCAACGCTGTTACATTTTGGTCTCATAACAGTCCTGTGAAGTAGATATTATCATCCTATTTTTACTGTGAGGGATGAGTAAGAGCTGGAACCAGAAATCAAACTCAGTGCTCTCTGATTCAAAATCCCAAGCTTTTCCCATCATACTTAACTGTCTCTTAGGAAAGTCTGTTTCCCACACTATAGACAATGAGATGACTTCAGTGAAACTGAGCGTTACTGAGTTGAACATCCTTCCATTATTGACTCATTAAAAAATAGATACATTGTTTTCTCTTTGAGGAACTTATTTTAGGCGTACAAATTTGTAAATCTATCCGGTTAATCATTACTCATTTTTCACTGTTGATTTTTTATTTTTCAAAAGATGCTTAACAATGTTTTTGTTTCCATTGTACTTATTTTTATGATTATCTTCTAGTTCATCACAAGTGACACATATTTTTCTCTTTTTGGGAGGGACAAAAGGTTTTAAAAGTGAATCAGTCAATACAAACAAGTAAATAATATTTACAGCAGACAGTACAAGTGGCAAAACAAGGAAGAAAAGATTGAGGTTTGAGAAGTACTGGTCCAAAGGAGAAGATATTTGGTCAGGATTCTTCCAGACAGGCTTTGCTCCATTATGGGTTAATTAAAAACTCAACCCAGAAAGCAGCCATCTTATTGATTGAACATGGCAAAGTGCCAGAAACAATGAAGTGTTGACAAGGAAAGAAGATGTTAATCAAAGAAGAGGTCTCTTTCCTTTTTGTCATCTCAATGTTTCCTTCTCAATACCCCTTCTTGTCCCCCAACTCCACCCAACTCTGTATCTATTATTTTTCCATTAAGGAACCCATGCATTTTTAAAATTCAGCTTAATTAGACACTGACCTATATTTGGCTCCTCTCTTTAGCACTAAAATCTCCCAACTCATGTAATAACTTTCTTCTCTCCTCAGTACAGCAAATGGAAAGTACATGTAAATAGATAAAAACTCCTTTTCTAAGAAAGACCCTCAACAAAAGCACCAAGTAGAAAATGCCAAGTGTTTAGAAAAACATCAGCTTCATTTTATTGTAAATATTCATTGTTTATAATAAATTCCTAATAGCTTGAAAATCTAATTTTTTTCCACTCACAATTTTATACTTGGTCATGTGGAAAATGCTGGGTTTTTTTCTGCCTCTCCAACTTCTTGTGCAGAAGTTGAAGATTTTGATATGTGAATCCTTAATTATGAACCATTACAATAAAAATATCATCTCTGTACTAGCACTAATACCATGAGGTATCAAGATGTAAAGTGTTACAAATTATTTGGGAGCAGACTTTGAACCTTACTATAGAAGATAGGCTCAGAAAACTCCGAGAACAAAGGGAGATAGAAAGTCTGTAAGAGTAGTTGATCTGTAATGAAACCCTTTTGCAATTAGAACACACAATTACACATAACTTTTATGTTAACCACATGGCACTTATATAATTTTTTCAGGGTTGAAAATGTATGACAAATGTATCATATCTCTCTACACCCATGCCCGTGACAGACATAATTAATCAATCAAAGAACTCTTTCTCACTAAAAGTATTCATAGTAGATGCTACTCTTGGGATGGGATCTGGAGAAGGAAGGTGGCAAGAAATCTCTCTTATTTTTGCTGCTTCCTTCCTTGTGGAGGGAGCATCGTTACCATAATAGTCTTGGATTCTATTTCCTGACTTATTTTTGCCCAGGAGAGGAAAACAGATGTAATCCGATTGGTGATCTTTGTTAGAACCACTGGCCATGGGTTCTACCAATCCCTTTCTCTTGGAGAGTGCACACTCACAGAGAGCATGTGCTGCTGATTCTTCTCTACAAGCCAATGAATTTATCTATAGAAGCCTTAGCCTCTGGGAGGATCTGCAGTGATCTGCTGCTGCCTGAGACTGGGTGTTATTTCTTTAATGTCAGAGTTAAGAACGGGGAAGGCTTCTATGCTGCAGCTGTAACTCACATTCTTCAATATCAACTTTAACAATAACAAGGGCTCTCTGCCATACTCTTTTGCCTAGAAATAATTGACTTAGACCTTGGAACAAAAAAGAAGAATAATATTTATTGGGTCCCTCAGACTCCCCAAAATAGCAACAGAATAGGGTTTTATGGAAAATTAATGTACAACCTAATATACTCCAGGAGCCATAATGTACTGCAGTTTACAATTAAAGAGAGACATGAGGTCAGTGTTGTTTTGAGAGAACTGCTGACTTCCTAGAAGGGGCTCCGTGCATTAGCAGCTATTTCATCACCAAGTTTCAGAGACTTTGCCATACTGATCACCAGTTTTGTCATGTTACAGCCATGATCTGTCCCAAGCAACTGGTCCAACTGACCAAACTCCTAAGCAATTCTAGTATGCTTTTAATGCAAGTATAACTCAAAAAAAGTCTTATTATGGGCCAACTGAGCAACATAGTCAAATTGTACATTTACTTACACCTTGATATAATTCCGCTTCTGTGTATCTACCCTATAGAAAATATTTGCACATATATGCAAAAATATATGTGCAAATTTACTGTACCACCTATAACAATGAAAAATTAGCAGCTTACCTAAATGTCCAGCAATGTAGAAATGGTTAAGTTTCAGGATGCAGTAATTTGGAGCTGTTATGTACCCCAGAAAAGGCCATGCTCTTTTGACCCATTCTTGTATGTATAGACCTATTGAGGTGGGACCTTTTGATTAAGTTGTTTTCAATTGAGAAGTGATACAACCCATTTAAGTTGGTTCTTAATCCTGTGCAGGAGTCCTTTGTGAGAGGACAAAAAAGAGGAAAGTCCCCAGAGGAGAGAAAGAGCCATGTGAAACCAGAATCCAGGAGAGAAGGCCCAGCAGATGCCATGCCTTCCCATGTGACAGAGGTACCCTGGGCACCAGCAGCCCTTCCTCAGAGAAGGTCTCTTCCTCTTGATGCCTTAATTTGGACATTTTCATGGCCTTAGAACTGTAAATCTATAAACTAGTAAATCCGCACTGTAAAAACCAATGCATTTCTGGTATATCGTATTCTGGTAGCTTTAGCAAGTTGAAATATTGGATGTTATGTGCACGCAACAGTGTTTTGTTTTCTAATGCAGTATATATCCTATGTCAGAATGGGGCTACACAGAGGGAGGAATTCCACTCCTTAATCTATACTTCCTCCATTTGAAATTTTAAGTGAATGACTCTAAGGAAAAGTTGATCATTGATGTAACAGTCTTTATTAACAGTATTTTTACTTGGGTAAAGGAGGCTTCTGCCCATCATTTAGATGTCTCCATAATCACAGTAACTGAAAGCTGATTTGATGATCAGAAGACAAGTGGGTGCACAGAGCAAAGGGAGCCGTTATCTTGAGAGAGATTTCTCTCAAACCCAAGTGTGCCTGATTAACTCTTTCCCTCATAAAAAAGTACAAGTATCCAAGGGCCAAAGTCTGCATGACTGCTAAAACCAGAGTCTCCTTCTCCTATACAGTGTTGGATAAGTGTTCCTCTTTTGGTTCCCATTTCAGAAACTCCAAGCAGATCATGAATTCTTTCTGCACTCAGAGCCTAATGCGGTGGATTGTGTTTCAGTTTTGGCCAGGTTACTGCCCTAGAGAAGTATTAAAGATTAAAACTGCCTCCATATCTCCTGCTAGAAGAAGCATGCTAGCATTCTAAAAGCTGGGAGTAAAAACCTATTTAATTTGTTTAACTCAAACATATCTTGTCCATTTTTCTTCTCAGAAACATGTTTCACAAGTCAAACTTTAGGTGGCACTTGAGAAAACTTGCCCGTGTTTCCATTTTGCAGCAATATGAACATTCTCCTTTGATTGGATATGAGTCATCCTAGCTCCCTATAACCTCCTCAGCCACTCAGGGAGTCCCCTAGTAGCTGTCATTTCACAGATGGTTGATCTCATTAATCATATGTGAATTCTAGGTACTGACTCCCAGTACTTATAAAAGCAATCATGTCTGTAGCATAGGATTTGGTCTGTGGTTTACAAAAACACCTAATAATGCCTTGAGTTAGCCTAGTAGTTCCAATTTTTTAAAGGTTTTTTCACATCTATTATTTTATTTTGTTCTCCTAATAGTTCTCTTAGGTATGAGTGGTTCTGTGCCATTTGTCCATTGACAGAGGAATTGAGGCTCCAAGAGGTAACTGAGATCATGTCTTAGTGATGACCAAGCCAGGCCTACAACAAGTATCTCCTACCTTTTAGCCTTGAACAAGAAGTCAATTCATACCTCGCACCAAATAGGTTCTTAATCCACTGGACTTTTCAAACCACTTAAAGCCATGTGCACTGAAGGCTTAGACTAGTGGATGGTATCTGCTTTAAGCCATTAGGCTTTTCTCTATCGTAGACTTGTGCCACACTGGTCATTGCTGTTGTCATTCACTAGAGTCCCTGTCCCTAAGGGAAAGGTAATAAAACTGTAAAATTTATTCAAAAGTCACTGCCAAGGAAAGCAGTGCATGCTGTCTATGAAGTTCCATGGGTATTGATGTCGTTCTTAGCTGGGACCACCAGGGAATTCTTTACAGAAGTTGGCTTCCAACAAATGATGACCAAGGGAAGGTTGAGTAGAGACATTCCAGGAACAGAAATGTCATGAACAGAAAAACCTGTCCTTTCAAGCTCCTGGGTCCCACTATCTGAAATATAATATTGAGGATCACCAAATGCAACAGAGAAAGCAACCCTTCTGTGTCTGAAGCTGCCCTGAGCTTCAGCAGAGACCCAAGTATTAGGACACTGAGCACAATTTCCTTTGCAACATGGTCACTGATTCTTTACTGACCTTGGGTGTAAATTGCTTATCAGTAGGCTATTTTTTTATTTACATGACTGATGCTTTCTCATTCTAATGCTAAGTGCTGCACAAGCACAAGTTTGAGTTCTGAGTTACCCTTCCAGCCCCAACTGTACTACCATGGAGCCTTACTGTTTAGAAGTTCTAGAGTTACCACAGCCTTTAGGAACTCTGTGCCTATGTTCTCCCAACCTAAATGAGGACCAACATCAAGATACTAAAGGTGGAGGCCCTCAAAGGTTCAGAGCAGATCAAAGGTTATAGTGAGAGGTAATGGGAAGCAGGGTCAGGAAACATCCCCAAATTACCAAAGCTGAACTGAATTGAATTGAATTAACTTGCTCCCCGGCTCCTGCTCAGATCAGATACTTTTTCCCTCACCCAATTAAAAAAAAAAAAAAATCTAATAGCAAAAAATTTTCTATCAGGCAGAGAAATTAACTGCCTTGTCAAAAGTCACACAATATAGTTACTTACCCATCCCATATTCCCTCAGGGCTCAATTTCTAATAACGGATGTTTTTACTTTTAACCAGATAAACTGATCCTTTGTGCTGGGTTAGCTAGCAAATGTTCTTTCCCCCAGGAAATGGTGCCTTAAGACCCAAAGGTCAACTTGATTCCTTCATTCCTGAATCCTACAAATTATTAACATTGCCTTAGAAGCTGCCTCCTCGGTGAACTTGCACAGTTATTTAATCTCTCTACGCCTCAGTGTCCTCAGTGGCTAACAGGGACTTCTGAGAGTACTGATATCATAGGAATTGCAAGGATTAAATAAAATAATTCAATTAAAGTATTTAGCAGAATTCCTAGCACAAAATGAGTGTTCAATAAATATTAGCTTTTATTTTTACCTTGAACCTACTCAGGTTTGAGTCTCTGCTTGTGCTGCACATCTGCAAAAAAATTTCCCAGTGGCTAAGACAAAGAAGTTCTAATATTCTCTTTTCATTTTTTGTATTATAAGTAGAAAGTTGTGGCACTACCACAACATATAAGGAAGCGTAGTTACCTTAGTTCTGCTATTGACAATTATTTGCAGCTACGTCTTTGTTAGACTTAACATTGTTTTAAACAACTTCACACATCAAGTCATGTTTCTATTATCTTCTTAATAACTGCATATATTTTTCCTTATTCAAGATTGTGCCATGATTTAATTAACCAATCCCCTGTTGTTGATTGTTTATGTCGCTTCCAACTTTTTGCTATTTTAAACAACGTTTTGATGCAAATTTTGTTCACTTTCGTGAACTTGTCCAGATTTTTCCTTACGATAAATTCATAGAAGTAACATTTCTGGCCTGAGGATATGTTTTATCTAGGAGATTTATTTTATAGTGTCAAACTGTCTTTCAGAAGGAAATTGTACAACTTGACATGTCAAACGGTGCACAATCGTACTTCCTTAAATTCACCCCTACACTGGGTACTTTTAAAAATCTTTGCCAATTAGATGGATTATAAATGTTATTTCATTTTTTAATTTAAATTTTTATCAAAGTTAATGATGAGAACGTTTTAATACATTCATCAGGCATTTGGATTTTTTCTTCCGTGACATGACTGATGATGACATTGAAGAGCTGGTAAAGTGTGTTGTTGAGTGCATGGACTCTGAAGACTTATGACCTAAGTTGGAATCCAGGCTAATCCTCTTTCTCACTGTGTGATCTTGGGCAAGTTACCTATCCTCTCTGTGCCTCAGTGTCTTCAACTAAATTAGGTATAATCTAAGCACCTAGAGCTAGTATGTGAAAGCACTTAACAGTAACCTACTTGTAAATATTGCCCATTTTTCAGTTGGTGTGGTGGACTTGATTAGATGGATATGGTTGGAAAGGCGAGGTAAGGCACATCCAGAGAAAGGAATAGCATAACAAAGGTACAAAGGGACACGAAGTGCCATGCTAGCTCCTACATTTGAAACTTCCCAATATTTTCATGTATTTTGAGGAAAGAAGAACAAGAATGTTTCATATATTGTTTTCCATCCATGGAACCCTATTTAAACCATAAAGAAAAAGCCTTAACAAGTCTTAACATGAAGTTTTATCAGTCTATATATGACGCTGTCCCCCTGGGCTTAGTAGCTCCCAGATTGTGCTTTCACCTACAAGAACCCAAGTTAAGTCCCAATATTTGCCCCCAAATTCTATGGGCCCATGACTCCAAATCCTCAAAATGAAAATTATGCAAGAATACCTCTTCTTTCCCTGTTACTCTGCACACGGGAAATTATTAGAGCTCATTTTTGTACTCTAATGGTGTCTTCAGGTTTGGTTGACACCATTCAAAAATGTACACAGCCCCCAAAACGTTCGTAGAGGCACAACTTCGGGGTCAAAAGGAACCTCAGAGCACATCTGGTTCAACCCCCTCATTTACAGAGAGGGCTCTGGATCACTGCAGTCAAAGCAGATCCAGGAATGGAGAAGTAAAGAGCTCAGGGAGGCTTTCCAAAATTTGGAGTTCGGGAGTCTTCTATGTTATTTGCTCACCAAATTAAAAAAACCCAACCCAAGTGTTGGGATTAAAGATGGAGGAGGTACAAGTGTTCCCCATCCTTCCCATATACCCCGTCCACAAAAGGCTTGAGGTGTTTATGAAGCTGGAATTCCAAGGAATATATTTGAAAACCTTTTGTCTAGTGACAGTCAGCCTCCTTTTCCTCTTCTTGCCAATTTTCTAATCTTTTCTTCTCACAGCTTTGCCTTACATCAGTCACCTAGCATTACTTACCACTTCTGGGTCTCCGTTTCCTCACATGGAAAAGGAGGGTGCTTTAAAAAGATGCCCTCCAGAGCAAACATTTCATGATTTCATTTGTGGGCCTACACATTAACTCCAAGAAAATACTTTCCTGAGACAAAATACTATGTGTCTACAAAAAATTATCACCCCCATCATTACCACTATGGAAAAATAACTCAAGGGCTTAGCACAAATTCCCAGACAGGCACAGGATACAACTCAGGGGTTCTTATTTCCAGAGTTTCACAAGCCAGGCACACCCAAAATGGATACTTCCTCAGAAAATATAAATATAGGCACTACCATAAGTGAGGGGATATTAAAAAACCAGGTTTTCCAAAATTAAAAACAAAACTTTCTATAATTCCATGTAAACATTTCAAAGTTGCCTTTAATATCATCTGCTCTGTGGTGTCTTCCCAATCCTTTTTTTTTTTTTAAATATTTTTACTGACAAATCTCCACACACATACAGTCCATACATGATGCACAATCAACGGCACACGATATCATTCCATAGTTGGGCATTCATCACCATGATCATTTTTTAGAACATTTGCGTCACTCCAGAAAAAGAAATAAAAAGAAAAAACTCATACATCCCACACCCTTACCCCTCCCTCTCATTGCCCACTAGTATTTCCATCCACCCAATTAATTTTACCCCAACCTCCTTTATTATTTATTTATTTTTAGTCCATATTTTTTTACTCATCTGTCCATACCCTGGATAAAAGGAGCATCAGACACAAGGTTTTCCCAATCACACAGTCACATTGTAAATGTTATACTTCGCAGTCTTCTTAGTGCACTGATCTCTCTCCCACGGTGACACCAGTCCCAGGACTGGTGATTCTCGGCTCTGGTTGCACATTAGGACTGCCTGGGGAGGGGAGTTTAAAAATACCTAAGACCTTTGTACCACTCCAGAGAGTCTGAATTAATTGACCTGCTATGGATCCCCAGTACAGTAGCTTAAAAACTCCCACATGAGGCTAATGTGAAAAGCTGAGCACCTCTACTCTTGAGGAATCATCTCCAAAGGGGTACATGATCCACTGGTATGCTGAAAGAAAATTCACAATGTCCTTGTATATATATGTCACCTCATTTAAAATTACTTTATAATTTATATCTTTAAACATATTAGTATGTATAAGTACATTTTTAATAGATGAGTAAAATGGTGAACAAACAAATTATAAATAAATACACTATTGTCTGGTGTGCATTCTAAAAACAAGAATTTTCTGATAGGACTGGATTCCCTGAAAGTTTGAATCTTAAATAATTCATTGGCTAAGTAGCTATTTCTCCTAAGTAGGCATTTCTTTAATTGTGGTCATTGTGGTCTGCTGTGAGCTAACTGCTATACTGTTATTTGCCTTTCATTTGTACAATATGTCTTGTCTCCCAAAGTAGGTTGTAAATGCCTTTAAGGCAAAGATTCTGTTGCCTGCTTTTTACTCTACCCCATATTTCTTGGCATGGTTTTAGATCCACAAGGGTCTGCTACTTGCTAGCTGTTTGGCTTTAGGCAAGCCTTATTTTCCTCACTCAGAAAACATGTATAGGGCAGTGTGACGGTCGCTCAGTGGCAGGATTCTCCCTACCATGCCAGAGACCCGGGTTCAATTCCTGATGCCTGCCCAGGAAAAAAAACATATATAGGACATGACTTCCACCTTTAAGAAACTCATTCTAATAATAACAACAAAAAACAGACATTCAGACATACAATTATAATACCTATAATAAATACTCTGATTGGCATAATATGAAGTACGACGAGAATACAACTAAAGGCGAAATCAATTTTTCCTGGAGAAGCAGGAATAGGGGTTTTCTTACACACAAGGAAGAGTGGGGGAATAGCACAGGTGAATGCATCGAGCCCTGGGTTCTTAAAGTATGGTCTGGAGATCCCCAGGAAACTCTGATACATTTTCTGGGATTCCATGAGGTCAGGTTTATTTGCAAAATAATACTAAGATGTTATTGGCTTCCTTCACTTTCTTTCTCTCACAAATGTACAGTGGAGTTTTCCAGAAGCTGCATGACATGTGATATGCAACAGATTAAATGCAGAGGCAGATATAAGAATCCAGCTGTCTCCCATTAAGCCAGACATTAAAGAGATTTGTACAAACGTAAAGCAATGTCTCTTTTCTCCGTTTCTTTGTTTAGAAAATGTAGTTATTTTTCATAAAAAATATTATGTCAACATGTAATGGGTTTATTATTGTAGTTTCAAATGAGTTCACGAATAAGTATTTTAGATATCTCAACTCTAATTTTGAATATGGTAAATATTTATGAATGTGACCACCATAAACAAAAGCTCCTTAGGGTCCACAATAATTTTTAAAAGTGAAAAGGGATCCACAGACCACAAGCAAGGAGGCATGAAATTGTATGGTATGTTCAGGGAATAAATACATGCAGTTAGCTTGCCTCTAGTTCTTTTTGGAGATAGCATATAAATTATAAATATACACATCACACATTCATACACAATGAATATTATCATATACTCTGAACTTATGAATAGCAGTCAGGCATACCAGGATGCTAAAAGGGTTAATCTGAATTTATTGGTGATTTTGGGAAAGGAGGAGGAAGCAGGTTTAGTTAATCCAGCGAAAGTCATTGCATATAAATTTGCAAACTAAAATACTCCCTGGGCTGAGGTCATGTGTTTAATTTTAGCAAGTAGGGTGAATATGTTTGGGTAGGTATTTATACTAAGCAGTGGACTGAGCTGGAGATGAGGCTGACAGTGGAAACAGTGATACAACATTTATTATTTTCAATGCAAAAAAAAAAAAGATGAACTATTAATGTGATGTTCTGGTTGAGATTTAAACTCTCAAAAAATCTGGAAATTCAAAGTCATGGTACCCATAGCAACCATAACTCTGCCCCCTTGCATGCCCAGTGTGGAGTATTTTGTATTGCAGTACATGCTGTGAAATCTATGCCTAAATGTGCTATATAGCAGAGTTACAGTTGCTGTGGGAACTGTAACTTTGAATTGCCTGCCTTTTGTGTCATTAAACTTTCAGCTGAAGTATTGCATTAAAGGAGTTTTTTTTCTCTACTGCATTCCCTCATTTTAAAAAAAAAAATGATCGAGCATTTAAAAAAAAAAAAGGATGTAAATGATGTTACATTCAAATGGCAGGATAATGCATTCCAGTTTCCCAGATATATGCACTGATATAGCATTAGTGAATTACCACATTTACATATTTCAACCTGCAATAACAAGTCATAAAATAATCCTCTATTTGTATAGCACCTTTAATTCCGAAGGGTCCCATCACGCATACAGACACACAATAACTGAACCACATTGGACAGGAAAACTCAATAAATATTTAACAGTGCTCAACAAAATTATACAGTGCTGTAGGACACGCAGGAAGGAAGCTTTGTCATCCAGTGGTTGGAACAGAAACCAAGGAGTGGGAAATCTCACAGTCCATTCTTAGCTTCATGATGGCACTGGCTTTCTCCCTGACTTCCGGTTAATGGTTTGAATCTCTCACAACTCTGGGTGTTCCATTTTCTCTGTTACTGAGGAAGAGCTTCTAGGACCAACGACAAGAACTGACTTAAAAAAGGTCATTTGGTTGAGCCTACTACTCCCATCCCAGGAATGTACTTTACATTTTTTAGAACAAAAGTCAGTTTTAGAACCAGAGTCAGTTCTTGTTTGGAACAAGAGTCAGCTCAACCACTGAGGGCCAGAGAGTAAAAATTTTAGATTTGGGAGGCTATATAATCTCTGTCACTCCTCAACTTCGCTATTGTAATGCAAAAGTAGCCAGAGACAGTATATAAATGAAAGAGCATGGTTATAGGGCAATAGAATTTAGTTATGGACGATGAAATTTAAATTTCATATCACTTTCATGTTTCACCAAGTATTACTCTTATTGTGATTTTGTTTTCCCCAACCACTAAAAAACGTGAAAAACAAACAACATTCTTAGTCCATGGGCTATACAAAAACACGTGGTAGGGCAAAGTATGCTGATCCCTGCTCTGGAAGTTTGGGTTGCATGTTGTGCTCAAGGCAACCATTAGATAATGGTGCCCCTCTAAATATTTAACCAGCTACCCGCCCCCCAAAAAGAGTGCATTTGTTTGCTTATATGCCTGTGTGTGTGTGTATGTATATATTTTTATTATATTTTTCACTGATATATAGGAAGTATAGTACAAATTTATATGTAATAAAATGGACGATATTCCTCTTTGTAAATTCCATGTAGCCAGTTTATTCTTATAGAATGCTTTTTATTGGCTGAACTGTTGTATCCTGGCTAATCAATGGTTGCATTTAACAAATGTAAGTGTAATTCCGACTTCAGTGCTGGTTGATATTTTCATTAATGTTAAGAAAGGAGACAAAAGGAAATAACAAATATGAATCCTGGAATGTCACTATTTTATCAATTATGTGAATAATTTCTTTGCTGAATCAGATAATAGCTGCATTAGTTTCCCAGCTGCTAAAGCAAGTGTCATTCAATGAGTTGGTTTAACAACAGGGATTCATTGGCTCATGCCTTCCGATGATAGAAGACTTGCTACCTCCGGGGGTGAGTATCTTCTGGTTGGCCGGCAATCCTTGGGGTTCCTTGTCTTTTCTGCTGTATGGCAGTGTACATGACAGCATCTTCTCCTCTCTCTTCCTGGTTCCACTGACTTCCAGCTCCTGGCCACTCTCTGTAGCTTCTCCTTCGATGTCCAATTTCCTTTGCTTGTAAGAACTTCACCCGTATTGGATTAAGGTCCTCGTTCAATCTGGGCACACTTTAACTAAAAAGGTCCTATTTACAAATGGGTTCACACCCACAGGACCAGAGTTGGACCCTGAAAGGGCTTTTTGTGGGGACATGATTCAATGCCCAACAATAGCTTTCAAATATACCCTCATGTTTTGTGCGTGCTATTCACACACAAAATACACCCTCATGCTTTGTGTGTGCTGCATACACAACACACCTTTAAGTTAATCTGCATTACTACCATATTCTCCATCACTTTCTTAACGCTAGACTGTCAACAAAATGACAAACTAAGCCCAGATTTGTAATATTTGCTGAGTTTCATGGTTTAAATTCTCCCTCACAGCCAATTTTAAACTATCTACATGGTATCAATGAATATGGATTGAGACTAGATGTGTGGTAGCATGCCATTGTATAGTACTACCACCATAAAATACAACAGACATAACTTCATGAGTATAGATAGTAGTAAAATGTAATAAAATGATTAGAAAGAGATGAGTTTTGAGTATGTATTACCTTTGTTTTTAAATTAATTTATTGTGAGTTTATATAACAATGTTTAATAATGGGTGTGTTTAGAAGCCAGCTTGCAAGATTCCTGAAAATGTGTCTACCAGCTCGAGTGAGGTCCCAGCACACCCCAAGAGCGACATACTGTAAGCGCTGAGTGAAATTCATCAGATCCCCTAGCCTCTTCACAAAGAGGGTAAAAGCCCGCTCAATTTCCTTTTGTCCAGAGATTATTGAAGATGAGAACAAAAACAACCTCACTATTCTTAACTATGGTACTATTTTTCTTCTGAAGCACTCAGATCTCTTTACACTCCTAGCGAATTCCTACATTTACATATTTCAACTAGCAATCACAAGTCAGAAAATCATCTGTCTGAGATACGGCAAAAGTGTAGGTGGAGGCAGAGAACTTGTTGGTGCTTCTGTGAGTTTAGTTGACAACCCAGCATGGGAAATGGGGCGGGGCGGGGGGGTGGGGGCTGGCCACCCTACAAATGATCAGTCTGGACAATTCTGCCACAATTATCCGAGAAATTCCGACAAAGCTAGAATTAGGGTCTGGGTCCTGCAGATAATTATAGCTATGGACATGACACAGAGACAGAAAATCAGTGAAGAATGGTCCTGCTGCAGTCTAGTGATTTACCTCCTGTACCCAGTCTGTTCTAAGTAATGAGTTACTTAAGGCTTATCAAGTAATTTTAAGTTATGAATCACCAAATACAAGGCATCATTAATGTCCATTTGAAACTGCACAGAGAAATCTTTAGACGGCAGTATATCGGTCCCCCAATGGAGCAGAGACTCCATGTAAATTTTCTTGTCTTTTTTTTTTTTTTTTTAATCAGGTGGGGCAAGATGTTTCAATGACCTCAGATGGCTGGGGCCTCTGTTTTTAGTATGGCCTAAGAAAGCTGTTCCCAGCAATCACTTTAATATTGTTGGGGGTCAGTTTGATTAAATCCTTTATTAATATGTGGATCACAAATGAGACTGAAGAGCAAGGAGCCTGTGAGTCACCACCACCCTTTCCTCCAGCACCCTGCCATCTGAGACAGAATGATGTGGCACTCAGATAGAGAGACAAGGTCACAATTTAGCCAAAAGTCCTATATACAACTGCAGTACATGCAATTTAAAAGAAGAAGAAAAAAGAAGCGTAGTTATTTCTAAGTTAAATAAACCATAAATGTCAAGGGTACTTGAAGGCAATCCATAATTAAAATTAAGGGATATCTGGGTGTATTTGTGATTGGGGTGAAAGAGAAGGACTCAGTTTTAATTTACAAATAAATTAGAAAAAAAAATAGGCTCAGCATTGCTATTGTAACTGGAAATGGCTTAGGCAAATTTAATCAACTTCCCTGAGAATACTTGGTTAATCTCAGACCCGGGAGAAAAATCAAGATAAAATAGGAAATCTCCATTTGTATTGAGGGCAGAGGAACTTGGGGCTTCCAGCACCCACAAATGACACCACAGGACCCCTTCCCCGGGGATCCCTTTTTCCGAATTCCCTGTGCCTACCCTGGCTCTGGCTCCAAGTCCGTAGAAAATTTGTCCCCATCCCTGTCCCTCTGAAGCTACCAGCCTTTAGTGCCCGGGGCTGAGCTGGTGCCCCACCGCTAACTTAGCCCCAGATACCGGAGACAAGGAGCCCCAAATTTAAGATGTTGCTCAACCTTTGACCACTAGAGGTCTCCTGAAAAGCAATGACCCATATAACCCGGTTTATCCTCTTTCAAACCAACAGACTTGTTGCTCTAAGATTTGGGCTCTGCTGGAGGCCCCCTTATTAATAACGCCATCCCCTCCGCCCCGTGATGGCGCCAAGCTTGGAGGGGAAGGGGACCAGGTGAGAACTGACCCTAAGCGCTGACTTTCTCCTCCACGAATCAGTCTGCAGACCCCGGGGTTGCGTCCTCAAACCCCATTCCTTTATCAAGCAAGAGGGGAGTCAGCTCCTCAATCGAGGTCCCCAGGTGGGCAGCGCAGAGCCCCATGGACTTCCAACCAGCGATGGACTGGCCAAGAGACCACTGTGCAGAATCATCTAGCATTAAGTCCACCAGTAAGCCTGGTTCCAACCCCACCCCTTCGCCTTCACTCATTTCCCGTGCTTCACACACTCCCTTTTTGCTTCCCGATCGCCAAAGCTTAACCGGTGGAAGGCAGTGAAGGGACCATTTGCCGTCCCTGTACTACTGTTTTATATGTCATATCTAGAAAACTTAGCAGCTTCTAGCTGGAGGAGGGAAGAAAGAAAAAAAAGGGGGGCGGGGGGTGGGGTGGGGGTTGAGGGAGAACGAGAAAGGAAACAGCCAGGTTGAATTCCCAGTCTTTATCAAGCAATTCGCTCACCAATGAAAGCAAGCTGCAGTGGCAGATTCGAGCCACATGCGGTAGTGTGTAGCAATTAGTAGATAAAATGCTGACTAAAGTGCTAAAACATGAAGTATTATTGTAGCCAAGGTCAAAAATGCTTCAGTTGTCTTTTGCAATTGGGGGAGGGGAGGTGGAGGGATATGCAGAGAGGTTTGCATTTTCCAAAAGCACGCCCTCTCTCTTTTCAAAATGCACTTAAAAAAAAAAAAGATCCTGTTTATTATAGTCCAAGATGCCTAATTATATCACTGCTGGTTTTTGCAACTAACTTAATCCGCCTTATCCTTTATGAAACGAGTCACAGTCACTGAGTAATACGTCTAATGCCCCCCAACCCCTTGAGGGGTGAGAATGATTTATAATTTTTTACCTTTTAAATAAACCAGATAACTTTGGCTAGCAAGGCAGTAGGAATATAGATGAGTGGTATAGACTGCTGCATTTCAGTACAAGAAACAGCCCCAAAATAGTGGATCATATAAACATATACTGCTTTTTTCCCACTCCTCTTTTATACACAGCAAGTCCCAGCTACAAGCATTTTTATGAGATAAATAAAGCAGTTGCTTTCATGATTATAACTGTCCTGAATGGATTGTCTTCTTACAACATTCAATCTGTTTATGAGTATTTACTTTACATTAGCCTAGGGACCCTGCACTGCAGGAGTTTGCTTCTATTCCCCTGGGTGTCGGTGTCTCAAGTTTTACATCTGCTCTGTGATTGATGGAGCCTTGAATCCACGTTATTACTCTCTCACAAGCAGAAATCAAACAGGCTATTAACTACATTACTTCAAAGAACTGTTTCAATGCAATCTCCTTATCTTAATTGAAACTTTCTTTGTATGGATATTTGCTACACAGATAATTTACAGGTGCCTACCAAGCATCACATTAAAGAAAAGGTAAAAGAGAAGAAGAGGTACAATACGGGTTTTTATTTTGTTTTGTTTTGTGTTTTTTGTAAACACAACGTTGTGATCTGTAATTTTAAAAGCCATTCACAGCATTGGACCTGAGGTTTGATTTCTTAGACTTATGTTCATGGGTGGGGGGGGGATAGTGCTGTAAAAAGAGGAAGATACTTCTGTGATTCAGTTTTGAAATTCAGCGTTCATCTGATTGTAAGACTGCAGATATTCAGAAATATTCAGACCTAGATCCCTGCAATTGTTAACATCTCAAAACCCTTATCGGGGAATTTACGAGAAGAGAGATTACCGCAGCATGTGGCTTACTTCAGCTTACCTTTAAGAGAAATAGAAACAGGATTTCTAATTAGATGAAGTCCCTTACAGACACTTAAAGACTTACGGCATCAAAGACAGCAGAAGTTGCTTAGATGAGCTGTGTATTTTTTTTTTAGAGAGATTTAATATACAATAGAGGGATACCCTCTGGCATTCTGTTGAGGTTTCTTGCATAAATGCTGCTGCGTTGGTCATACAGGAAACTGACTCAGAGTACATCTCAAATATGATCTTGTCAAAATACTGCAACTCAAGTTTTTAAATATAGGATTTCTTGAACTGGATGTATGTATTTACCTTAACAGGCCAGAGACTAACAGAAGCCTTTAGGCGCCTCTCAGGCTTAAAAAATATATATATGTTAAAATTCCCCTCAGTCAAATCCATTCATATGTAAAAAAAAAAATGAACAGAATGCGTTATTCTAATCAAACGTCTGCAGTATGCATCATAAAGTTAAAAGGAGAGAGAGAGCGCGCCTGTGAGAGGGCTATAATTTCTCTTTGTAACCCATGTTTATAAAATAGGAAGATCAGATGAAATTTCAAGGAAGATAATTAAAGAGAGATGTGCAAGTCATAATTTGGCTAGTGCAAAAGATGGAAGACTGCGAATTGTTACATTGTCTTCCTCCATTGTGCAGAGTTGAGATATTACTTTAAATTATTAAAATAGTTTTCGACAGCTTTCAGAATACTGGCTTTTTGGCATGGGCTTTTATTACTTATTGTAATTGGAGGATCTGCCATTTTCTTTCGTTTATCTCTGTGTGTATAGAAACGAGATAGATCTTGCCTTTTATTACTTCCCCATGTTCTGAATCAAAAATGTGGTTTAGATCATGTTAAGTGCCCTAATTCTTACTGCAGCGGGCCCAGACGTTATGAAAAGGCATAAAAATACACACAGAGGGTCTTTCCACCTCAAGTCACTGAATATGAGGCATTTGTGCTCTGCCAGTTGTATTAACTTCAGCCATGTGAATATAATTTTCATTAAAGTAATCCTGTTTCAACTAGATGCTGTGACTAGAGGTGAAACGTTGCGAAAGCGTTAAAAATAGCTTACTAGTAATTTCAACATCCTGTAATTTTATCACGGATCAAGTTTCAACTGTCATACTATACAGACCTTATTCTCCATATATCACATGTTTACTTTTTTAGCATGCCAGACCCACTTTGGAAAGATCGTGCCAATATAATAAAATAGGAGGGTGGGGTGGGGGGAGCTGGAAGGAGTGGGAGGAGGGCGGTGAAGGGGGTGGGGGAACGTGGGGGAAGCGAGTACACCATTTTACATCAACACTGCGAAAATGCAATCTAGCCTGGCGGAGGACCGGCGGCTGGGTCCGAGCGAGCGAGAGCTTTGCAGTCTTTGCCTGTTCCTTGTTCTGTCGCTCTTAAGTTTCTCTGTGTTTGCATAATAGCCGTGCATGCAAACCTCGCAATGCTCCAGGGCTCCAGAACAATAAATATACACATTTAAAGCCTTTATTGTCTTACGGTTCATGCCCCCGGTTTTCAACAGCTTAATTTCTGGTGGTATTTAACTAGTTTGCAATTGGATTTTTTCCGTTTCAAACTATTATTGAGAAGCTCCCCTCTTTTTTTTTTTTTTTTTTGGGCTGGGGAGGGGTGGGGGTGGGGTAGGAGTCTGTATATTATTCCTGTAGCGCCGGGTTATATAAACACATTATCATTTGAGAGCGCCCTTGGCGTCCATCAGCATTGTAAACACGTACTAGTGTATATACTTCAAAATTAAAGAATGCACACGCAGAACCGAGAGCCTGAATTCATATTCCGAGCAGACTCGCTGCTCGCATTTATTGATTTATCATGCATCGTTTATTGTTTCAGTCCCTAAATGCAGTCACTGTCCGTTCAATATTGTTTGCAAAATCCTGAGATGTGTGTGCACTGCTCACTTGTCTTTCTGTTCTCTCTCTCTCTCTTTTTTTGCTGAGTATTTTTCTTTTTGCTAAGCGAACAAATGCATTAATATTTATATGTTTATATAATCGATAACCCACTTTTCCCTTTCATGTAAATAGGCATCAAAAGATAATTTAACAGATTAGTTCTCGAAAACATGGCAGTGAGGAAGCGTAATTTAACTATCAAACAAATCTACATGTCTAATAACAGCAAATCTGCTAAGGAGCATTAGAAAGAGGAGCAGCGCCCCGGAATCTCTGCAGGAAATGTTCTTTATATTAGACATATACAAGCAGGTCCTGTCAGATGCACAGCAGAGCTTGCCAGCCCTCCTCTCCTCCAAAAATCTCATCAGACGGCACCTCTAGACAGGGGCGTTTGGGAAGACGGAGATCGTATCTACCTACAGTTTTAGGGTGGATTTTATTTTTGCAAATCTTCCTTTATGTTTTTTGCAGTGATCCATATGCTTCCCGCCTAGAACGGACGGAGCCTTTCTCTCGATTATGAATTTGATCAACCTACATTTGGAAGGAAACCCACACAGTTTTGACAGGACCTGAAAATTGAGTCGTCAGAGAAATATTAGGACATATTTTCAATCATTTTGGTACCGAAGGAGAGGCAAGAGCTCAGTTTTATATTGAGACATTACGCCGGCTGAAGACAGAGAATGTTTTACCCTGCCAGGACCTGATGCAATCCATTCAAGCCAACAAGTTTGGAGAGAATGTTGAGTTCAATCAATTCAGAACGTCGAGATGGAGCCCAACTCACTCCAGGTATTTCGCTCTCCTCCGCTCCTCCGCTCCCGGCACCCCCCAGCAGCCCCCAGACCCCCAGCTCACCCACACCCCTGCACCCACCCACACCCCCCACAAACTTTTCACCAAACTTTTAACCTCTGCATCCTCCCAAATTAATTTTATTGTTTAAAAAAAAAAATCCTTGCACTGACCATACATACATAATGTAATTTTACCGCCTCAGATGGGGAGGTGGGGAGGGGTAGCGGCATGTGTGTGGTGGGGTGGGGGTCTGGAGGTTTGTGTGTGTGTGTGTGTGTGTGTTTCCCCTGTAAAACGGAGGTAGAAAAATTGTGGGTTCTATTATTTTTCCACCCAGCGATATATCTGTTGGCTCGCCTATATTAAGAGTGGATGTCTGTGTGTAAATGTGTCTGGGAATAGATGTATGTGCTCTGATGGCCACATTATTTATTTGGTGATTTTCTCCCCCCCCCCCCCCCTGCAGTGGGTCGGCTCACCGTGTGGCTTGCACGGACCTTACATTTTCTACAAGGCTTTTCAATTCCACCTTGAAGGCAAACCAAGAATTTTGTCCCTTGGCGACTTTTTCTTTGTAAGATGTACGCCAAAGGATCCGATTTGCATAGCGGAGCTCCAGCTGTTGTGGGAAGAAAGGACCAGCCGGCAACTTTTATCCAGCTCTAAACTTTATTTCCTCCCAGAAGACACTCCCCAGGGCAGAAATAGCGACCATGGCGAGGTGATAAACCTATCTCTCCTTCTCTTCTTTCTTTCTTATTTTTTTCACCTAGTAATGCTTATTTCTGGGCAAGCTTGAAAATACTGTATTCACTTCTGCAGGCGAGCAGGATCGACTCTTTTTTAAAGGGGTAGCGCCACTAGCTGGGGCTCGAGTATTTTGCCATTGTCAGAGTTTGGCTGTCAGCTTTACAAAGAGGATCCAACTGCTGATTTTAGTCAAGATCAAATAACTTGTTCGAGAAGGGTTTTGTTCAAGGATCTCTGCGTGTGTGTGTGTATAAGAGAGAGCGAGAGAGAGGGAGAGAGAGAGCGAGAGAGAGAGAGAGAGAGAGAGAGAGAGAGAGAGAGAGGAAGGGAAGGAGGGAGAAAGAGAAAGAGAGAGATCGTTCGTTCTTCTGCCGCTGCTGCTTGAACATCACGTTTTTTATGTTTTTTGTCTTTTGAAAATTTACCTTCGTGTCTGGCTCGGTCCAGGCTGAGTGGATTTCTTTCGGTGGGTTTCGATATTGTTCACGGTTTTTTTTTTTTTTAAGTAAGTATTTGATATGTTTAAGAGGGCGGAAATTACGAAATGGAGGCAGAGTGAGATCAAAAGCTATTGAGTTGGCAAAGACGTGTTGAATAAAGTGATAAATGACAGGTACTGGAATAATACATTCAAATAACTTGCAGATCTGCCCGGGCGGATTTCAAAGCGGTCGTGTAACCGGCACAAACACGTTAAGCATTAACAACTATCTTTCGCCCCCTCCCCCCGAACAAGCCATTTGATGTTCTAGTTTTAAATTACTCCATGCAAAGTGGACGTCTTCCAGCGCGATATTTGGGGGTGTGTGGGACGTCGGCGGGGGAGGGGAGAGCAGAGGGGTGTGTGCTCGCCCACTGGCCCTGCAGGTCCTGCGTGCGGGTGCCCAGACGGCGCTCCGGGGAGGGTTGGGAGGGACCAAGCCTCCCCCCGCACGTTTCTGGGCAGCCGCGGGGGCGCTTGCCGCGCTCCCGGGAGAACGCCCGAGGTGAGCCCGCTGTCACCGGGAACCGGGAGGAGCGGCGGGGGGGGGGGGGGGTCCACCCCCCTCTGGCTCTGTCATTTCATGTGTGACCACAGTTCTGCGGGCTACCTTGGTCAGCTGACCGACCTCAGCGCCGTGGTACCTGCCGGGGGAACTATTTTGGGGAGGTTGTGCCCACTGCGCAGCGGGAGGGAGGGCGCACGGCCGCCTGGCAAGGCTTTGTGTTGCCAAAGCGAGAGCTGGGTAATCAAACTGAGACTTTTGAGGGCAGCTAGCTCTGTGCCAGGCTCTCAAGCTTTCGAGGTAGGTGTAAGGATCTTTTTCATAAATTAATGGTTCTTCGTTTAACTCATCACGGGGCTCGAAGCTGCCAGTCATTCCAGAATTCCTTGGCCTGGTGGAGTTGATTGTACTTTTGGCATCGCCAGTCCACTCCCTCTCCCCAGGATCGAATTACCCATCAGTGGTCTAGGCCGGTTAATTACTGGAGTTTGTCAAAATATTCGCCCTCGAGTCTGCCTCTTCGGAAATAAGCCCCTCCCTCCTCTCGGATCACCACTCCCCGCCCCCCTCCCTCCCGGGTCAGCTTTGGGTCTTAAACGTTCTTATTTCGCGACGTCCGCTTGCAGTTTTACAAAGGTGTTGTTTGGAATTACTGTGAAAAATCCTGCACTCTACCAACAGGTTGAGCTCTTTCCCCCTCCCAAGCTCTTGCTCGGCCCCCTCCCCCGACCCAACTTTCCTGCGCAGCTGTCTCCCTCCCTTTCCCCCTCCTGATTTCTTATTATTTGCTTTTCAAATTTATTACTTCAACCTGGCCTGTGATCTGGAAAAGGGAAGGATTAAATACCCAGAAAGAGCTGGTGCCTAATAGACTTCTGACTAAATCCAGGAGGAAATTATTCAGTGTTTTATGGGATATTTTGTGGTCACTTATTATTATTTTTTTGAATTGAAATTGGAATATTTTTAATGACCCCGAGTTGACCCTGCTTGCTCCAGTTTTAATTTCTGTTGGTGTAATTAAGTAGTGAATTCTGATTTAAGAATAAAAGCCTTATTAGTTAAAGCTTGCTATACTAGAACTACTGATAATGAATAGATATATTTTTAAATTCACGATTTCTTCTTAACTGTTCAGTATGGGGAATTGAAAGGGAACCATTGTAATGATCAGTGCATTTCGTCACTGCTCTATGAGCCATACCTGAGAAAATTAATCTTGCCATTTAAAAGTAAACTCCAGGGGGTTTGGGGAGGGAGATAGCTCTATTTATAATCCTCAGCTGCATATACATCGTCTAATATTATGCATGATTTGTTTTTTAATGCTAACACGGCTGGTAATTAGCTGTATGATTATACTTGTATATTTCATTAGGACTTTGGCTGATGTCATTGTGAGTTATTCAGCCATATTAAAACAATTTTCAATTGAGATAATGACACGCCTCGAAATTATGCAAATGCAGACTGCATTGTGCAAAATAATTATGACAAATGTAAACCAGGTAGAAAGTTTCCCAATGCAGATGGGTTTTCCACTCTGGTGATGTCATTTCCCCCCTGGCCTAAGTTAGTCATTCATTAGCAGAAAAGCAGCAGCAGTCTCCTTGGGAGAAGAGGCTACAGAAACCAGCATTTACAGCCGGCACCTAGAGGGGGCAACAGGGCCCTCTCATTAAAAAATTTGCTTTGTTTTCACTTACTGCATTAACTTGTTTATGTACATTGAAATGATTTTTATTATTGATTTTAAATAGTTTTGAATGATGCATTTGCCATTTACAATGTGTAACTGAAAGAGAAAGGTTTCTTAGTGATATGCACTGTTACTTGGAGAAAATGTTCAGTACATTTAATCAGCCAGTACAGTTTATTTTAAGTAACCAAATGGAGGTTAATAATTTCTTGATTGAACTGACATCAGCATCCATTTCAAAAGGACAGCCAGGACTCAGCATGCTTTTTTGGTTTAAGAAAATCATTCTGAGATTTTGTTTTTTTAATAAAATGATTTCTTAAAATGTGAAGATGTCAGTTCTAAAAACAGAAATATGATAATTGTGTAAGATTAGAAAATAGCGATTCTGTGTGGTTTGCTGTGGTTTTCAAAGGGCTTTTTTGGGGGGGGTGTTATTTTCTCATTGAGTCTTCTCATTGAGGAATCATGTGGAACTGAATAAGGCAGGATTTCATAGCCCTGTTTTACAGATGGGGATAAGGATTTGGAGAGGTTATATGATTTATCAAAGGTCACAGTTTAGAACCCAGGCCTCTTTAAGCCTTAAGTTTTTGTTTTCCCTTTGAAGCGTACCCTTGAAACCAAAACTAGAATGCATCAGTGATATTCTATAAGCATCTACTAATGTTGGCAGCCCTAGGCCCATGTACCTTTTAGAACAGTAACTAGTTAATCACCTTCATCAAAGATTACTGGGTATTTAGATAGTAGAACCATTCTAATTTCAAATAATCCGCTCATTCGAGTGGTATGACAATAACAGTTATGTTTTAATACTGTTATTATTAATCATTCACAATTTATTATTAGCTATAATAATTATGTGATAATGACTTGCATGATTATATATACTGCTGCTTCTATAGCAGTGCCAGCAGAGTGGTGTTGAGGAAATTCCAGAATCACATTTTGATTCTGAAACTTACCACTCGTTTGGCCCCGAACAATCATAAGCACTCTTGAGCCTCAGTTTCTTGAGCTGCAAAATGGGAACAGTAATTGGCTGGCTGTGAATTGCTGTGAATAGCCAGAAGCCTTATGTGACAAAAGTGCTTTGTATACTTTAAAATGCTTAAATAAATAGAGGAGTTACAATTTTGGTGTCCTTTGTTCTAGATGTTCTTAACTTTATAAGCAATGACTAAACATAATAACTTTTATGTCTGAGTAGAGGTTCCTGGGCCTAATCATGATACTGTCTTAAGTTACCAGGAAAATGAATAGCAGGGCCATGTGCAAGGAGTTGTGTCTTCAGTAATTGCCCACAATTGCCGCGTTCAGCCAGTAGCTCTTCAGAGTAAGAAAATGGGAAAGTAGGCAGGTAATTAGTTCTGTTACTGGGTAACTTCTGATGACATTCATTTTTGAATTGCCAAGTGCTTAATTTATTGGCAGTATACCTCTTAAAATAGGTAGATGTGTAAGCTGGGATTTCAGCCTTACCATCCATGAGCTGGGTTCTACTGGTTTGCAATTGTGGATGTGGGTTGTTCAGCCAATGATGTCAAGGGGTCAAGGTCAAGCGTACCTAGGTGATACAAACTCTTATCTAGCATGCATCCAGGATTTCCAAAAGTGGTTAGATTGTCACCAGCGTCAGGGTCACTTGGCATATGTGTTTATAATACAGATTCCAGGGCTCTACTGAGATGAACTTTGACTCTCTGGAGGTGGGGTCTGGCATTCTGCATTTTAAACCATTTAAATAGTTGTGCTCAAGCTATGTGATCTTGTGTAAATCCTAAATGCTCTGTGCCTCAGTTTTCTCATCTGTAAAATAGAAATATATAGTACCTATTTTATAGGATTCTTTTAAAGATTACATGAGTTCATACATGTTACTGCATGCAAAGTACTTACAGTCAAGATTGGCACATAGTATTTGACGTCAATGATATTTGACTGTTAGCATTATCCTGAATATTAGTATTATGTTTCTCGTTGAAGTTTGAGACCACTACCATCGCCTTTCCTGAAGAAAGCTTTTCTCTTTGAGAGGGCAGCATCTGGGTTGGTTTACTAGAACATATGGCCAGTCCAGTTCCCCCCAAAAGAAGGCCCTTCCTCCATATGTTAGGTTTAGCAGGGTCATCAAAATAAAGGACTTCACAAGGATTTGCAATGTACCCCTTAAATATGCTGTCAACTGGACAGGCAGAATCTTTTAAAAGCTTGCCTGTTCTTAACGTATCTGGAGTTAGGCAGACACATTCCAGAATCTAGGATAGCTCCTCATTCTCTGCTCTGACCCAGAAACTGATATATTAGAGAGATTACACAGGCCTCTGATCCCATGGTCTCAGGTAGTTTCTTTAACTTCTGTGTGCCTGTTTATTCATCTGTAAAATGGCCTTAATCATCACTACCTTACAGGACTGTTGAGAGAATTAGAAATAATATTGAAAAGGGCCTGATAACTTAGCATAGTACTTATATATGAGAGCTAAATGAATGAGGAATGCAATTATGATAATTATCACTTATTTTTTGTAATCATCTCAAGAAAAGAGAGCAAGTATATTTTCTGCCTCGTAGGCCTTTTAGAAGTAGGGTGAGGGCTAATTAATTATGTGGAAGGAATTTATTGGAGTATGGAAGGGGTCTGGCAAACTAAGACCTGCGGGCCAAGTCTGACCCACCACTTGTTCTTGTCAATAAAGTTTTATTGGAGCATGGCCCCTGCTTGTTTGTTTACTTATGTTTGTAGCTGCTTTGGTGTTACAACAGCAGAATTGAGTAGTTGTAACAGAGACTGTTGGCTTGTAAAGTCGAAAATTTTTACCATCTGGCCTTCTGCAGAGAAAGTTTGCAGACTCCTGGCCTATGGGGTTGATCTTAAATAAGATACATGATTGTATACCTATTTCTGTTTCTTACTTGTGTTTGGGACAAGATACAGTAACGTAAGAAATAATTTAACATAATGTTTTACCATTTACATTGCATATATAAACCTCTATTTCAATAGCACTCATTGAGAATGTGTGATATATAGATATATATATATGCGCTCACACTTATTTGTTATGATTAAGATAGAACCTTCAGCTAATATTGATTTAATCAAGAACTACTGGTTGCATGCTAACCCTGTGCTCACTCTGCTATATGTAGATGAGAATGCAAAACAGTCATGTGGTTCTTTTTCTCGAGAAGTTTATCAATCTTGATAGGGAAATGATACCAAAGCACATTTAAAAAAATGTAAAGACAATCTAATAACATGTAGGAAAAGTATGCTGGCAATAAATGTAATGTGATCAAAGGAAGGCTCAGGATCCGCATGTTTTTGGAAAGAAAACTTATTCAGGTTCTCAGCTGTAGATCAAAGATCTCCTGTATGCAGGGCGCAGGGATGCAGTGATGAAGGAGAATGGCTTCTACCCTACAGAGAACTCATGGTCCATCTCCATAGACAGACACTGGTCAATATTCAGAAAAGCCATCAGTCTCTTTTCGTCTGTGTTCCTTAGATAAAGTCGAGATTACCTAAGGTCACCTTAGGTGACTTTGGCCCAATTTCTTTCTGACAGAGGGCCTATAAACAGTCATTTACTTGTGGGCCAGCTCAGGTATCCCATCTTACTCTTTGTAGCCTTCCCTGATCTACTGAAACCTGACAGTGCTGTCTTCATCTCGGACTCCCATTTACTCAACATATTGTTAGAACATCTGCTGTGTACCAGAGCCTGTTTTAGGCATTGAGGATACAGCAAGGAACAAGACACACAAGAATCCCTGCCCTCAAGGAGTTTACAGTCCAATAGTTGGTTTTACCCTTTCATGTACATTGTACCTTATATTATTGTTATCTGTCTTCTTTTCCTATTCCTTGCCACCCCTCTCTCCCTATCATAGTGATGCTCTCAGAGGCAAAGGTGTCTTTACTTACCTCTGGGTCCCCACACAGTATTCTTTGCTATTCAATAAGTATTTATGGAATGACTGGATGACAATTAAAGTTCCCTCTTGCCCACAGCCTACTTTCTTTTTTTTTTACATGGGCTGGCACCGGGAATCGAACACGGGTCCTCTGGCATGGCAGGCAAGCATTCTTGCCTGCTGAGCCACTGTGGCCCGCCCAACAGCCTGCTTTCTTTAAGCTTGACTCAATATCTTTCTGACAAAGGGTCTATCAACAGTCATTTACATGTGGGCCCTCTCAGGCACACTGTCTCACCCTTTTGCTTCTCTTCTAAAATCCATAGTCATAGGATGTGAAAATGGGTGAAGGGCTCTATTAGGACAATTCACCAAAGAAATTAGTGAATCTTTGGGATGGAATGATCAGGCTAGAACCACTACCTCCATTTCTTTGGGTAGTTTTCCAATCTTCAGCTATCAGCCCATAAGAAGTCATGACTTTGGGGTTGGGAACCCAGGAAAAGACTGGACTTTAGAGAAGAATTTCTCTTCACCTGAGCGTTGGTTGGCAGTTCATAGCTAGTAAGGTTTTCAGGCTGATGGTCTTAACTAGGCGACATGTTTGATAGCCAGACAAAATTGTAAGCAATTAAAACCTCTCTTGACATTTAGACTGCCAGGCACGTACTAAGAAATTGTTATTTTTATGAAGTACAAGAGTCCACGCATGTAAATACTTCGATATTAATTATTAATAAAGCAGACCGTTGTTCATAGTGGCATGTAGTGATACATGACTCAAGCTCATTTATCAAAGTCTAGTTTTAACCAATATCCAGAATATAATTGCTTGAATCAGATGCATTTGCTTGTCATTGTTTATAGCCAGGATAGTTGGATATTTGCCATCTTCTACTCAGAATAATATTGTAGCTAGTGATTCCCTGTTGGCTCGGCTTTTAAAGAAATTTGAAACAAATTTATCGATTGTTGGCTTAAGGATTCGTGTGCCTCTCAGAGACGTGGTCACAGACTCCTGCGTTTCCTGAAAAATCTGCTCCTGTGCGCTTGTACAATGATGGAATTTTCAAGCCACACTGTGATCCTCACGGCTCGCTGGAGATTATAACCTAAGCCTTAGCCCACGGAGTGAGTGAGTCGCTAACATCCTGGACTGTGGGTGCCGGTATTGACAACACATTTCAAACATGCAGATGATGGTGATTATTGAAAGGGTGCTTCAGAATCATGCTAACAACACCAATCTCCAGCACACCCTTGCGCAAATTAATTCTGCTTTTAAAATCAGATGCACTGTTAGCCGCGTGAAAGATGGATATTTGACATTTATCATGCAGACTGGGACTGGTGGTTTAATTATGTGGCTTCTCTGCAGCGTCTTTGTGGCTGTATAAATAGACACATGGTGGCGTGTCAGCTTCACAGTCTCCCCTCCATCGTGGTGCCCCTAGAGAGAAAATCAAGGGGCTGAGGCCATGTGTTGCCAGTCCATCTCGTGGCCCCATCTTTTCCCCTACCTTTCCTTTCTCATCACCCTGAGTACACTCGGGCTGTGAAACACACCCCCTCCTTCCCTTAGTTGAGTTCCAAGCCTGATCAGTGGCACTAAACATTAAACTCTTGTCTTTGAGAATAATAGGCTTTGCTTTCTACACCCTCAAGCATGTTGAGCTACTGTGCAGGCTGGAAAATAAAAATGTTCTAATTGTGTCTTTTAAATAAGCATAGGAGTGAATTAATTAGACCATATTTTGTCTTTAGTTGCTTAGTTACACAATAGTATTCCTGAGCACGAGTAAGATAAATTGGCTCTTTTTGTGCTGCGTGTCCCTTAATCATAATTACGGTATTGCTGAGGAGAGTAAAGCATACATAGATTTTGAATTTTTTATTAATAGGCAAGAATATGCATATGATATATAAAGTATATGCTGTTCGACCTGTTTTATATGCTTCTATGTGGGAACAAGTTTTATTGTGGTGGTAACATTTGCATTAGTTGCTCAAAGATGTGGTTCTGGGAAATACATAATTGAAATGTTTTTGAATTGCTTTTTCTGGCCTTTTCAATCTTACTCAAAATAATAGTGCCTCCAGTCCTGCAGCAGTCATTCTCATTTGATTTAACATCTCTTTTTTTGCACTGAATGCATGGCGCCCAGTTTTAACCCTGCAGAGCTTAGATGAGGTTCCACGTTTCATAGGCCCCAAACTTTGCACCTTATATGTTGGGGGTTTTGCTGTCTGTCAGAGGACATGGGGTCAGGACAGCACCCGCATCCTGCAGTCTTTACTCCAGTGCCCTTCGCCCTTGGCACACTTCCCTGTTCCTTGGGGAAGGTGTTGGGGTCAGAGATTGTAAGAGTTTGTTTTAACTTGTGCTGGATGACTCTCTGCGCTGTCTTCTTGGGGTCCTGCAGAATGGCTGGTTGCTCCTGGAACTTTCTATCCTCTCCCCACCCTCAACCAAGGAGTGCAGCAAGAATTGGACAGCTTGTTGTAGTTTTTGAACAGTGGGAAACTCTGCTTAAGACCCGGGATACAAGCTTGGTAAATGTATGTGAAAACTGGCCCCATTGTTCTGTTGTATTTGAAAAGCAAGTAAATTATTTACAGATATTTGCTAATTAAAGCACATGTTGTTTTACCAGCACAAAAGAACATGATATCACTGGAGACAAAGAACTAAGTGCAAATGATTCAAGCTTGCTACTTCTATATATTCTTCGTAAGGGAAGAATATGTTTTTAAAATGTCTATAATACATGCCCCCCCCCCAATGCTTTTTTTTAAAACTTCTACAAGGGACGCCTTGCATGCTGCAGAGACAGCAGTCCAGGTCTGCTTCCAGCCGCTTGTCAGTAGGCCTGCCTCCAGCTCTCTGTGGAGCATCAGAGATGGCAACCGTTTTAACACTATTCAGTTTTCCCTTTGGCCCAAACTTTGCTTGCCATTGTCTAATTTGAGCTCACCTTAACTTTCCATTGGAAAAAGAAGCAGACTAACCCAATATTGTACCAGAAGAGGGGGAAAATATTCTCTTTCATTACTGTGTCCTCAGATTTTCCTAAATGACAGCCCCAGATTTAGTCGCTACTCCTCTGGGCATACCCAGTGTTTGCCAGGGGCTGTTGGAAGGTCTCTGACCCTTGGTGAAGTTCAGATACAGAGAAGGTTTTAAAGTCCCTTCCGCTGGTTGGAAGGTTGGTCTATCTATAGATGAAGCTGGTCTCCTGGCAGGCGCGGGTGTGCTTGGTTTGGCGAGTGACTGGCTAGAGGTTCCCTGACATTGTTGGTGAAGAAGATGATCAAAAAGACTTTTGCTATGGTTGTCTAAGAAAAAGACTTGTGTCTCCTTGCCCTGGACATTTTAATAGATGCAGAAACGAAGACCCAGATAAGTCTTGGGCACATGTTCAGAGCTAGTGAGTGACAGAAGTAGAGCTAGAGCCCTGTTCCTGTCCTAGTGATCCCCTGCTTTGGGGATGGGGCCACTCTGTTAAGGTTATTCTCTGAGGAAAGTAGGTGAGTGTTTCCCCGGGGTATGCTCAAGGCATGTCCATTCCACTACCCTGGCTTGGACCAGTGGTTCGTGCCCCTGAGTGATATCACTTTTATAAAATCTCTAATGGAGATCATGGACTTTATTCTCCTTATAAGATACTTACCAAAGGGTCAGTAATTGCACAGAAACCCAGCCTGATAGGCAGGGCTCAGGCTGGATCTCACCTTTATTTATTTATATTCTTTCCTAACGTCAGGAGGGTCCTCTGATGGGAATAGTTTATATTAGTTTAAGAAACGCTTTGCCAAAAGAAGTTTGGCAATCTTGGTGACAAACCGTATTGGCATTTCTCCCACCACCTGATATCCGTGGATGGTATGGTTCATTCAGAACTGGTTATTAAGTGCCTGCTACGTGTCAAGCTCTGCTGTCTGCACTGGGGGTATAGCAGTGAATAAACTGACTTATACTCAGATAAAGATTTCTGTTCTCATAGAGCTTACTTACTCTTCTAAGGTAAGAAGGAAGAAGCAATACTTTGATTTACTCAAAATGGAGAGAAAGCCATTCCTAGAACCACACTCATACTTACTTTTTTTAGAGTATTTTCTCTTCTCTGCTCTGTGTATTCATAGCCTGGAGAAAATGCTCCAGCTTTCTCTTTTCCAAAACCATTTGCAAAAGTTTCACTCCACAGTGTTTTCAATGAAGTTACAATAGTTTGCTTACTGAGTAGCTATTATGTGACAGGCATTGTTTGTTTTTTTTAACATTTTTTATCGAGAAATATAACATATACAAAGAAAAGAAAGGAAAAGCAATAGTTTTCAAAGTACACTTTAACCAGAATGGATTTCAGAGTTTCCTAGGGGTTACTGTTCCACTAGTTCAGATTTTTCCTTCTAGCTGCTCCAAAACACTAGAGGCTAAAAGAAATCTCAGTGTAGTGATTTAGTAGTCATGCTCACATGTTAAATCCTATTTTCTCAGTTATAATTCCTACTTCTCCTTTTATCCTTCACCCCTTCTCAACATGAAAAAAATCAGAATGGGCATTGTCTAAAGATCCCTATAGTTTGGCAGTGTTCTATATATTATTCTATTTAATTCTCATAAACATTTTGTAAGATTGGATATTTTGATATTTTCTTCTTTTATAGATGATGCAACTGAGGCCAAGGGGGTTAAGTATCTTGCCCATCACCGTGTATAGGTAAAACCCAGAACCAGGATTGAAATCCGGGTTCCCTTGGACTTGGCCAGGATTGCTTACGCTGTGTCCCCTATAACGTTAGGGTATATCGAGAACACTCGACATTGGGATTTTCATTATATATTGATTTATTCTCTAATTGAGACTTTATGAATATTATTTCCTTTATTCCTTCTTTCATTTATTCAGCATGCAGTTCTCATAAGCTTCTGTCCTGCTCTCTAGGAACTTACAGCCAAATTGGCAGTCGACTGATAGCCGGATAACTCAACTATAATACTGTGCACGCATATAATAAAATGTCTAAAAAGGGGACTTTAAATTCTATAGCCCTCCTAGTTAGCACATGGTGCCTCTTACACATTTCACAGGAGAGGAGCAGGACTCTTAGCCTGAATGGCTCTCAGTGTTTCCTGTGTGCAGGCCCAGCACTGGGCCCCGGAGAGAGAGAAATGGGAAACCAGGCAGATCCCTGTGCCGGTGGAGCTTACTGCTGGGTGGCAAGCACACGCATGATCCATCAGACTATCCCAAATAAATGGGTGCTTTTGCGGTGTGAGCAGGAAATGAAAGGAAAATACAGGAACCTGTGATAGGGGTGTCTGATCTATTTGGGAAGGTCTAGAGAGGCATTTTGGAAGAACAAACATTTGAGCAGAGGTCTATGGGATTCCACGGTGAATACAGAGAAAGGTTTCTAGGCAAGAACTGAAGGTGGGAGCAACATCCCGTAGGCTGATTTCTGAATGTGGGTTTAGAGAGTTCAGTAAACAGGTCCTCAGAGATCCCTGTGCCTACTGGAAGCACTTACTTACTTACTTTTTAGATATTATCTAGTCCCTTAGATAGCATCTTCAGAGCTGACTTACATAGTTTGACTGCGGAGATGGTTGAAAACAGGGGTTGGCAAACTATGGTCCATAGACCAAATCTGGCCTGCCCTCTGTTTCGGTAAATGAAGTTTTTTAGGAAAACAGCATTTCAGTTGTTTATATATTATCCCCAGCTGCTTTCATGCTATGAGGGCAGAGTTGAGTAGTTGCAACAGAGGCTGTATGACGCACAAAGCCTAAAATATTTACTATCTGGCCCTTTATAGAAAAGTTTGCTGACTTTGGTTTAAAATAATTTTAATAAGACTAAGCAAAATGAAAACTGGTAGAACTAATGTTAGCTGTGCTAACAGCTTTATATGTGACTTTTTATTTATGACTTACCGCAGTCATACTATGAAGTAGTTCTAGTGTCATCTCCATTTTGCAAATGGGAATCTGAGAGGTTAGGCAACTTGTCCAGATCTCCGAATTCCTTCAGTGAGTAAATGACAGAGGCAAGTTGAGAACTCAAGTGACTTGATTCCAAGGTGCAGATGGCAGAAGCACTAGGCGGTCTTGCTTACAAGTAGAGGAAATGGGCAGTATTAGAAGATGGGAGAGCATGAAGAAGTGGATAATATTAGCTGAGGTTTGGCTCTGTGAGATAAAACTGCGCAGCTGTTGTGTCCATTTCTCAAAGTCCCACTTAAAGGCTACCTCCTCTGTGATGTCTGCCATTGACTATCGAGGGGAGAAAGGACCCACGGAGCAAAGGCACGTGCTTAAGTGCCCACTGGGTCAGGCAGGTGAAATGAATGGTGACTGAGCCAGGTCTGGGAGATAAATAGGACATTTTGGGGAACTATGAGCACATGCCCCATTGAGGCCTCTGAAAGGTTGCTCCTCAGGTCTTGTCCATCGTGGCCAAGCAGGCATGTTGTCCAACATTGTCAGGTCTTTGGATTTTTCAAGATAATCCAGATATCCAGATTTTTGTGTAATTTTAGTTGGCAGTCCAGATTTTTAAGAAACACTTTGTGAGCCAAACAAAACATGCCTTCAGTCCAGAAGTGACCCATGGGCTGCTACCTTGCAATCTCTTTATAGGGCAACTACAAATATAAAACCAGATTTGTCACATTGACTGCAATTAAAGCAAAAGACACCAGTTCTTCTTAAAAGGAAAGTAAAGAAAGTGATGCGACAGCCAGATAGATAAAGTCATCATTCTCTCTGGCTTGGGCTGCCGAGTATGGCGGGAATGAATGGCTGTAGAAGAGCTGGCCTCTGGTCTGGGATCCACTTTTAGGCCTGAGACAGGGCACAGTGGTTGAGATGGGGAAAGCAAGATGTGTGTTGAGTGTGAAGCCATTTAGCCGTCCTGGAGGGTATCCTGGAGAAGAGTAGTTGTTCAGCAGGCCCTTGAAAATAACTAGGACTTTCAGGGGAGGGCAGAGTTTTGAAGGGTGGTGAGGTTGGGAGAAGGCAGAAGAAAACCCAAAAGGAGACAGGAAGGAAAGAAATACCTGTACTGGATTTGATCTGGGTTTGGTAAGAGAGTAGGGGTCTCGTGGGAAATAAGGTAGACTGAAGCCCGATCTCAGGATGTTTAGCATTTCTAACAGGTTAAGGAGTTTGAATTTGAATCTGAAAGCAGTGAGTAGGGAAGTTCTTGGAAGTTTTTGAGCAGCCTTGTTGAGAAATCATTTCACATGTATGTTTTCTTTTTCTAGTTAGAATATAAACCCTTAGTCTTGAAACCTGGTAGAGCCAGTATATACTCTGCCAGTTGGTGGCTATGTGTTTTCTTGGGCAACTTTCTTAATCTCTCTTGGAAGACTCAGTCTCTTTATTGTGAAATGGGTTAATCTTGCTCTGGGCTGTGAATATCGAATTTGATGTATGTGTGCATAGAGCGCCAAGCCATGGCCTGGCTTATTCCTGTAAATTAGCAGATGCTGGTTATTATCCCTGTTCTTCTTAGTCAGAGACTGTGTCCTAATATTATTGCTCCATTGAAGCCTGTCCTGGTGCTAGATTCTTCAAAACCCCTTAATGAGTAATTTATGGGCTAGGTCCTTGGAAAACGAAGTATTGTTTGAGAAACAATAACTAAGAAAATGATCCATTTAAACTGAGTTAAAATTCCTGGTTCTTCATCTCTCCTCAAACATCTGGCGTTTTCCTTCGAAGTTCTTGATCCATGTTTGAGGTTGCGCCAGCTGTGGTGGGGACACCCTCATCTCCTTTCTGTTCTGTTCCATGGTCTTCAAGGTCCTTTAGGGGGCATCTCTTCCTTCGGGCACAACAAAATTAAATGAGATGAGAGAACGATAGAATGGGGAGACAAAACCTCCGTTCCATACATTTCGTCTGGGTTTGCTGAAGAAAGTACAAGGAACTTCCCAGGTTGCCCCCTTATGTGATGCAAACACCAGGGAATCTGGTGTTGATCTGTTGGATGCACGCGATAGTAAACGTAAGCATATTTTTAATACACCCACTTTTCCTCCAATTTTTACATACTTGCCTATTTGCTAATCATCAAAATACCCCTAATGTGAAAATTTGTTTCAATCTGTTGTCTCTTCTTCGTTTTTTGTTTTTGTTTTTTCCTTTTTGGTAATAGTGGGTATGTTTTAGATGTGTAACACTAAAGTTCTTTTAAAAAGCAAAAAGTGTCTGTAAAAAGAGGTAAAGAAAAATGGTTCCAGACGAAATGGTTGGGGTCTCAGAAGAAGGAGCTTCCACATAGAGACAGCCTGCTGGGCCGTTAAAACCTTTTGGTTTTGGTAACTCCCACAGTACATATCAGATTACTAGAATTCATATGAAAACACTGCTGTAGTATTCTCCTCACCAAATTATGCCGAAATCTAGTATCCATGGTTTATAAATACAGAAAATAATTGAATTCTCTATGCCTTAAGTAAAATTGTTCCATTCTGTTTCTTGTGAATTTTCTTCATAATGTAGTCAAATTGCATTTTGTGCTCCTGGGGGCTGAACTTGTGCTCAGAAACAATGCATGGGGTTGTAAAATTTGCATCCCCTACTATCTAGGCAGATGAAAAGAAAGTTCTAGTAAAAAGGCTGACGATGTTTTTCTAACACACAGTGTTCAGATTACGTAAGGGGCCGTCTCTTTTAAAATATTCAGCAGGCCCAGTTTTTATTTTTTTCTCCTTTGCAGTTTAGGTCCTGTTTCTCACTCCACATTTTTGATGTTTCTAGATCAGCAATTCAATAGATAGCCAAGCAGGTGTTCAAATCACTTCTGACCCCCAGAATTCCTCCAATGACCCCTCAGAGTAGTGGAGTGAAGACATTCTCAGCATGTCAGAATATTGAGATATCTCAATTGCTTTGGATTTTTTTTTTTTTTTTTGCCTTAATTTTTGAAGGCTAATTTCTGCACCCACCCACCCCCACCCCCGTTTTTTTCTTTTTAAGCAAAGAGAAGCCTTGCCTCAATTTTGGCGGTGAGGATTGGAGGAATGTGTGATGATAGGACCTAGCAGATTACATTTTTAGACAGCATAATTCTAACCGGTCAGCTATGCCAAGGGCCTTTGAGAGATGGATTTTGAAAGGGGTGGGGGGGGAGGAAAAGAAGGATGAGGTTGGGGATTCTTCTCTGGTAACTAAGGGCATCGCTATGTGCTGAGTCAGTCAAGACAAAACTGGGGTCTCCCGGCACTGGTGACGGTTGCTTAGACAACAGGGATATACATTTAAGCTACATAATATAGTATTGTACTTGGAAACCATAACATTTTTATTTTTAAATATAGGTCTTTTAACCGCAACCTTTGTTCAGTGCATTCAACCAATATCGACTGTGTACAGGGCGCTGCGGGGATTGATAACGAGATGAATAAGGTCAGGCCTTTCCCCTCTAGTGGCTTATAATTCTAAGAGAGGAGATAAAACATATACGAGTTAACCTTACTTGGTAAGATCATATTTGACGTTGCTCTTTCCATCCTGCAATGTGTGTTCACGTGGTGAAATAATATACTTGGGAACGTCTCTGGGTATCCAAGAAGAGAAACGGTCTCTTTTATAGGAAGTTATTTCAAGATTTAAGCAATTACACCAAGTATTTCTCCATCGGCTTGTCACCCTCTTAGCAGAAATTAATCTGTTTTCCGGGCAGGGTTGAAAGGGGTGTTAGCACCTTGTATCCCAGGCCTTATTTCATTATCATACAAAAATGTATAAATGCATCCATGTCAAAGATTGGTGTATTAGTTTCCAACTGCTGCGTAACAAATTACCCCAAATTCAGTGGCTTATAATAACAGGCATCTGTTATGTCACAGTATCTGTGGGGCAGAAATCTGGTCACGGCTCAGCAGGATGACCCGGCCCAGGCACTCAAAGGTGCAGTCAGGGTCTCAGCCAGGGCTCTCTGGGGGGAGGGTCTGCATCCAACACACACCCTTGGCTATTGGCTGACCTCAGGTCATCTCATGCCATCTGACTGAGGGCTTCAGTTCCTCCCTGGCACTTGGCCTAGGTCCCCCTCAGTTCCTTGCCATGTGGGCCTCTCCCCAGGGTAGTTCATAACGCAGCTGCTAGTGTCCCCTGACTGTGTGAGTGAGGCAGAAGCCACGGTCTTTTTGTAGCCTAACCGTGGAGTGATGTCCCATCACTTTTGCCTCGTTGTGTTTCTTAGAATTGAGCGGCTGTGTCCAGCCCACCCTGAAAGGGAGGGGATTCCACGAGGACATGAATGCAGGTGGGTGGAGATCACGGGGCGTCCCAGTGGCTGCCTACTGCAGTCATCGGTGGAACCAGTCACTTCGGTGTACAGCTAATGGGATGAAGGCTACAAGACTTTCTTTCTCTGTCTTGCTCTCCCCCCTTCCCCCGTCATTGTCATTATGAATCCTCCTTGGGTGGTTCTTCCCAAACTCCTCCCCATTTTCCTGGACTTACAGTGATAGCTGACCGACTTTGAGACAGCAGATTGCTTTCATCTTTTCAAGTTTTGTTAATTTTACAGCATAGCAGCAATGCGTAGTGGATGATTTTTTAAAACTGAGTGTCTTGATCAGTGAATTTGGGGAGTTTTGCTGAAGAAAACGTCATGTCCTGTGATGATGAGGTTGCAGAGAGAAGGGGAAGGAGCTGCAGCTGGTATAATAAAACCGTTGTGTTTCAAATGATAGCTTTGTTTCATTCACCGTGGTTGAGGGGGGCTTTAAATGAAGTTAGCGTGTGCCCACAAGAGCAAGACTTAAGGTGAGGCCTAAAAGTGTAGAGGGGAGGGAATGCTTTCCCAACTTATTATTTTTTTTATTTTTATTTTTATTTTTACATGGGCAGGCACCGGGAATCGAACCCGGGTCCTCGGGCATGGCAGGCAAGCATTCTTACCTGCTGAGCCACCATGGCCCGCCCCCCAACTTATTTTTTAAATAACTTTTTTTAAATGAGAGAAGTTGTACATTTCAATGAAAATCATGCAGAAAATGCAGATTCCCACAAATTCCTCCAATTATTAAAACCTTGCGTAAGTGTGGTACATTTGTTACAGTTGATGAAAAAATATTATTATAATTGTACTAACTGTAGTCCATAGTGTACTTTAGGGTTTACTGTTTGTATTGTGCAGTCCTATGTGTTTTTTTTTCATTTTTACTCTAGTAACATATATACAACCTAAAATTTCCCCTTTCAACCAAATTCAAATATATAATTCAGTGGCGGCAAGTTCACACTTTTGCATTCCCATCACCACCAACTGTTACCAAAATTTTTCTGTCACCCCAAACAGAAACTCTGTACTGATTAAAAATTAACTCCCAATACCTTACCCCCACCCCAGCCCCTCAAAAACCAAATTCCAGTTTCTGACTCTGAATTTGCTTATTCTAGTTATTTTATATCTTAGCTTGTGTTTGGCTTACTTCACTCAATATAATATCTTCAAGGCTCATCATGTTAGCACGTGTATCAGAACTTAATTCCCTTCAAGAAATTAAGATGACTTTTGTTTAACCATTCCTCTATTGATGAACACTTGGTTGCTTCCATCTTTTGGCAATTGTGCATAATGCTGCTAAAGACATCAGTGTGCAGGGCGGGCCACGGTGGCTCAGCAGGGAGAGTTCTCACCTGCCATGCTGGAGATCTGGGTTTGAGTCCCAGTGCCTGCCCATGCGAAAAACAAAAAAACAAGAAACAAAAAAAAATCAGTGTGTAAATATCTGTTTGAGTCCCTGCTTTCAGTTATTTTGGGTATGTATCTTGAATGATGATTGCCAGGTCATGTGGTATTTCTATACTTAACTTTCTGAGGAACTACCAAACTTTTTCACAGTATCTGCACCATTTTACATTCCTGCCAACAATTAATGTGTTCCTGTTTCTCACATTCTCTCCAACACTTGTTATTTTCTGTTTGTTTGTTTTTTTCATAATAGCCATTCTAATGAGTGTGAAATTGAGTCTCATTGTGGTTCTGGTTTGCATTTCCCTAATGGCTAATAATGTTAAACATTTTTCATGTGCTTTTGGCAGTCTGTGTATGTTTTCTTGAGAAATGTCTATTCAAGTATTTTATCCATTTTTTAAATGAGATTGTCTTTTTGTTTTTGAAGTGTAGGATTTCTTCATATATTCCACATATTAAACCCTTATTAGATATATAGTTTCCAAACACTTTTTCCCATTCTGTAGGTTGTCTTTATACATCTATGATGAAATCCTTTGATGCACAACAGCTTTAAATTTGGTAACGCCCCATTTGTGCATTTTCAGTCTTGTTGCTAAGGCTTTTGGTGTAACATCTGAAAAAACATTGGCTAACATATAAGGTCATAATGATGCCTCTCATGTTTTCATTCAGGAATTTTACAGTTTTGGTTTTTATACTTAGGTCTTTGATCCATTTTGAATTAATTTTTTATAAGGTGAGAAGTAAGGTTCTACCTTAATTCTTTTGCAGTTTTCCCAGCACCTTTTATTGAAGAGACTGCTCTTTCTTCATTGAGTGGACTTGACATCCTTGTCAAAAATCAGTTGACCAGGGTGCAAGGTTAGTTCAGTGTAGAGTGCTCACCTTTCATGAGGGAGGCCTGGGTTTGATTCCTGGACCATGTACCGCCCCCCCCCAAAAAAAGTCAATTGACCATAGTTGTGAGGGTTTATTTCTGAACTCTCAATTTGATTGCATTTGTCTGTATGTCTGTCCTTTCTTCTGTACTACGATGTTTTAATTACTATAGCTCCATAATAAGTTTTAAAATCAGGAAGTATGAAAAAAAATCAGGAAGTATGGATCCTCGAACTTCATTCTTCTTTTTTCAGATGGTTTTGGTTATTTGTGGCCCTTCCCTTCCATATAATTCAATGATTGGCTTTTCCATTTCTGCAAAAACAGATGTTGAGTTTTTTTTTTTTTTTTTTTGCTGTTGGCATTTTTATTGGGATTGTATTGAATCTGTAAATCACTTTAGGTAGAATTGGCTTGTTAGCAATAATCTATGAATACAGAATGTCCTTCCATTTATTTAGTTCTTCTTTGAGTTATTTTAGCAATGTTTTGTCATTTTCCACGTACATGTCCTTTACATCCTTGATTAAATTTATTCCTTGATACCTGATTCTTTTAGTTATTGTAAATGAGTATTTTCTTTATCTCATTTTAAGATGGCTCAGTTCTAATGTACAGAGACATTATTGATTTTTTAAGTTGATCTTGTTCTCTGTCAATTTACTGAATTATATATTAACTCTAGGAACTTTATTGTGGATTTTTCATGATTTTTTATATAGGTTCAAGTCATCTGCAGATAAGGAAAATTTACTTCTTCCTTTTGAATTTGGATACCTTTTGTATTTCTTTCTTGAATAATTGCTCTAGCTGGAATTTCCAGTACAATATTTAATGATAGCGGTGACAGTTGTCATCATTGCTTGTTCCTGATCTTAGAGGGAAAGCTTTTAGTCTTTCGCCATTGAGTATGATGTTTGCTATGGGTTTTTCATACATGCACTTCATCATGTTGAGGAAATTTCTTTTTATTCTTAGTTTTCTAAGTGTTTTTGTCAAGAAGTCATTCTGGATCTTGTCAAGTATCTTTTCTGCATCAATTGAGATGATTGTGTGTTTTTTCCCTTTGTTCTATTAATAATGGTGTATTACATTAATTGATTTTCTCATGTTGAACCACCCTTTCAGACCTAGGATAAATCTCACTTCATCATCATGTATAATTTTTTAAATATGGGTTGAATTTGGTTTGTTAGTATTTTCTTGAGGATTTTTACATTTATATTCATAAAGAATTCTGGTCTGCAATTTTTTTTTCTTGTGGTATCTTTATCTGGCTTTGGTCTAAGGGTGATATTGGCCTCATAGAGTGAGAGAGTGTTCCCTCATCTTTGACTTTTTGGAGGAGTTTGAGCGGAATTGGGGTTAATTCTTCTTGGAATATTTGATAAAATTCATCAGTGAAGAGTCTGTTCCAGGCCTTTTCTTCCTTGGGAGTTTCTGATTATTGATTTACTCTCTACTTGTTATTGGTCTGTTGAGATGTTCTGTTCTAGATCAGTGTATGTGCTTTGTATGTTTCTAGGTGTTTGTCATGTTACCTAGGTTTACTAATCTGTTGGTGTACAGTTGCTCAAAGTATCCTCTTATAATTATTTTGATTTCTGTGTGGTTGGTAATGATATCCCCTCTTTCTTTTCTGATTTTAGTTATCTGCATCTTCTCTCTTTTATTCTTTGTCAGTCTAGCTAAAGCCTTGTTGATTTTAATGATCTTTTCATAGAAGCGACTTATTGTTTTCTTAATTCTCTTTGTTGTTTTTTACTCTCTATTTCATTTCTCTCTGTTCTTATCTTTTTATTTCCGTCCTTCTGCTCACTTTGAGTTTGGCCTACTCTTCTTTTTATAGATTTTCCAGTTGTGAGATTAGATCTCTGATTTGAGATCTTCCTGTTTTAATGTAAGCATTTAGAGCTATAAGTTCCCCCTCTTAGCACTGACTTTGGTGTCTCCTATAAGTTGTTGGTATGTTGTGTTTTCCTTTTCATTCACCTCAAGATATTTTCTAATTTCCCGTATAATTTCTTCTTTGACCTGTTGGTTGTTTAACAGTGTGTTGCCTAATTTTCACATATTTGCGAATTTTCTAGTTCTCTCTTTGTTACTGATGGCTAACTTCATTCCATTATGGCCAGAGATTACATATTGTGTGATTTCAGCATTTTTGAATTTATTAAGTCTTGTTTTGTGACCTAACTTATGGCCTATGCTAGTGAATGGTCCATATGTGCTAAAGAAGAATGTGTATTCTACTGCTGTTGAGTGACAGGTTCTACATGAGTCTGTTAAGTCTGGTTGGTTTATAGTATGGTTGAAGTCTTCATCTCCTGCTTAGATGCTCTATCCATTATTGAAAGTGTGTACTCAGGTTTCCCATATGTAGAAATATATGTCAATGTTTCTTTCATATATTTTGGGACTCTGCCTTTAGGTGCATATATATTTATAAGCGATATGCCCTCTTGTTGAATTGATCCATTTATCAGAATGCAGTGACCTTCTTTGTACCTTGTAACAGTTTTTTACTTAAAATCTATTTAATTTGTGATTCGTATAGCAGCCCCAACTCTTGGTTACCATTTGTGTGTTTATATATATGTATTTCTATTCTTTCACTTTGAAACTACTTGAATTTTTTTAATAAGGTGATTGTGTGTTTTTACCCTTTGTTCTACTAATAATGGTGTATTACATTAATTGATTTTCTCATGAAATCTCATGATTTTTTCATGTCTTTTGTATATAGCTACTGTTGGGTTATGATTTTTTTATCCCTTCTCCCAGTCTCTGCCTTTTCACTGGAGAGTTCGAACCATTTCCATTTAAAGTAACTATTCATCTTGTAGAGCTTTCTTCTATTTTGTTATGTGGTCTTTGTAAGTCTTATCCTTTTTTGGTCCCTCAATTTTTCCTTTAATAGCTACTTTAATATTTATTTATGTTTTTGTAGTTTATCATTTTGAGTCCCTTCTCACTTCTTTCTTTACATTTTTTAATATATTTTCTTTGGGGTTACTGTGGGGTTCAAATTTAACATCCTAAATCTATAACAATCACCTTTGATTTGATACCAATCTAACTTTAATAGCACACACATAAACACAGTTCCTGTACCCCTTTATTCTCTCACCTTGTTGTTGTTCTTATTACAAATTATATCTTTATACATTCTATATCCAAAGCCATAGATTTGTCATTCATTTTTATGTGTTTGGATTGTAGCACTTGTTGGAAGTAAAAAATGGAATTACATATCACAAAATCCAGTACAATAGTAGTGGCGTTTGTAATTACCCTTATGGTTACCTTTACTAGAGGTCTTTACTGCTTTATGCTGCTTTGCTCCACTGTCTAGTGTTCTTTCTGCTCTGTCTGAAGAACCCCATTTCAGCATGGCTTGTAGGGCAGGTCTAGTAGTGGCAAAGTCCCTCAGTCCTAATCTGTCTCCCATTTTTGGAACACACTATCCCTGGATAGAATATTCTTGATTGGCAATTGTTTTCTTTTGGCATTTAAAATATTTTTTCCACTGCTTTCTCATCTTCGTAATTTCTGATGAGAAAATGGCCCTTCGTCTTCTCAGGGCTCCCTTGTACCTAACAGGTCACTTTTCTCTTGCAGCTTTCAGAATCTTTCTTGTTCTTGGTGTTTGGCAGGTTAACTGCTTTGTGTCTGGTTTTGGTTCTCTTCAAGTTCATCCTGATTGGGGTTCTTTCAACTTCTTCACTGTGCATATTCATGTCTATTGTTAAATTTGGGAAGTTTCCAGCTATTATTTCTTTGAATATTCCTTCTGTCCCTTTCTCCCCCCACCCCCAGCCCACCATGGATCTCCCATAATGTGTGTATATTGGTATGCTTGATGATGTCTCATGGGTCTCTTAGGCTCTGTTTGCTCTTTTAAATTCTTTTTTTACCCTGCTCTTCAGCCTGAAACATTTCAATTGTCTTTTCTTTGAATTCACGTATTCCTTCTTTTACCTGCTCCAGTCAGCTCTTGGAACCCTCCAGGGACTTTTTCATTTCAGTTCCCGTCATCCCTAGCACCTATATTTTTCTTTAATTACTTTTTAAAATTTCTGTTTCTTTATTGAGATACTCATTTTGATCATCACCATTTTTCCTGTTACCATTTAGTTCTTCTTCTTGTGTTTTTCTTTATCTCCTTGTACATATTGAAGTTCTTTTTTCTTCTAAAAGTTTTTGTTTGACATGTCCAAAATCTGGTCTTCTTCATTGATAGTTTCTGGGGTTTTATCTTCTTCCTTAGGGTGGGCTATTATTTCCTGTTTCTTTGTCTTGTAATCTTTTTTTACAAGCTGTACATATTAATATTCTTAAGTTTAAACTCTGGCCTTCAATTCCTGAGCTGTCTGTTCCTTAAATTTGTATCCAGTAGTGATGACAGAGATTTCCTTGAATACCCAGAGCTAACAAAACAAAACAACCAACACCACAAAACACCTTTCGCAGTCCTTGCAAATTGGTTTTGCACTGGCTGGTGCTCTACTTCAGAGTTTAGCTCTCCTATGAAGAGATCAGCCCAAATTGAATACAAAGTACAGGACTCTTTCTGTTTTTTTTCTGAGCTGTTGTTTTGCCCTTGGCTTGAGCTTGCTCATGGCCTTAGTTATTCCCCCATTTATAGGAATCTGAATGCTCTTTCTAGTCCCTTTTAAACAGATTTTCTCTCCTTCCTGGGTGCTCTATTTTTAATGCTCTTCTTTTAATGACTTAAAAGAAGTAGTCCTTTGTCCCAGTCTGCTTTGACTTAATTGCTTCTTACACAGCTTTAGCTGCCTGAAAACTGCTTCTGTCTGTAGGGCAAGTTCTGGGGGTGGGGGCGGGGAACCTGGGATGAGTTTCCTGCTGCAGTCCTTTGGGCTGCCACCTAACTGAGTGCCATCAACATGAAGGCGCCCTAGAATGTGCATAGGTTTATTCTGCTCCCTCAGGAGCAGGACCAGTGAGCTACATTGGGGGTGCAGCTTGGTCTTCAAAAAAGTGCTCAAAACATATATATGTAGTCATTAAGGTTTGGGGAAGGGGAGGTGTGAAACAGATTCTTGTCAGTTTTTAATAATGGAAATTAATTTACAGAGTGGCTTCCATCCTAAACCTAATGGGACTTAAGAAGAGGGGTCTGGATTCAAATTTAGAACATTCATCCGGTATAATACATTTGCAGGGAGAAGGGCATGGTATTTTTCTTTAACCTTGGGTGTGACAGTGGATCACGTTCCTCCTGAGCATCATCTTCGCCATACCATCCCTTCTGCCTGAGATGTCCTGTGTCCCTGTGTCCTCTCCTCCCCAACTCCTGGGCTTTGCTGGCTTCTTCTCTTCCTTAGGTGTCAGCACAGAGATGTCCCTGACCGCTTAATTTAAAATCATCCCTAGTCCCATTCCTTACCACCCAATATTGCCTCTTCTGGTTGTTTTGCTTCATATTTATTGTATTACTTGGCTCTTCTGTTTCCTCCCCTCTCCCCCAGCATCACAACACACACACACACACACACACACACACACACACGCGCGCGCACATAGACTTCAGGAGGGCAGAGATTTGTCTGTTTTATTCCTGGCTGTAACCGTAGCACCTAGTACAGATCTTGGCACACAGTTGGTGTCCAATAAATATTCGTTGAATGAATGAAGTCACTTATGAAATTTTTTATCATGTAAATCACACTGTTTACTCCGTCTAGCCCCCCCGCAGTAGACTGGGGTCCCATGAGGCCGGAGTTCATTCCCCAGCTATCCCCATGGCCTTGCGCAGCTCACGGTAAATACTCAGAACATTGAGGATGAAAGAGTGAATGAACTTAGAGACAGAAAGTGTGTTAGAGGTTACCAGGGGTTGGGTAGAGAGTGAGGACTTACTGTTTAATGGGTGCAGAGCTTCTGTGTGTGTGATGGAAACGTTTTAGTAACGGATGGTGGTGGTGGTAGCACAACATTGTGAGTTAAGGTTTCTGCATTGTATACTTAAAAATGGTTAAAATGGCAAATTTTGTTATATACTTTGCCACAACATAGTGAAATTAAAATTTTTTTTAAAAAGAGTGAATGAACCCAGTGACATCAGACTGTAAAGAGAGTAGCCTTTGCTTCCCAGGTGAGGAACAGAAGCGCCTGGCATGGTAGTGTGTTTCTGGAGGGCAGCACCCATGTCTTATTCACCCTTGTCTCTCCGTGGCTGATGCTCAGCCCAGGGCCTGGCATGGAGCAGAGAGTCAATGCAAGTTAATTGGATCCAATTAAACTGAGTTGAAGAAAAGCTAGAACAAAATCCCTCTTGACAGCAACATTGGATAAAGCTCAGCTCGCGAATGCTCCCTTAAAGGTGGCAGGGATGGATCCTTCTGGATTCCCTTCTGCAGCTGCTTGTTTTGTCAGGATGCCCAGCAGCATCCATTCATTCATCCTTGAAACTCTGCCTGGAGTGCACAGGGCATTGCACTGGATGGAAGACTGCACAAGGTACCAGCCCTGCCTTCAGAAAGCTTCCCTCTGGGAAAATGTGGGCATTATCCTCTAGTTTTCACAGCTCCCCAGCCCTGCCCTGGTGGCAGAAGAGTTGGAATCAGGCGACTGCAGTTGGCTTGGCTTTGTCCTGGGTGTGGGCCACTCCATCACAGCCTTTGAACAATGGCTGAAAGGTCACCCCCTGTGGTTGAAAATTGGTGTTTGCATTAATCCTGGCTTATTCAGAAACATTCAGTATTTTTTGAAACTGAGTTTAGGGCTTTTGATTGAAGCCCAAATCATTTACCATGCCACAGAGTATCAATAGTATAAGAAAAACTTGCGAATACAAAGCCCCTTTAAGTAATCCAATATAGGGATAATTACATTATTAAATAAAGCAGTAGGTCTCAAATTATTTTGCTGCCATTGTACATGTGAGTATAATAATGCGAACTCTGCTAAGTGAGCAGAGCAAAAAAAATGTCTAACAAGAGGAAGCATGTCGAAATCATATGTTTATGTTTAAATGGAGGCTACACCAAACAGGAGGATTTACTCGCTTTCTACATTAAAGCTTTCAAATAGGCGTAAGGCTTTCAGTGATCCTCTGTGAATGCTGCTCTTCTAATTAATGGCAATGGTGTACCAAGACTCCATGCCAGGCCACTAGCAACCTTTAACAATTCAGAAGTCTTCCAACTTGGTTTCTATATACCAAAATGGGCAAAGTATTTTCTTCTTCCTTTGGGGCCTTTATGGAATCTTCAGGGTCTGTACCTGGGCAGAGGGTAATGTTCCTGTGAAACTTGATGAACAAAGATCAGGGAATATAAAAATAGTGGGTTGGAGCCATTCCGCATGATAAGCACAGCTGAATTGGGTGGTGGTTGGAATTGAGTTTTGTTGTTGCTTATTTTTGCTTTGTAGAGTGGTGTTGTGGGGAGGTCCATGTGAGCTTAACACTGGGATTTAGCTCAGTTATGTTATTTTGTTTATGTTTTAATGACTAGAGTGAAGTGTTTGAGCGCCAAATTAGTTTTAATTTTGGTAACCTGAAAGTAGTTAGAGAATAGATTGTGACGTTAACACCCACTAGAATGACCGCTGTTTAAAAAAATAAAATAAAACAGTGGAAAACTGCAAGTGTTAGAGAGGATGTAGAGAAATAGGAACACTCATTCACTGCTGGTGGAAGGTAAAATGGTGCAGCAATGTGGAGGACAGTTTGGCAGATTCTCAGGAAACTAGATAGAGAATTTCTATTTGATTCACAAATCCCGCTACTTGATATATACCCAGAAGAGCTGAAAGCAGGGACTCGAACAGACATTTGCACATTGATGTTCATGGCACCATTGTTCATAATAGCCGAAAGGTGGACACAACCCAACTGATAAACAAAATGGACAAACATACGACGGAATGTTATTCAGCTGTAAGAAGAAATGAAGTCTGATGCATGTGACAACATGGATGAACCTTGAGGACATTACATTGAGTGAGATAAGCCAGAACCAAAAGGGCAAATATTGTTTGATCTCACTGATATGAGTTAATTAAAATAAGCAAATTCTTAAAGCTAGACACTAGGATATAGGCTACCAGGGGATAGATTGGGGTTAGAGAATGGGAAGCTCATGCTTACTTTGTGCAGAATTTCTGTTTAGGTTGATTACAGATGTTTGGGAATGGATGATGGTGATGGTCGCATGTTACAGTGAGTGAAATTGTATGCTCGTGACTTACGCTTGTGACTATGGTTTCGCCAGGGAAAGGGAAAGTTTTGGGTCGTGTATGTTACTAGAAGGAAAGTTGGAAGATAAAACAGGGATCTCCATATCACAGTGAACCCTGGTGAGGATGGTGGATTGTGGTTCATGGTACAAATATAAGAATGTTCTTTCATGAATTACAACAAACGTACTGACACTATTGCAAGGTGTCAGAGGGTGGTGCTATATGGGGAAGAAAATACACCTAATGTAAGCTATGATTTTAAAAAAACCTGGGCCCATAAAAAATAAAATAAAATATACATAGAACTTGAAATAATGCTAATCTTATGGAATGAGGGGCAAAACCCACCCTATTCAGTTGGTCAAATAAAGGGTGAGAAAGCTCAACCGTTGACTTAAGGCATCTTCTTTTCATATCAAGATGCTTGCCTGTTTAGAGAAGAAATCTTTAGGACACTGGGATGCATTTTTTTCTCTCTGAGTAAATTATCTTTAATTTAGGGAGGAAAAAAGTATAAGCTTTATAAGTACAAGAGAAAAGAACTGAAACTGGCAATTAATGAGAGGATGCTTCTGGGGATTTCTTCAGAAATGGCACCTGTCAGAGAGCAGGCCAGAGTCTAACATGTTTCTTAGCATAGTGTGTATTAAAAAATGTATTTAGAATTTTTTAGTTACTTGTTTTATATGTGAACATTGACTGTTCTGTAAAGGATGGTCAATGTGTGTTTCACAAATCTTGCTGCAGAGTGGTCTTCTGTCTGCTTACTCCCTGTAATTGTTCTGGGGTGGGATTCCAAACTTCAGTGAGACACAAGCTCCACCCAAGTGTTTGGAGGCAGGGAGGGATAGGTTGGGGGAGGAGCGACCCGCCTGGGAATTTGGAACTCAATACACTAACAAGCCGCCATGGCAAATCCACTTCAGATTATGTTAAGGGAGTCAAATTAAACCTTAAGCACATACTTGAGAGGATATCTTTATCACTCCCACAACAAAATATTCTTTTACCTTTTAAACTATTGTGTGAATGACAATTTCTGACGTCTCACTTTGGGGGAAAAGCACAAGAAAAACTCAAAGTAAAATCTTTGCTTCTGTGAAGTGATTGTAAATCCCACCCATTCCAGGGACTTGGGGTGGGGGTGGAGAGCAGTTGTCCCAGGGTTGGGAGCAGGAAGAAGAAGATGCTTCCAAGCTGGTTTCTGGTTCCACTTTGGTTTTCTCATCTCTAAAATGGTCTTAAGAATGCCTGCCTCAGAGGGTCCTTGTAGGGTTAGATGGAAGAATTCAAAGATTGTGCCTGGGCAAAGTAGAGCTTCTCAGACTTTTCCACCACTGTATCCTTGAGGGCTGAAGAGAATGACTGAGTCCAAGTGGTCTCCTTAATTGTTTTCTACCCAACTTTCCTGTTGAGGTCCCCAGCATGAGCTATAGGGGTTAGTGCTTCTAGTCAAAGAGTTAGGAAGGGTTAGGAAGGCACAGTTACTTATAGGTGACATCTGAATTCACATGCCACCACTGTACCCCCCCCCCCCCACACACACACACACACACACGTTTTTGGTTCAAGTACCAGCCATCACTCCTTGGACACCAGCTCTGATCGACCACTGTGCCATAACAGCTTCAACATTCTAGTACCTGGTGAGGTTAGTTCTTTTCTCCTATTTTCCCCATTTTTTAGATGAGACCTTGGGAAGATACTGTAACTTCCCAAGATTAGCATAGATGTTTAACAAGGTGGCGCAGCATTTGAACCCGAGTGTGTCAGACTTAGAAGCCAGTGTTTTCTCAACTATCCCTTAGTTTCTCCCAACATGGAAATTCCAGAGATGGTGTGCCCTTAAAATAAGCATTTGTTGAGTCCTTTAGGCCCAGCATAGTCCTTGGCTCTCTGAGAAGTAGGAGAGAAATAGAAGTGAAGCCAAGATACCTGCTAAAGTGTTTGCAATTCAGGTGTTTACTGTAGAAGACACAGGTATGCAAGCCAGCAGCCAATTCTGACACCTAATAAAGATTTAACATTGTGTCACAGATAATGAGGACAGTAATTCCCAGTTCAGGGACCAACTGTGAGTTGATATCTTTTTATTTTGCCTACTGAGGACATTAAGAAACAACTCCTAAAATCTATTGGCATCCTTATTTCAGAGAAAAAAAATGATATTATAACCTTAGGAAAATGTGGGGAGATAAAGGCTTATGTAGAGCGAACATGCAGAGGGCCCCTCCGTGTCCATGTTCTCCCTTCTCTCTGCTTTCTGCCCTAGGAACTTGACCTGGTGGCTCCATTAACAGAGCTCCTGGGCCCTGTGACTTTTGGGGTGTGGGGTGGAGAGTCAGTCATGGATGGAAGAGGGAGAGAGGAGTGTGAAGGGAAGACATTTATCCCCTGTTCCTTTCCTGTGGTGTCCCTCTGGGCTGGCAGCATCCTTTCATTGAAGAGCCACTGCCATTTGCAGACCAGTCTGCTCTGGACCTGTAAGTACTCTCTGCCTTTGACTCTTTGGCCTAGGAGAGATGACAGCTCAGCTGCTGCCCAGGTTCTTGCTATCCCTTCTGGTTCCCTTTCTTCCCACCAACGACTTTGTAAGTAAACCCTCCTTGGGTTTTCATAACTCGAGGACTCTGTGTCCTGTTGGGACCCTGACTGAGATGAGGTTAGTACTTTAAATGTAGTGCAATTAGCTTCATGAAACATTTATTGCGTTGCCTTATTTTTCTCATTTCACCACTGACCAGTGGAAGCTTCATCTCGTTGTCTTGAATGACCATTCTAGTCTTGCCAGACTTTCTTAGACCTCTGCTTGGCAATGACTTGCCTGTAAAGTAAAATTTTTTTACTCACTCTGAAGGTATCCCATTAGGAGACCACCATAATATGATATAGGGAGAGCAATTTAAGGGTAGCTTGAATTGTAGAGTATCTGACTACCCTGAAGAGTATCTGAATACCCTGAAAGCAGTATATTCTGGACAGCAGCAAGTGGTCAACCTAGCCAGATCCAAAGGTGGCACTTCTTTCCCCTCTTAGAATCTGGATTCATTGGTACATCTTGTAGGCATGCATGCCTGGCCAGGATGGTTCAATGCAGGGCACAAGCTGATGAGTTCATGGCTGGTCTTTCCTAAGGTTGGCACCATTTATCTTTATTTTTAGCTTCAACCTTGGTAAAATTTTCCCACTCTTGTGGAACCAATAGAACTGTTATTTTGGTTTCACAGTTTGTTTAGCTAACACCATGTATTATTGTATTTGGTGTTCCCAACACAGATCATGTTTCAGCTGCTACAGGGAAGGTTGCGGCGAATATACCATGCTTTCCTGTTCTCCTTCTATCCCCTTCTTGCCAACCCTCTTGATATTGCACTTACATGTTTATTGTCCTTGGAACCCCGTTAATGTAGCTGAATATGGCTCTCTTCAGCAGTGGTCTGTTATTGGGTACCAGGTGGTATTATAAAGAAAGTTCAAGTCTTTCTCATGTTACAGTTCAGGGTTAGTATGGTGGCTTTGCTCCAAGAAGTTGTCCAGAGACCAGGCTTCTTCTATCTTTTGCTCCTGAGGGATTTGCCCTCCTTTGTTGCATGGTCCAAGATGGCTTACCTCCATGACCTTGATCACTTTGAAAGCAGTAGTTTGGAAAAAAGGAAGAAAAAGGGAATGGAACAGCATAGACTTTATGGGCATGGCCTGGATGTTATGCCCATCACTTACACTCACCCCTCCTTGGTCAGAATTTGGCCCCAAGGCTGCATCTGACTGAAGGGGAAGCAGGAAAATGGTATCTTCATCTGTGCCCAGAAAATTAGCCATTTATTATTATAGAAGAAAGGAAGAATAGATACTGGGGCAAAGTTAGGTATAGCTGGGGAGTTTTAAATTCCCCTGTGCCAGCTAAGGACTTTTCTTACACAGAGGCCAAATGGACTGTGCATTCCACCTGCGTTGATGCTGAGACATCTAAATTGACATCAAGGGACTGAGTTTTTAGAACCGAACTGTAGAATGCAGTCATGGGCTTAGAGGCACACAGGGGAAAATGATTACTTTAAGTGATATGCAGAGAAAGAAGATCTGTACCCAGACTACATCTAAATATATACGTTTCTTACATATTCCCAGTAGAAAGATGGAATCAGGAGGAAGAGAAATTGAATAAAGTGAAGGAAAGTAGAAGTGGGGAATGTACAGACACAGTTCTCCATGGGTCTTTCACATTTCTACACATCTTGTGAGCAGAGCCACTGACTTATTTTGTTCTGAACTGTCTTTTCCAGGATATTTATATTAGCAGGCAACCTTGGAAGCTAGAGATAGTCTGTTCCTCTGGAGCAAAGGGTCAGCATATTTGCTGTCCAGTATTACAAATTTAGGTTCCCAAAGCTCAGGGTTCTTCTCCTGTAATGTGCCCCACTCTGTGTGCAGGTATCTTCTAGCTCTCTTAGTTATCATTTGAGAAAGGGATATTGAGGAACTAGTACAAATGTCAATACTTTGACTGCTGCTGTTACTGTAAGCAATAACTCATCCTTTGTCCCTGACCAAGAGTTTTATATCTTCTGCTAGCATACATGAAACTGAAAACTGGAACAGGCTAACATAAGTTTGCAAATGATGTAAAATCTCAGCCCCTCACAGTTCTTAACAGGAAGGAAAGTTTCAGGTCAAAGGTAGCATTGTTCATTATCAAATCCTGTTAAAAGATCACAGAAAATGAAGACTAAAAAAAAAAAAAAGATCTTGGTGTGCCTGCCCATGCCAAAAAAAAAAGGCCTTGGTTCAGTAATACAATTTAGCAGTTCTCAATCTTTTTGAACTCAGGACCCTTTACATTCAAATTATTGAGGATCCCAAAGAACTTTTGTTTATGTGGATTATGTATTGGTATTTGCTATATTAAAAGTTAAAACTGAGAAAAAAAATGAGTTATCTGTTTATTAATACACTCATATTACAAATGAATGTCAACCTAACCTCACACCTTATACAAAATTAAGTCAAGATGGATCATGTGTAAAACATAAGTTCTAAATGTGTAAAACATAAGACTATAAAACTTTTAGAAGAAAACATAGGAAAAAATCTTCATGATCTGGGATTAGGTAAAGAGTTCATAGCTATGACACCAAACAACAGTCCACAAAAGAAAACGTGATCAGCTGGACTTACACAACATTTAAAACTTTTGTCTGTGAAAGACACTGATACATGAATGAAAAGACAAGCTACGAAGTGGGAAAAAAGTATTTTTAAATCACATACCTGACTTCTATCCAGGAGGTAAAAGAGCTCTCAAAATCCAACAGTAAGGAAACAACCCAATTTTCAAAATGGGCCAAATTCTTAAACAGGCACTTAACCAAAGAAGATATACAGATGTCAACTAAGCACATGAAAATATGTTCAACACCATTAGTCATTAGGGAAATTAAAATCATGATGAGAAATGCCTATACACCTATTAGTATGGCAATAAATAAATTAAGAGTGGCAATATCAAATGCTAGTGAGGACAAGGAGTAACTAGAATTCTGATGCATTGTTGATGGGAAAGCAAGATGGGACAGTCCCTCTGTAAACAGTTGGAAGTTTCTTATAAGGTTAAATATTAACTTAACAATATGACTCAGCTATCCCTCTCCAAGATACTTGCTCTAGAGAATTGAAAACTTACGTTTGCATCAAAACCTGTACATGAGTTTATAGCAGTGCTATTGGTAACCACCAAAATTTGAAGCAACACAGATATCCTCAGTGGGTGAATAGAAAAGCAAACTGGTACATCCATACCATGGAATATTACTCAGCACTAAAAAGGAACAAACAATTGATCCATGCAGCAACAAAGATGAATCTCAAAGGCATCTTGCTGAGTGAAAGTTTCAAAAGGTTTCATCCTGAATGATTCCATTTAACTTATGTTCTGGGAAAGACAAAACTGTAGTGAGAACAGATAAATGGTTTTCAGTGGTTAGGGGTCTGGGGAGATTGTGACTACCAAGGAACAGTAGGAAAGAGTTTCTTTTTTGGGTGATAGTAGACCTAGTCTGTATTCTGATGATTATGGTAGTAATGGTTATATGAATTGAATCTGTTCATGTGTTAAAACTCATAGAGGTGTATACCCAAAAAAGGTCAATTTACTGTAAGTTAATTTTTAAAATAAATAAAATGGCAATAAGAAACCTGTTTTGGTAATGGGCATATTTTAATGAAAATTATATTTTCAAAAGCAATAGTAAAAGAATGGCATGTTTTACATTTTTATGAATCTCTTTGTTCTCTAGCTTAATAGCCAACAACTGGAATCTCTTATCTACTTCTGTATTTGCTCTGTTGCCATATTATTTCTCATTTAGTTTCTGGAAAATCCCACTACACACTCATAAGAGAATAAGAGCGAGAAAAGCAAATAAGGTCTTAGTATTATTAAGTCAATTGTTTTGATTCTAAAATAGTCTTGGGGATTCCCAGGGGTTCCTGGACCACATTTAGAGAACCACTGATAGAATACACTGCCTCAAACTTCAGTCATTCTCACAGTACCTTGAGAACATTTTTTCCATATACAAATGTCCTCTGTAACAATGCATACTTAATCGTTTTATTTAAGTTGACTAATTTTTAACTTAAAGAAGGTAACTACAAAAATAAATATGAAATGAGTAACTTAATATAAAACAAACTTTTACTTGTGAACCATCTAAACTCAACTCTGCATGCCATATTTTGGAAAACACCAATGTAAAGGAGTAATGATGATTATTGTTAGCCCTGACATAGAACTTCACTTATGTCAAGCCATTTAATCTTTGCAACTAGGGTAAAATGTAGATACTATTACTAAACCATTTTTGTAGATGAGGAAATTGAAGCATAGGATGGTTAAAGAAGTTGTGGATGTAAACACAGGCATTCTGCCTCCAGAGTCCAGGCTGAATGCTATGTTGGTACATAGAAAACCTAGGTTCTTCTCCAAGCTCTTCTAGAAGTTGGCACCAGAACACATCACTGAAACTCACTGTCCTCAATAATAAAATGAAGGAGGTAGACAAAATCAGGGTATCAAGCTCAAATGTCTGGTGCTTCTCCAAGGGCCAGGCAGGTAGAAGAAAGTGAATGGAATCTAAGGCAATAGGGAGTGGTGGGAAGTAAGGATAACTACTCTCACAACTTGTCTAAAGTAGGCAACTACTATCGGTTTCAACTGGTTTTTGCCATATGGTATACCAGATGTGTCCGTCCCCCCCCCCCTTTTTTTTTTCTAAGAGAAAATGGAAGTCTGGGTATTTTAAGTAAAATTTCTCAATTTATAGAACATTTGGAGGGGCCAGCTCTACACATAGGCTAGCTGATGCGACTTTTTGACTAGCTGATCTCTTCTGACTTGGAGGATTACATGGTTATGTGAGCTGTTTTTGTACAGTGGTAGAAACAAAATCCAAATTACAGAAAGGTGCAGTTTAAAAAGATGATGAAAGGGAATATGGCCTTAGACAGTATTTCAACAGAGCTTACATAAATATTGATTAGGAGATGGGTTAATTGAAAAGCCGAAGTACATTAATAGACTAACAAAGTGTATTTCTTTGTGTTCCTTTTGTGTTGTATTAGAAGAAATCAACAGTATTAATCCAGGGCTAATTCATAGTTTGCAGAGAGCTAATGTAATCATGAGATGAGCTTATTGAAATTCTTTTCTTAGACACAGAGACTTGCCCAAGAATGGCGAGTACTGGGAACTTCAGTCAGTGCTTGCTTAGAATAGTAAATACGAACATGTGATTTATGCCATTGTGTGTATAAAGTACGGTTTCCTGAGACTTTTTCTATATATATGTTGGCTGTTTTGTTTTTGGGGTTGGTTTGTTGTTTCCCCCTCCTCTGCTTATCAGATTTCCTTCTAAATCCTGGCATCTGACGATGTTGCAGGACCAGTTTCTCTGGGAATCCACAGTAAAACATACTGGTGGTTTTACAATTAATCCAAACTTGAGTTTATGGCTCATGCATGTTTATGTGAGTTCTTGCATTTATTTTTATGTGTGTGCGTATATATTCAGAAGATCTATTTGAGAGAGAGAGAGAAAAGGAGGGAGAGAGAAATCTATAGCCTGAATCTTGAAAGATGGCTTTATTCATCAATGACATCATAAGGATTGTATTTTCTCTTGGTTAATAAACTATTTGTTTGGCGGGTGTTGAAAGCCAGCCAGAGCTAGTCATGCCATTTCTTGGAAAAGATCTGAAGCAACTGGTAATTGAAATGATAATCATTTGATCACACAGCTATTTGAAAATAACACTCATCTCTAAACTTGTCTGTTTTGGGGAACCAAATTTGGTAAAACTGTTGCCAAATTCTATTTTTTTCTGAACTTGAGACTTATGTACCATGAGACTTAATTATTTTCCAGTACATTCTAAACTTGGTTTCTGATGTTTCCAGTCCAGAAGCTGTTCCCATATGCTTTGAAACAATACCCAGCCTGAATTTTTATTCTGACATTTAATAATCACCATGTAATAGCTATAAAATGCATGACAACTACAGATCTTTTATTTCAAGAGGATAGTGTAGTGAAACTGAGTGAAGTCATCCGTTGAAATGATTTTTTGTAGTATGCTTCATTGTTTATAAAGTTTTGAAATTTTTTCATGAACAGAGTGTAAAAAACAGTTTCCACTGTCTCCCATTTAGTGGAAGTTAGTATTTAATCATGATAAGGGAAAGGATTCCATTACAAAAGGTCTAGTTTTCATTTTTGATAAGAGTATTTGCTGTTTTGCTGCTGCAACTTTCTTCCCAGAAGCCGCTTGGAACCGGATGAGGAAAAGTGAAATTGTAGATCCTACCTTAAAACATTTTTTAAAATGAAATCCAGGCTGCTTCTTGTGTTAAGCTTATCTTTACCACCACCCTTTTCTTTTTGGGTAGATTTGGAGTAGTGTATATGTCTGTATGTAGGTGTGTGCTAGTGGCAGGAAAGAGGAAAGAGGAAAGAGTCATGTTTAATAGCAAAATTAGCCCAATCGTTTGTGAATTCCTTTTATTGAAGCACTTCGAGACATCTTCCTGTTGTTGTCAAAAATATTACTAAGATTTTGTAAGCTTAGGGGTTTTCACAGCTAAGCTTTCTTAAGAAACGTGAAGTAAAAAGAAATGAAAGAAGTCAGTTCAAGTGAAAATGTCAAATGCTTAAAACTTAAAACTCAAAGAAATGATCTTCTTAAGTCCTTTCCAAAGAACCTCTGGGTAAGGGGGTAGTCCTCTGCCCTCTGCATGGGTATCTGTCCATTAATATCTTGATGGATTAATTCTGAGTCAGAAAAGTTGATTGTTTCCTGGAAGCAATTAGAGATGCTTAGAAATCGAATTTATGATCCAGAGGAGAAACTTAAGTTTCAACTATTTTTCTCAGATTCAAAGGCCTCCTCCTTACTCACCTTCTCCACCCTACCCCATATGTATTAAAAGAAAAAATCAGTTCATTTCTCAACTTACAAAGTTTTCAGGAAACATGAGAATGTGTAAGTTTCTTTCAGTGGGAAATGCGTAACATTCATGAAGTATTTCTTTTGGGATTACATCACAGTTTTATTTAATTTTTAGGACAAAAGTTAAATTCAATATTTGTGTGTAAGCCAAGGGAAAATGTACCATAAACACAGGAATTTTGGGGTGAGTCAGAGTTCCAAGAATCCCAGATTTACTTAGACCATTTATATGGAGACAGGCTAACCATTAGTCATCTAGCTCTCACTTTTTACATTTGCAATTAATTTCACCTAAAAATTAGCTTTTACCCAAGTGGTCAAATAGACAGAGTAAGCTTTGGCAACCAGCATTTAAAATGGTTATTAGAATTACTGCCCTATTTATGGACACTCTCTAATTGTATAACAAATATATCATTCCTTAACCAAGCAGCTAGCAGCGAAAAACCATAGGAATGAAGTGAGTTCCTGAAGATTTTCTGTCACCAAAAAATACAGAAAGTTTGCTAGCATAAGGTTTTGCCTCACAAATGCTATTTCAGATGGGTGTTGGTAGATATTTATCATTCACCTCAGACCCACAAATAATGCGGTTGTTCTTCCCTGACCACCTCTTTTAGGATGAAGTCATTGCAGTTTCCGAAAAGGTGATCGTGAAGCTCGAGGACCTGGTTAAATGGGTCCATTCTGACTTCTCCAAGTGGAGATGTGGCCTCCACGCGGGGCCAGTGACAACAGAGGCCTTGGGAAGGAACGGACAGAAGGAGGCTCTGCTGAAGTACCGGCAGTCAACCCTGAACAGTGGACTCAACTTCAAAGACGTTCTCAAGGAAAAGGCTGACCTTGGTAAGTATCGCCTCACCTTCTAAATCTAACGTGTGGGCGCATACAGTAACTTCGCTTCGTTTGTTATCGATTTTTCTGGAAACTCTGTCCAATGTGTATAATTTCTTGAACTAGATGGAGCCTGGGGATATAGATGGACCGATACCTGGTTAGATAAGGGATGAATGTCACCTTTTGTTTACAGGACCTTCTACCCTGGATGCCTGGGCCACTCCCTGGCTGATACAATACATGGCCTTAGGCAGCTCTCAGTACAGTCTCAAGGGGTGGAACTTTGAGTGGGACACATAAAGTTAAATTAATGAAGACTTTAAATATTTGTTATAAATAAATAGTAAATCTATCAACACCATGTCAGAAGTTCATGTTTTGTATTGGGTGGGAAAGCAAGCTGAGGAAGAGAGATGAGTTAACCTAGAGCCAAGAGCAGCGTCAAAGCAGGGGGAATCCACCCATCAGCAACCCATGGCTTGTGTTTGCCTGAGCTTTTAGCATTCACGGATCACTATTGCCTATGTATTTTTTCTTTTATTCCTTCCCTTCTTCTACACTGAGTTTGAGGGAGAGCTTGGGCTTTGGAGATTTTCTGAGGAGTGTTTGAATACCTGACTCATCTGCTTACTTAGCTCTGTGACCTCAGGCAAATAATTTACCCTCACTGTAAGCCTAGGTTTCTTCATCAGGAAAACAGCGATACCTTACAGGGTTGCCTCGAAGCCACGAAGCCACGTGAGATGTAGGACGTAAAGGGTCTTGCAGAGTGTCTGGCATACAGGAAGTGCTCCATAATCAGTTCTATTGCTCTTTTAACCCTTTCTTCCTCAGTGACCTTAATGGATGTCCTTCACTTGTGTCTTCCGTTTGCTTCTCCCTGTGGCAGTCACTGACTGACAGTAGCATTGCTCAAGAACAAAGTTGTTGGCCTCTAATTTGGACTAGTTATTTCCTCTTTAGGCAAAGAGGAACTTCACTTTTAACATAGTAAGGCAACTTTTTCTTTCATTCTAGAACAATGCTGATTTTCACAGACCTATTTTATGTCTTAATGTGAAAACTTCCTGTTGTTTTTTAACCTAGAATTTAGCTATTACAGTAAACCCAGACTATTTGTTTCAATTGGCCTAAAGAGGCTGAAAAAAGCCAGCACTGATTGTGTCCTTCATGTGATTCTGGGTATTGCTGGGTTGTGTTGGGTGTGGGGTTAGCATTAGTATCTCCTTCCAGTATGAATTTAATGATCAGCAGCTTCTTGGCATCTTTCAGTCGATGTCAGAACAGTAATTTTTTGGACATGGTTGCCTGATGTCAAGTGTACATTTAGAGAAAATTATTAAACTAGTGGTTTTCCTTCTAAAGCCAAAAAAGCTATGTTTTTTTTTAGTTGGCTTCCTATCTATGGTATTACACTCCCCAATTAATTTTGTGAAATGTACAATAAGAAGTCTACTGATGTGTGATAATGCTGTATAATATATTTGTCATGTTTTTTCCTAATATACAGTCTAAGTTGTATGACCATTATCTTATATTTTCTTTAACATCAAAATCTTTATTTTTTTTTAGTTATAGAATATAGTGTTACTAATAAAAAACTAAACAGGAAACCCACTGGGGGACAAAAGGATGTGTAGATGGTTAAGCTTGATGTCAAATGTATAAACAAGGGTATTTATAGAGAAGGTTATTTTGTGTTAAAAATTGATACTTTGTTAACGAACGGGAAAAGAAGCCCAGTCTTCTTAATTTAATCAAAAGATTTAGAGATTTTGCTCTTCCTTAATTCTAAAAAATGTCCATGATCCACCTTTTTGGCAACTGGTTCCAGAGGAAATTGTTTAATAGTGAATATTCGAAGTATTTGCAAGTGGTGTGGCCTAGGAATTCCAGTGTCCTGCTTTTTAATCTAGTTGCTCATTGGATTCACCAGGAGAATTTAAAAAATAATATTGATTTCTGAGCCAGCTTCCACAGACTCTTCATTTAGTGGGTCTCAGGCAAGGCCAAGGCGTCTTTACTGATAAAAGGCTTCCTAGGTGATTCATACATTTTTCAGCCTCATTTAGGAGGCAGCTCTACAATTAGGGCTGAGGAAGGGAAAACAACGAACAGAAGACTTGATTGGTACGTTTTCTCTGATGGGCAAGCAATACTTACGTACTTAAAAAATAAATCAAATATGCCTTTAAGGATAGAATCTGGGGCCTTGAAATTCTACTTAGCTGGTATGAACTGTGGGGAATTTGAGACAAATAGCTTTTGTAACAGGAATGCACAGTGTGTTGTAATAATGTGGAAAGAGAAACAAAAACTTTCCTTAATGTAATGAGTTTCCATTATCTGCCTGATCTAAGGTTACAAGCTAATATTGTCAGGATTTATATTGGGGAGATAGTGGGTGTCATTTGCCGTGTACGCATTCCTGTCCCAGCAACTTTCTCTCAAACCTCTTCCTCTCTCCTGTCTGCAGCATTAAAATATTTGTTGTCTGTTCTTTTCTTTCTTCGCAGTGGTTTTCTTATCTCCCTTTCTCTCTGCCACACTGAAACCACCTCCAATACCACATTGTTAATGGAAGTTCACACACTTATTAAGTTTTTCCTTCTCTAGAGCCCTTCCAATTCCTCATTGTTCTTACCAAAGAAAGAAGATGAACTGTGAGATTACTTAAGACCCCCTCTTTTTTTTTTTTTTTTTCTCTTTTTCTGGTGGAAGTAAGCAAAGAATGGAAAGATCTCACCCTGTTGTGGATAAAATAAAACTCCAATTTTTTTTTTTTTAAAGAGCTGAATCAGTCCATCATGTTAAAACTTCAATAACGAAATAATTAGGCTGCCTTTTAAGGAAGGGATTTTAAAATATAAAAGCTAATTAAAGAACGCCTCAGTGTTTAGGTAGAACAAGTTCCTTTTAATCCCAGTTTGTGTCACTTCCTGTCTCTCTCTGAATAGTAAAAAAAAAAAAACAAAACAAGAATGTTCTCAAATGTGTGTCCGCCAACAAATTATACTCCACAAAGAGAAACTTTGCCCCAAATGGCAGTTTCCAATAACTGTTCTGATTAAAGTCACAACAACCCTTTCCTTTTTTTATCCCTTCCCCCCCCATCTGAAATACATTGGAACGATATTTGTGGGTATCGTATTTGCTTTTTAAAAATCTCTGGAGTTTTCATTTAAGATTCAAAATGACTGGACTAAAACTGCAGATAGCTCGAGATAATTATCAGTAAGAGCTGATAATCTAAAAAAAAAACATTTCTGAGATGTGGTGAAGCACATTCACTGTCTTCCCTTCTCTTTGTCCTTTTCAAAGAAAGAAAGTTCAATATGAAACCAATGCAAATTGTGACTTTACTCAGCGAGGTATTTTACCTTCCTTCAGACTGTTTCATACTGAGGAGTATTAAAAAAGAAAGAAAGAAAGAAAAAATAACGATGTTAAAATAAAAGGGTTAAGGGATGTATTATTCATAAGCATAATGAACACAGGAACCTGTTTTTCCAGAAGAATCGGGTTGATTAAATCATTCACTACACAGGCCCCTAGTTATTTATTTTTGTCCTTAGAATTACAGCACTTAGCTTTTGTAATAAAGTGGACTTGATACCCATATTTGGTATGGCACTTGGAAGTAGTCGAATGAAGAATTATTTCGTTTTACAAAATTTTTAGCAACTAAGAAATATAAACACTGTTGTTTAAACATAGCAAACTTGCATTTTTTATTCCTTGGGCTATAGTTTGAAAAAAAAATTCAAATTATTTTTTATAACACTGCTTCTTACACAGTTCCTTTAAGTGAATTTTGAAAGCTACAGTGTAAGCTTTATTGGTCTATAAATATGTCATTATAGTTGGACTACATTTATATGCTTTGGATTGTTGTTTAAGCCAAGAAAATATGTCTCTACAGGTTGACTTTTTATTGAAACCCTTTGAGGCATACAACAGAATGTATTTTAGGCCAAGGTTATTAAATCAGCATTTTCATTTTTTTGCAGCAGACTCATTGTCAATTATGCTGCCACAAACTGTCTGTGGAAGGGCAGTTATGAATGGTTTCATCTCCAAATGTGTCTTTAGAAAAAGAAAGAAAAGATAGAGCCCTCTGAGCTGAAATCGAGAAAAGAGACTAAGAGATGGTGGGTGTAGGCCTGGCTGAATTTAATGATGGGGCTTCCCTCACTTCAATTTCTGTTTCTGAAGCCCCATCAAATGAAGAAAGAGTGGCTTCCCCCGCCCCTTCTCTTGCTGGGGCTTTCAGTGTACTTTTGGGAGCAGATAGCTTGGTGGTGTCGAAAGAGCCGTGGATGGGACATCAGGAGAATCTGAGCGCTCCCTGCAGCTGTGTTGGAAAACTCGGTGTGTCTTTATACCTTAAAGTTCCATGACTGTAAAACGGGTAATAGTCACCTTGGTTTGTCTAGTCTATGAAAGCATTTGCGATTCTGAGCTCTATGGCAGTGTTATCACTATATTATTATTATTATCAGAAGGAGGTTCTATAAGATAGGGAGCTGTGCCCTACAATGTCAGCTTCTTTGTTCCTTTGAATTTCCCGAATCACATGTCGTGGTTTATGGCAGCGCTTACCGTGGTTAACTGTCTGCCTCGATGGAAGATTTTATTACCAGGCCCTTCGGATCCTTGCTTGTTTCTTTGTGTTTGGTTGGTTGGTTAGTGTACATACCCCTCACACCCGTCTCTCCTCCCAAAGATTCTATTAAAATAAGCTGGCAAGTAAATGACCAGTGGTCAAGTGTTGTCTCAGAAATTGACTGTAGTCTTAGCTTGAGAATTCTGGTGGCTTTGTATTTTCAGTGGCTGCTTCCAATCACTTTTGAGTTTGGTGTATCAGGCTGCTCTCCGGGGTGTACATGTGGGAGAGAGTTTTGGTCTATGATGAAGGAAAGAGTATACATATCTCTAATAAGAATCATGCTAAGGTATTGAAAGATTGTCGTAATAAGAGCTTTTCACTTGAGACGTCTGATGAACTTGTTAGGATTGAAAACGTGAGTTCGTCCTTCCTTCTTTCCTTCCCCTCCACTTCCTCTTCCCTCCCCTCCCTCTCCTCTCTCTCTCCTCCCTTCCTTCCTTTTCTGATTTAAATGTTGTATATATCTTTAAAGAGCCTTATGAGGGTATTTGTCGTTTACATTGTAACTTCCAGTGCTGGGCTATTTGTCCCATTTTCCTTAATATTGCAACTTGAGAGGTTTCTTAGATGATGTATTTTTTGATTATTCTCTTCATGAATATCATAAGAAATGTCTTCATACCAGCATCTTCGCTGAAATAAATTTGGTCATGTAAGTATTCTTAAGTTCACGATAGAAATTAATTACATATGGGACATATCAAACATTTGTAAAGAGACTTTCCAAAAAATTTTCTCACGAGTTCCTCTGAAAAAATGTTTGTGTACCATGCATTCTTGAAAGATTTGGACCATAGCACAGTAAACTTTGGAGAAGGCATCCTGCCCAAGTGCCAACATAGGTCCTTTTTCAAGCAGTTTGCCTTGTGTCATTATAAAGCAATATCCCAAAGGACTTTTGAGGATAAAAAGTTCCCTCTTCCGAGAATCAGCCTCTAAGGCATTCAAAGCTTTAGAATGATTCAGTAACAGACTATTTACTAAGAAACTGGGGATATATAGGGAGGTTATTCCCTTTCATTTGAAAGTTAAAATTCAGCTTGGCCTTCTGATCAAACAGTTGACATTGTCCTGAAATGATGGTCAAATGAGCAAGCAAAAAGTGTCTAGAAAAGTAACATTCATGTATGTTGTCTGCACACAAATATCTCAGTTCTTTCTGCTAGAAGGGAAGTCTTTGCAAAATCAACTGAAGGGCAGTTTGTAAAATTTAGGAATGTGTTCTTACTTTTAGATTTGGAAATTTGGGTGCTATTTGTAGTATCCAGGTTACTAGTATTCACCTCAATGGAAACAACATATGGGAACTTTGAAAACAAGGTAAAAGACTCTGGCTTTTTCAGAGCCCCTCTTAGAATTGTCAGGTTGGAAGGGACATTGATCTACCTGAGGTGTCCTTCTCCTTTATCTCTAAATGGGAGTCAATCCCCTTTTTACTTGGCTAAACAAATATATATATATTCTTTATTGGCTGTGGTTTCTAGCTCTCACCGTCCAGGTTGCTTGTGTCAGGACACACTTGAGATGGTCCTCTACACCGCTTTACTCATTTACATTGTAAGAGCTCATCAGAACCTTGGAGCCAGACCAGAAGTGGCTTCCAGTGGAATAGAAGCCATGGCACATTTTCATGGAAGACCAACGCTCTGAGGGGCTGGCATGGCATTCTCCAAGTGTGGTCACCAGCTTTTAGTTTAGTTTTGTTTTTTAATACAGTAGTATTATTGAGTGCAGACTATTATCTCATGAGTGCCACTGCTAAACAGCATGGCAGGAACCACTGTGATTCAATATCGGTATGCCATTCGAGTTTCTGTAATAATACTACAACATTTAGGTAGGACTTGCCCAAATTGATTTTTGTCTCAAAGTTCCATGGTTGAAGACCAGCTTGATGTCCAGTTTGTTTAAGCTGCTGTAACCAAATAAGGTACAGAACTACAAGTCTTCCCGAAATGATTATGCGTGGTAGTTTAATTCATTATCATCCTTCTGGACTCCAGCTGCCCTTTTTTTTTTTCCTGTCACCTTGTCTTGGATCAGATACCCCATGGCTACGTCTATGAAAAAAAGGCTACAATGGAGAAGGTAATCAACCCATATTTTGTCTGCAGCTTCATTAATGAGAATTGTGAAGTATCACACAGAGATCTGTCTGAAGTTGTCACCATCTGATGGGAAGTTAACCAGAGATGAAAGGGTAAACTCAGCTGTTGTTTGTCTGATTCCATTGCTATGTATACATGCAGTTTTTAGTCTCTGACTGTGTATCGAGTCTACTAGAAAAAGTCTTTCAGGTAGCCTTGGCTTCAGAGAAGCTCTTAAATTTCTGGTATTATAGGTAGATTTACAAACCCGAAGCAACTATTCTTTTTGCATTTGGTAATAGGAGTGGGTTGTCTGTAAAGAACAACCCTGAGTGGTCCACAGTGGTCTTACCAAGTATACCTTAAAAAGTACAACATTGATTCCATGTCTCAGATGTGCTTTAAAATATTTGTATATTGCAGTCACATATACACAACTCGAATTTTCAGTTGTGTTTCTAAAATGAGATTTGATCGAACAGTTCCCCTTTCAGTTGGAGGTGACTGATGCTTTTCTCCTTTTCTCTCATCATAACTCTAAGATGTTTTTGTTTGCCTTCCACCTCGCATCTCTTTAGCCACTGCATGATTACTAATGGAAGGCCGTTATTATGATTGTTATCACGATAGCATCACTTCAGAATACAGAGTACGTATATCTTCCATGTGAACTGATGTGGGTTTCCAGAAGATTTTGTGAACAGACACTTGATTTGGGCATTTCGGCTTAATACTCTTTAGTATTGATGCCAATTCTTCTCAACAGTGCTTTGTCTTTTAGAGTACTTTGAATGTAAGGTTTTATTGCAAAACATTAATTTTCTTAAATGTCAAAGATTCACTCCCCTTCTCTCTATGTGTTTAAGCCTGTAGCTTGCACAGGTCACTGCAGAGAAATGCTGAGGTTTGGACCTTTACTCCAATTTAATAAATAAATTTATTTGGGACAGACTGGAATAATAATGGCTCAAAGGCTTTACAGTGTGCTTCATGCACAGTAGGGGCCAGGCAAATAGTGCTGCTGATTCAGGATTTTCCTAGTTGTCCAGCCCTGTGGGTTTTCATTCAGTGAGCTGGGATAAAGAGGGCTTGCTTCTTCCTTCCTTAGAATCCCAGAGCCCTAACTTGCCTAGAACTCTCCCCCTTTGGACTTCCCACTATTATTTTAAAAAATCATTTCCAGCATCTTTTATACTTCTGATCGTCTTTAAATATTGTTTTCAACTAGTAGTCCTTCCTGCTTCTGTAACCTCCTGCTTACTGGACAAAATTCATATGCCGTAGACAAGCATCCCATTAAATACTTGTTTAGTCCCCACTTCCATTTTCTTTTCTTTTTATTTCTTATTCAATAGCTTTTTCATTGTTGTTATTTCCCTGACTATGAACGTTACCCGTACTCATTTTAGAACATGTAAGAATCCAGACAAAAAACAAAAAATATAAGTTGTTTATTTTCCTAAACCCAGAAATAACTGCTGTTAGCATTTATATCTGTTCATATGAATTATATATGTTTTTATATATGTGTATGGATTTCTATAAAGGCAAGAAATACACTTTTTCCCCCATAAAAATAAAATCTACTTTTTCGGAGCCTACCCCTGCCCCTCTGCATTTGGCCGGATACGTCATGACTATATCTGTGTTGTCAAATATTATTCTACATTTTGTTTTCCTGACTGCATAGTGTTCTACTTTAGAAATGTTTCATAGTTGAATTCTCTACTGCGGGATATTTACATAGCTTCCGATTTCCCACAAATGCTGTGAAATTTTTGTAACTATACATGTATCCATAACTATTTTCTTATACATTTATAGAGGTAGAATTGCTAGCTCAAATGCACTCAGAATGCTAAAATTTTCTAGCCTTGTATCTTATTACTACTTCCTTATGCAAACCTTCTGCCTCGGCCTGAACTAGTCTAACTGCTTGGTCTTCTTTCTCTGTAACCACACACCCACACTCCCCTGCTCCCAAATTCTCCCATTTGTGTGGAGTGGCTCACTGCCTCTTTGCTTACTCTTAGAATGTCCCCTCCAGGACTCTTGTGGAAATTCTCTTTTCTTTGACTCAGCTTAAGTGTCTGAAGCCCTTCTTAGCCATCCAGCTCATAGGATTTGTATTCCCTTCTTTATTGAGCTCTTATCTTATCACACTTAGTGTCTCTACCACCTTACTGAGCTCCTTACTCTGTAACTACCAATATAATGCGGTACCTTTTTTTTTTTTTCACGTTTGTCTTTATCTTCCCAGTTACAGTCTTAATTCTATAGTGTAGGTACTTGATAACTTCAAAGCGTATCTGGTAGGTTAGGTAAACATGCAGCTTTTATGATCAGCCTCCTTTAAAATGCCTGGAGTTTTCCGCCCCTAGTGTATTCGGGATGCTTACCTGTGTTTGAAGGTAGCTTTGACTTCTTTTGCAGCAATTTCTAGAACACCCTCTCCTGGAGGGGCTGTCCCTGGTAGAAGCAACATGTTTGGGGTATTGAGTTGCTAACTGTTCTTGGCTTAATTTGTTGTCAATCATCTGTAGACTCATTCTGGGAAATTTATTGTGAGGGCTTTTGAACATGCTGAAAACTAGCATGCTAGCCTAAGGAGTTGGGGGATTGTAGGGGTTCGTAGTGTGTATGTGTGGGGGGTGCGTTTTACATATTAATACTGGCACTTATTAATTCCTCTCTTCCTCTAGGGAATCATTTTCATGTTTCAGGATTATAGCACTGACAAAAATGTTCAGGGAAATAAGCAAATCCAGACTGGACTTGTTCTGCCTTATCTTTTTATTATCAGCTTTTGTAATCTGTCTTTTTTTAGGTGATAGGTTATTAAGGAGATGGTTTTCGTATGACATCTAATGTTTCTTATTCTAGGCAATTGCACTGTTTTAATCCTTGCCTCCCTGAAAATGGTTATTTGCTAATCATTGTGGAAGGTCTTGTTCACCTTCCAAGTACCCATTCTTTACCCTTGGTTCACAAAGAAAGTCTTCTATTAGGCCCTATAAAAACAATAGTTCGTGCCTGGCCTGTTCTCTCAATAAGAAATAAGACATTGTTTTCATAGCAGTGCTTGAAAATAAGGCAGATTTCAAAGCAAGATGAAACATATACTTTTCTAGTAGAAAAAAACCTATAGTCACCTGGCTAATTAACTGTCGTGTGATGGGTGTGTGCATAAATAGAGCTTTTCACATGTGCAGGCCTCTGTGTGGTTTGTAGTTTTTAAATTGAGAATACTCATTTAGTCCCCATTGTTTTCTATTAATGTTTTCAATCAAAGATTTAGAATAATAAGCAAGCACAAACACTACCATTTTAGGGTAGCTTCTTTAAAAAAAAAAAATCAGTGAATTTGTATCAGAGAAGTTGTAGGTTTATAGAACAGTCATGAATAAAATACAGGCCCCCAAATAACAGCCTGTCGTTAAGACCTTGCATTGGTGTGGAACATGTGTCACAATTGATGACGGCACATTTTTATAATTGTACTGCTAACTGCAGTCCATGGTTTAACTTAGGGCTCACTGCTTGTGTAGTGTAGTTCCGTGGGTTCTCTCCTGTTGCCATATATACAATCTAACATTCCTCTTTTAAACTCAATTGGGATATGTATTAACCTTTTAATAGTCAATTATGTGGTAGTGGAAAGGGCTGGAACTTTAAGATATGAACCTGGCTTCTCATCAGGCTCCATAAACTGTGTGGCCTCAAAAGCTTTAATTGTTTTGATTGCTTATTTGTAAATAAGAGTTAATACCTATCTCACGAGATTGGGGAAGATTAAGTCAGATCATGGGAAAGCACCAAGTATACACTGGGAGCATTTAGTCAAGAACACTAGTTTCCTTTCCTCTTTCTTGTGTATGTGCATGGGTGTGTGTATGTGCGTGTGTGTGTTTGTGTGTGGGCAGGCATGAGGAATCGAACCCAGGTCTCCCACACGGCAAGCAACAGCTCTGCCTGCTGCGCTACCATCGCACCGCCCCCTTTCCACTTTCTTTTAAACCTTGTAAAATGCTGTTTTCTTTCCCAAAAAGTAAAGTGGACAGTCATGACATAAAAAGATTACGAAAATATATGGATAACAGTAGAACATGATTACTTTGAATAAACCATGATCCCAGTTCTCTAGGGGCCCAGAAAACCTACAGAATTATTTTGAAGGCCATTTAGTGTGATTTTTTTTACAATTGAAATTTCTATTCTAGAATTTACCTGAATCTAGATTGCCGTGCAAGCCATCTGCCATTGACTTCCCCTCATCACTCTTAGGTCATAACTGAGCAGTCTAGCCTAGTTGTTTAAAAAGCAGGAATTCAGAGTGCACTTTGGGATATCTCATGAAAAGTAGTTGCTGAGCTCCTCCGTGCTTTTCTAACCGTGTACAGGCTCTTTTGCAGATTATTGGGTATCTCTGGGTAGGTGTGTGCATATGCCCATGTTTTTTTGTGGGAAGATCTGAATTAGAATCCCCTTTTGACTTGAGATGTCTCATTTTTTCAAAAGAAATAAAACTCAGTGGTGTGGCTGTAGTTTTGTGTGTTGTTTTTTCTTGAACATTATGAATGAGAATTTTCAGTGTATGCCAGGAGAGCCTGAGTTATGTTGCAGTAACAAACACCTCCAAAATCTCAATGGGTTAATAAAGCAAAGGCTTATTTTGTGTTTATGTAAAGGTCTTTGTGGGTCTGTGGAACTCTACAGAATAGTTTTTCCCTTTGTGACGGCTCATCACTGGGATGAGCCTTCTAAACACGTACTTCCATGCTCAAATAAAAAGGGGAAAAGAAAAAGGCAGAGAATTAAATACCAGCATTTAAATGTTTACATTGAGTAATAGCCCACATTTCATTAATCAATGAAATGACTAATTTCATGCCATCAAATTTCATTAATCAATGAAATGATTAGTTTCATGGCAATGTCTTACTTCAAGGCGGTGGGGATGTATAATCCTACCACATTGTTGGAAAGGAGAGGAGAATCAGATATTGGTGAGCATTAGAAATATCTGTCATATGCATTTAGGATGATTATCTGATAGAATCATAAAATCTCAGGACTGAAAGGAACTACAGATACTCTGTTCACAAGATTCTAGTTATGGCATCTTTTGCACACTTAGGACTTCTTAAATGTCTCTTCCAGAAATCTTGGTTAGTTGACTTTTGTTTTTTCAGTGGTTGGGAATTCATTATTCTATGAGGCAGTCCCAACCCACCTTTGATCCATCTCTGTGTTAGAAATCCTTGCTCTTGATGAACTTAAATCTGACATGTATGGTTTATGGTATCAACAGCAGTATTAACTTCATGCTATTTTTCCTAGAGCTGTTCCCGTATCAACATAGAATAAATCAAATTCTTCTCATTCTTGAGAACCTTTCAAATATTTGAAAAAGGTTGCCAGCCCTTCTCACAACTCTCTGCCCCCCACCCTCAGCTTTTCCTTCTCCAGCTCACACATCAATCACGCAATCCCGCAGTTCTTAGATGATGTGATTTATTGTTCCTTCACCTTTCTGATGGCCCTTATCCAAAGAAATTAAGTTGTCCCTGCCACTTTCAAAGTGTAATTATATTTGCCTGTATTTAAAGAGAGGGTGAGACTCCAATCTCTTTTTTCCTCTTAATTTTACTTTTTATACATGTAAAAATTTAAACCCCACAGAAATGAAAGTCCTTCTTTACCTTCTAGCCAACTCCACTCCTTTGTCCAGAAAATAACACATTGCCAACAATGGTGGTTATTCTTCCCGTTATCTCTGTGTGTGCAGATAAATTATTTTGCTTTAAAATAGTATCTTGCGAGTGCATTATTTCGGCTTACTTTCGTCAGTCTTTTATGTAGACCTGAGGCTGTGCTGTCCACTGTGGCAGCCCCTAGCCACTTGTCACTACTGAGCACTTGAAATATACTCAGTCTCAGCTGAGACTGAGACCGAATTTTTAATTTAATTAATTTAGATTGAAAATTTAAAACTGAAGCTATGTGACAAATATCTTTGTCAAACATAGCTGTTGTTTTGGTAGAACTACGTACTTTTCACTTTCACTGTTGAATACTTAGCCTGTAAATCGGATGCACTGTAAGTGTAAAATGCACACTGGATTTCAATAACAGCATAAAAAAGAATATAAAGCATCCCATTAATAATTTTTATATTGATTACATGTTGAGATAGTAATATCTTTGTATATGTTAGGTTAGATGAAATATGTGATTGCAATTGATTTCATCTTTTCCTTTTTTTTTATGCTGACTAGAAAATTTTAAATTATTTATAGGGCTCACATCGTATATATATTGGGCAGTAATGATCTAGAGAGACTTGGGCAGCTGCGGTGTTTAGCCAAACCTTTTATTTTGACGTGGAATCACTCTCATGTACACTGAATGTTTAATAAGGCCAGGGTGCTATACTTGCTCCTGAGGAACCATAACAATGAAAGAGACCCCTGTCCCTGCCCTCAGGAACATATAGTGTCCCAGAGCAGACAGAGACAACTGTGTTATTAACAGACTATTGCTGGTGCATGGATGGCAGGGGTAAAGGTAAGCCCAGTGCACGGAGAGGACGAAGGAAGGTTCCTGAACTTAGGCTTAATTCAAACTTGTCTTTCCAGCTAGAAATCCTATGCTTGATGTTAAATGTTGACCTTTCATTGTCTCCGATAAATACAAAAACTTTGTATTTATCGGATCATATTTGGCCTGTCTGGTTAGCAGAAGAAATAACTATATTGTGCATTCCTCATTGAAATTCCTAATATTCAGCCAGAGCTTTATCACTTCCACCCAGAAAGTGTTTTGAGATGTTCAAGGTAAGATAATTAAGCTTACGGCTCTTTCTTGATTTATTTGGATTTGCTGAGTTTCATTTGTTTTATAACTATGCTTTTTATGCCTAACAATAAGTGCTCTGGCTATGAAAGAATATCAGTTGAATTACAAAATGTTGTCTTTATCTCTTTGTTGGGTGTCCTTGATTCATCACATCAATAGTTTCATATTATATTCTTAGGATATAACCTACAAGCCAAGAAAAAAGTTTGCAATTTTAGATGGCAAATGTTAGAACTTTTCCATGGAAATGTCAGATTTCTACCTAGTTAAATTATTCAAGATTAAAAATGGATCTAGGGTTGCTTAATCAAATAAATTCCTATAAAACGTTTTCTCTCAAAGACAATGTTAGTGGTAGATCTCACAGAATCAGAGAGTTGATGCTGGGCAGGGCTTTCTGGCTGAACTGAACTTGTGGCATGTCTCCATTCCGGATGTGAAGGTAGGGACTGGTGTACAATTTATACTCTTGGTAGGGGGTGCAGGTTTGACAGAAAGTATATGATAATCATCATCTTTCCCCTGTTCCCCCAAAAGTATAATATAGGCTCTAAGGTAGTGCTTGAATGTTCTGCTGGAGAATTATCTGCATCTTGGTTCAGAACTAAGAACCCATGGATGCATTTTTGTGGATATGCCCAATTCCCCCCACCCCTCAATTCTGTGTGCAGAATTTTGTGTATATATATGCACATTTTCTTGGGAAACCATTTGTAGCTTCCATCTGAATCTGAAAAGGGATCTGTGATGACAAAAAGTTATGAGATACTTTTTTTTAATTACTTTTTTAAAAAAGCCATCCCTTAAGCATTCCAGCTGAATTTCATGTACTATTTTTTCACAGTATTCCCTCCGTATGGACAGGTAGCTAGATTCAGCCTGTCTAGTGGTGCTTAAACTTTGGAGGCTGACTTTTAGTTGACTTGGGAAGTCTAAACAACACTGTGGACCCTCTCTCCAGAAAATATTTACTCCCAGAAAGTTTGAATGAAATTTTCAGACATTCATGAACTACCCCCTGAATTTGGCCCATGTAGCCCTGTTTAAGAATTGCCAGTTGACTGCGTTTAAGGAGTATAAAATGTCATGCTATGAAGAAGGAAAACAAGGACAGTGTGTGTCCACTTCAAGGGTTGGTGGTATCCACTTTCAGACGCAAGGACTTCGGTAGTCACACATGCGTGGGAACACAGAGCAGGCCTCTCTCATCTCACATGTTTCTCTCTCATATTTGCAGGTTATAAATTTTGACAGCAGGGATGGGTAATAGGTAAATCTTATTTTCTACCATCTGGGATAATCTAGACATGCTGTGTTCATGTTGTATCTTTCTTAGTTACCTCCTCTTTAAAGTGTTGGTAGGGAAACTTACACTATTGGGAGGCTTTAGTAAAACTTGTTTCGTAAAGTAGAACATCCTTTTTTAATGTAAATATATATTTAGGACTTAATTTTTATATATCAGCTTTTTGTACAGTGAGGCCTACTGAAGGATTCTTTTGAAAACCTTTTTGTTGAATTGACCCATTGGTCACGTCTCATATAAGCAATACGCTTAAGAGAATCAATTTCATGTTCGATATTCTAAATATATATGAAATAATGACTTTTTGTGTTTTAGTTAGGGATGTCTGCATAGTGTTTATGGGTCTAAATTTGACCTGTTTTCTGAGGGCATTCATTGAAACCCAAGATGAGAAGTCTTTTCTGTTTTTTTCTCCAATTGAGACCCCACTGACCAATTACTGTACTAAACTAATGCTAGGGAAGAGAATGCAGACTTTCCCTTTTAATCCAAGATGCTGTCTGGCTTGTGGTAGGTACTAAATACATATGTTGGATGCATGAATAAATAACTAAGCTTTAAATCTTATACTTAATCCTAGACCCAGACTTAAACCCCAGGTTCCCAATTTCTAACTTTATGATATTGGGCAAGTTGTAGAATTTCAGTTCCCTCATCTGTAAAATGGTTCCAATAATTCCTATTGCATAGGGTTGTGAGGAATTAATGACACTGTACTCCAGGCACTTAGGACAATGTCTGGCACAACAAAGCATTTGATAAATTATTAAAGCCTTCATCCTTACACTGGGCTACCCTAGACTTCAGTCATTTGTATACCTACTTCACAATTTTTCTCATGTTAGTACAAGCTATGTTTTATTATATACTGAATATTTTTCTTTACATTAGCTTCTTTTTTACTTAAATAATTGTGTTTGACAGGAAACTCTATACCGCTATTGTAAATGGAAAACCTTGCTATAAATATTGGTAAAGGGAAATACATAATTCCTAAGGAAAAAAAATGTGTTTATCTATGTACCACCTAAAATTGACTTGTATAGCGCTGCTAAGTCGTTACCTGTGAGGTTTTTTCCTTCGGCAGTGGCTCACCTTGGGCTACTGATAACGATGAGACCCTCTCGAGCCCTGATGAGGCTCATGTCCACAGACTGGAACCACTCGCCCTGAATCAATCACCTAAAGGCTCAGAAGTGGGACTGCCACACAGATGTGACGTCTGAAGATAACTCCTCATGTACCTGTCCTTTGTGTGAGTCAATTACAGGGTTAACTGAGCACAGGAGATTAGATGCTGTCGAAACAGTAAAATAAATGCAGCAGCCCTGCCTTCAAGATGCCTGGACTCTTACAAATGGCTCAATCTTCAACCCCTGCCTGGGGCCGGGGACTGCCGAGTCTCAACTCTGGGCCATTTCTGAACAGGAATCCCAGCAGGGTGAGGAAAGGGGGATAATAGTCATTATCAACTGGCCCAAAAGAGTTTTTGCATAACCTTGCAAAACATAGTCCTAGGTGAAACTAGTTTCTTGAGAAATTTGCCCAACTAAGGGTGATTGGCTGAGGTTGAATCTTTCAGGTTGTCTAGACTCCTTGACTAAGCTTTGGGTTCCAGCTAAGCAAAAGGGAACGGCCCCTGTCTGAAAGGGGAGTGTACTTTAATGACTCTCAAAAAAATAAGGTTAAAGGCCCGCATCTGGGTAGGGTTGCCTAATGGATAAAAGCTGAAGCACATTTGGAAAGCAGCTCGTTGTCCATACTGCTCTCCTAAACACTTAAACATGTACGGCATGTCTTAGAATGCCTGTTAATGATGCTACAGGCACACTGCTGATCGGAACATTACATGTAGTTTGGGAAATTAGTCTGGATGCATTTGCCAGACAATCTGATTCCAACACTGTGTTGAAGGCCATCTTCAATTTGCCTGTGTTCCACTCAGTCAAAAAATATTTCAGCTGAGCATTGCACCAGTGGCTGGAAACGCCACAGTTCAGAATTCAAATATCACTAAAGGTAAATGAGTCATTAAAAGAGCAGTAGCATAAAATATCTGACAAATGAACTCCTGAAGCTTGGACTGGAATAAATTTCGCTGTACGTGAGCAGTACCTTAATCCATTGACTAGTAGTATTAGTTGCCTAAGTCGCCAAAAAAACATTTACAGTCTTAGAGTAAATGATTGGTGATTATGACCCACAAGGCTATAAATACCTGGATGGGATCTGGTAATATTATAGTAAGTCATGAGAGAAGCTAGAGTGGTTTCCTGTGTTCCTAGGACCTTAAGAAATGTTTACAGCCATGTTTGCACCAACACAGCTTTTCTGATGGCGGTGGCCAGGACTGAGGGGGACTGGCCCTTTATCGAGAAATGTGCAACCCCTTTTCCATTAGGGTCAGTGGGACAGTCTGTCCAGAAGAGATTAAGCCCTTGGTCTGTATAATGCATGAGTCTTTTAACAACCATAGAACACAATTAGAGAAAAAGAAAATATTCCCTTCTGTCCTCCTTTTAGTCCCCTCTTTTCTGGCCCCTTTTCTTTGAAGGAGTTCTCTATATGTGAAAAAAAAAGACAATAACAAAAATACCCTGGATCTCTCCCCTCCTTGTCCCCAGTTTCAGATGCTAAAGAGTCAGGTGTCAATCATTCAGGTATTTGCTCCCTTGCCCTGGAATTTGTCTCCTTACCTTGTTACCCCACTGGTCTGCTAATGGAGGCACTGAAAGAAAAGGGCACCCTCCCCCCCATCGCTGCATGCTGGCGGCCTGTCAGTAGGGCAGTGACAAAGAGAGGCCACCGCTCTTCAGGCGAAGATCCAGCCAGACTGTTGGCCCCCAGGCCAGTGCCACTGCCTGGCAAGGTGGCTTGGCAGAGCACCCTGTGTTTTAAGTGAAGGAGCAAGATAGTTGTTTGTAAGGTCTGTTAGTCCCGCAGAAAGTTCAATGGGAAATGATCCGTGTCAAGGCTGGTGGGATGTCGGGAATTGCCCGCAGCCCCTGAGCCGTGCTCTTGATTTCTGCATCTGCATTCCTGTTTCAAGACATTCCCACCCTCCTTGATGACCAGCAATTCTTGTGCCCCTCTGTGTGCACTGACTGTGATTACTTCTAGTGTGTGCTAGGTGCTGGGCAAGACATGACCAGTGCAACAAGACACCTACAAACTTGGTGCCATTAGTATCCACCAGGTAAGGGAGCTGACACACGGGGACCAAGGTACCTGGTGTGAAAGGCCTCATCGGGATCTGCCCCAGAGAAATGTTATTTTGCGCATTCCTGTGGTCCTCAGATCCCTTTGAGATTTGCGCCTTTCTTGATTTTGAAGCCTGGACTCAGATTCGGAGTCCAGCTTATTGGATGGACAGAGCTGGGATGAGAATCAGCATATCACCTACTCTAGGACACAGGCAGGCACCAGTCAGAACCGACCCAGACCCGGGGCTGGTGCAGCCCAGGTTCCCTGTGGGGGTGGGGAGTTAACCCTTCCGTGCCTGGACTCTCGGGGCCTCCTGGACTTCCCAAGGGAAGAACAGTGGGCAGAGAGCACTGAGGAAAGGGGCGGGGGGGGGGGGGGGGGGGGGGCAGTGGCTGTTTACTGACCTGCATGGAAGTCTTTCAGGATTTTAAACCAGTGAAGTCCTTCTGGTGTGTTCCAGCCGGGAAGGCAGTCTCCTTCCCCCTACAGCTCTGGTGTCAGCATGTTCAAACAGGGGCAAGAATCAGTCTGGATTCTGTTGGTAACTCTGCTGAAAGCCCACCCTACAATGCTTAACTGAATAGTGCTCTTCAAAATGCACCGACTAAAAATAGTTTCATCTGCAGTGTGAACATAGTTTCATATTTATACTAGCATCTGGCCTAAGGAATTGAATACTCCATTCTTTAAATAGCTTCACTCCAGCTCTTGAATACTCTGAGAAGAAAATCTTCCCCAGTTAAACACCTTGTTGACATAGCCATATTTAAATGCAAACAAACTCCCCTTTTAAAATGCAGAAGAATATTAATTGAGGAGTTGATGGTGTATTGGGTTGGAGTGAACTGAAGGAGGGCTTGAGTAGAGAAGGAAATTTAAAATATGTCCTTCTCATAAAAAGATTTCTGAGACTATGTTTAAATTTCTGTAATTTTCCTAAATTTGATTCATAAACATGTGAATAACGTGCATGAATTTTGGGTGCCTTTTTATCGTCATATATGAAGCCAGTTGGGATGAAATTCTTGGGCAGAAAAATGTATGCTGCTGCTAATGCCCAATAATAATAGAAATATAAGCCTAGATATACTTTAACTTTTTCTACCAGCAAATGTTTTGGGGCCAGAAATCATTTGCCAGCAGGCAATGAATGTACTTTTGTTAGTCTTAGGGGGATACTAATGGTTAGTCCCCATGAAGAAAAATGTGAAAATAACACACTAAAAGATAAACATTACGAATGGATGGCTAATGATTAGCTGTTACAGTCCAAAGGGGCAGAGTATTTTTTTTTTATAGTTTTATGACCCTTGCCCAACCTTTATTGAAAGAAGATTGTATATTCAGTTATATATTTCAAACATAACACCTCCTTTGAACATCCTTCTTTAGAGATAATATGAAATATTCTCCGCGTCCGTGTGTATGTTGCAGAGGAATGGAGTTCTAAATGCACACTACCGAAAAAGAGACGATTCTTTTTAAAACTCCAGTTCATGAGCCCATAGAGTGGGGTAGGATCACCCACCCCTTCCTGAAATGTAAGTAAATGTAAAGGGTAGGATGATTATTCCATCAGGTACGTGGGGTAGTATTCGGAAGGACATCACTGCAGTGCAGTCAGGGTCTGTCCATGTCCGAAACGTGCAGCTTTTCTGCAGGTAGGCCAATTCAGGAAAGATAAAAATGTGAATGGGTTGCATTTTTTTCCTCTATGTAAAACACAAATGGCTTTTTGGAGTCCCTGTAGGCTCTGGTTTTATAACATAACCACTTTAGAAAATAAAAGAATGCTAGTCGATCATTGGCCACGAGGATGTTAATATGTGGGTATATTAGGGAATAGTAACATAAAGGCAACCTTTCAGTGGTTCCTCTTGAAATGAGATTTCAGGCCATGATCTCTGAGAGGCAGGCCCTGCGTTGATCTTCACTGGTCCCACAAAAGTCAGTGCTTTGGCTGAATTGAACCTATGTGCATTTTTGGTGCAAGGTCTTAATATAAATACCTCTTTCATTTTTTCACCAGTGGGACTTTCCTAAATAAAAATCTAATCTAATTTTAAATCTTCCTCTTAAAAGGTTTTTCCCGTTACAAGTGTAATATGCTTTTATTGCAGAAAGTAAAAATACAAAAAAGGAAGATATAAAAATCATCCATAGTCCCACTAACCAGACTAGCATTGTTCACTTTTAAGTCCAAATTTGCTATGTTTTATAAAGGTGCCACTGGTTGTAAAGATGCATCATGTATTTCACAATGGCTTTTGGGAAACCGGAAACAATTTTATCCCAAATATACACATGGTTTTGAGATAATACTGATTTCAGATAAAGAGTGGCAAGGGATGCAGGGAGTGCCTTTTAGAATTGACTTTAAAGGACCTGGTCTGGCCCTCCTTCCCCAAGAAGCCATATGTCTCCCTGGGCTTCTGGCTCACAGTGGGTGCTCCCCTAGCCTAAGACTCTTAGAATTGCAAGGAATGTGTCAGCCATTCAATCTAATTCCATTTTGCATCCCTCACTGTGACCCTTCTGTGTTCTCCCTGTGGTCTAAAGTTTACTCACCTGACACAACCATGGACTTTATTCTTGACATATTCTGAATTTTGGGAAGTTGTTTTGTGTCTATATTGAGCCAAATACCATCACTCTGCCATATTTACCCATTGGGACCAGTTCCCTTAAGGAGCACCAGAGGATGCGTTTAAGGACTTCTCTCATGTCACAGTCCTTCAGATACTTTAAAGGCAGTTCTCATATTGCTTTCAACAACTCCCAGAATCCTGGTTCTTCTGCTGTCTTCTGATGTTTAGGGTAAACATCCCTGATGCTTTCAACCTCACCTGTTCTTTATACTCCCCACCAGTTGGGCATGCTTCACTTAGTCAATGTCCACTTCCAAAAACCCCCTGCAGCCTCTATATGTGTTGTCTGGCCTGAGTGGCACATAATACAATTATTGCATGCTTTGTTCTTTCTGGGCCTCATTTCCACGAATTCTGCCCATGTTTTATGGTTTCTCCGTAGCGTTACTCTCTATTGGCTCGTGTAGAAATTATCTCATATAGAGATCGAAGTGCTGTGGGTCCACACAGGTGACCTAGCTGGAGATGGTGCATACAGCGTCATGCATCCTAATAAAAAAGGAATGAAACTTATTTTCTTTCATCCTTGTACTTTGTGATGGAATGTTAAGCAGAGCTGGTTGATGGGTCGAAAAGCTCATCTTTCAGTTAGATGATTTATGCTGTGTAGACAAACTGCTCCAATGGTTAGTTCAGTTTTTCCTTTTCCAAGCAGATGTTTTGTTAGAATGTAGACACAGTCTCCACTGATAACTCTGGGTATGTGTGAGTATTCACATCTCTGCTGATGCGTGTGCCATTTACAATGGGGAGCATGATACTGGTGTTTTATTTTGACAGTATTGGGAATATTGCTTGATAGAATAAAGGGATGCTGCTCAGGCCCCTGGAGTCACTCATGTAACCTTTTGGTTGGATGTACTTGTTGTGTTCATGTAGATAACCATCGCTTTGAACATTCTTATATGTATTTATTCATTCATTGCTTTATTCACTAAACACGTAAGTGCTTATTATGCCCAGGCTTCATTAACTTTAGCATTTTAGAAAGATTCATGAAAATATTAATCTTCTTATTGTATGGGCAGTGCTGGGGATGGTTCATTACGTGAAAATTACCTAGATAAGAATTTGTAGGTCTACAAACACACCTAATCTAATGTTCCACAATAATAATAAATTTAACATGCATATTTTATTTATCTATAACATGTTTTATATATACATATATATTTGAAACAATAGTTTCACAATACAGTACTTTACCCCTATTATAGATGATGCACTGTGAAATTTCTATTTTATTCTATTCCATTACCTTTTTTAAAAAATCCCAATTGCAACTCCCCTAATTGATTTTGTAATCCTACTCATGGGTTGCAAACCTCACTTAATAAAATACAGACCCTAGAAATAATAATTTTGCATTGATATCGTCATCCGCACTTTTTCAGACTTTAATAAATGTTTATGGATCAGAATTTGGTGAATTGTTACTCAGGTTCTAACAAATCTAGAACAATGCCTACAGATCTTCTTGTGTTTCTTTTTTTAAAGTCTAACAGCCAACACTTGCAGGGTTTCCTATTTCTAAGACACCATTACTGATACAGTTTTATGCTCTCTTCAGAACTCTAATCTAAAATGTTGTCATATATAGTTAGGCTGCCATGTCTGAAATAAAAAGAAAACCCCACAACATAGTCCATTTACAAAAAACAGTCCTTGATTTTAAAAAAACAAAAAGTGGACATGTTTGATGGTTGCTGCTCTTCCCATATAGTGTTTTTTAAGAATCCATCTTTCGGGCATTGTCTGAATCAGTGTATTACTCTTTGGTGGGGAAAGAGCAGCAATTTCCTGCCTCTTCGCCCTGGACCTAAGAGAAACTGCTTTTCAACATCCCAAAGACAAAGCACAGCTTCTATTTATAGGCTTGATGTGGTTTCTAAAGTTTTAACCAAAGTGAATAGAACAATAATAAATTGCTTTCACATTTCTGCCCATAGAATTGTTTATTTAGCATTTTCTGTAAAACAAGAGACCTTCCATCCACATGAAAAGACTGTATTTTGATTGCCTGGGAGATTTGAAATGATTTCTAATCTTGCCACAACTGTCTTCTGCTATATAAATGAAATGTTTCATTTTCAAAGAGACTGTCAGGATATTCTGAAGACAGCTCCCTCACTGCTGGGCATACTGCGCACAACACTCCCCCCACCCACCCACCCTTAAAAATAAAGTGCTTTGCTTTGTATTTTCCAAGAGAACAATGACATTATTTCTTATCGTGGAAGATACAAGTTTCAGCAAGCCCTAAAATGTTTATTCGCTAGTGGTTTCTTTGTTTCATGAGGTTGCCCATAGGATTGCCTCCTTTGGTTCACTAACTACTAAGAGTTGCTAGTTTTGTGGGTTGGTCAAACAGGACAGTTACGCTGTGATGTGGGGAAGAATTGAACTCACTATATCGCATAGATGCAAACCATCATCCCTTCTGGAGGTGGGGATCAGGGCCAAGAGTATTTACAACTAAACCCTGTTCGTTCCTTCTTTGAAATACTCAGGCCTCCCCTTGAGAGCCGGACAAAACATACCAAAGGGCCTGCCATTTTTCTGCAAACTGGTGAGGAGGACTGGATTGAGTTTACCAATTCAGCCTTCCTTGACCTTAGAGCGTATTATTTTCAAATTATTTATATCCTCATATACTCAAACATTCTGTATTGCCGCTGATCTCTGAACCTGCTGTGATATGAAAGTGACTTGGATTTTTAGTGACATTTGACCCAACCAATATTCACTCGTAGATTCATCATGTTCTATTATCTTACAGTCAAATTAAACTGAATTTCTCTACTCAATTCACTAGGTCTCTAATTTTATTTGGAAATAGCTTTATGATTCTTTTGGATTTTCCCCCTAAAATTCTTAATTTTCATTATGTGGCAAGAGTCCCTCTCTCCAATTGATATATCCAGTAAGGCCTTTTTTTTTTTTTCCCACAGTTATATTAAAGTACCAGAAACAGTCAGGTTTTAAGCATATATTATGGCTTACCATTATCAGAAAAGCGACCTAACATCCAAATAGAGAAAAAGAGTGAGCTAGTCCATTAATTATGCTAATATGATCAAGTCTCTAAGCAGCATTTAATCAATATATTCTGCCTTGATAAGTCGTATAGAAACACTGGAAAACTTGGCTTCTAATTTGAAATCCAGATGCACTTATAAATGCCAATAGCTTTTATTTACTTAGAGTCAACAATTGATGAAAAAGCCCTTACTTAAATAAATTGATTTTGAGAATGAGGGTACAAACCGAAACATAACTCATTCATTTTATAATTGTTCCTCCTTACTGTGAACATTAGCCTTTGGCATCTGGTCCTTAACCATAATCTATGGCTAGATATACTGGGGCACTGGAGGAATGCTAAGGTGAATTAAAATTGGACACCGCTTGAAAATTCCAGTTAAAGCAAGGTTAGCTGAAATCTAGAACTAATTATAATATAGACAAAGGAATAGTTCTGATAGATTAAATGTATGTCGAAGATATAGAAGGATTATTGTGTCTGTTTCGGATGTAATTTCATGCCTGAGAATTTACATTGAAGGAAAAATGATCTGGATCCCATTAGCAAAGGCCCTGTTTTGCTGTCAGTTTAATTAAATGGAAACTGCTGGCAAGAGGGCCACGGAGGTTGATGGAAGCAATACTATTTTGTATGTTGGAACAGGAAACTGTTAGGTCTTCCAGTTTGAAAAGGATACAGAAATGAAACCTGTGATTCATTTTTGTTTACAAACTCCCTCCTAGTTTACAATGGCTTTAGTGATAAATTAACTGCAATAAGTTTTACATAGTGAGCAGGACAATGATTTGATGCCAAGATATGAAATGCTAATCTCTGATGAAAAAGGTAGAACTTATTTTAATGTGACTTTCCCCCTCAACAATGCGTTCTTCAACAAAAGTAATTGTTTTCTTTGGTTTGTTTTTCTGTATGTAAATTGAAATGAGGGGGAGGGATAATCTGTTTGCTTTTAAAATGTGTGTGTGTGTGTGTGTGTGTGTGTGTGTGTGTGTGAGTAGCAAAAGAGAGAAGAAAAAAAAGAAAGGAAAAACGGGAGGAGGAGAAGAGAAAAAAAGAGACCCTGGAACAGTGATTTATCTGTTAAGTGTGTTTGGCATCCTGCCTTTTGGCTGGAATTTTTGAGAGAAACATATTTGGTTTACTTTAATAGGCAAAAGCTCTGAACCTCATTTGTAGAAAGAAAAGTGCATGTTTTCTTTTCCCTTTTTCAGTTCAGTTTATTATATCTTGACATTCCGTCTTGTAATTGAATAGTAATTCTGAATTTAGAGCAGAGAAGAAGGAAATTTAAGTCTCTATTCCACCTCCTCCTCCTTATATTTCAGAGAAAAGGACTAGCTAATCCCAAAGTTTTATCTCTTTTCACAGCCACCCTTTGAATTGCTTCCCCCCACCCCAAAACAATGATCAATTTTGCTGAAACCACGTAGCTATCTTTGTATCTTAGACCTGTAGTGTTGTGGATTGTTATGTTTGTGTCTTTTCTAATAATGTGAAGGCAGTAAATGTTATTAGAAGGACATTTTTATCTCCGTTTTTGAAAAATAGATATATAGTGGCATTTAAGCCTAAATCTAATTTTTTCCTTAGCTTTGGTGCAGCTATTTTATCACTATTATTCATTAAATAAATTTATTGGGTCGTCATTCCTTTACTAGGTGTGTTAAGGGATATTTATCAGAGCTACAGAAATATAAAATTGGGTGTTTTATTTCAGGAAGGTCTGAGCATATATTTAGACAGTTCAACATTGGAGAATTTTTGTTGGGTCATTTTTTCCCCTATGTCCACGTTTTGTTTTCTTCATCTCTTTTCATTGTGCTTATTTTTTAATAATTAAAGCAATACCTTTTAAAGGCAATACAGAGAAACAAAAAGAAAAAAATAAAATACCCATAATACCTCCAGCTGAAATAGCTCATGTTGATATTTTATCTATCATGTCAATCTTTTTTCTCTGCCTAAATATAAATTTTTATTTTTTTACTTATATTTTACCTTGAGTTATATATCATACTTTTAATGTGGCATGCTATTTTTACACAGCAGATATTTATTAGCAGCATCATTTTTAATGATGAACTCCATTGTATTCCATTATACGGAAGTGCCATAATTTATCTATTTCCCTATTGTTGAACTTTTGGGGTGTTTTCCAGCTTTCGCTATTATTTATAAACAGTCCTCTCAGAAACATCCTTGTTCTTATCCTTGATTATTTCCTTAGGATAAATTCCTAGAAGTGGAAATTGTGAAGTCAAAGGTCAAAGCAGAATTCTGAGGTTGGCCAAATTTGTAAAGAACATTTTCATTAGAACTAGCAGAACATATATATTGAAACTCCCTCTGCGTTTGGCATTGCCAAAGCCAATGTAAAAGGAATACATTTGTCATCAAGTTTCAAGAGAAGTTGGGCAGATTTAGATATGGCCAACTTTGGGCAGACTGTAATTTGTGTGGTGAAGAGATTTCTATGCCCAGAATCCTATCTCCAGCTCTCAGGCTAGTGTTAGGAAAAATGATGTAACTCTAAGAAAGCACCTACCCTTCCCTCCCCACCAGCCAGAACACGCACAGTATCCCTTTGGGGACCATCTTTGCACCAGACCTTCCAGTGGAGGAGACCACACCCCCTGCCGATTAGAATGTTTTCCTTCCATGCCATGCGTGTTGGGGGAGGGCCGGGGAGCAGGGAGGCGACCCTATTCCTTCAGTGCGCACACAGGCGAATCTAGGGGACCACATCAGAGAACTGGCCATGTGATGGGCTGGGACATCCGCGAGTGGTGAACCTGAAGGCTGTTGCAGCCAGTGAGGATTTTCCCTGATGACGTCACAGGGATGACATCAGAGGCTCAAGGGATACTTTCTCAGAGAGGAGTTTATTATGAAATCACTCAGAACTAGGAATGTTTGTTCCCCTTTACTGATTTTTTGAGACTGAAAAAAAGAAGGATAAATTGAAGTTTTAATAAAATAGGACCATTACTTGTTTGCTGCTGCCCTCCAGGCTCCTGAAGACCCATTGTTTTGAGTACAGTTAAATTCACACACACGCATTACACCCAGACCCCAGAAGAGCATTATTTTCAGTACAGTTAAATTCGCACACGCGCATACACACACACACACACACAGGTGTAAAAGGGGGAGCTGGGAAGCTTTTAATCTTTGCTATTGATTTTCCGTGGCACAATTTTTACTAACGAGTATGGTTTACCAGCCGTTGTGGGGCTGGGCATTAAGGCTAATAAAAAGCTTTCGCCCTTCGAAAATAAAATGAGATATTCAGACAGCCAGTTTATTTTAATTTCTCTTCTTTTCCACTTCATGACAGTATTTCAAATAATTAGGTTGATTTATGATTACAGATAGTTTTTAGATGTAAGATGCTTTAATGGTATAGCGCTAGTTTATTGTATCTGGCATTATCCAATTATAAAATTGAGTTAAGTCATGTAATGATTCTCTAGCTAAAATATCAATCACAGCGTGTGGAATTTTGCAATGTATATACTGTGAGGCTATTTTGAGCTTCTCTCTTCAAGGCACCCTCACATCTGAATGTGCTTACTTGGCTTTACTCTTTAACATGTAAGAACACATGAAACTCTGGCTAAATTTAGCCTCCCGAGTCTAATGCACATGCCTGGTGACAGCAAGTGGGGGGATTTTGATGACGAGCAGAATATGATAGAGTAATTATTTCCACAAGAAAATGTGCATCCTACATTAATTGTACAAATAACACAAAGTGATTACGTGGCTGTGCCATTGTAGTGAAACAATAAAGATAATATTTAATTTAAAACAGTATCCCCAGGGTCTCCTTTTTTTGTGTAGAGCATTTTCGACTACTAATACAAACTTGATTTGCTGCTACAGTTAACAACAGCATTTTAAAAGAGAGAAAGAGAGAGGGCGAGATGGGCAGATCTTTTTCTCCCTTTCCATTAACTCTAGAATTCCAGGAATCGTGATAAGGGCATATGGGAAGGGAATGTTGAAAGAAGTCGCTTTTTGGAAAAAAGTCACTTATTTCACTATTCTTTCCATATTGTTCACATAACCATTTATTTACAATAATTTGAGTAATCTCAGAGTTCCTTCTAAAGGCTTTTTTTGGCCTGGATAAAAAGTGCAGCTTTAAGATATTTCTCCTAAAATAAATTTGAGACGGTCTCATTTATAGTCAGCAGTGCCTTGATTACTTGCAGACACACTGGAAATTTACATGCGCTTTTCTCCTTTATAAAACACTGATCTGTTCATATCATTAGTTCCCTCATGACTAGCGCTTGGCTGCCCGCCAAACGGTCTAAATCTGTAGTTGTAAATCGTGAGTTGAAATAGCAGAAAGTGGATTTGTAACTTAAAAAGTGTAAACAGTTTGGAAAATGAAGTAATTTTAGAGTATGATTGATTGCCTTGTGATTGTACTTTAAATTAGCCTGGGGTCTTGGGGGCAGATATGTGCTCTAACTGCTTATTATACATTTTCAGTTTTCGAAGGAATAATTGCATTGTTGGTAGGCTTTTAAACAATGTATGCATCTCCTGGAGTGACCTTTTAGGAAATGAATAGTTTTATTGTGTGTCCATTACTTTGCCTGAAACAACATTTTTGAGTTATTAATTTGACTTGTTCTATAAATAAAGAATTCAAAATGCAAAGCAGCTGTGCAACCCAGAACACAGTATATCACACTTCTGCTTCAGAACCACTGTTTGAGATTAATAGTCCACAGAACAAATGGTTTCTTGGGTGATAAATTAATAATGATTTCTGGAGCCTATGGTGACCAAAGATTAGCCCTTCAATATCACAGACGCCAAAAATTATGATTACACGGGACAATCGATTAGTTGCCCGTCCTGGACACTGAACATTAGGTCTGCTTTTGTTAAGGGATTTCAATTCACTTAATGGATAGATAGAAGATAGGAATGTTTTAGCTTAGACAGAAAATAGGAATAACCCAATGCGTCGCTTCAGTGTAAAATATAGTGATTGCGGTAGAGCAGAAAGACTTGGGCTCAGAAAGCCTGAGCCCCGGTGTCTGTCCCCCTGATTTTCCAGCCGGCTGTGTCGTCCTGGACAGTTCAGTGACTCTCTGACCCCATTTCCTCATCGGTAAAATGGGCATCGGAATTCCAACCTCACAAAATTGTTGTGAGATTCAAATGAGACAAGATGTGAAAGAGCTTGGAAAAATGTAAAATGCTCTGTAGTGCGTGTTGTTACTCTTATTTCTGTCGTTGTTGTTATTGCTATTGGGTTGTGATTATCTTCGCACTGGTAGCTTTGCCTGTCTGTTAATAGTGTGAATGTCTCATGGATATAAATTCTGAGCAACTGTCATAGTCACTCTGCTTTCAGAAGAGAGAGATCTAGGAGTGTTTGTGTGTGTGTGTGTGTGTGTGTGTGTGTGTGTGTGTGTGCGCCAGCATGCAGGCGCGCTAATGGTAGAATTACAGTTTTTGTTTATGCAAACAATTTCCCCAGTATATGCCTTTCTTTGTACTTGTTAGTTCTTTCTTGTCTAACTTCACATTTCTTGGGGGTAACATTTTGTTCTCATGTTAAGCGATGAAGAATCTCAGTTTCTTTAGCTCTTACTGCTTGTCAGGCAGGCCCTGGGTTAGGCACAGGGGCAAAGTGGTGAAAGCACTACCAGCCACACATGGCTACTGGCCACTTGAAATGTGGCTGGTGTGACTGAGAAATGGAATTTTTAAGTTTATTTCCTTTTAATTAATTTAACTTCAAATACCTACACATGGCTAGTAGCTGTTGCGTTGGATAGCTCAGCTTCAGAGTAAAGAGTTTCTAATTGCTAGGTTGGAAGGAAGTTGGTGGTAATACTGAGTTCCTGCCTCTCCTTAATGAGGCATGATACCAAAGGGTAAAAAAAAAGGTATTTGGATAATGCTAATGGGAAAATAGATGGATAGCTTTTAAATATTTGTGTGGTTGAAACAGAATTTATTTGTTATGTATTGATGGGAAACAAAATAAAATACTCAAGCAATGCCTGACCTCTGTTGAGCAGACAAAGATGGTGGCACTGCAGAAGTAGAACCTGGCTGGGGAAAAGTATGGACCAGCCAACTGGGGAGGTTCATTTGGTCCTCCGTGGTGAGTAGAAGGCAGTTCGGGGGCATCGGTGCCCAAAGAACCAAAGGTTAGGATTTACAAATATTATTCTACAGTAAAGAACTCTCAGCAGCACATAATCTTGCATTATGGAGCTCTTTTCATTTTTATTTTGCATTATCAAAATTCAGTCATGTCAAGTGTCCATCAGGAGATGAGTGGGTAAACCTCATGTGGTATATCCATATTACAGAATGCTAGTCAACTGTATAAAGGAACGAAGTCCTCCTACCGCTACAGCTTGAAGGAGCCTCGAAAGCATTATGCCAAGTGAAATGAGCAAGACACTGAAGGACAAATATTGTTTGATTCCACTCACGTGAACTATCTAGAGTAAGGAAATTCATAGAGACAGAAGGATTAGGGGTTCTAGAGACCGCTAGGAGGAGAGAATGGAAGTTTACTTAATGGATGTGGACCTTATGTTTGGGGTGATGAAAATGTTTTGGTAACGGGTGGCAGTGATGGTAGCCCAACTTTGTGAATGTAATTATTGCTGCTGAACTGTCCACTTAAAATGATTTAAACACACATTTTATGTTTGATAAATGTTACCGTAATAAAATAAAATTTTTTTAAAAATCATAGTTTTATCTATAAAACAGAAACTTCCAAATGTGTTGGGTGGGGGAAATGCAGTCAACTGTGCTTTGAATGCACAGGTATTGGCAGAACGCTGTGTGAGGCCAAATGGGGGGAGTTGGTGGGGGGGAGGGCTGATCCTTGGTGGGGGGTGGGGTGGGAGGTGGGATGCTTTTGGGGTCTACTCCTGAGGGCTGCTCTTTGGGAGGAGGGGGGTTTCCGCTCCTGGAGGTGGGGGGCTTTGCCTCTGCACCATCGCAGCCCTGGCCAGTGATGCATCTTTGCCATCCGGATTCCTGAGTGTCACCTCTTCGTTCCTGCATTAGTGAGTCTCCTCTGGGAAAGGAAACGGCTCTTGGCTTTGGGAGCAGTTCCTTCAATACTTGCGGTGGTAAGTCTCCTGTTAGAGTGGGAGCAGAGAGACATTCGAGATCATGGCTTTCAGTCTCCTTATTTTGTTTTTATTTTTTTAAGTCAACGTTCCTCGGGAGCAGTGTGCATCTTACCCGGGCTTTCCTGGAGAAGGTGGCAGAGCTGGAGGAGGGATGACTTTCCGGTCTCATGCCCCATCCACAGCTCCCAGCGTCCTCATTCCCACCCAACGGGCTCCGCAACTGGCTGCTCCCTGCCCATCCTCTCCCCACCCAGAGCCCCTCTCCTGCATCGCGCAGGCCTGGCCCCCTCCTTATTTGCTTCGCTGTCAAATAAGGGGCCTACCCCTTACCCAGCGCTGTACCCGGGGCCCACAATACTTTTAGGGGCCCTCAAAAAGTGTATTCATTTCTTTAAAAATCAGAAGAAAAAAAATTGAACTTTCAGGTTGAAGAAAATGTTTAAATGAATAATACTTAATAACTTTAGACCAACACAGTTGTAAAATATAATTTTTAATATTTTTCTATTGAGGAAGGGGCCATGAAGGCAGGCGTGCCAGGGTTCTGGTGAGAGCCCCTGTGTGGCCCTTGCTTGGCCCAGCCCCACCCTCCGGAGAAGGCAGTGGGCCATTGTCTCTCCAAGGGGACACTGAGACGCAGGGAAGGAAAGAGGTTTGCCCACGTGGCACAGCCAGTGCCTGCTGCTGCCTCCCAGGACAGTGTGGAGATCTAAGCCTAAAAAAGGATTTATCCCAGGGCTGGTTTCTCCTAACTGTAATGTAATTGTCCTTTAATCAATAAAAAATTTCCTGTGGAACAACTGGGGGAGGGGGGGGATTAGCCCAGCAAATGTGAATTGTTGTTTATCTGTCGCTCTTAAACAATGTTTCACATTCGACCAGCTGCAAATGAAATGAATTGTATTATAAACTTTGTGGGAAAATAGCTGCTGATCTCATAAATTCATTGTGCTTCCTGGTTCCGAAGGCCTCTCTTAAAATAATAAGTGTTGCAATGCTCAGTAAATACCTGTGTCTACTTAGAGGGTAGCGAAGGAGTTATAATTGTTCAAACCAAAACAGGCCTCCTCCTGCCTCTTTGGAGGTGGCAGGGTCACTGCTGACCCTGGACAAGAATGGGGAGGCCCATGAGATCTGAGGGACGCCCCCCCACCCCCGCTTCTGTTTCATCTGATGCCAGCACTCTGAACAGGCTGGTCCTTTGGGCATCTGCCCTGCCCAGCGCACACCTCTGCTCACAGCTGCTTCAGTAGCAGCTGCCTTACTCTCATCCCTCGGAAGCTGGAACCCTGGTTATGACCATGGGCTTTGGAATCGGGCAGACCTGGCTTCCAGTGCGACCTTGCGCAAGCGGCTTAATCTCTCTAAGCCTCAATTTCCTCATCCATAAAATGGAAGCAGTAAACTTACCCCTTGAAGGGTCGTTACGCCGTCATCAAAGGCTTAGCGCTCACCTGTCTACAGTGCACATTCAGTAAATGGCAGCTGTCTCTAGCGGGACAGTGCTGGATGCCTGGACGTTCTGACAGGTAGCCTGAAGATTTTTTTTTTTCTTTTAAATTCAGCATCAAGAGTTTTGATGACTGCGGTGGCCAGGAAGTGTGCTTGGATTTTTTGCAAACTGGACTGTAACTTACCTGTCCAGGTGTGTACATGTTTCGGAGAAAATGGTTCCAAGTCTGTTGCTATTTGCATGTTGTCAAAGATGAAGCCAGTGCGGTAGGTGTAAGAGCTTGAAGCCTGCGGTGGATATTCCGCAGTGCAGGTCTCAACACCTGTCTGTTATATTATTTGGGCATAGGAGGATGCATTAAGCAGAAGAGAAACACCTGACCGGGGTGTTACTAAACTCCATTATCCTTCTGTCAGATGACCGCAGGAGAAGAGATGGCTTCTGCACCCCCCACCCCCCCCCTAGCCTGAGTTTCTGAGGGGTTTCACTAACTGTCTTTACAGAGTCGTGTTTGGAACAAATGGCATTTTAAACTGTTTTTCTTTTCACAGGTCTAGAAATCTTATTTAAATCAACGTAATGAGACACTTTCAACAAAATGTAATCATTCTCACTTCTCCATGTGTTGGCAAAAGCAGTATCACAGTTGGAGAGGTGGGGTTAGATTGAGCTGGTTCTTTTCCCACAGATTTGTACCCTTGTATGTGTGACCAGCTCGTCACAGTGGCCACATAGGTAGGATTTTTTTTTTTTTTTTTTTTGTATCTGTACCAAATGAATCATACTCTGGAAGAATGAAAAGAACTGTAATTCCATTGTGGTTTTTGAGAGAATCAGAAACCTCAGAACACAGCAAAATGGACCTGTTCTCTTCCCTGCTCTTTCAGGCCCCCTTCGTGCTTTGAGAATGATGGTTCTCCAGTTTTCAAGAAGGGTCTTTTGAAGTGCAATGTAAGACTCCATAAAAATAGGAGGGCTTGAGAGGTCAAGGGGGTCTTCAGTTTATCTTTTGCAGCAAGGATGTATTTATATATTAGTTCTGAATTTTTTTTTAATGTGCCTTAAAGAATGTGTGAACAAAGATAAAATACTTACCTCATTTCTTCTGGCTGAAGAAAGATGGTCAGTTATGGTTACCCATGGAGGAGTAACTCCTTGATTGAGACTTAGAAAGAGCATTTTAACCATAGATATCATGGGGTAGGAAAGTTTATTGGAAGAATCTCTTCTAATCTGTGCATGAGAACATGTGTTCCAGCTCAGGAGCCCAGAGCTGATAAAGAAAAGTAAGGGGTGAAGGGCATTTTGGAAATGGGGGTTGGAGACCCCTGCTTTAGTTCTCCTTATTGCATGAGGGAAGATGCAATTTTTACCTCCAGATTTCAAAGCATGAACAAACTTAGAAGAAAGAACCACCCAACGTATAGAAGCTGGTCCCTTGAACAGAAACTAATCTGATTGACTTGAAGCCTGTGGGAGGGTAGATGGAGCTCATGGATGTCAGAGCTTCTTTCTTGGCTGCCTGAGACCATGAACTGAGGCTCTTCCAGACACGGTTCCCGGGCTGCCTCTGAATAAATCCTAAGACTTACGGGTGTCAGAATCCTGTAAGTTTCAGGATTTGTTACTGGCTCCAGGAAAGGGTGTTTTGGGTGTCCCACTCGGCTTGAAGTAAGGACCTGAAAGCTTAACAGCCAATAAAAAGGAGTTGTGGGAAGGTTGACTGGTAATTTCAAGAAAGAACAGAGCTCAGTTTCCTCATCAAAGCCCTCCCCACCCTCCTTCCATTTAGAATTGAAGAATTTGAATGGCTTTGTCTCAAGGTAGGGTGACAGAAGTGATTTTCTTAAGTCGGTAAAGGAGACAAACATGGAATTTTTTTACCGTGTAATATTTGCTGGTATTTAAGTATACTTTGGTGATGTCTTGGCTGGCGCTCAGAGACTGTTGGAATCATCGTGATTGTGAAGAGTTGCTAAATGGAGCTGTGAATTTGTACTTTGAGAATTACATTTAGCTACAAAGTATTGGTTCAGTCTTGGCCAGGAGGGAAAATAACACCTATTATTTACACGTTCACTGGCCACATCCCACCTGAGAAAAATAATCAAATTGGGTTTGAGTTTCAGTTGAGGCAAATATATTAGTAATACCCGTCATTATTCAAAGAAATCTTGGCTGCTTACGTGCACGGAGTGTGAAGTATTTGCCCAGTTGAAGATGTGGGTTATTTGAAAGCCAAGTGCCAGAAATAAAACTGAAAAAGGAAGCATTTAAATTGCAGGCAATGTAGCTGATATATCCATTTTCCTTCTGTATGAGCCTCGTCATAATCCAAGCTGCATTTTTTGAACCCCCTTTGGTTCTCACTATTTGACTGACCACAGCTTTTGAAACTTCAGACCCTAAGACAAAATTTGAAACAAGCCTTTTGGAACTGGGGCATAAACACGTCCATAGCGCTGGACTCTGTGGCCAGCTTTGAGTTTTAATTCTTTGTCCCTTGGGCTCTGTGGTTCTTCAGAAGCTGCCGTAGCCTGGAACCTAACCTGCTACCTTCTCCGTCACTGGAAGACAAATCGGGGAGCTCCGTGATGATGGGCCCTTCTGTCATGTTCTCCGGTGTAACCCTGCTGCTGAGCACAATCCTTGGCACTGAGTAGGGACTAAATAAAGATTTGATGGATGAATATCTAAAGTACAAGACTTTATTCTTGTTTATCTAGTAATCAGACAAAACCCTTCCTAGGATCTTACCCTCAAATGCTGGCCATCATGACCTCTTTCTCCCTTGAAGAGACTTGATCTGGACCTTGGAAATTGCCTCCCCAAAGCCAGGGCCGGTGGTGCTTGCTCACTCTACAAGGGGCAGGTGGGGGGGGGGGGCTCAATCACGTGAGCCGACAGGAGGAAGATGAAGGCTGGCGTTTAGAGCCTACTCTGCCCATACAGCCTCCTCTCTTACATGAATGGGAATCGGCCTGTCCCTGCCTTGATTGATGGTCACCCCAGTGCCCTCAGGATTGCATCTAAACTGCACAGCATGGCCCTGAGGTTCTCCATCGCCTCCTGGCCTGCTAAACCTGCACTCTCACCACAGCACTACAATTCCAGCATCTTCTTTGGGATATTCTTTGGGATCATGAATCAGCATCCTCTGCAGTGACTGTTCTCAAAACAGTTGTCCTTGTGCCTGCCACCTCGACGAGGCTGCACGTCCTTGAGGGGAGGGATGGGGGCTCGTCAGCCTTTGTGCTCCTGCCACCCCTCAGTTCCCAGCGGGAACTCAATTGTTGTCTGACCGATCAGTGGCTGAGTGGCCACATGGACCTCGAAGGCTGTCTTTTTGATGATGCAGAGCATGCAGTTGTGTGAACTGTGTGGGACAAGGGTTACATCTTTGTCTTGGAATCCAAAAGAGAAATAACAGTACTAACTTTACTGAGTCTATAACTTGCTTCCTTAAGGGTTAACAGTAGAGACGCATCATGGTACAGGGTGTTTTATTCAGCAGCAATCTCTTACTGAGATGATCTTCCAGATAAGGCATAATCAAGCTTCACTTTGGAGATTGTTTCAAACATGAGCCTGGAAGGGCTACTTTAGTCATAGGACCTGAAGTGGAAAATTGACTTCTTGTTAGTTCATAAAGTCATGAGGATCCTCAAGGCCAACACCCGGTGGAGGATCTCCAGAAGTTGACTCAGAACATCATCAGGGTCCCAGGGCCCTCCCCAGAGCTGGGCTGTGGTGGGCACAGTGTGGGGTTTAAAGCCAGATGACCTGCCTCTGCCACCAGCCGGACAGTGTTGGGCGCGTCACCTACTTACTGAGTGTTCCTGTCTCCTGCGTAGAATGGGTGTCCATGCTGGACCTCAAGGAGCAGGAGGCTCTGGGCGGATCTAGTGAATCCAAGCATGTGAAGGGGCCTTAGACATTCTAAAGTGTTTCTGGTTGAGTGATTAAACAACATGTAATAAACTGCTTGTAATTATCTAGTTTTATGGTGGTGGTGGGGGAGGGAAGAGTGTACAGGAAAGGGGATAGCAGTGGCTAGGATGGGGATAGGAGAGGATTCCATGTAGAGTTCAGGAGAAGTAGCACATTCCTTCCTATAGGTTAAAATGCTCATTGCCACCTTAAAGGTTCCAAAGAGACTACCTGTATAACTTATTAAACTCATTGGGTCCCATAGTATGGAACCCTTTTTTCGCTGAACACTTTGTAACTTCCCCCACCCCCAAGAACTCGGGTGCCTTGGGACATACTTTGGGAAACAACTTGCAGAGCGATAACGATAGTGAATATCTACTTAGTGCTTACTGTGTCCTATGCTAGACTAAGTCCTTTTCCCCTTTTAACTCATCCTCCCAGGAAGATACTATTATTAGGCCCATTAAACAGATGAGGACCCCGAGGCACTGGGCGGTCATCGTTCCCTAATCACACAGAGGTAGCCAAATACCGTGCCCTTCACTCCACGTCTCTGTCAGCCACACGTGTTCCTTCATTTAACTCTTCTGCAGATGACTTGACTCTAGGGCCTGAGCTTCAAACACCCAAAGCAGTTGCTCTCCATGCCCTCTACCGTGCCCTGTCTACCAACGGGTGGAGAGCCCACCAAAACCGCTGTAGAAGATGTGATTTTTAAAATGTGTAGCATTCCTCAGAGGGTTTAACCGAGTCACCAGAGAAAGGAGCAATTCCTCTTTTGAGCTCCGGCACTACCTGTGGCCCTCTTGTAAGTCCTTTTCTGCGTCATCCGTCTGTATTTACACATCTGACTTCAGGATCTTTCACACGCTCTGCAGTTGCCTCAGACTGGCTTGTTTCCATTTTCATGCTGCCCTCAATCCTGAATTTTGCTGCTTTTCCATGGCAACACCCAGGGTGCTGGTTAAAAAGCACCGCTCGGGGCCTCGGCTCAGATGTCCTCGTTGGGCATGTCGGGCGTGGGGCCCAGGAAGCTCTGCAGAGTGTGATTCTGTTGTGGTGGCCGCGGAACGCAGGCCCTCTCCTGGTGGCCCTTTAAGCCCTGCGCGTGGAGATGGCCTGATCAGCTACCACTCGACTGGCAGAGCAGCGCATCGGGCAGGGCCAAGCCAGAAGCCTGAATTCTACTCAGAAAGTTCAGCTCTAAGGATGTAAACGGATGAAGGGTGGTTAATGGGGAAGAGAACCAAAAAGGGCGGTGAGGCTCCCAGGGACGCACCAATAGAAGCCATTACTTAGGGCTGCGGGAGCGGAGGGAGGAGCTTGAGTGGAGACCTGGTGGAGCTGCACGGATGAGCCCAGCCGCAGTCTCTGTGCTGCCAGCACTGGGAGGGAGCAGGGAGGAGAGATCCTCCTTTTCTCTTTGCCCACCATTGCATCTCCTCTGGGGTCTTCCACTGGCTGAACTAGGCAGAAGGCAGCCTGAGAGAGAGTCCTGAGGTACGACCTTCAGAGGTCACAGAGCAGGTATGGAAGAGAAGCTCAACAGTCACGGAAAGCCTGTCCTATGCTTTCCAGGGTGTTAGGGACTCAGACATGCTCAAGATGAATCCTCTACCCCTCAAGGAACCCAGAGTGTGGAGAAGGAAGCTCAACGTGAACAAATATGTATAATGAAGTATGCAGAGTGACTGTGTCTTGGGAAATATGCTGATATCAAGACTCCAAAATAGCGTATTTCTGGAAGCAGTAATTTATTCTCTAGAGCAGGGGTGAACAAGCCAGATAATAAATATTTTAGGCTTGTGGGCTGTAAGCTGTCTTTTGCAACCTCTCAGCTCTGCAGTTACTCAGCTTAGCCACTGTAGTGCAATAGCAGCCATGGACAGCACAGATGAGAATGGGCATGGCTGAGTTCAAATAAAACTTTATTCACAAAAACAGGCATCAGGCTCGATTTGGCCAGTAGTTTGCCAACCCTGGTTTTACATAGACCATCTCACAGAAAAATTTAAGAGCTGTCCAAAGCCGAAATTTGTAGCACTAGTAACTCTTGGTATGAAACCATAGAATTGTAACTGGAATTAATACATTAATCATCAGCAACTTTTTATTGCATCTTTTATGAGAAAAGGGAAGTAAGTTTGGATATTAGAGAGTAGGGAAAGGAAGACATCTGAAGTACAAATGATTTTCAGCGGAAAATAGGTATTATGGGAAATGTGAATAAACCAAATTCTCCTGTTTTACATCAGCTCACTCAGTACTAACAGCATACAAAAAGGAAGGAAAGCAGAGTATATCCATATCATCAATTTCCAATGATGTCCACCCATAGTGCACTGTGAGAGCACATTAGAAGGTGTCAGAATTTTTATACGACTGCATTGCCGTGGGATTGAATAGTAGTTTCAGTTTCCAGTGGGTTTTATAAGTATTTCTTTCCTTCAGATGTTAAACTCATTTTCGTATTGCACACACGCACAAAAAAAGAATGAAAAAGATACGTATCCTTCTGAACAACTGATGTGCCCCTGGCATTGTGACAGAAGCAGGAGAGACAGTTTGTGGAAATGGCATGAAGTGAACGTGTAGCTACTTAGTAGGAGAATAGGTATAGTCTGGGGATTGGAGGGTTCTTTTATCAGGTTTTATAACTAATGTATTTTTTTTTTAATTTTACATTGCATTGATTTTTTATCATTGACCAGAAACCAAAGGTGGTGAGCAAGGATCTCTACTAAACTAACAACACATGTTACTATCTTTTGGCCTTTGTTGGAGTTTTTGTTATCAAAACTATGAAATAATGGCCACTGTAGTAGTTTTCCCTGGACTGCCCTGTCTCGTCCTGTCTCATCTCCTCTCGTCTCTTCTCCTAGCCATGCTGCTGAACCTCTTGTCTTAATATTGTAGGGTCCTGGAGTTCAGGCCTGAAAGGAACCTTGGGGCTGGGCCATGTACCGAGTAGCCTCCCTGGTGCCTCTTCACGGGTCTGGGACAGTGGTCTTAAAATTTCTTTTTCTAAAACTGTCCTGACCAATATGGTGTCCCCTGGCCACTTGTTGCTTTTAAGCTCTTGAAATGTGGCTAGTTGAAATTGAGGTGTGCTGTAAAGGTAAAATACATTTCCAAGAATTAGCGTGAAAAAAATGTGAAATATCTCATTAGCAATTTTTATATAGATCATATGTTGGAATAATATTTTGGATGTATTGGGCTGAGTAAAATAAATTATTAAAATGATTTCACCTGTTTTCTTTTTATTTCCTTAATGTGGGTACTAGGTCATTTAGAATTACATATGTGGCTCATGGTACGTTTCTATTGAACGGCACTGCTCTAAAAGATTTTTTTTTAAACATGTATTTCTTTGCCCAATTTTTAGTGGGCATCTACAATTTTTTTTTTTTACCATACGCTCAAATAACATTTTTTTGTTCAGAGGAGATAGAAACTGTTGAGATGACCCAGAATGAAATAAAATGGAGATTGATTGTCAGTAGAATAAACATTTTATGATATAATTTGACAAAGTCTTAAGTTTTTAATAGCTGTATTTAATAAAAGACAACAGTCCTGAGATAAATCATGCAAAAGTTTTATCTGTAGGCTTTATCCCACCTATTTTTAAAGCTGGTAGCCTTGCAGAACATTCCAGCTACATTTAAAGGGATCCACATCGTTAACCTTTATTGCCCTGACTTTTCTGATTCAGAGCATCCTAATACAAGCCAAAGTACTCAACTGCCAAACTTTCTCTTCAACAGGAATATGTGCAAGAAGGGAAAGATCAAAGGCCTGTGGTTTAAGGTGCCTTGATTCGTTAATAAAGAAGGCCCCCTTGAAACCAAAATTTTGATTTATTTCTAGGTGGTCATGATAAGACATAGGCATGGGCAAAGGGTAAGGAAGGAAACTGGCTGTACTGTACTCATTCTTAGATGGATGTTGAGGAATGAGTAATATGAAAGTTGAACACCTGTCCCTTCCCATCCCTGTGTGAGTTCCCCTCAGAAAGTCTTTGTATGCTGTCAGGATTATGGCACCTCCATTTTGAGGACCACTGATTTAAGATGAGTCACAGGTAGAAGAAAGAGGCCTTTACCCTCCTTTGCTTGTTGAGCTCTTCCGGAAGCTTCATGATCAGAAGGAAGAAAGCAATGTCAGCCCTACAACTCTTATGTCATCTGAGGATGTGAGCTCCCAGAGGTCAGTGTCATTGTTTGGAGATGGCTCAGGAGCTTTCAGGGTGTTGGACTAACTCCACAAGTGCAGAAATTATTCTGAAAAACAAGTCACCTAAATGAGATGACAGCCTAAACTCATGACCCTTCATCTAAAAAGATCTGCCAACCCATGACTGCAGTGCTGTTGGACAGAAAACTTTCTCCCGAATCCTTCAGCCTGTCATGAAGACCTGTTGTCCAGAGCCTAGGGTGAACTCTGGCATGACCACTCTTCTGCTTTGACGGAAGGGTCAGATGTTTGCTGTGACACTATCTGTAGGCAGTGACATTTGTCAGCCCCTCTTTCAGAGGTCTGAGAGAGATACGTAGGGGTTGGGACACTGATTCTGTGGTCTCTAGGAATTTATAACTTGGTCGCTGGTTGGAGAGACACCTCCTCTCCTCCAAAGAAACAAATAAGACTGTATCACACAGAAGTCACTGTTAATAATGTTTAAATATTGGGGAAAAGATATAGCTATCACTTCTCTCTCACTAGGATGGCTATATTCAAAAAGAAATAGTAGCAAGTATTGGTGAGAAAGTAGAGAAACCAGAATCCTCACACATTGCTGGTGTGAATGTTAAATAGTGCAGCCACTTTGGAAAACAGCCGGACAGTTCCTCGAAAGTTTAAACATAGAATTACAGTACAGTGCAGCAGTCCCACCCCCAAGCATATACTCAAGAAAAGTGAAAAATCTGTACACAAATGTTCATAGCTGTTTTATTCTTAATAGCCAAAAAGTGGAAACAATGCAAATATCATCAACTAATGGACGTATAAATAAAATGTGGTATATCCATACAATGGAATATTATTCAGCAGTGAAAAGAAAGGAAGTGCTGATACATTCTACAACGTGGAATGTGATCCCTGAAAACATTAGGCTAGGTGAAAAAAGCCAGTCACAAAGGACCACATATTGTATAATTCCATTTATACGAAATACCCATTTATCGGCAAATCTATACAGAGGGAAAGTAGATGAGGGGTTTTCTATAGATGGGAAGACGGAAATTGGGGGATGATGGCTAAGGGGTACAGGATTTCTTTTTGGAGTGACAAAAATGTTCCAAAACTGATTGTGATAAATGAACAACTCTGTGAGTACATTAAAAGCCATTGGATTGTATACTTTAAATGGGTGAATTATATATGTGGATTTTATCTCAATAATGCTATTTTAAAAAGACATGGGACTGAATATGTTATTTCATACTTTCTTTTATTTCACTTAAAACATAACAGAGGCATCTTTGCATTACTTGAAATTACATAAAATAAATTTTAAAATATGTGTATGTGTATGGATGTGTATATGTATATGTCGAGTGCCTTTTAAATGCTAGGCATTATGTAGTCAATATTAGTTAATCCTACATTGTTTGGTGTTTACATCTCGCCATGCACATTTTTTCCTCTAATATAACAATGTTGGAAATCTCTGATTTAGCCTGATCTGTTTGTAAAATAACCATATCCATGAAATCCATGACATATAGAGATTTGTCATTTTATTAAGGCACAAATTTGGGCCTTAACATATCACAGATTAATTGAGTTTATTCATGAGTTTGGGCATTCAGGAGTGTCTCTGAAATGTCATGGCTTTACATAGTTCTGTGGGAAGGCAGTTGTGGTTCTGCAATGATTGCACACAGAAGATACCAATAGAAAAATAAAAAGCCGTGCGGATTTCCCAGGAGAAAGATGGCAGAAGTTATATTTTTCAGCCATTTCTGCTAATGGCGGTCAAGTTTCCATCTATTACAGCAACCTTGCGATGGTAAACAGAGGTGCTGATTGGCTCGCAGGTAGCTCCTTGTAAGCCAAATTGATTTAGCTAAATTTGAATCTAATATGATAAGCCTTATCTGCGCATTCACTAGTAGTCACTAGAAAATAAATAAGCAAATAAATTAATCTCTGAGAAAACTTCAGGTACAATTTCTGAGTAGGAGAAATTTTATCTAAGCTCTTGGTGCTTTTAGATTTGAAACTCATTCATACTAAAAGTGAATACCTAAAACAACCAGAATCCAAAACAAAGCAGCACTGTACAACACAAAGACTGAGCCCTAATGTAAACCAGGGACTTTAGTTAATAATACAACTATAATAATATTGATTCATCGATTGTAACAAATGTAGCACACTAATGCAAAAATGACAATAGGGAAACTTGGGGGGGGCAGAGCGATATATGAGAACTGTGTTCTTTATGCATTATTTTTCTGTAAACCTCCAACTGCTCTAAAAAATAAAAATAATGAGAGCAAATGGTTGACAATAGCTTAAAGGTTAACCCGTGAGTAAGGGAGGTGAGTTAATGCTGGCCGAAGGCTTTGGAAGCACACCTCGGAGGTGGCACTTCTCCTACCGGTGGGTCTGGCCACTTGCTCTCGCAGGTAGCTATGCTGATGCCTGATGTCTGTCTTGTGTGACATTTGAATTTGGCTGATATGAGCCATGTGGAAATAAAGCTCAGAATTCTCCAGATCAAATCCTGAGTGGCTCCTGAAGGTGGCTTTGAATTCAGTGGCCATTTGGGAGACGCTTGGAGCTGGAGCTGGCTTGCTTCCCAGTGGGTTCATTTGTTATTTGGAGTGATGGCAGCGTTTGGTTTTAGTTTAGTTCTGTGTTGTTTTGAATGATGAAGCAACAGTAAGTAAGGACAAAGGCTGATATTAAGATATTAATACAGATTTTTATATTTGAAGTCCTATTTTAAATGGTCTGCTTTTGGAGACAGTCCTTGGTTTTGCTTCAAAAACTTCTTTGATCCCTTTGCAATCCATGCGCTAATATATTTTGCCACATTTTCTTTTCTGTTGCATGCTCTCCAGTGGTGTTTTGGTTGTCTAGTCCTGTGAAGATCTGTGTTTCCATTTATCAAAACAAATGGCAAGCTGGGGACCATTTAAAGTAGTTTTTCTTTTCTTTTTTTTTTTTTTAGTTAATAAAGCCAATCTTCTTGTTCTGTTATGTTAAAAATACATTATCTTTTTATTGCCAGGTCTGTATGACTAGGTCTGTTTTCTGTCAGCAACCTCAGGGCTGCCTTAGTTGCTTACTGTGTAGAGAATTACAAAATCATTAAGGGTGGGGCAGCACCAGCTGACTTACAGTACAAACCATTTCTCAAAATAACCACAACAGTGCAATACTGATGTGTAATTTACGTCACAGTATGTTTTTATGAAATAGTTTGTGGCATTTTCATTTCTATTCCGAATGGAATCTTGTTCTCTCTCCCTTTTAATCAGGCATTTAATTTATTTTTATTGTTAATATTTTCCACTCCTTGTCTTGGCATGCCTCCAATTTAACAGCTTTGATGGGGGGGGGTACTGCTCTTACCCCACCCCCACTCCCCAACATTAGTTGAACTGCAAATGCATTTTCCCCTTTGATGTGTACTAACTTTGGGTACTAAGTTTACTGCCTTACGAGAGATTTAAAAATGTGGCAGGACACATTACACATTTACACAAAGCTGTAACCACGGATTGATAAAGTTGATGTACAACTTTGGAATTTTAAACACTTAAAGCCAATTCAAGCTATTTAGTCATATGCACGGCTGCATTTTCCTTTTACAAATGTCTTTCTGTATAATGTCCTGTAATTAGAACAGGAAATCATTGAGTAACTGTAAGATGAATAAGAGCACTTAGACTGAAAGGAAAATTACCTTCCGAGAAATTATATTCTTTTTTTTTTTTCTTTGCTGCATGTTACAGTGTTGGTAATGATAGTAACAGCTGTAACTCCTCTTATCTGTAGAATTCTCATGCTTAGTTTTTCTGGAATAAAATAAAAATCATTTTCGGTAATAATCAAAACTGAATGGGCAGAAAATAGGAAATGCCTAATTATGACAAATATTCAGTGTCGCAACAGACCAGCAATTAAATGGAAACTTCAATATAATTGTCAATAGCAGTAACAATTGGATAGGTGCCAGGTATATAAAGTCGACGCTTTGCCTTTGGTTGGTTGCTAGGAGCACAGCAAAAAGTATAAAGCTTTGAGAAAGGAATGTCTAATGTAATACAGTAACAGAAGGAAGCATAAATCATTGTGAGAGCCTGTACTCACACTGACATTATTTTACTTAAATTGTCTCAAAACTAGACATCAAGTTTTATAACATGAGCAAATTCATATTTGCTTAAAAAAAACTGTATGTTGTCTTTAAAGCGCTAGGATATTGCCTCAAATGTAGCCTTCTTACATATTTGGAATCTTTTAAGTGAAAATCTTTAAATGTTTATTTCTATTGGCATCCACATGCGTTTGCCCTAATACGATTAAGAGAACTAAAGGGCAAAATACTTGGCAGATTTTTCTGTTGAGGTAATTAGGTGCAGGAAGGAACATGCATGCTTTTTCCACCAGGCTCTATAAAATCCTGGTGTGAAGGTTTTTTTGAGATTTTTTTTTTTAAGGCTTACTGATGTTAGGAGGAGATTATAGTGGTTTTCAGTAAGCATAATAGTGTGATGTTTCCGAAACAAGCCTTCCCTCCTCCCCCCAGAATGAAAAAGAAAGTTACATTTCTAAATTGTTGTGTAGGAGATGAAAGCAAATTTCTCCTCCGGAATTTATGTTTTCAGCCTTCTGTGCATTTGGCCACCATTATCTATTTTTTAAAAAATAGCATTATGGATATTTGAAAGTCAATGCTCCATTAATTCATTGTGTTTGCTATTTCATGCATCTCTCTTTGTACAAAGACAACTTGAGCACCGTGCTTTCCAGAATGAATGCCTGCTCTTACCCTCTCCCCTCCTCCTTCCCCACCCCCCACCCAACACTGAGGATTAAAGCAATGGTATACAGTTACTGTTTGAAAAGCTTGGGTGGAGTCTTACATTATAATTACAGTTTCTCTGTGGAATTCTGTTTTGGACTTTGAAAATATATAAATAAGTGAAAAATTGACATTGAGAGAGGTTAACAAAACGTGTAATTATAAAATAAGCACAGGATTAGAGTCATTTTGGTTGAATATTACAAGCGGTGTACTTTAGGTATTAACTTTTAATAGGCAAAGTTCTTTTTATTGAAGTTGAAATGAGGTTTAGTAATTTTGGGTCTCTTATTCCCTAGGAATATTTCTTTTTTAAAATAGGCATATTCAAAAAAATTTTTTTTCTTGTGGAGGGGGATAGAGGAATGGATGACATTTTAATAGAATGGTATAATTATGGTTTACAATTTCAGTCTTGGCTACCAGCAATTTATTGCTGATTATTTTCGGTTGACAGAAATCGGTTTTATATATATATATTACATATACTATATAACCCAGCCAACTACAACCTACTAGAGTATAATAGAGGAAAACTCCTTAGAGTAGTACTTTGATTTCTTTTCCTATGTGGGTGTGGTTGAAAGAAAATCTTTGTTTCAGGAACACTTTGTTTGTCTTTTCCTTAACAAATGTGCAATTTATGTATTCTTTATTCATTCTCAAATTTATCTGCTAGAACTATTATGAACTGGGAAGGGAGAAATGTCCTACAAGGCATGCTTTGGCAACCTTTGTTGCACAGTAATATTGCGTAGGAGTGTTTATGCGTACATGAAACGTATAAAGGGGAAAGAAGTAAATGAAGAATTTAAATAAGAATTCTTGATTGTTTGCTTTATGTGTTTCATAGTGGACTAGGGCAAAATAAAGGGTCAGCCATTGAACAATTTAGTACTTTGTAGCTGTATCAGGGGAAAGTTAATACAAAGGCTAAGGGAAAAAAAAGAGAGTGTAGATCTGGATAGCTCTTTCAAACTCATAATTTTATACTCTTGTTATACATACTTTTCACATTAAGGAGACTGACCACACTATGGCTTGAGGAAAAAAATGTTTCTCCTGTGAAATAAAGACGTCTGCCTAAACCACAAAGAAGAGACTCAGATGTCTTCCTTTCGTGAAGCTTTGCCCTAGATCGTTTGGTGGTTCTTCTGGGTCTCACCTTGACTTGGGGCCTTCTCTTTACTCTCTCCTAGAACATATTCACCTTCACGGGAGTCCTTAGGGACTCGTGGGCTTTCTCTGGTTTTTGTAAATATTAAAGGCACCTCCTCCAGGAATGTCTCATTGTCAACTTGGAAGTTTGTCTCCCTCCAAACAATGCCAAAATTCTGGTCGGAGTGGGTGATTCTGTTCATAAGCAACAAAATTATTGTAATTTTTGTTTTGGCACAGCTAAGCATCTTCACATGAGACCAGCCTGAGTAAGGACAGACGTTCATGAGAGGCAGGGGTTCTAGACTTGAAAAAGGTAGGGTTGGCTTTACTTCCTGTCACATGAGTAGAAAGTAGAAAGTTGATGCACATGAGAAGTGTGTCGATAATGTAAAATTCATTACGATAGGCGCTGCAATTATCCAAAATAACATGCTAACTTAATCAGAATAGAAGAATTATGGTTTATAACCATCTGGGTTCTACAATACTCAATGAGATAAAAGTATCATATTTTACACAGGCACCACCACCTTCACCCCTACCATGTAAAATTAGTTAAATCTCTAACAGTATTATTATTATTATTATTATTTCAGACTTTTTTTTCTTAATAAGATGATCATCAAACTTGGAATTAAAAGATTGTGCTGTCGGGGGTGTGAGGGGAGTTCAGTGGTAGAATTCCCACCTGCCATGCGGGAGACCCGGGTTCGATTTCTGGCCCATCCACTTCCCAGAACAAGAGCAAACAAACAAACCAACAGACAAAAACTCAACAAGTGGTGCCGCAATAACAGGACACTCACATGGAAAAAGAATGAAATGTGATCCCTGCCATACAGCATACAAAAAAAAAAAAAGATGGCGCTGTCATCTCACCTCCATTGCCTTCTAGTTCTTTGAGGTCCTGTTGTCATGTGGATTGTGTCCCATTTCTTAATTGGGGAATATTAACACGTAATAATGTTACTTATAGGGTTGCTGTGGGGAACAAACAGATAACTTCTGTGAATACGTTTTGTAATTTTCAGTGCTTTATTATTAGTGACAAACATATGAGTTTCTGTGCTCGGCTTTCTAAAGGAAGAAGGAAAACAGCCCCCTCGGCCCCTCATATTTTTGATCAAAAGCTTCTTCTCATTTGCTATCTTTTGTGAAAACCTGCAAAAATCCTGCAAAAGTGATAGTGAGCAAGGCATTTGGTCCTGTATTCTGGCCTAGGGACTAGGGGGTATTGATGAAAAATAAGGATAAAAGCATATATATGACAACTGAATTAAAAAATAAACATATGGAACAAAAACCAAGCTAAGTAAGTTATGATAAGTCTCTTGCACTCAGAGGTAGTGGTTCTCAAAGGTTAGTTTTATAATTTTCAATTACAAAAATATAAATTGTTCAGTGGTGGAATGCTCACCTTTCATTTGAGAGACCTGGGTTCGATTCCTGGACTACGCACCCCAACATATATAAATGTGTATTCCTGGGCCCCACTTATAGAGATGCCAAGCAATAGTTCTTTATGTGGCCTGGAATCTGCCTTTTACAGGCCCCTGCTGGATTCTGATAAGTCCATCCCCAGCACCACTCTCCGTGTTTCTGTCTCCAGAATGAATGGACAATTATAGGACTCATTTCTGTAAGTTGGAAACTGGCTGTCTTTCTTCCGGTAGAAGGAGAAGGATTCATGGCTTGGCTGGTGTTTTAGTTTTAGGAACTGCATGAAGGAAGGAAGGGTAAATGTTTGGAGCCAGCATGAGGTGGAGAGAGTAAAGAGGCCACTTCCCAAGCACAGACGATAACCAAGGGGGCAATTTCATCCTGAATAGAGAATTAGGAACACACTGGAGGTGTGTCATCATGCAAGGTGGCCAGAGAATAACCAAAGGAAAATAAAGGGACAGGGAGTGAGATAGTCCAAGAGTATAGGTGATATCTTCTGGCACGGAACTAACTCTAAAGCATCAATTCTTTCTCCTTCATTCGACGTGAAAATCCAAACTGTATTTTGTTTCTAGAACCCTTGGATCAGCTGACACAACTGTTGCCCCGTCACAGAAAGTATGTGGCACAATCGGGATAGAATTGTGGGATCGGCAGGTGTTTGCACAGTACTTACTGTCTGCAGGGGGAGATGGTGCTGGGTGCTGAGGAGGGTGAAATGAGTAAGTCCTAGGGGCTCACAGTCATACCCCTCTCATACTTCTCTCTCTCATCCACCATGTCTTCACGGACAGAGTATAATCCTACAGTTGGCACGTTTGGGGCTGCTGCGTTAACTAGCACTAAGACACTCTGGAGTTTTAACAATGCTCAGCAAACCTTTCTACTAACGTCTTTGGTGCTTTATCTCTATGGAAAGCATAGATTTGAACCCAAAATGTGAACTAGCGTCTTGGTCTGCTGTAAAAATCTCAAATTAACCTGTCTTGGGACACATATTGCATCTCAAAAACTGCTTCTCATTGGGGATTTTTCTTGCATGTAAACAAATTTCCTTTCAGTTACACGTGCCAGCTGATGAAGTGGCTACCCACAAACCAGGCAGGCATCTAAGAAATATAAACTGTTAAAAGATGTCATCTTGTAAGCAGTTAAACATCTCCATTTGCAGAGAAGCCTCCAGCCTGAGGAACTAAGTGAACATAATTAGAAATACATCTGGGTATTGGCCTCCTATCTGAAAAGGTCACATGCACACCTTCCATTAATACTGGGTATGTCCCATCATTATGTACAATCCTTACTCATTCGTCTCCCACTGGTTACCAGATGGCCCCGATCGTGCCGGTATCCTTACCAACTGTCTTGTATAGTTCCCTGCAGCATGGTTAAGGACTCAAAATATTGAGTGCTTTCCCTTGGGTAAGCAAATGACACATCTGGGAATTGCTTACAGTTGCCCATGGGGTGGTTGTAGAAAGTGATGGCAACCCCAGCTGTGGGGCCTAAACACAACTTGTCATTGTGCAGGTGGCAGGCCCCCAAAGGGGGCGTTTGCCGTTTCTGAAGCTGAAGTCAAAGGAAGGATTCGTCTATGCAGAATCTGGTTTTTATAAATAAGCATGAAGTAAAGTGAGGCATAAATAAGCAAACAGATCATCATAAGAGGAAGCTTCATTAAAGCTGCCGAAATGTTCTCTAGAGTTAAGTTGGTTCTGATGGAGCTATCACACAAGGACCCCTGGGGAGTCCTCCTAGCCTGATTCTGAGATTTGCCAAGTTTCCAGATTGATTTGAAGAACATTTGCAGATGGGGGTAAGGGTGTGGAAAAGATGGGGAAGGTGGATATATCCATCAAGTTAAGAGAGATCATGCTGCAATAGCAAATGACCCCCAAATTACAGTCACTGCAAACAACAAAGGTGTATCTTCTGCCTATATTATGCATCCATTTTAGATTAGCCAGCAACTCCATTCCATGTCATTCTCACTCCCAGAACCAGAGTGGCTGAGCAGCCACTTCCTGGAGTATTCCAGATCACCATAACATAGGGAAAGGGAGAGTTTGGTCAATCACACACACGAACACACTGGCTTTTAAAGCAGTCACCCACTTCTGTCATATTTCATTGGCTAAACAAGCCCACGTGACCACTTGACTCCAAGGAGTAGAAAACATGGTATTTCCACATGTCCTCAAGGAGAACAGGAAATATTTGCTCAACAGTGCTTAAGACTTCCAAAGCAGGTGATGACCCATGGATATCTCTCTGGGGCCAGATGACTTTTCAGAGGCCCTGGGCTCTGGAAAAATGATATGATTGGGGGGAAAATGCAACCCCCATAAATATAAAGCTCAACAAAGTTCTGGGTTCTCCTCCGGTGATAACTTTAATGGTTAAAAGATATATCAGATTCTTTCAAAACATTGTTCTAAAGTGTGTTGTTGGTGACCCAAACACTGCTTTATCTATCTGTGGGTTTATCTGGCTCTTTATTTTCTCCACAAAGAAGTTGCTCTGCAGGTAGCCCTAGACTTTTTCTGTGAGAATGGTTGGTGAGGTAGGGCTTGGAGGATGCTGGAGACTTGTTGAAGATTGCATTTTAGTATAAAACCAGATGTGGCTTTGGAAATTATACCGTGCACCATGAAAGTTCGTTGGAGGGAAAAGAGTAACGTAAATATTTTCTCTTTTGTCTAGGGGAGGACGAGGAGGAAACGAACGTGATCGTCCTCAGCTATCCTCAGTACTGCCGGTACCGCTCGATGCTGAAACGCATCCAGGATAAGCCATCTTCCATTCTCATGGACCAGTTCGCATTAGCCCTGGGGGGCATTGCCGTGGTCAGCAAGAACCCTCAGATCCTGTACTGTCGGGACACCTTTGACCACCCAACTCTCATAGAAAATGAGAGTATATGTGATGAATTTGGTGAGTCTTTTATTTTGTTTTTCCCTCTGTGAAACTTGCGGGTGTCTAGTTATTTTCAGTTCTTGTGAGGAACAGTGATGGAGAACAGTGTTCATTTTCACAAGCCAGATAATGCCACCCCACCCCTCTCGTCCCCCAGATTACCATAGCTTAAGGTGTGCTTGCCTTCTTGGCACCCTCTGTTTACCGTGGGTAAAGGTTTTTGTTTAGAATCTGTTGTTCACTACAGAGTTTGAATTTGCTGGGTCGACCTTGAAATTGGACGTTAGGACAGGAAACTTTCATTGTAGTTCTTTCTTAAAAGTCTTTGGCTATTCAGAGTCTGATTTTATATTTTACTGACCATTCCATTTTCAATGTTATAAAATACTGTAAAAATGCAGCATTTGGAACCCCTTTAGGTGGATAGTTTGATTGACAGGTAGACGTTAGATCCCCATGCTCCTGAAGTTTGTCATGTATGTGTGCCTGTGTGGGTGTATAATGCCTTCATATGTGAGTCCACCAAAGATGGATATGTGCATGTCTGTCTTTACGTGTATCTCTGTCTAGCTGACTAATTACGTATCTCTATAGATAGAGGGGGAAAAGGAAAAGATACCATGTCATCAGTTTGGGGAAACTTGCATGTTGCAGTCAATGACTAAAGGCAAGCCACAGTATAGTTGCCCTCTCACTTCTTCACTTTCTTGCCTGTTAGTTGAGGAATTTGGATCCTACCAGTGGTTCTTAATGGACTGGGTAGGGTGTCTGGATCTCCTGGGTGTGCTCTATCAGATTCACTGAACTTCCTTGGAAATTCCCATACTTACAGAAGCATGAGCACCCTTCACCCCCGACCCTACCCCTTCTCTAGGAATCACCGCCACAGGGTGACCAGTCTGATGATTGACGCAACAGGTGCTGGGTAGAGAAGAGGTTGGGACTCCCTGGTCTAGAGAGATCCTGGGGTTCTTTTCAGCTGGAATATTCCTTTATTCTGTTGATCAGTGTTTCCCTGAGGATGCCTAGCTTGTGGAGTATTCAGAGCTCTCTGCTTAAGCATTTGCAGGACTGGGCATGGTTTTGCATGGTCTACTCAAAGTTGATTCTTCATGACTCCAGTAGCCCTGGCATTGCTGCTGGCGGATTTTGTTAGTAGGTGTGTGAGCAGAGGAGAGTAACGCGGGGATGGCAGGTGATGATCCAAGAAGGTAGTGAGGAAAGAGAAGAAGGGGACAAAAGGATTTGAGTTCATTGAACTCTAAAGCCCTGACATGCTTCTTTCTTAGAAACTCTTTTTTCAGTTGTCTTTCACAACTCCAGTTTATTAAATGACTGCCAATCTGTAATAGGGTAATAGTATTTATACAAATTATTTTTTCCTTCTTCGGAGAAATATCTATTGTCATGTTTTCATTATTCAAATTATCTTTTTAATCAAGTAAATGAATGTATCTAATACCTTTTTTAAAAATATTCTCTTTTCAGATCACTCTTCCACTTTCAGTACTTTTCTTTTGAGTTTTTCTTTCGTACCTCCCCTCTCCCAAATGTTTCCTCTTGCTTGCTGCTCTAGAGGTCTCTAAACTCTTGACACAAAATAGAACCGAAAGGGCATTTTCCCTCATTAAAAGAGTATTTACAATTAGAGTTTCACAATGTAATATAATGAAAAAATATTTTAACCTTTTTGACTAATTTAAGGGCTATTAGTCATTGAGTTTCAAAGCTGTTGCATCTAGATTCCGTAATAGAAAAAAAGTTCAATTTAACGGGAATCACAATGGTTATTGAATTACTGAATTAGTTGTCATTGTTCTCACAAATACAAGCAGCTGACATAAACAAGCTGTGCTTTCTTGAACTTTCTTCTGTTATAGGTAACTTTAATGCTGTTTTTCTTCTCCAGCCTCTTAAAGTGGAAACTTTCTTTTAGAATAAAGGTGCCTTTAAAGAACCTCTCATGGCTAGTTTAAGTAATGAAAGTACTAGATTTTTGACATTAGGTTTATATTTCAAATTCTCTAAGTGTTCCATTTTAATAAGTGAATAAATAGCTTATTCTGACCTGGCTCGAATACTTTCACCAACGGTTCCTCCTCCACCTTGCACTTTCGATCACGTATCTCAATTTCCAGAGAAAACCCTCTGAAACCTCCAACTAGATGTATTTGAAATCAGCATGGGTTAAAAGAGTTTGTTAAAACGTGAGGTTGGGTTTCTCCAACCAAATAACAGTTGGTGGAAGAACATAAATTTAATTAGTGACTAGCATTAAACAAATGCTTCTAATATTAAATGCTGCCAGATGACTGAAACACTTCTGTCAGATTACCAGGAGTGCCAGGGGGCCCACAGATGAATTTTCTACATACTATATATTCCGTACCACACGTTTGGTGACTTCAGTAATTGGTCAAATGTAATTTAGGTAACAGTATGCCTAAGCTGTAAAAATCAGATTTTATTAGCCATATCACCAGGTGGATGAATGGTGGAACTGAAGGCAACGAGTTTATGGCATTTAGCAGCTACACCTTTGACACATGAAATTCATAAATTGCTCTAAAATTACCTCCGAGGTCCTTCTCAAAAGGACAGTGTCTGCTTTCCTATGATTGACTAATGTTTGTTTTATTAACTAATATATTTTTTTATTTCTTCTGTTAAATTGGAGTATGGAGTCAGATGGGAGGGGTGCTCAAAAGGCAAATAAAACACGCAGTCCTTGCCTGTTTTGAGGATTTAAAATCTAATTGGGAAAGACAGGATTAACACACCTGAAAGGGTAACTAATGTTACAAGAAAGTCAGTAATTAAGGATTTGGTGAGTGGCATTGACAGCAAGTGCTGTAGGAATTTAGCAGCGGATTGGGGAAGGGGCCTGACGTGGGGTGGGGGGCAAGGATCCGGTTGAGGGTTCAGGGAAAGGCAGGACTTACTATGGGTTTACAGGATAAGGAGAGAGGTTTATTAGGAAACTGTTGGAAATGTCTAGATCATTTAAAATCTGCATTCTGACTGTGCGTGACAGCTCATAGCTGCCTCTGTCGCGACCCGCTGTTGAGTTCTCTGCTTGTTCTGCCCTCAGTCATCAGCTGCTGTGGGCCCTGCCCTTTGGGTGGGGTCTATAAATGGACCGTCCCTGAGCCCTGCCCTTTGGGTGGGGTCTATAAACGGACCGTCCCTGAGCCCTGCCCTTTGGGTGGGGTCTATAAATGGACCGTCCCCTCTCCACTAGTGAGTTGTGAGTGTGAGTTGGGGAACTAAGGCTGAGAGAGCTTTGGAACCATAGCTGGGCTTGCTGGCTCGGGCAGAGGTGATTCCACACGGGCATTGCCAGCCTCCCCCAGGGTCCATCTCTGCAGATGGACTTTGCACTGCATGACAGACGTCCCCCACTGTCCAGACACTCCTCCCCCCACCCTATCGTGTTAAGGTTGTCCACGGAATAACAAATTTAATTGAACAATAAAAGCAAGCCTTTTAGGTCTACAGGTCCCAGTAAATAAATTCTCCGTGGCATTTTATAAAGCTGCTTAATGAAAAGTTTGATTAGAAACTATTAAAGAACAATAGACTAGATGAAATTTCATCATTTAGTCCAACATTTCAATAGTGTCATTTTGATTTTTATTGACATTGAGATATTCCGAATAGAGTAAATATATCCTGGTTTTAATTAACTATCGTCCTTACTTGGTAAAGGTTATTTTAGGCTTGAAGGGTTTTGATAGCATACCATCTGCTTTCTTCACTGCATTTTATTCAAGTCTCTTCCTTGCTTATAGCGCTGGGCAATGTCTAAATCTATGACATAAGCATAAATTGAATCATATTAATGGCAGGTGATTGAAAAGCTTCAGTTTCGACATCCTGCCCGCATTCTCCCATCTTGTCAGTCGCAGCGCTCTCAAAGGTAATGCGTTCTTTTCTTAGCACAAGAGAATTGGCTATTTTTAAAACTAAAGCTATGGACTCCGCATTAAAGCATTATGAAGACTGGTTGTATTGTGCGTGCAATTAGAAAAAGACATTGTAATAATGATGAGGAGAAAGAGACACGGATGGAACTCTTTTCATAAACATCTTTACCCTGTGCGTAATTCCTGCCCCTACTGCCCTGTCATCATCCCCTAGCACAAGACATTCTCTCTCTCTCTCCCCCACACGTATATACAATTGCTTTTACCTCTTTTTATGATCAGATCCCTCTGATTTAAAGCACATATTGTCATTTATATTACATTTTAGTTTTAAGTTGTAGAGAAGCCACACAATACAGATATTTTGTCTCTTTTTGCTGTCAAAACAATAAAATGTCCACCACTTATAATGCGTATTTACATTAATATCACTCAGATTGATTTCACACGTATAAAGTGTCGACAGCTAAATTCAAACAGAGGCACACCAGAATGGTGGATAAATGGATAACTTTAAAGTACTGGCTTCAGTGAGAGAGGTGTAAAGCAGACTCATTGCACATAAATGAGATGCAATTTAAAGATGAGTGGGGCTGCATAGATTAAGGTACGGTTGATTTTGGTTGAAATTTTAATTATAAAGAGGGGAGCTTCTGTAGTGCAGGTTGTGTTCTTTTTGAGCTGGTTTTGTTCATTCTGTTTAAAATCCATTCATCTGTATATACATGTGTACTTTTCTTTATTCATGTTATACTACAATTTAAAAAGTTCATTGAAAAAATGAAGAAAAACATCCTTAAATTAAGAAAAAAAAGTGACATAAGGAGTCCCAATTCTGAGCTCTTTGGCAGTTGCGTGTGTGTGTGTGTGCATGCAGGTGACTGTGTTTCCTGACCAGGGAATGGGAAGTAGTTTAAGAAAGGATGTGATAATTCATCTGAAAAAAAAAAAATAGAACTGAGATGGACTGTCATCCTGGCAGTTGGTCCATACACAGAGCCCCAGGGGCTCTGATTTTAGCAAAAAGAAGACGGCTGCTTCCATGTTAAAAGTACCTACTCTGCTAGGTGGGGTCGTGCGATATCACAAGTAGAGTGGGAGGATTCCAGGCAAATGGCCCAGGGTGAAATCAGCGTCCTGGTTGCTTCTCTGAAACTCTGGGCTCACTACCTAAGGTCCCTCACTTGCCTCACCTGTAAACTCAGGTAATACCTGACTCACCCAGGCTCTCTGGCACGCTGTTTCTGTTACAGTCTTAGACCTTGGAGAACTTGATGTCACCTCAGATGAGCTTGCTCTTTGGATAATAAAGGCCTCCATTCCCCGAAGGCTTCTGGGCTCCTAATAGAACCTTCATAGGAAAGAAACATTTTCTCCTTTTTGCAGTATGTTTTTAAGAAGCTTTTTTTTGACACTGAACTTTCCCTTTCTGTTTTCCTGTCTGTAATGGCATTATAGACAAAAGAAGAAAAAATCCCAGGCAGAACAGGGAACAGAAGAAAAGAGAGGACAGAACGTTGAATTTTAATGAAAGAAAACCCAGGATGTATCAAATTATTTGGAAGCATAAAGGAAGAGCCGGACTGTGCCTCTTCCCTCCCTGCACATCACATGTTTAGCTGGAAATGAAAGGAAAGGCAGTTGTTTTGTTAAGGATCATGGGAATTTGTAAGTGAGTAAACATTTTTCTCCTTGCCAAAGTAGGTTTCATGGTCACAGTGGATTTCGATGATCAAATGGCTTTGTCCCTGGCCTCTGTCCACGCGCAGGCTCTCGCTGCCTGCCTGCCGTGCCCACCGCTCTCCCAAATGCTAACAAGGCAGACATTTCTCTTTCACTGAAGCCGAGTGAGAAAGGAGTTGTGCTTCTTGCATTTTGCTGTTTGGGCTGAAGGCCTTAACCTTCAGAGATCTCATTTGTGGGACCGCTTTGTCTTTGAAATTTTCTAAAACTTTTGTTTATCCTAACTCACAGGTTTGTGTGACACACTCTTGGTACCTTCTCCTTGTTGCCTGCACTGCCAGGTTAGGGATAGGGAGAGAATGTTAAGGCCGTTGTACAACATAGAGAATCAAACCCAAATAAATCTGCTGGTAGAGGTGTATCAGATGTCCTCTGAGGTACATGTAATGATTAACATATGGGCTCAGCTTCCAAGATAAAAAGACATCAGGAGGCCCAGAGAACAGAACTTCATCGGGCAGCAACCTTGGAGACTAGGGTACCAGCTCTCTGGGAGGCTAATGAAAAGAAGTTTTTATGTTACTACTCTAAATTAGTTTACAGAGTCATGCTATATGGAACAATAGGATTTGCAGATATCTTTTCTATTTTTGGAACACGAAAGGAGAATTTAAAATAACCCTGGACTCCTTTTGTAGCTGAATGGACTCAATGGCTTATTAAAAACTATTTGGACTCATGGGGACAATAAACTCTTGTTCAGCCCAGAAGAAAGGATTTGTGTCTATATTGGCTAATATTTCACCTAGCATTTCATCTAGAAAAGCAAGAGAGTTATATCCCATTACATTAGCAAGATCAACATACACCTCTCTAGAGTGAAGTGGATATTTGTATCAATTTTAAAATAAATGCGTTACAGGAAAGAGCCAGGTCGTTGAAAAAAATCAGAGGCAAAAGGTCAGGTTTAGGCCTAGTGGAATGAGGCTCAGTTTATGTCCGTATTCGCTTGATTAAAAAATCTTGATAAGTAGAGGCTCTCTCTGATCCCTTTCATTCTTTCTTTTTGGGGGAAATGGCACTGAATTTAGTTCCTTGGACAGTAGGCGAAACTGTCCAGGATGCTTGGAGCCTAGCACAGTGTTGATACTCTTATCTATTCATCCATTTAGCCAATATTTATTACAGGTACTATGTGCCAAGTACAGTACTAGCCCTGGACACGTGGTTGTGAACAAGACAGACAAGTTCCCCACTCTTAAAGAACCTGCATTAGTGTTCGGGAGAGATGGGGAGGGACGAAATGGTGGCTAGCCGGAGACTAACTCACTGGTTTGTTGTGAAGACTGAATGTCCTTAGATAGTACGTGGTAAGTACTATGTAAGCGTTAGTACTAGCATTAACTGCATTTTCTTGCACCCTTCACACCACCCAACAAGGCTTAACCACATATTTGTGAGTCCTCAAAAGACACCGACAGAATTGTTTCATACATGTATAGGCTCCTGGAAAAAGTGAGGTATCACTTGCTACTCATCCATTCATTCCAGAAATATTTGTATGTTCCTCCGTCTGCCTGAAATGTACCCCCTCATCCCCCAGATTTCAGGAGTCTGGATCCTGCTCATTGCATGAGCCTCAGCTCAAATTGGATGTCTCCCTCCTTGCCCCTTCCACAAGTCCAGCTCTAATCCATCACTCTGTGCACTGTTATCTTCTTATCACTCATCACAATTAACTCCTGCATTTGTTTCTTTACACGTTTGTAGTCTGTGTCACTTCTACACCCTTTCCCACCCATACCACCATGTAAGTTTTTTTTAAAAAACGGGGAGCTTTTCTATCTTTTTCACAGCTACATGCCCAGGAAACAGAACAGTACTTGGCACAATTGTAAGTGTGAATGAAATGAATGAAAGGATATGAGCATACTGTGGATTAGTAACATACCCATCACCCATTTTACAGATACGGACACTGAAGCACGGCAGTATTCCACAGCTAGTGAGTGGTAAAACCAGGATTTGAGCCAGACGTTGTGCTTCAGCATCCAGGCTCTTAAACCACCGCTCTAGGCTGTCCCTTAGGTTGGAGCCACTCACAGCTTTCAGGTTTCCTGAGATCAGGCTACTATGTAGAAATAGATCACTGATCACTTATCTGTAGATAAGGAATGTACGAGAGGCTATGTAGGATTTAAGGAGGGTATTGGAGAGGCAAGGAAAGGAATGATCATAAAGTTTCAGAATTTGGAAACTATTGGATTGGGATCAAGGAACTCTAGTCCCAGCTATCCTCATCTCTCATCTTTATGATACCAGTCTCCTGGCTTCAGCCCTTGTTCTCCTTCCGTCTCTTTTCATCAAACCAACCAGAACGATTGCTTCCCTGCTCAAAGTTTCTAGTGGGCTCTCATCTCATCGGAGAAGCAGATTGAGGATAGGGCCCTTTAAGAGCTGAAACTGCTTAAAAGTTGAAGGGGGCAGATAGCAAACTGCCTAGTGTTCTCACAGACTCTTTGTAAGACATGGAGTTGCAATGCTGACAGCAGTTTCATTGTACACCTCTCTGTAATTTTCTGCTTAGAATGCACTGACTTTCCCAACTTGGCATCCTTCTTTAATGAAAAAATTATAGGTCTAATTTCAAAAAATGAAATGTATGCAAGCTTTCCTGCTTCTGTCACTTCTTTACTCCTGTAGCCCATAAATCATTTCCCTTCTTAAAATTAAATTTCACTTGCCATGATTTGGTAATGGGTTTTCAAAGGAGGCAGAGTAGCCAAGCTGTTGGCACAAGAGCCAACTGCACTGCCTGCTCAGGAAATCTTCTCATTGCTGGCAGCATGGGCCTCAATTCCATCATCTTGGTTTTATACTCCCTTTGGAAGTTGCCTAGAAAGTCTCTCCCTAAGAATCTCTTCTCTGCACGGCTTTTTGACTCTCCAACCACCATTTTGGGGGACTACAGTACAGACAGGATTTGGGCAGAAAAAGACTGATGCATTCTAATGCTTCTTGTGTGCTTATCCACTCATTCACTGAGCACCAGGTTTAAGGCACAGCTGAAGGCATTGCTGGGATATATGACATTTTCTTTGCCATCAAGACACTTAAAAATCAAGTTTGGTGAGATAAGACAAGGTGCAATAGTGCATCGCAAATGTTATTTCTAATTCTCATAACTCCCTTGAATTTTACAAACAAGCGGCCTCAGAGAGGGATGTATTGCTGAAGAGGGGGTTCACACCAGTATCTTCTGACCCCAATGAGCACGTGTTTCTGCTATGAAGTGATAAGTGCACTGAGCTAAAAGTCAGGAGTTATTTTTGAGTTCAAAGGTGATAGCTGCCAAAGTTTTATAAAAAGAAAAGCCTGATCATATAATAGATGCTGCAAGGCATTCTGCTGAGGACAGTAGGAGGAATTCAAATGGAAGGTGCTGCTGGAGTTAAGAGCTATATGAAAGTGGGTCCCACGTGGTCAGGCTTCTTAGAAAAAGTAGATCTTCCACTGGACCTTGAGGGACTGAGAAGATTCAGAAAGTTATTTCTTTCAGGTGAGGAGGTAGAAATACCCTGGACTTTGAAGCCCAAAGAAAGACATTTCCTCTACCTTTTTTTAGCATTCAGCCTAGACAAAAAAAAAAAAAAAAAGAACAGCCTCCAGAAGCAAAGCTCCTTTACTCCTTTTACTTCTTTAGAAGATTCTATCCCCCTCTGGGGATTAAGTACTCCAGAGTCCTTCTCTCACAAACCCAGTTTGGTTAGAATCTAGAGGAAGCCTCTTGGAGGAGAAATGAACTTTTCTCTTACTAAACTGAAACTTTTCTTTGGGTCAATGAAAAAGAAGAGGAGGGGACATCAACTTGGTGGTGGGGGTAAAGGAGTGAGGTGCCTTTTTGGTTTCCCATTTGCTCAAAAAGCTGCTGCCAGGAGAGAGGTGGCTTCCGAATGGTCACCTTTATCTAGTGCCATGCTAAACAAGGTTGTCTCTTCCTTCTGCTTGGTATTAACATGAACAGCTTACATTGCATTTCATTTCAGTAGAGAATAAAATCCTTGAAAGGGTCAGAGTCATGTCTTACTCATCTTTGCATCACCATTAGTTTGCCAGAATTATATAAAAACTAGTGGGCTTCAAAAATCTCCATCATCTTAACGCCTTTCTTAGAACTAAGTATTTATTGACCTCAATCTTTAAAATTTTCGTTGATTGCCACTTGACTTAATTCTCAAGGGCAAGTGTCTAGCTTAAAAGAACTTGGTTTTTCTTAACATTGACTCACCTTTCAAACCTGAAGAACCTGCTTCACAAATTGGTCAGTGTCTTTTGGTTGAAGATCATTTATTTGTTATTATGCTTAATAGATACTGGAGCCTGAACAGCATGGAAGAATGTTTTTTCAGAGGACATTAAGGAACATCCTGATGTGAGGTCAAATGGCAGCCTGTATCCCAAGGTCATCACAATGACCTTTCCAATCCCTAAACCACAGAGATAACAGAATTCATTGTGGATATCAAGAAACAGTGAGGGGCTATTAGCATATAGGGCACTGACAGTCTCAAATTAAATGTGGGGTTTTATGGATCTGGAACAAATCCAGTATAGATCGCAGCTCAGACTAGAATCACTCAGAAAGTGTTCAGAAAAATCTCAGCCAGTATAATATTCTTTATGTGGAAGATTTCTTAGCGGATGGTATTTCCACCCCAAGGAGACTTTATGGATCATTGACTTGCTCCATGTTATTTATAGGTATGAGTGAGACCTCGTCTCTCAGGAGAGTTTCTTAGGGGATCCAAGATGAGGCAAATTCACAAAATACGCAATGGTTAGCATGTTACGCTTTCTTCCTCACAGTCCCAGGTATGAACATCATGTCTTTAATATAGGCGATCAAATATTTTAACAAGGATATCACACACAGAAGCTATACTTTATCATGGCATGATGACCACCCTGTGCTCTGCACACCCTCTCTAAGAAAGAGAGAAGATATTGGTTCTAATAGGTCCTTTTGAGAGTTGTACTTCTGTAACATGAATGATAAAGTACCATGCTATTGAAACTGCGTTGTTCCCTGGTTCTTGAAAGGAGTTTGAAATCTGTCAGGACCAGAACATATCTAGGAACTATGGTGGGGACCCCATTGAGTTGTCTTACTGCTGTTCCATAGGTTTGTTGGCATCTGCCTGAGCTGAGGAGGAGGCTCAAAAATGTGGAAAGCTTGGCCTCACGGCTCCTACCCTTAGCCCCGCCATTTACACCTCATGGGAGGAATGTCCTGTCCTTGAAAGCGTGCTCCTCATACTTTTCAGAGCGCCTTCAGACAGTCACCAGTGTCTTGCCTCTGAACAACGGAACAGGAGTCATTCACCCCTTGGGCAGTTGAAGAACCCAATCAGGGAAGGCAGTAGCTAGACGTTAATGCAAGACTGGATAGGGACTCGGGCCTCAGATTCTAGGCCTGTGCGCTTGCTGGCCATCCTGAAAGAATAGTGCTGGTGAGTGCATCCCATCGCTGGAGGGCACAGCATCACAATGGCAAGATTACATGCTTTAAAACCTAATTAACTAGAATCTTCAGTTAACCAGATGCTCCCTATCCCTCATACCCTTTGTGTAGTACTTCAAGAAGGGAAATAAAAAGTAAATTGTAAAAAACAGCTCATATGTTTTTCAAAATATTTTTCCCAATATGAAATTATTTCCACTATGGAAAGTAGAAGTATAGTAATAATAATTGCCACTCTTCTGTGAGTGTGTACCATATGTCAGGCCTTATGCTAAGTCCTTTGTATGTATTATCTTGCTTCAGTCTTAGAGTGCCCCTCTAAAGAATATCGTAGTAACCATCACCTAACAGGTGAGGAAACAGAACCTAGAAAGGCTTAAATAAGTCCAAAGTCACCCAGTTAATAAATGGTCAAGATGTATTTCAGTTCAGGACTCTCTGACTTCAAAGCTGGTATGCTTATCCACTCTTTAGTATCACTTCCCTACACATCACTAATACTTTCATCAGTGTTTGGTCTATTTCCTTCCAGTCTTTTCCCAAAGCATTTTTGTTTACTTGAGAACATTTTATATATGCAATTTTTTCATCTTAAATTTTTCATTAGTGTAAAATAAACATGGCCTTATATTATACAGCATTTTTATAATCACCATTTTAAAGGTTGCACAAAATGGTATTAAATGAACTGTTCATAGTTTGCGTAATCCTTTTCCATTGGAAGTTAAGATTATTTTCTCCAAAGATTTTTTTTTGTAGCTCTTATGTCTAATGTATAATTAGCATTGTCATGAACATCTTTATGTATTAAACCATCAGCATTTCTGATGATTTCTTTCGGATAGATTCCAGGAAGCTCTTGTTGTCAAAATTAATTTCCTTCTAAGTGGTGCTTAGAGCCTGTTACGATCTTACACAGGCAGCCCTGTCTCTTGAACCTTCTGCAGCTACAGTTGAAATCTTGAGAACCAGCATTCTGAATGAGGACCCAAAGTTTCTACTCAACTCTAAATCACCCAGGGAAAATAATTTCTTCAGTGAATATTGGGCTTAAGCAAGAAAGTAAGCTTCCTCAAAGATTTTCCCCGGCATCAGTCACCTTGAAGAGCTTACTGAATTCCAATTTGGGGAGTCTACCACAGATATCCTGAGTTTGAACGGGTAATGCCCCATTACCAATATTTTAATCAAGATTACCAGGTGATCATGCACACCTAAGCTTGAGACCTAGTACCGTGGGAATTCTGGAGTTGAAGCTGATGGCAATCCTAATGGAGAATGGAAGTTGACAAAGTCATTGTTACCACTAGCTTCTCCTTCCTTAATTGCTTCTGTTGGGTATGATGGAGGAACTGTTGAGCAGCTGCTGGTGCTGAGGTGGGTGATTTGAGTATGGTGAGAAGTAGCAGTGGAAGCTCAGATCCTTGGACAGTCACAGGCTCAGCTTGGCCTTGCCTTAGGAAAGAGCACAGAGCCACGATTTAGGGGCGCTCTACCCTAGTGCTATTAATTACGGAGAAATTAAGAAAAAGCACAGCGTGCTAGAGAGGGCACTGACGGGGAATCAGTAGGTCTGAGTTCCAAATCTGACCTTCACACAGAACAGTTAGGAAAGCCTGGGCTACTCAGTTAACTTCTCTGACCCTCCCCGTCTTATATGAGAAATGGAAGGTTGGACCAGCTTTTGAGCTTTTTTTGGATCTCAGGTCCCTTTGAGAATCTGATAAAAGTGTGAGTCTTCTCATAACAGTAATAACCATAATAAATAATATGGCTTTGAACAATATTATTAGCAATAATTAACATATCAGACAAATACAGAAAATTCTGCATAAATTTTTAGGAGTCCTAGAATGTGTGAAACCTTAGATTAAGAATCCTGGGACTGGGTAAACTTTAAAACCCCTTTCTGTTCTTACGTATTTACAGTCTATCACTGAGACGAAAGATGAGTTCTTAATGATTTTCTGTAAACTTTGTACTTCTTTAACTCAGACAGCCTATTTCCTGAGAAATTTGGGTAATTAAAAAATAATGGGGCGGGCCATGGTGGCTCAGTTCTCACAAGTTCTCGCCTGCCATGCCGGAGACCCGGGTTCGATTCCCCGAGCCTGCCCATGCCAAAAATAATAATAATAATGAAAGTAGTAGTCCCTACCTTCTATTGAAAACTTACAACGTGCAGTGCAGTTTCTACCCCTAAATGATGTCCATTTAATGAATTGTGTATATTTCCTATAAATAACCATTTCAGTGAGAGGCTTCATGAAGCCAACTCCAATACTTTTTGAGCACCTACTATGCGTCATCTTATTCACTTCCCACAACAATACATTGAGGTAGGTGTCTTATCCCTGCTGTGCAGATGCAAGAACTGAGGCTCCCAGTTGTTGAAGGAAGTCATCCCAGAGCTACTTAAATAGTGGACCTGGGATTCGAACCCGGCTCTGTGCCTCAAGGCCTGTCTCCTATTGGTTGTGCTCTTTGTAGTTGCCTTGCTAACTACTTGAATTCACTTAAAGAAGGACTATAAGAGTCTGACTTAGGTTAAAAATTTCTGAGACTTTGGTCACATATATACAGCAGTACCCCTGCAGGGATAGCCGAGTCCGTTCTTTGCATTCACCTGCATAGTACTTGCCTGCCCACCCCTGAGCAATGTCCATTTAGTGACTCAGGTGAGTTTAAACATGGGCATTCGCCTCACCCTTCTCTGACATAGGTCGAGCACCTACTTCGGGCAAGCGGTATTGCTGGGACAAAACCAGGGAGTCTGATTAGGCTTCCCCCTTCAGCACTGGGTGAGCGCCACTGGGGGCCTCCTCATAGCTACTCATCATCCAGTTCCAGGGGCGGACGGCGGCACAGCACCCACCTCCAGCCCCCGCCACCCATTGCTAATAAATAGAATTTTACTGGGACATTACCCCGTCCGTGTGTCTGCGTTTTCCCTATGGCTCTTTAGTGCTGTGCACGAGAGAGTGAAATATTTACTATCTGGCCCTTTATGGAAAAAGTTTGTTGACCCTTGATAAAGACCAAACAACTGGATGCTCTATTTCATCAAAGCTAAGACACCATTTTTAAGGCACGCCTTTACTATATGTACCTCTAAGAAATAAAAAGCACTGCCGATTATAAGCGTTAAGATGCCATCGATTGGGAGAAACAAATATGTGTCTTACCATCGACAAAACTCAGTACTTTACAAAGGGATGCTTTGCAGGTAGTATTAAAAAACAAAAACCAACTGTAAATATGGATGTTCTTGCAGGCTGTTTTCCTCTCTGCCTGTAAGCTAGCCGGTCTGTTGGCGCCCCATGAAACCTGTAATAACAGACCATGTGATGGGACACAAGTGAATTAAGAAAAGCACTGGCTTTTTGGCATCTGCCTTCCCAAAGACTGTTGCTAATAATGAGGGGAAGAAATATTTTGGCATTGTCCTCTGATACTATTTTCAACTCCTGTTAGTATAAATATTTAGGGTGTTTCAGTATAGTGGGTTGTGCGGCAGTAAAATTGTTAGTTCTTTTATCTTAGGGCTGGAATATTTGAACAGTATGCCTGTTCTTAAAATGTGTTATGAGGCTAAGAAAGGCTTTGTAGTAGTTTGGAATGGGAATCTTCTCAGCTGCTGCTTATGGTCAGATTCTTACCAGTCTGAAAAATATGCTAATTATATACAAAGCTCTGAGCAGAGAGTGAACTCAATATTACAGTTTTAAACTTCCTCGACACAAAAACAGGACTCCATTTAAGGGGAAGTGGTGATTAATGCATAAACAGCGTGCGCCTTATGTGTACACAAATTGTCCATTATGCACGCACACGTTTGTACACTCGGGTAAAGTGCTCAGAAGGCATCCATATTTGCAGAAATAAGTCATGGTATTGTGTTTTGTTTTTTTCTCTTTTTTCTTCAAAAATAGAAATTTAGGAGTTCTGAGTCAGACCATTTATTATTTGGCTAATTCAGCTACAGAGTAAGTTATTAATGACCCCCAGATGTTGTTTATAGTGATTGCATTTTTTCAGTTGTGAAATAATATTTTCTCTTTAGTGTGCAAGTGATATTCCTGAATACGCTCTCCGGCATCTGAAAAAAAGTTTGATGGCAGCACAGTTTGCATGTCCGTTGTAATTGCTTCTAAGTGAGCTCTTCATTCTTCACATTTTTAGCTCTAATTGCTTTTTTTTCCCATGTGTCTAAAAATAAATGTTTGCGAGTTTTACATTCTGCCACTCATTGTAATACATAAAATATTTGTACACTGAGCAAAATTCACTGATAATGTTCACAGTGGGCTATTTAGAGAAAATAAGGTTTGTGTGGCAAGAGGCGATAAATACATTTTTATTGCTGTTAATGCCAAAGAAAGTCATTTATCTTATTTTGAAAGAATATTTTCAAAGGAGTGACCGGATATTTGACCTCGAGGACTCTTTAAATAGATTCAATTGGAAGAAGAGATCCAGAGTCAAAAATAGGCTGTTTTGCAATATAATAGACATATTTAAATGATCTTTGGAAAGTGGCAGTTAATTTTTGATTATCAGGGACAGGGTCCCACTAGGTAGATGACCCAATTCCCTTACTCCCTGGGCAGTGCGCCCTCTCCTATCCCTTCCCTGGAGTGTATTCCAGCTCATTAGCACCTCCACCCGAAGATTGGCAAAGAAAACGAGAGGAAGAGAAAAATGAAATCATTTCTACTGCTCTTTAAATCATTTCTGCAGCCCTTGGAAAGAATGGATCATGAATGAAAGAGAAACCAGTGGAAAAAATAAGCTATTGGGTTTTCTGTTTTATTTTATCTTGGCCTTTCCTTTGTCAACACAGATAATCAATAGTTGGCTTAAAGACTTTTAAATTCACTCTACATCGGAAAGCTTAGCAGTTATAATAGCAATATCATTATTCTTTTTATATTCCCCGAGACTGGGTGAATTCCAGGAAGGTAAATATTGCCCAGGCTCCATCTTGGCATGGGATGTGTTATTGAGCTTTTTTTTTTTTTTTTTTTAAAGGAGTCTGCCCCCAATCAGCTTTTCTGCCCAGAATTCCCACCCTCACCCCTATATTAAAGGTAACCTTTTTGGTGTGTTCAGATATAAACATCTGCTTGGTGACCTTATGTTGGGATCTTGTCTTATGATCTTGACCTGATGATATTTTGCATTAATGAAACTTGGCAGGATTGGGCTTCCTCTTCTTATTTGCTCCTTATTGTGCAGCTATATTTACAGTTCACCCAGCACAATCTATGAAAAAGATTTCCTTTTATCGGGACAGCTGCTGGATTTATAAACCACATTTCAAGGCTCTGTTAGATGTGACAGTAAAGTAATTCTTCACTGTTTGTATTACTTAGCCATCTTTTTTAAGGCATCCTGGCACTGTGTGTCTCAAATTTCCGTCCCTCTTTTGGACCACCAAGCGGGCCAGAGCTTTTGTGCTTTGTCTTGGAAGCTCCTTCCATCAATCAGAAGACCAAATTTACATTGTTAGGTTCCCTGGAGGTGTTGGAGCTCTGGATTCAGCAATTATTGTGAATAAGAACCTTGCATCGAGGGTGAGTGCCAACATTCCAAGTGCTAGCACAATGGAAAAGAGAAGTGGTTTATGTTAGAATATGGTCACATTCTTCTGATTAAACCCACTCAAAAAAAGACAACATTGTAATATTTTCCAACGACTGTTTATCATGAATTACGTCAGCCTTCGTTTAAATTGCCATTATTTCTCCTTAATGCTTCTTGGTGCCTGCATAATTTACGGCATTGGCAGCCTTGGGACTTTGAAATCACCTTTCACAACCACCATACAATAGTAAGGAACATGGCATTTTTGTTGTTAATTATTACAGGGCTCCTTTAACTTTTACAAAGTGACATAAAATATTGTTGAGGTATTTATGGTTCAAGCTTCTTTTACATGGATGTATTTTGCTTCTGGCTAGTTCTTAACTAAAGCAATCATTTGTGGCTATTAGGCCGCTGGAGATGTTATGTCAGAACTGGTTTCGGAGTATTATTATGTATCACATATCATACACTGCATGTCAGCACTTGAGGCTGTCTTTCAATAAAAACAAATGTAATTTTAGTTTGTGCTCTTTTAGGGATCTGCGATTTGTTAGTTAACCTGAGTTCATTTGAAGGTGTCCCAGCCGTTTGGGAACCTATCTCAGTCTTCGATCATGTACTTTTGGTCTCTTTCCTGTGGATTTAAGACCTTTCCAAAACAAACTTGGGCGAAAGTTTAATTCAGAGGGAAGATTTGCTTCTGGGATACAACAGAATTAGCCAAGGACTTGTAGATGGCCCATGCTGGGGCTGATTCTTATTCCCCAGTTGTGTGTGTGTTTTGTTTTGTTTTTGTAGATTTCCTAAGCACTATACCTTTTAGCTGTGACCCTCTGCTGGGCAGAGAAGCCCAGTTCCCAGACTACCCCAGCCTCACGTATCCCAAAGAAGCTACCCCAACATTACAGAGAAACATCTTGGATAAAGGGTGGTAGAGATGAAAAGGATGGGAACACATTTCAGTTTCCGCAAAGCTACACTTCCAAGCAAACTTTGAATTAATATGTCACTCCCCTGGGTTCCAAATACTATGCATATTTTCCAGTCCTTGCTTATTTAAAGCAAGAAAGGAAGGGCGTGCCAGAAAGTTTTACAAAGAATGAAAACACATTAATGACTCATGTGAACATTACTGATTTTCTTAACATATAATTTCTTAATTACTGTCAACCAAAACAATTTGCATGATAATATTTTCCTCTCCCTCCCCCCACCTGTATTTAAGAGGCATAAAATGGTGATCAAAGAGCCTTTTTGATCAATAGTCAAGAAATTTAACTCCTTAATTCTTAGTGGGATTGATGGGACTCTGACACTGGATATTTTTTAGAATAATCACCTCTAACACAATGGGTGAAATGAGCTCTCCAGTAAAACAAACAGCTTTGAAAAGAGCTTGGGGGCATTTTCTTTAGCTTGAATTCAAGGAGGAAATTGTGACTTTTATGAAACTTGCATAAATTTACATGTATCCTGTCAGAGTTTTAAAATTAGACAACATGCCTGAATGCCCTGGAAATGAGTCTGCCATCCAGATTTAGAGTGCTTTTAGTTTTTTTAATTAAAGACATTTCACAAGCCAACACCAGAGAAGAGAATTAAGCATTACATAAGAATGTAGCAAAGTTTGAGATTTAATGAGTGGATATTACGAATTCATAAAGGAGATAAAAGGTGTGAAAGGAGCAGTTATTGGGAGTTTTCTGCTTTTTTTTTTTTTTTAATGTAAAAAATGGAAGGAGTGAAAAGGCCAGGCTGCCATTTGCTGGAGCCTCGTTCTGGCACTGGTTCAAAGCTCGCAGAGCTGACTGTGGGGCTGTGATGCTTGTTAATGAGCACTTGTGGCAGTGAACTGGGATCATGGGTTTGTCACATGAATATATATCTATATACACTCAGAAGATAGAAGATAAGAATTGTGGCTGCCGTGTGGTTGTGAGAAACCTAAAACAATTAAAAATCAACCTCAGGACTACATTTTTAAGAGCTCGTTCTGAATTCTCTAATAACTGCTGATAGTGAAATACCGTTATTGGAATTTGTTTTGAGCTACACATGCTATACCATTTTAAAAACTCAGACTAAATACTGTCAGCTCGTGTTTGTTTTTCAAACATGTTATTCATTTATTGAGAAATTCAGAATGTGAAACATCTGGGAATAACTTGGTGAACGCAAAGTCATCTTTACAATGTGTATATTGCAGAACTTCTTTTGTGTATTTATTTGGAAATATGGGGATATTCTGTAAACATGTTCTGGAATCTATGTAACATTCAAATATAAGAGACAACGTTGGCATAATTAGAAACTCAAATTTCATTTTCTATAAATATGACTCGGTCAGAGGCATGGCTTTCTGAAATTGGCCAACCCAGATTATGGTTAGTGATATTTACTAAGATGTATCGCTCTTCACCCAGGATTGAATGTGTGATTCAGAAATGTCCATTCTGGCCCCTTCTGGAGTGTGATGTGATGTTTATGTCTAAATAAAGGAGTTAATTTATTTCAGCATTTCAAGGCAGGAGTTGGAGCTGTAAAACCCCAATCAACATAGACATAATAGAGTATGACTGAAAGGCGTGTTAATAGCTGCCTGGTTCTGTTCAGCAATTAGTCCATATATTTTATAGCGGGGTCTTTAAGAAACATCATCAGCACAATCACAGTAATTGGGAGAGGGTACAACTTAGAGAGGAGTCAGAGAGGGGAAGTTATTAATGATTTATAAATTTCTCCTTTTGGTAGACGTAAGATCTAATATCACATGGCACTTTTCAATTTTTGTAAATTTCACATTTTATGACCATTTTAGTGGCTTTAAAAAGCCTCAGGGCAGGCGGGCCACGGTGACTCAGTGGCAGTGTTCATGCCTGCCATGCCGGAGACCCGAGTTCAATTCCCGGTGTCTGCCCATGCAAAATAAATAAATAAATAAAAAGCCCCAGGGTGATTCTTACTCCACCCCCACCACCACTTTCTCCTCCTTTTCTGAAATACGATTAATTCTTTGGGATATGAGCAGAGTTTATACAGTTAAGTTTGCCATATATTCTACTGGGCTGGGCTATATATGTTCTAAGATCCTCCATATATCAGCTTCTTGAGATTCTAAAGCTCATTTTATTCAGGAGGTTATCTAGGCAGCATATGGATTTCTAGCAGAGAGGCACCCTTTCTTTATTTTAACTCCTAGGGCATGGGGTCCTTTGAAAACCCCTCCCTTAATTTGCACCTCACAGCAACCATTCATGATCCCTCACTTGTTTGTTCCCTCAACAAGTGAATATTAAAGCCAGTGAGCTTTTCATGGGCAGATATCCCCTGGGTCTTATAAAGAGCTGAGATGGCAGAAGGGATCTGGGAACATACTTTCTGGCAAGGAAATGGATTCAAAATTTAAATTAAAGACAAATGTGGGTGGGCCACAGTGGTTCAGTGGCAGACTTCTCACCTGCAGTGCCAGAGACCCGAGTTCAATTTCTGATACCTGCCCATGAAAAGAAAAAAATTAAATTAGAGACAAACAAAAAGCCCTCCATGAGAATAATCCACAGAGATCTCCTGTGAACTGGAGTGCTAGGCAGACCTCACTGAGCCCGTGCTACTGACTTTCTGTCCCTTCCAGAGCACCTGGTGGTAGGTGATCAGTCCTTCAAATAAAACTGTTTTGAGTATTGAAGTTGTCCATTGATATTGGCAAACTCAGGCCCCTGGCTATGGATAACCCTTATCTGTTCATTAAAACAACACTTCCCTTTGGAAGTGCTTTGTTCACAGACAGTGAGATTTTTTAAGAAGCAAAATACTTGTGAAAATATTCAACAGTCCAGACTGTTGAATAAAAATTTAAGGTTTGCTCCTTAAATCTGAGTTAGGGAGCTCTTCACCAGGTGCCTCCTTAGGCTATCATTCGTGGTACCTAATTGACCAGCCCAGAAAGAAGTATTGCTGTCTTCAGCATTCCATGTGTATGGTATCCATGTACTTCACCCCTGCTCACATCAGCTCAACCAACACCATATTTATACATGTGAGCAGGTCATTGCTACATTTTGAGGTGTAGTCTTATACCAGAAAAATGCAGTTCTGAACAGCTAAACAGGGTTGGTGAATTTAAGCTTGATTTGGGAAGAGGAAGGGACTGGGGGTTTACAGCAGATGGTCAAGTCAGAAAAAAAAACAGACTCTAGTTCGAAACAGAAAATTAAAAAGGTGAACAAGGAAGGACAAGAAAGCTGCAACTCTGAATAGAATGAAGTATGATGAGATGTATAGTAATCAAGAGAAGAGAAGGCAACCTGAATTTTGAAATTAATCCTGAAAAATCTTTGGAACAGTTGGGTCATTCTTAAGGAGAAACTTAAGGATGCTTCCTGCCTCCCCCTCCCACAACCCTGCCTCTTAAAACTGTTTGATTTCCCTTTTCTTTTTAAGAAGCAAACACTCACCTTTCTCTCCCCCATCATCTCTTTATTCCCCAGTAAACTCTAATCAGCTTTCTATCTCTGTAAATTTTCCATTTTTAGTCATCTTTTTTAAGTGCTATGAGAGGATGATTTTTCACAGCCATATCCCTGCCCTTCCAAGTTGTCACAGTAGCATTTGGCTGGTAAATGTGATCCTTTAGGTCCTCCAAGAGTCCTCTGAGTGGCTGGAGGGAAATATTATGAGCCTTTTGTCACGGATGTAGAAACTGTGTTATTGGGACTTACGGAAAAAAATATGTTAATTACAGAGTCTGGAAGGACCAGTGCTTGGTTCAACTACTGCCCCTCTTGTGTTCTAGGGATGGGATGCTGAGCCTGAGGCCTCTTGTGGCTGTCAGAAATCAGGGTATCCTACATTGCCATTGCTGTTGTCTACCCACCTTCAGATAGTAAAATTAGCCACCAGGCTTTCCAAATGCTTGATCTGCTTCCTTGAAATTTCTGTTGTGGTGGTTGTTTAACTTAATTACCATCTCTGAGTTTTCTCATCTCATATACAAGAGTAATAGCACCTGCTTCCCAGTCTTCATAAGTATTGGACAAGATAAGGTATGGAAAGTGTTTAGCACAGCACCTGGCACAGTAGTCTTGAAATAAATCATAGTAGTAGTTGGCATCATGGTCACACACATGGAGCTGGTGGTGTCCTTTCCCCTGCCTCTCCCCCTTTTCCTTCTTGAATGAAGGCTTCTTAGCATCTTAGGCAACATCCATACATAAAACCAGTGGCTTAAACTCAAGCCTCAGTTTCCTTAGTTATAAAATGGGAATAATAATCCACTCATCAGGGACACAAATGGACATTTGCACACTGATGTTTACAGCTGCAGTCTTCACAATTTGCTATGGATGGAGGTGGCCTAAGGTAAATCGACTAAGGAATGGAAGGGGCAACTGTGGTGTTTAGGAATAATGTAATAATGAGCAGCTGCAAGAAGGAATGAGGTTGTGAGGCAAGGAACTAGGTAACTGGAACTTTAGGACAGTATATTGAGTGAAATTAATCAGGAACAAAAAGACAGATATTATAATGCCTCATTAGTATGGACTAACTACAATGTGCAAACTCTAAGAATTGAATTCGAGAGCACAGGTTATCAGGGGAAGGCTTATTGTAAAGGTTACTAGATTGTAGGCTCTTACGGCAGTCACATCTATTCCAGAGCTATAACAGTTATTTCTAAATTCTGAGATGCTGAGCTCTTTGTGGATAAACTGGTTGTTCCCTGGAACTTTGAGTATCTGTGTGACTCCTGTGAATCAGAGCTACAGCACTGCTGCTATGAAGTCAGCATTACCCCATACAGCAACTTTTTAAAAAGCTGAAAAAGAGATCAGGCTTCAGTTGAAGATATGAATGAAGCTGATCTGGTTGGGACTAAGTATAAATCAAACTAAAGGGTAAAGGATGATATTGACTGTATTTTAAAACTTGAACTTATGGGCGAGCCAAAGGAAGGGATGTTTATTTGATGCAAAATTTATATTTTCTGTAGCACACTATCCAATTTAACTTGTATGGTCAGTTTATTCAGACAACTTAAGTACATGTAACCTTGAATAGGGAGTGAGATTTGGTTTGTACAGGTTAGAGTGATGTCCCAGTATGTCCCAGAGTATTCTGGGCAGAAGATAATAAAAAGTATTTGCAAATTTTCCTTGAAGGACTGGTGAAAGGTGTTGAGATATTAACTTCCCCACCTGGGGACGACCTGATATTCTCCCAGTCATTGGAGACTACCAATTTAATAGGTCAAGCCCTCGATCTTGGGGCTTGCCCTTGTAAAACTTATGCCTGCAAAGTAGAAGCTTAAACTACTTATAATTATGCCTAAGAGTTACCCCCAGTGAACTTTTTTGTGGTTCAGATGTGGCCTCTCTGTACTCAGTAGGTAAACTCACTTCCCTCCCCCGCTACGTAGGACATGACTCCTAGGGGTTTAAATCTCCCTGGCAATGTGGGACAGGACTTCTGAGGATGAGCTTGGCCAATCCCATCATGGGATTGGAAAACCATTCTTGACCAAAAGAATGAAACAAAATAAAGTTTCAATGGCTAAGAGATTTCAAATACAGTTGAGAGGTCATTCTGGAAGGTATTCTTACATAGTATATAAGTATCCCTTTTCAGTTTTTGGTGTTTCGGAGTTGCTGGGGGGAAGTGCCTGAAACCATTGAACTGTAATCCAGTAGCCTTGATTCTTGAAGATGATTGTATAACTATAGAGCTTTTACAGTGTGACCGTGTGATTGTGAAAACCTTGTGACTGATACTCCCTTTATCCAAAGCATGGATAGATCGGTAAGAAAATAAAGACAAAAAGAAATAAATAATAGAGGAGATAGGGGTATGGGATGTTTGGGATATTCTTTTTTTTTTTTTCCTATTGTTTATGGAGTAACGAAAATGGTAAAAAATCTGTTGTGATGATGAATGCACAACAATATGATGATACTGGGAACCATTGATTGTATACATTGGGTGATTATATGGTATGTGAATATATCTCAATAAAATTGCATTAAAAAAATAATCCGCTCAGCACACAGAGTGGCTCATACAGCCATCTATCTAATCATCTTTCAGCTGAGGCTGCCATTCATCAATTCAACAAATATTTAGGGAGAACCTAGCATGCGCCGAAGATACCACATTAGATTTTAGGCCCTGAGTAAACTTTCATGAATTAAACAGACAAAATTCCCCTGCCCTCTCTAGGGATATGGGTAAAAATCAAGTAAACAAATATATATATATATTTGTATATATATATATATATACACACACACACACAGAATTGCAGGCCATGATAAGAGTCACAAACCAGAAAAAGATTGCTGTGGGGATGAAAGGAAATAATGTATGTGAAAGTATGTCACAGGCTATAAAATGTAGAACTTAAGAGACTCTTATTTTGACCAGTGCAACACCTGTTCTCTTTGTGGCAGCCAGTGTACTGCACATGCTCAATGTGATACCACCACCCCTTTTTCTTTGAGGTTTATTTCAGAAATGAGAGTGGAAAGGAACCTTTCTGTTGGGTTTATAATAGCAATTACAAGCTGATAAGGGCAAGCCATTCATCAAACGATCATACCTCCAGACTTTATCTCTTTGGGTCAAATGTTTCCTGATTGATGTCGACTACCATATCTTAAGCAGCTTTGAATGGATAAGAAGCTAAAAAAGAAATTCCTTTGAAGGAGATGTGACAAAATTATGTTTCTGATTTTTTTTCCTTTAAGAAAGGAGATTAACTTCCCATTGTTCTCCTTAAAGAGGACAAAAGCTACCAAATCATGAATTGAAGGAATCCAGAAACATCTCCATGGGTAGATACTGACTGAGTTCCGACTACATGCAAATTATCATTGGTATCACTCTTCTTACCCTGTTCTGAAATTACTTGTAAAGAACTTTCAAAGTACTGAGAATGACCCTGTACTGAAGATACTTAGGTATAGACAATAATCCAAAGAAAAAATAGGCACATGATTGCAATATATAAGCCCCAATAGAAATGGTGCTGTAAGTAGAAAACTTGTAGGTCAATTATAATTCATTTTTGTAAACCATCATTTGTAGAAACAATGCTTTAAAGATGGAGAGGGTAGGTTTCTGACCATGAGCCTGATATCCAGCTTTTAATAGAACTATTGTAATTAATCAACTGTGTACTCAATTATAAAGTATATAATTACATTCTGAACAGTAAAAGCTTCCTAAAGTGTATATAAATCAATTAAACAGGGCACTTCAGTTGCGGATCACATGAAATTATATTTAATGAGATGTGTGATCTATCACAGTGTTTCCCACACAGTTCTGATCTTACTCTTTGTGATTCATTTGTGCCTTATTTTTACTGTAACACATCTCACAGTAAAAGGAGCCTCTTTCACTTGTCCATAGAATTGAGTGATGGCATTATGGGCAGATTTATGGGGATATCTTTAAAGAGAGTATTTTGGGGGGTAGGGGGTAGAGATTATAGATTCATTCTGGTAGCCTTTTGAAACAGTGATCTGGATCTGTTTTTCTGACTTTATTCATGATAGATTTCCCCTTAACAAGCTTGGGCATTTGGACTTAAGCTGTGGTCTTACTACTGTTTCCACAGTTGGCATCTGTTGCCTTGAAATTAGCTGGATGACCTGTGTTTGCTTGTGTACTTCCTGCAGTAGCTGCTAGGTATTACAGCAGACCTGTAATTGTTGTCTGTAATTGGACAAACATTCTAAGCACAAATCAATCCTCATGGAGTCTCTGCAGGCTGACGAGTATGAGTGTACCTTGTGACCATATCATAGCACTTCTAGGTATTTAAGTCCTTCAAGTTTTGTACACATAATCAAGCAGGCCATTGGAGTTGAAGCAAGAGAAAAGCTCGCTTGCATTTTTAACTCTGACAAATTGGAAGGTTTTCTAAAATATTTCGGTAAAGATATTTCAAAGTGGCTTTCACTGAGTAGACGCTCAAGAACTATTTGTATCTGGCCTTGCAAATTCTGACATGACCATCAGACCAGAACAGATAATAGAGAAATATCTTGAGTTACTACTAAAGGATTGACTTTCTAATAAGATGTTGACACCACTCATTTGTCTCCTTCTCTCATCCCCTTCATTTGGGTCCAGATTCTAAGTGATGTTCCCATGAGTGGAGTGAGACTCATGCTGAGGACCTGCCCTCAGTCTTGTGGCAAGGACAACACGGTGGGATTGCCAAACTGGGTGACCTGCAGGCCTTTTCCTCCATCTCACTGGGAGCTGAGTTGGCTCTTTGTGCCCCCAGTTGCCTATATTATGTATTAGAAGATAAAGGCAGTGCAGACTTTCAACTTGTTCATTTATTTTTCTGGCTAACATTTATTGATGTTCTCCTATGCATCAAACCCTGTGTAAGGCTATAGCGATAGTGGGATAAAGAAAATAACACAGTACTGACCTCAGAGCACTCACGTTCTAGTGGGGGAGGGGCCTTGTAATTAAATAAACAGATATAACAGTATCTACGTACTTTGATAGAGCTTAGTGATTCTTTCTTGTCGGGTTCAGCAGACAGAGAGGATGACACATTTTTTTAAATATTCCTTTGAATATTTTATTGGAACTCATGTAATTGAGGGACTGGCGAGTTTCACCAGTGACTAATATCTCATACTCTTCCCTCCTCCCTTGTGGGATTGTCAGTTGAGTCAGGATTTAAAAATGGAGCTTGATGAGATTTGCCCTAAATCTGTTGACTAATACCCATTAAACCCCTAAACATCACACGCAGATCGATTATGTCTTTTTCACTCTTTTTAAAGACCCGAAGATGCACCTAGTTAATAATCTGCTCCACATCCTCAATAAAGAGCTGGCTAATTAAAAATTGTTTGCTAGCTGGAAATGAATAAATGAAGAATTGCAGAGTAAAGCAGGCAACTTCAGCCCCCAGCAGGAGCTGAGAATGGCCGGTGGGGAATGAAAGGAGGACTTGTGAGCCCTTTATCGCCAAGGCTGATGAGTGCGTGTGAGCAGCTGTGTCACCGCGACAGGGCGCTGGAGCTCCAGGCTCTTGGCAGGGCGAGCAGCCACGGTTAGTGTCACCCTGCATCCATAGGACAGGATGAAAGATCAGGGAGGGAAACAGAGTCGGGGTCTCCTCTCTTCCTCCCTCTGTCTCTCCTACCCATCCTTGGAAACCCAGCCTGCCGCAAGTCCTCCCCCAGCCCCTTGAACCCCGCCATTGGTCTTCTGGAGGCCCAAGGAAGGTCACCCTCAAAATGATGGCTCTGTCTCCCGGCATCTGGTGGGAAGACAGCGCCTCCTCCCTTTACTCCATGCTGCACAGCCACATGGGACTTTTTCCAGTTTCTTAAACTCCTTTTTTCTCTCCCTTGTATCTAAATATGTCCTTCCAGGAAAAGAGACCCTCCTGTCACCCGATCACCCCTCAAACTCGCCAGTCCCCCTCACCCCACCCCCATCCCTCAGCTCTCAATGAAGCATCACTTCTTCAGAGAGGCCTTCCCCGATGGTTCTAATTGAGTTCAGGAGCCCCTGAAGTCCCCAGAACTCTTCTCTTCCCCTTTGGTAGCATCCATCAGGCTTCTCCGAGGTTCTCTCTTTCCCATATTCGAACCTTAGCTTGGTGAGAGTAAAGATGAGGGATGCTGTGGGCACCTCTGTGTCCTGTGTGTAGCCTGGGCCCCCTGAGGACCAGTAAATGCCAAAGGGATGTGTCAACTCTAAGCCTCCAGCAAACAAACTCAACTTTAAGTCCCTGTAAAACAAGAGACCTGCCTCACGTTTCTTTGGTGGCCAACGTAAAGCTTAATAGGTACCCAGGAAATATTTGTTGAAATATTTCTTAATTCTGGTATTATATTTAACTTACTATTATATTTAACTCTTATATTAGAGAGTTTCCTTCAGTGATGTTTGGGACGGGGAGAAGGATGAATGAGCTCGGGCTTTTTTCTTTCTTAGTTTGAAGGAGTTATGTGAGTACAAAAATACTAGTTTACAGTATCGAATGAGCAATAATATGTTAAGTGTGTGCCACTTGTCCCTGCGTTCTGCTTTACCACCTCTCTCCTCCGTGGCCCTCTAGCCTCAGATAACTGGAAGGTCTGTTTCCTGGTAGGGTCCTGGGGCCGGCTGCTCTTAGAAGCAGGTAGCATAGAGTTAAGATGTCAGGCTTTGGAGGCACCTGCTCATGAGTCTCAGTCTCCATGCACTGTTCCTTACTACCTGTGTGCACCTGGGGCAATCATTTACTCTCTCTAAGGCTCAGCTTTCTAATTTTTACCCTGATAATAATGCTACCCTACCTGATAGGAAAATAAGTGCTACATCTAAAGCTCGGGGCACAGTGGCTGGTTTAAAACTCTTTTTTAGAGATTTATAATGTATCCCGTCACTGACCTACATCAAGGGAGATTTGCTGACCTCCATCTGCTCTCCAGAATATTTCATGGAACAGTTTATGGTGGCAGTAGGTGTATAGAGAGGCCCATTTACCTGTCCAGGATATTCCAGAGCAAAACAATGTTGTTGGGTGGGCCGCGGTGGCTCAGCAGGTAGAGTTCTTGCCTGCCATACCAGGGACCCGGGTTCGATTCCCAGTGCCTGCCCATGCAAAATATAAATACATAAATAAATAAAACAAACAAACAAAAGATGTTGTTCCTACTCCATTTTTATCCTCTTCTTCCCATCCCTTGTACTCCATCACACAGGCTGCTCTTAGTTCCAGAAATGGTATGCCCTTCTCTTGTCTCTATGACTTTCCAAAAGTCAGCTTCAAAATTGAGAATCATGTTGATTGAATGTATTTTTTATCTCTGATACCAACCTCTGTTTGGCTGCGGATGATTAATTATCCTCAGTATTTTCCCAAAGTGATTTCATAGAGAAAACATAATTTTTAAATAGAATTAACCAAAATGAGTATGTATGGCCAGGAAATAGTGGGAAGACAAATGTAGCATCCCAATACCCAGAAATAATAATGATAATAATAATAATCACTATTACTTATATACCATTTATCATGTTCCAGGCACTGTTCTGGGCCCTGAATTATTATCCCCATTTTACAGATGAGGAAACCGTTCATCCATGTGAAGCATTTTGTGTAGAGAGGACATCATGAGCCTAGTTTGTCCTTAGGGCTCCATCCTGATGGAAAATTATTTTTCTCCACTTTATGTCCAACAAAGAAGGGAGATCCCCTTGCCACAGATTCTACTTAGAAGTTTGACTCAATTTACAGAAGTCTGTGCATTTGTGGCTTGATCATGACATTGGAATGTTTATTTTTAAAAAAGTACGGGGAAAACACATTATAAAATGAAATCTGCATTTACAGGCGTTTGGCATCAACGGAAAGCTCAGTCTTTGATGTGGAAAATAGAAGAGTTTCAACATTTTCATTTGGGTCAGAGAAAGGGATGATGGCTCTGTGATAAGTTTAGTGGGTTCTGAAGCTAGATGTAATAATTGACAAGCCACAAGTTGCGCCGTCCTAAGGATGTGCCCATATGAAATACACATGTCAGGAAAAATGCGGTTAGTAAGGAACCACACGACAGGAAAAGCAGAAAATATTAAATAAGATGCATCCCTGTTAGCCTGCATGTGAGGTTTTGCTTTATGCTGGGCTACTTACATATCTGAGAGGGACTGAAGAGAATACAGAAGTCAGGGAAATGTACATCAGTAATTTTTGGTGAATCATCTTGTCCCCTGACATACAGGAGCCGGCAGCCTGCAGTGGCTCTATTCTGGGCAGCTGCCTAAGGAGGAAATGTCTTATTTTAGATATAGCAGTGTCCTCAGTTTTAAACAATTTTGCCCCTGTTTTTGAAAATATTCACACAATTAATTCCTCTTGCATGTATTCAACAATAGTTGCCTAGCAACCATCAAGAAGCATTTTTGGAGTGCGGAGAGTCTAAAAATGATTGAAGAGCAAATACAGTTTGAGTTGCAGCTGAGATGACCGAGTTTCTGATACCATTTTCAAAGCAGATCTTCCAGGAATCAGGCCTGGGCCATTCGTCTTTAAGAATAAAGCGATCAGGTCTGGCATCCTTACACTGAAATGTCCTTTCCTTCCTGGACACCTGCAAAGAGGGAACACATAGGATGTAAGACCTCTCTAAGTGTCACTTGGTCTACTTCTTTGCCTTCCTCCTACCTGAACCCAAATAGATATGTAGATAATGAAGTTTTGGGCGACTTTTAAGAAGGAATATACCATTTCAGGATCCTGCTGCCTTTTATCCGAGACCACTAGGTAAAGAATATTGGTCCATCAAGGACTCAGCTTCTTCTCCGGAAGTGATTGATTTACACCACTGGTTTGCTTTCACACTCATGCCTTAATTGAGATGAAAAAAACCTGAGACCTTCAGGTCAGCGGTCACAGACTCAGATGCCGAGAGGTATCAGCTGGAAGCCTCGAGTAAGAAGGACAGGTGAGGCCTGCGCAAGAAATCAGGGAGCAAGAGACACCCATGCTCTATCTAACAGGGCAGCTGCCTCATTAGTGTTTCCTGATCATCCAACTCTTTAAGAAAAGCTGCAGGGACAGAGTTCAATGTGAAAATATCATAATTTTTAAACGATGTCAGTGTAAACAAAAAACAGAATCATGCATGCTAAATCAACTAAGTTTCAAACTAGATTTGGTCCATGGACTGCCAGTTCATGGCCTGCTTTCTTGTCTCATTCACCCTAATTTTGTAGATGAGGGAATGGAGGCCTGGCGAGTGAAGATATTTATTTAAAATTAATGAAAATGTGAACTGCTTAAAGTCAAGAACTATGTCTCTTCTCTGCTTTATACCCAGCTGGAATAACACATGTTCGGTATATGACAACTACTCAATAAATATTTAGTGAATCAATGAACATTGAATGTTAGAACCAAAGCCAGGACTTGAGTTGGCCAGTCAGTAATCAGGACCTTACACCCTTCTTTTTGAATGGTTACTATTTTTCTCCCAAGCGACCCATCCTTACTTCCATATAGGTAGAGTTTGCTTTTCCCTTCTGCTACATAGTGCCTTATTTAAAGTGAGATATGATGAATGGGAATGTTCTAGTGAAAGGCCAAGAGGCTCAACCTTTCTGAAAGTTTTTCCTGTACATGGAATCCTGCAATCAACAGGTTGCCTTTCTTCTTAGCCTACTGGATTAAATTCCATTCAATTTGTTGTCTATTTATTAAACGATGATGATGTAGAGAGGCCTTTGCATGGTGCTTCCAAGAGCCCAGGTACTTAAACATTGAGCAGGACTCCTGCAAGTGTGTTTCAGAAACAGATTAATTTAGGTAATGAAAATAGTTAGCATAGTCTCTTACTCTTCTTTTTTTTTTTTTTTCATGATCCTATTTAGGCAACACTTTACTGTATGGTAATTTCCTTTTTTCTCACTTTTTTTGCTTTGAGATTTTAAATTGCCCAAAACATAGAAGCCATTATCACCACCACACGTTTCCCCTTTCAAAATCCACATATTGCCTCTGTATCAGAAGGCTTTGCCTAGGTAGACAGCAGTTCAGCCTCCAAGGAGATATGCCAGATGCTTGTGTCAGATGGTCCTACAGCTTTCATGCATTTACTCTTTTTCCTGGATTGTACAAGGTGCTTGTCTCTGTTCTGAGGGGTCGGGTTTTCCAGAGCAACTCTCCCTCCAGTTTAGAGAACTTCTGGCCTCTGGACATGCTTGAAGTGATATGTCACTTCAGTGTATCTGTGCAGGTAATAGTAATAACATCCACCATTTATTAGTCTTATGCATGCCAAATACTGTGCTGAGCATGTTGTCTAGTATTATCTCATTTGATCTTTTGTCATATTCTTTCAAGACATAGATGTTATCCCCTTTTGATAAATGGGCAGATGAGTCCCAGGGAGAGGTGCTGCCTTGCCTCATCTGTGACTGAATGCATTGCTGCCTGCTCTGGAAGCCCCTGTGCTTTTTACTTCTTTGTGCACCTTGTGTGTCCAGCAGAGATTTTACTGACTTCACCAACATTTTGAAGATGAGAGGACAGACGGCACATTTTTTTCCAGAAACGCACTCTAGGGGCCATTTTAAACGAAGTGGCTGATTTTGCATGAGGTTATGTTTAATTTCAGGACAACGTCCTTTGCTGGCAAAGATAGCCAGATGTAATGTCATCTGCAATCTCACTGTGTGCGTGATTTCATAAAACTGGTATAGCAGTTTATTATTATAAAATTAGAATAGCATAGAACAAACCCGGGATGCAAGCCAGACGAAATAGACAATGAATAGTTATATAAGGGTTTTGGAAGCACATGTAGTAGAACACAAGCTCACTGTATTTTCTTCTCAATTGTCTGCTATTTGTTAATGTTTCCTTTTCAACATGATTGCATCTCAGTTTAATAGCACTTGCCATTTCAGGCTTTATGGTGCCAGGCCTGACATAGTTACATCCCCTCTGTGCTAAAAATATTGCATGTATATATTCAACCACAGCCCAACATGTTTAGCTAATGGGTTACTCAGGAGCTATGCGCTTATATAATTAAGTGATATAGGTAATTTTGTGTTAACACATTTGCAATGTGTGTTTCCCTGGTGATTGCAGTGCTTTCTTCTGTGTAAAGTGTGACATTTTAATTCCCACTGAACAATTTCCTACCTTGATTCGCCTTGTTTTTGTGGCAGGGGATTATTTTGCAATCAAGATAAAAGCATTATTTATGAAATTTCTAGACTATCCCATTACTGGGAACTTTTAACTGCAGATCAATCTCCTATTTTATTGATCTTTGTTAAAAATCTTTATGGGAATTTAAATTTAATCTCTACATTATAGATTTGCCCAGACATTCATCTGCAGACACATTTTTTAGATAGCTTTAGCAGAGATGAGTTTCCTTTAAAAAGTAATTCTCACTAGGCAGTCTGCCATCTTCCCCAGGGAACTTTATTCTCTTGGGTGTTGCTGACTTTTTCCCTGTTTAGGGGCTCTCCAGGAGAGCCAGGGTCCTTGTGGGTTTGAGGTTGTCTTGGTAAGACAGATCGGATCTCTGGGGGGTTCATAGCCAAGACAGGTTTCTGCTAAACACTGAAGTGGTTGACAATAGCTGAGTCTCAGAGTCACGTGATGGAAATTGAAATGTGGGTGTACATGTCTTCCCCATGTTAATGGTGATTGTGACCAAGGGAAGGTGCTACAGATTGGAAGGTGAACCACCAAGGACAGCCCAGCCATCTTGTCTTCTGCAGAAGTGTTTATTTTTACCAACGGGATCAATAGTAGAGTTAACGAACATTTGCTAGACTCTTAAGTACCAGATGCTACTTTCAGAACAATAATGATACAGAGGGAATCATTTCTACAGGAAATGTTTGTTGAGCACTGTGCTGGTTTGGAAGGATGTATGTCCCCTAGAAAAGCCCTGTTTTAATCTAAATCCCATTTCATAAAGGCAGAATAATCCCTATTCAATACTGTATGTTTGAAACTGTAATCAGATCATCTCCCAGGAGGTGTGATTTAATCAAGAGTGGTTGTTAAACTGGATTAGGTGACGACATGTCTCCACCCATTTGGGTGGGTCTTGATAAGTTTCTGGAGTCCTATAAAAGAGGAAACATTTTGGAGAATGAAAGCGACTCAGAGAGAGCAGAGCAGAACGACATAGCCATGAGAAGCAGAGTCCACCAGCCAGCGACCTTTGGAGATGAAGGAGGAAAATGCCTCCCGGGGTGCTTCATGAAATAGGAAGCCAGGAGAAGAAGCTAGCAGATGATGCCATGCTCGCCATGTGCCCTTTCAGATGAGAGAGAAACTGACTGTGTTCACCATGTACCCTTTCATTTGAAAACCCTGAACTTCATCAGCCTTCTTGAACCAAGGTGTCTTTTCCTGGATGCCTTAGATTGGACATTTCTATAGACATGTTTAATTGGAACATTTTACCGGCCTTAGAACTGTAAACTAGCAACTTATTAAATTCCCCCTTTAAAAGCCACTCCGTTGCTGGTATATTGCATCCCGGCAGCTAGTAAACTAGAACAAACACCTGCTATCATGATAATGATGCTACAGTGACCCAGACAGACACACTCTCTTTTGAGTTTGGAGAGGGGAGAGATGCACATACAGATCATTTCAGTGTGGAGTGCGAGTGCTGGGAGAGACACATGCTTTTGACATAGGAGCTACTGCCAGAGGGCTCCTCACCCAGCTGGAGATGCAGGACCTTAAGGAAGGGAAGTTTTTTAGAGGATGTGATGACAAAGGCACATCTAGGAGAACAAGTAAGAGGCAGCACAGAAATGACCAAGGCTGAAAAAGGAAGGGTATTGTTAGAAAGAGCCCAGGAACTGAAGCACAGGGGTGTGAAACCACATGATATATTAGGGACCTCTAAGGCGTTTGTTAACTGCTGGAAGGTAAGGTAGACTGATGCATCCCTTCTGGCGCGCAGAGGTCCTGAATTCCCAAAGCCTTCCCTCACCCGGAGGAGGGCCCCTTTGTGTTGCAACCCAGCCTAACAAAAGCAAGCAGGTGGCAGGCATTGATGCCACATGCCCCAAAGCTGCCCTGATGTCTTCCCAGGCATTTCCCCTTAGTCCCTCACATTTGGGTTGGAGCGAACAGCTGGGCGTGTGGTGCATAGAAGTCCTGCCAGATTGACCTGCAGTCCGAGCACTCCAAGTGAGCTTTTTCAGTTGTATGTTTTGGCATTGGAACACAGTGGCAATGTCCTTGTCAGCTCCCGTTGACTGTATTAATTGCAGTTCCTTGGAAAGTGTGTTTTGGTAACATGGTCTTAGGATGACAGTGCTTGCTCTACAGAGACCCAGGCGGAGGTATTTAGGGCCATTGCAAACGTCATCTGTTGCCTAATGGCAGCTCTGCTGCTGAGCTGATGTGGCCAATAGAGATAAGAATCCAGCGCAGCTCTGCAGCTTGCTGTGTGACTTTGGGCCAGTAGCAAACTCTCTGGGCCTCCCTGTGCTGCTGTGTAAAATGAGGGATTGGACCAAATGATGTGTAAAGTTCTCTTCAAACTCTAGAATTCCATCGTTCTGTAAGCTACTCAAGGGAAGAGTCCTTACTTCTGACATGTCTGTAAATTTACCAATTTCCAGTAGTGGTCTTTGGTTCTAGATCCATTTGAAAAACCCATAACCGTTTTCCAAGATTCATATTTTAGGGAGCTGTCTACACTAGTCTGTGAATCTAGAATTTTCATTGTTTAAAATACAAAGCAAATCATTAAGCCTCTGAATATTCCTAGAATGTATGGCTCCATGGATCAAGTAATCCATATTATTAGCAACTTCGCAAGAGCTGCTGCTTAGCCTCCCCGGATTATGTTCCAGGCCCCGCCTCCCACCCCCACTTCCCTGAGCCCTGAGGCTGTGGTTAATAATGTCAAAAGAATGTTTTAAAATTGCTCATCTGTTGATTCCAAACAGCCCGAGCCCTCACGTGGCTAGAGTCCTGGGCTAGGAGTCAAATTCTAAATTTAATTCCAGCTTCAATGAACATCTTAGTTCCTCACTTCCTTATCATTTCAGCGACGTTTCAGTTTTCCCATCTGCAAAATCGGCATGAGATTGCCTTGCTCCACTGCAATATTTGCAGACAGCTTTGCTGTACACAAGAATTGGCATTCTATTGGAGCAGAATATCATTTTCCATTCAATAATAGGAATGAAACAAAAGCCCTTTGAGTACACACCTTATGTAAACGCCCTGTACTTAAACGCTGACGAATTTAAGAGGTCAGCAAATACCCTCCCCATTTTCTTTATTATTTTTTAAAGCTCAACAAAGTTAACTAGGGAATTCATTTTGGAATAAAAAGACATGAAAGGGTATTTCAATTTGCACAATAGTACAAAGAACAAGAATCATCATGTTTTGCTAAAGAGCTCACAGCTGTTTAATTTTATAGTAAGATTACTTTAAGAACTTTACTAATTCAAAGAAAACCAAACTGTTGTTGAATAACTAAACCTCCATGTTCAGTTTGGGAAAGCCAAGTGACGATTAATCTGTCCCTAGAATCATATTAAAAATACAGAGCAGTTTTGTTAATGCTGGCTGGAGGAGTGGCCTTTTATCTAAACGGAAGACACATAAAAGAGGGAAATGGTATGTTTACCGGTAAAAGAAGAAAAATAGTTTGTATTCTCATGTACTTTGCTCAACTTCTCCCTTCGTTCTCCCAGCTTTTTCTTAAGCCGATCATGTTTTAATACCATGTTTGTTTGCTTCCTGGGGATGGGCCTGTTGGGCAGGAAATTGTCTCAAGTTTGTGCAGCAGAAATTTTAATAGAGTTTAAAAAAATTAAATTAAATAAAAACACTGAGTAACAGATTATTAAATTTGGAATTCAGAATTCTATGAAACTTTATCCTTGGAGGATATGGAAAGATAGATTCTATACATACACTTGGTTCTATAAATTCTAAGTTTCCGTATGTCGTCTATTGTCAGAAACAAATAAACTGTTTCCTATTTAAAAAAAAAATTGGTTTTTCTTCCATATTAGGGAATTATTCAGACTTCTTTCCTTGGTTCCTATAATTCCAAACCAGTTGGAACATCGTCTATTTTTGGTTATGAAGGAACTTTTAAACGTGGGTATGATTTTTTTTTAAGATTATAGATCTCATAAACATCAATTTGGCACATATTTAACAGTTATGGTTATAAATATAGTGAAGTCATTGTATTCCGAAAAGACAAAGTTTTCATTTCCTTGTTATAAGACTCCCCCCCACATCCGCCCCCATCCCCACCCACCCACGCCCACCCCCACAGAGGAGGGCTGCTTACATGTAAATTCTCAAACATATAAAACTACATAAGGTTGTGGTTTGTGGCTGTTTCTGTCAAGGATGAATGTTCTTACCTGCATTTGATTAAACTGTCCTGTTACTGTCTGCGTTTTTCTGGTCTTCCTACAGCATCACTTAGTTTCACCACGAGAGGGCAACGGAGAGTTTACTTCCAGCTAACAAAGCTAGATATGGTTTTAATACCAGCTAAGTGCTCTAACTTGCTAAGGATTTATTTCCCCCAACTTCTGATTGCCACACGTGCAGCCTCTGAGTTTCCACTGACAGCAACTAATAATCCAAATAAAGTTCTAAGAACTGTCCATAAGAGAAAATATGGACAGATTGATGCAAACAAGAGCTTTTGCCCAAATAAGGATCCGTTTTGTGGCGCCCCCATATGTTAGATAACCATCAACTGACAGTTGGTCATGAGTTAATAATGCTGGATGCTGAAATATGCATACCATGTGGTTTAAAAGAGTTTGGAGGACAAAGACAAATAATGCTATAGTCAGATATCAAACAAACCACAGGTGTGCAGACTGCCTCATGGAGTGGAGGTTGAACCCATCAAATAATAGCATAAAAAATTATTATAAGTATTATACAGTAGAACATATAATATTCATTGTACCTTTTGTTGATGTGGTAGAGATTTTGATCTTAATTTCTTCATGTGTTCCTGCTTTAAATGTTGTCGCAATTCTTGCCTTCTAAGAAGATATTCCCTAAACTTATTTTCACCGCCATCATTGCTGTTCTTTTTTTGCTAATGGAAGCCCTAACAGGTGGGTAGGAGGGGTCCCAGCCAAGAAAATAGTGGGTGTATAGCCCTTTAATTGGCTTGAAGGGCTAATAACTTAAAGTCTAGTTATGTTTCTGTGTTGCTACTGATGCAAGAAATCCAAAGATGGGGGAGGTGAAGGGAATCAGCTTTGATTCTGGCTGCTGTGACCAGTTTTTTGGTGGAATGAGGGATTGGGCCAGCTGGGCACTGGGAAGCCATCTTCTCAGGAGCATGCCCCGTGGTCTCTTTGGTGCTGAGAGCGATTGGGGAAAGACTGTCTCTCTTCCCCTGTACCCCAGAATTCAAACCTTTTTATTTTGTCAAGTTTTCTCAGCTTGTTGGAATGCCTGAATTCTAACAAACAGTCTCACTTTCTGTTGCCTAAAATTGTGGGAATCAAAGTGGTTTGGTAAAACCAAGTTGGCTATGTCCTTGCCTTGTCTTTAGGCCTCACTGTATTAAACCTCTCTACTTACTTTCAGGTGAAATCTCCAAAAAGGAAAACACAGGCTATGAACTTATTCAACAATTTGTGGTTAAGAAAGGTCTACCTTCCAACTAGCTACAATCCCTCGAGTTCCATTTTCTCTCGCTCATTTGCACTGGATCGTGAAAACAGCTTATATTAGATCCAACCCATGTTGGCAGCAGGTTAGGAATAATTAGTGAAATAATTAGACACCTCCTCCCTTCTCTCTCCCCCCTCCCCACTAACCCAGTCTGTTGTCAGATAGTGACATAACAGTGAATTAAATCCTAAATTGCATTGAAACTTTGAGTTGTGACTTTTGTTGCTTATTCTAGCTTCAGATGGCAATCCTGTTCTGTCTGTTCTTTATCATATATTTCCAAAGACAGGTCCATAATTGACATGAACTGTGTACTAAACCAGTTTCATACGGTAGGAATAGAATTCAAGTCATATATATAATTTTGAGTTTTCTAATAGCCACAGTTTAAAAAGTACAAAGAAACAGGTGGAATTAATTTTAGTTATCCATTTTATTTAACCCATTGATGGAAAACATTTGCATCTCAATATATAATCAAGATAAAAATGTTATTTATGAGATACTTAACATTTATTTTCTTGTGCTAGCTCTCTGAAACCCAGTATGCATTTTATACTTACAGCACATCTCAGTTTGGACTAGACACTTCCCAGGTGCTCACTAAGCTACATATGGCTACCTTTTTGGACGATGCAGATCCAAATAGTCATGGAAAGGTTTTGTCTTATACCGAAGAAAATGGGAAGACGTTCTAAGTTCTTCCATGTATTTTTATGGTGTTCACTGTAAGATTTTCATTAGGGTCTCTGATGGTTACTGTCTGTGGTTTTTCCACAGAGTTTTATATTCACACATCAATTCATCGAGCACTCTCGCTCAGCCGGCCTGTCCATCTGTCCTTAGTCAGTGCATCACCAGGCATCGAACATCTTCTCGCTGCCCCTTTCTGCACACCTAGACCCTTTCTCTCCCCATTTTGGACATCGCTTCGCCCTCCTCCATCACATGCATTCAGTTCTGTGGGGCCACAAGAAGAGTCTATAAAGTTGTTTTCCAGTATTGTGGCTCATGTATGTCCACAAACAAAGGAAATAGAGAGATCGCTAAGGTACTTTGTCAGAGATTAGGACTCCTAAGGAGGAAAGACTGTGAGGGAGTTGTCTGTGAAAAGAGAAAATATCTCAAAAGTTGTCATCCTTTTACTTTTAAATAAGGGACTATCCTCCTTCTTAAACTATTCTTTCTGAGAGATAGGAAAGCATAACAAGAATGAAAAATCCCCTTTCTGTCCAAATTCCTTTTTGGAATCTTTTTAAAAGAATTTGGGAACCTGCTACTTGATGATCGTTTATCTTTCTTTATGTGTATGTGTTTTGAAAAGTAAAATATCTCTCATAACATATTAGTCCAATTCTGTAATGAGTTAAATAGCTCCATGTTAGCTCACACACACACACACACACACACACACACACAAAGTCTCTTTTACTTACCTTCAAGTGAGGAATGTTTTTCTTTAGAGATGTAGCAAATCAATTATCCTCAATGTTGAAAATGGAATATCCCATTTACAAACCTGAAGAAATGGCTGACAAGAATGTTCTGCTTACATGAGTTTAAAAACTGTTGTGATGTTTACTGCTCCTTGCAAAGCCTATTCAATACAAAATGTAGCTTTTGCCTCTCTGCTGTCATGTTCAATGATAACCCCACAGAACACATCAGTCATAGATAAGAATGAGCAGGCTTATTGATTGTACAGACAAAAGAAAAGAAAAGAGAGAGAAAAAGATTAATTTTGCAGTTTAAAATGTTCTGAAATTGAGGAATTCAAGATGTCCTTAAAAAGCAGATCTTTAAACAGCCAAGGGAAAAAAAAGCCAAGTATCTTAAGTTATTATTCTTTTCTTTATTAAATAGACTCATACTAAGCAAGACTAAATCTGTATTTATTTAATAATTTTTTTTTCAGAAAATGCACTATTTTCTAAATCCTAAGAAAAAGTATATAGTGCAGCATTTAAGCAAGACTCTGACTCTTATTCTAATAGGTTGCTTATGGTTTTTTCTTGTAGTAACTTCTAGTGTTATCTCTCCATTGAGAGAGGAGCCTTGGGCCTGGTGCCTGAAAACAGCTCACGAACATCTGCCCTAGATGGTCCGAGGTGAATAGTAGAAGAAAGGAGTGGCCAGGTAGATGTTAAAATGGAAGAGAAAGCCATTCATGGCATTTGCAGGGCCCACTTTTGGGTTTGCTGGGTGTTACTTCATAACAAGACCCTACCCCTTGGCCTGCTATGTTAGCACCTAGATTTGCTGCCACCGCATTGTTATGCCACGGTGTGTAGACTCGAAGGGAAAAAAAAAAAAGGAGTTTGCAAAACAGCTGTGAGCTACACACTCCCACATCCCTCCACTGGGCTCAAAGGGACCTTTTACTGAGCATGGATTTTGCTGAGGATGCTTCAGGTAACCAGAACAGACCAGAGGAAAGGTGAGCGTTTGAAAGGACTGAAAGGTCTGGCATGTATTTCAGTCTCCTTTCTCATCTCCAGAATTCTTCCCTTAGACAGTCAATCCACTGAAAACCCGGACTCTCTCTTCACTCCATCTCCAAGATAGTCAGTCGCCTTGTTCCTTAGGTGGTAGTGAAAAGCATCTCTAATCCCTTTTTCCTGTGCGCAGGTCTTTCTAGACAGCCTACCATGGACTTCTAAGACGTTTCGGTATTCCCTTGGAATTTAATACATGATTTCAGCCTAGAATTTGGATAATACTTGGTGGTGGTATACATTTCTCTCCCCACTCAAGACAGAGGGGAAATGCAGACCGAGATCTGTCTATCACTGCTGGGAAAACCTGACTACAAGAGAAACCTCACTTGTCTTTTAATGGCAAGAACTCATGGAGTCACATGCTTCCAGCCAATTAGCAGTACGGATGAGCCAGGAGGTCTTGTTCCATTTATGGGGTGGGGGCAGGGAAGAAGTCAAATAACCTGTGTTTTTAAGTGTTTCTGAGAAATGAAGACCTCCCGGGTAGAGAGGGAAGGCAGATCAGGAAATAGCTATGCAAATCACATGCCTATGAAATTACTAAAACTTTGATCAGGGGCATTAACAATTGCTCCAGCCTTCACAAGTATGAAGCAGGGAATGAGTAAGACCGGGCATGTTTTGGAAGGGATTAAGAGTATGCTTACTTACATGGTTTGTTAAGCAATGAAGTCCACGGCTGTTTGGGGCTTGACCTGCCCGAGCAGTCCAGATAAGACAAGTGCAGCCAATCCATTCCACTCTCCTTAGTAGCTCTTGGGGATCTCAGTGATTCTGACAAAGAGGTAATGTGGCTGGACCTCATGTAAATCCAGCTTCATTTCTCTCCCCGTCTTTCTAACGACAACGGCTCACCGCTCCCCGGCGGCTGGAAGGAGGAGCCGGAGTCTATGAGATGTGGCTCTATGGCAGTCCTAAATGGCAATTAGTGGGCAGTATGGTTCAAGCAACATTGGTGTGTAGCTTGGACTAAATGAAACGTAGAAACTCAAAGCCCAGGTCTGTATTGAGCTGTGACTGACATCCAGTGTGGTGTGCCTGAGAGTTCCTCTGGGACTCATCTATCCATTGTCCAGAGCCTGTGGTCTCGGTGACATCTGCAAGTTAGGGCAGCTAAGCCTGGCTCCAGAGTCCCTGCTCGTCTTTTTAATGTCTTTATTCGGGGAACGGGGCACAGAGGGGATTACTCTTAGAAAGGGAACTGTCAGAACAATTTTCAAATGATAACATTCTCACAGCCTTGTTTTACAATGCCTATTGCTTAAAATTCATCATTTAAGTTAGAATGTTCCACAGGATGGAGTTACGCTTGTTAATGGCCCTGCGTGTTCATATCCCAGACAACACAATTGCTTCTGAAACATTTCTGCTGGGTGGGTGTGGAAGGCTGTTTATAGGAAAACAGAATAAAAGCAAACCTGAGTATCCCTAAATCTCATATGGGATTAGGGCTTTGTGAACTCACAGAAAGAGCCAGCCATTCGACAGATGTTCAATAGCAGAGGGCACGGTTTCTGATTTGTTAGGTGTGGGGTTGTAGTCACTAAAACCATTAAAGTGACATGGAAATGTTAGAGAATCATTTATGAATCTTTTAAGTTAAAAATTTTGGCTTTAAATTCAAGCCAAAATGAAAGTTGAGGGATTCTAGTTTTCTTTTTTTTTTTTTTCCCCACCACTGTATTTGAAAACTGAAATTCTGTAAGAGATTATCTATGAAATGCCTTTCTTTTATTACACCCATAAATTTCAGGAGTGACTTTGATCAAGCCTTCTTGCCATTCTTGGTTTCTAAATCTTTTACTCATATGTTAATAACTTGAAAAATACACGTCCTATTTTTGTTGTAGTGAAAGAGGAAGTTTCTAAATAGTCAAAAGGGAAACATTGAAAATAGAACACAGTAAATGATAACTAAATTAGGGTGGTTTTTTTTTCCCCCACAGAGAGCAGAGCTCCTTGCCCAAACTTGCCCAGAGTATTTGAGGTTATTGTCTCTAAAGAAAGTATATTAGAGCATTGAGATCCCTAGAGGAAAGGCATTGCAGAAATGCAAAGTATTATCAGTAACACATACTATACATAGAACAACGTTGGTCGGTCGCTAACACTTCAGCCAGTGGAGTCTAGTTTTCCAGCCCATGTTTGAAGCAGACGCGAACACACACACATGCACACACACACACACACACACACACACACACATCTTGCAAATCAAATGAGTTAACGCTCTGCTGACTTCCTCTAGACATTGACCCCTAGTGTCAAACTCTGGAAAATTATGCCTTGTTTTCCAGTCCCCTGATTCCAGCCCCCACCAGCAAGTAAGACCTATCTCTGAGTGGAAGTGCACAAAGAATTTTCAAGAGAATCTGTAGCTGCCTTGTCAACAAAATCTTCTCTGCAAAATGGGAAGAAAGAGTTGTTAACTGATGAGTCAATCCCGCTTTTATAGCTGTTTATCTTTGTGGTATTTCCAAGAGCATAAATGTTACAAAAAAAAGAGACAGAGAAAGAGAGAGAGGGAGATGGTCAGGACAGGAAGAACTCAGTAGAAAAAAAACAGGAACATTTAAGCCAAAAGCAATTTACTTTGCCAGTAACTGGTTACATTTCCTTTGTTTTATTTTTATTATTGTAAAAGTTGGGTTTGAGATGAAAGTTTCCCACACCTGCGTTGCCCTGCCATGTAACTGGTCTGAGCCCATGGTGAAGTAAATGTATAAACTAATGTCAGCAACTCCAAGCTTTTAAACGCTTACCAAAAAAAAAAAAAAAAACCCTTGTGTTGTTATATTGTCGAGGAAATAAATATCTGTCAAAAAAATAAATGTCAAGATGACATCTCACTAATTTTTGAAGGTATTACAATAAACAGACAAACGAACATGATAGATAGATGTCAGCTTAGCCTGGAACATTGAAAGATAGCTTGGTTCTCCTGAGATTCACACCTACAGAAATACAAATAGTGGCTTCACAAAGATGAATACTTGTTCATTTCATGGCACTGAGTTAGAGGAACAAATGGACAGTAAGAGAGGAAAGATTGTGTTTGTTTTTGTTTTTGTTTTTTTACGGGGCAGCACCGGGAATCGAACCCAGGTCTCTGGCATGGCAGCCAAGAACTCTGCCTGCTGAGTCACCCCGTGGCCCACCCAAGATTGTTTTTTTTTAATCACAGAGATCTTTCACTTATCAGGCAGGAAAGCCAGTGGCCCCCGGTGAGGGAGCATGGAGCATGGTGCTCTGACTGGCGCTTCTCGGTTTCTAAGTTTCATTGGGACTCTGGTTTTTGTGGAAGTCCTGTCACCTACTGCTGAGTCAGGACTGACCGGTACTCTGTTCGCTGTCAAGTCATTAGGATGCTGTTTGCTGCCTGAGAAGGCTCAGGGCCCTCGTGCCATCTAGTACTCGGAGTTCTTTCTTTTGGGGAGAGTTTCCTGTTGACAGTCAGCCCAGGTGAATAAACTTAAACACCTCCCCGTGAGACATCGTGAATGCATGCGTCAGTGTGTATGTGTCTATTAGAGGGAACGTGGGTCAAGCCAGTGGCGTTCTGCATTAAGTCCAGCTGCCTGGGTCAAAATCCATCTTCTACTAGTAACCAGTTGAATGATCTGAGATGAGTAATTTCATCTCTCTATATCAGTTTCCTCATTGCTTAAATGGGGGATATAATAGCACCTTCCTCATTGTTTTTTGTGAGTTTGAAATGTTATTGTGTATAAAGTGCTTGGAAGGGTGACTAGCACATAGAAAGCGTTCGATAAATGTTAGCTGTTACTGGTATTCATGCATATTGACCGTTCGTGCAATGAGCATATGTTTATTGGACTCTGATGAGCCAAGCCAGGGAATGGGCCATGGATTGTATATACACGTGTAATAGTAAGTGTGTATTTATGGCTTTATTATTATTCTTTTTTTAAATAGCACTGACTGGAGTCAGGTATGATACCAGAAAGTGTACTGCTGGCTTCTCAACCTGGCTTTGTTGGTACAGAGCAGTCTTACCTAACACACTGGAGCTTGTCTAATTCTTGAGTCTTTAGAATTTAGGTGCTCCCAGAGGTGTCGGTCCATCTAGGATCCTGGGAGTGGGTGGGGCTGTCTCCTGTATAAAAGAATTGAAGGCCAGAACTTCCCAGACTGGCTCCACCCCCTTCCCAACTATTACCACACCATAAAGCATTGTTTTCACTCACCAGCCTAGCAAATGATTTGTTTTCTTGACCCTGGAGGAGAAAAACTTGGCCTGGGGACCAGAATATTTGCTGTCCCCAAGAGCCAGCCCTTTAATCCCAAAACCTCACTCCCAAGATCTCGGGAACCCAGAAGGTCTCTAATTGTATTATGGTGGCACCGGGTACCCCTGAGACTCTGAACATCTGCCCTTCAGGGACTTCATGCCCTGAAAATGTGGGAAAAGCCAGGCTGATGGCTTAAGGGAAATCGGGAACCAGAGGAATCGTTTTCCTCTCTCAGTTCCCTGCGCACACCCGAGTTTTCATGAGATGCGCTGAGTGTGAAGTGAGGGGAGGGTCGGCTTTACAGGCGCCCCAGTGTGACCAGCACACCACGTGGTCGGGTAGGTGGGCCGAGATCACGAGAAAAGGCAGGATGAGTCCCTGGGTGTCTTTATTTCTATTTGTCACTGGTTCACTCACCTTACGCAACACCGCTGCCTCTGTGCTGTGCTGGGCCGACCAGAGAGGAGCCTTGTAGACTCTCCAGTCTAGTGTGAAGATGAGCCATAAAACACAGCTAAAGTGTAGGGAATGGAGTGATGGGTTCCGGAAGGGAAGGGCAGAAGGAGAATTCAGAGGAGGGCCTAAAAGAGGTATTTGAGTTTGAGCCTCCTGTGGTGGGTGGGATTCACCTAACCCTGGCTGAAATGTCAGCGTTCTTGCCTTACGAGAAACAAAAGCCTTTCCTCTTGATCAGCTCTTTAATTTAGAGTTTAAGTTTGTGAGAGGAGAATATTAGGTGCTAGTCTGTGTTCTAAATTTGTACTTCTCAGAATCTGCTGGAGAAGGACGTGTGCTTCTCTAGGTTCTGAAAACAGCTCAAAGAATGGAGAAAATAGATCCCATTTGGAGTTGAGTTATTGTAGGTTCCTGGAACTTTTGCCTTCATTGAAAACAGCATGTTCTGAGTAAGTTCAGTCTCAGAGAAGGGTCTTTTGGATGTGAATGCTTTTCTGGAAATAAATGCCTTTTCGGTTTAAATGCTTTTTTTTACCAAAATGTTAGGAAGGGCAGATCTCTGAGAACCCGAGCTATATTGTTTTGTCCCTTTGGATCAAATGCCCCTGACCTATCCCAAGTTGTTTGTTTCTGTCAGCACTCTGCTCGGCCACTATTTTTGATACGGGACATGACAGTACATCCTCCCCTCCTGCCCATTAAAGTCTTAGCACTTGGGTCCGTTGTGGAAACACTTCTGGGCTACACAAAGTGCTCTCACCAAAACGGTCTACGCCCCAGCTGCAGGCTGAGGGCTGCGTGTGCGTTCTGGGGCGGGGGGGGGGGGCGGGGGGGAGGGGGGGGGGCGGGGGGAGGGGGGGGGGGGGCGGGGGGAGGGAGGGGGGAGGCGCAAGTTCTGACCCGGGAGCTGCAGGTCGGGACCCACGGGGCAGGCGGGATGAAATCACCCACCCCGTGCAGGGAGGTGGGGAGAGCAGAGTCCTGCCTGCCAGTCTGGCAACTCCAGCAAAGTCCTGCGAGCTCATCCCACACGCTCTCCGTGCTAGTCACTGCTGTGTGTTTACATGAGTAATGGAGCTGCCGGGGGAGGGGAGCAGTGAGCGACGCGCTGAGCCCGGCAGCCCGCATTCGGAGGGAAGCTGACATCCACACCACGTCAGGTCCAGCCTTCCAGGGCCGTGGCCGTGGAGCAGTCACATGCTGTAGTTTTCATGAGCACAGACTTCAATCAGGCAGATGTTTGTCGACTGGAATGGGTAATCGCTACTTTCTCTTTGCTTGCTTTTGCCGGGGAGCTTGTTTACCTCCGATCCTTCCAGGCTGGCTTTCTGGGACGGACTCTCAAGACCAGTGTTTTCTTCGGGATGGGAGGAGAGGGGAATTGGGAGGGGGAGCCTGAGCCCCAAGCCTGCTTTTTTTAAACTTCTGCCTCTCTCAGATCGTAAAGGCAGCGCTGCTTCATTGAGCCTTCCCGACGGTAAAACTGTTATCCGCGGTAGAAAATCGAATTAGTAGGATTAATTGTTTGTGGGATCAGTACAATGTAAAATGTCCTGAAACCACTGGTTGGCTGCGTGACCTGAGTAAGATTAACACCAATTAAGAGCGTTTGTGTTGTTGGAATCTGACAGTGCCATGGTCATCCCTGAAAATAACAGAATGTGTGGGTAGCTTGATAGGTCTGAAATAAGTTGTGTGAGGTATAGTTTTATCAGTTTAGAATTGTTCAAGGGCTGATAGGCTAGTTGGCTTGCTTTAATTTTGCTTGATTTGGGTGACTGATGAAATTAAATGTGAAATCTGATGACCGGCAGTCAGTCCTAGCACTCAATAAACAGCAGCTTTTTCTTTTTCCTACCTTCTGTACATATCTCAAAGAGAAGCATGGTCAACACCAAAGGTAGAATTTAACTTTGATTTGCATTTTGTACGGCTTTTAAAAAGTGTTACACCAATAAAATCAGGCCAATCTCAGTGTGATGTTCGGAAGTTATTTTAAATAACCCTCAAGATTTTCATTACAAAAAATATTGAAAAGGAAAAGAGAGCATGCTGGTCTCAGTGCATCTGCCAGGTTTGTTAAGATTATGACCATTCTGGTCACAGTATTACTGGTTAATTACATGGAATAATATTTTTCAGATCGTTAGCATAAATTCCTCTCTTAGCTATCTACGGACCTATCTTTATCATAATTACAAAAAAAAAAAAAGAAATCCTCCTGCTTCCACTTTCAAAGATCGATGTTTTCAAATGTTACATTGCTATGATACCATAATGGGTTGGCATGTGTCTTAGGTTTCCGAAAACAAAGTACAAAGTGAAAAAACAAAGAATGATTCATGTTGTATTTCAGTCCAAGATGCTTCTTCTCCAGCAGTGGAGAAGTACATTTACTTTATCCTCCTCCTTTAGAGTTAGCGGGTTTGTTTTATTTATATTAATTAGTCATTTTACAGTGTAATCGATTGGCTTTGGGAAACAGGGTACAGAAGTATATCGGCTCCCAAGATCCAGCCCCTCAGAGTGAGAAAGCATATGGCGAGGGTTGGCTGCCACACAGTGCACACTTCTCAGCACACTTAGAGAAGACCTGTAGAACGAGCCCCCTGCTTTAGAAAGGAAAGCCATGCAAATGAAAATGTATATAAATTGTTCTCCATTTGTTTTCAGCGCCAAATCTTAAAGGCAGACCACGCAAAAAGAAATCATGCCCACAGAGAAGAGATTCATTCAGTGGTGTTAAGGATTCCAACAATAATTCCGATGGCAAAGCCGTTGCCAAGGTACAGTCGGTCATTCACTCCATGGTTTTCATTTTGCTGCATCTTTTTTATTTTTTCCTTTTACCCTTTACCTCTCTGCTCCTATGTCTTTGTGGCAGTTTTCCATTCAGAACCTGACTTTGGTATTCAGAGCTTTTGCAGCCCTCGGCTGGGTCTGTGCCCTCGGCTTCTCCCACCTCCCCTCCCCCTGGAGGGTGGATGCAAGGAGTCACTGGCATTTTGATTAGTCAACAGAAAGACCTCCCACCTCCCAGCATGGCCTGTTGGGTAAAGGACAGATGATTAAGCGCCCACGTCATTCAGGCTGAGATTTCATAGTAGGTGACACAATGACATAGTTTACTATGTTTGTATCAAAAATAGACCGGCTGAGCCATCCTCTTTCTGAATGTGCTCATCTAAATATGTTTCAGAGATTAACAGAGGATGAAATTAGAAATGGCTAGAATTAGTCTTTTTGATTAGGCTTTTTTCAAAGTCACCTCTAAAGGAAATTAAAGATACACAGCAAGATATTTGTCTGTGTGTATATGCATATATATGTAATAAATAGACGCATGTATTTATATGTTTTAAGGATCTCTGTTAATACAAAATAAAAGTCCAAATTCTAGGCTACTTTTCTAGGACCCATCTTTTGCCTAAGCAGTCTTTGGAATCTTGAAAGTTCACGCCTGAAGAATTTAGCATCAGTTAGGGTGAAGTGTCACTTCATATTTTTAGACTTATCTTTTTTACTTTAGAGGGTCAAATTTCTGTGGTTCTGTTTACTGGGGGGTTGTGTTTGGGTGTTGTTTCTCTGCCAAAGACATCAGTAGTTCCTTTAGGATCCAAATTGAAGATGACATTTTGACTGACACATTTCCAGATCCAAGGACTAAACTTCTGAAAATGGGAGCATTTTCATTAGTGATGCATTCGAAAGGTTCCAGTGTAGAAAAGCATGAAGACTATAGAAACACATGAGTACGTGTTGCCAATCTGCTGTGTCTACTGCGTACTCATCTCCTTACCCCCAACCCCTATGTACTGAAGTAGATCCAAGAAATTCCAGTTCTATAAATCTTACCTTCAACTATGATTATTTTATCAGAAGGTTCTAAAGACCTTTTTTAGAATTTCTTCATGTCTTTCAAGACCACAGAGGGTTAAAAAGAAATCAACTAGTAGCAATGTGCATTTTCCATTTTCTGGTTAAAAACAAATCTGTCTTTCCTGAAGTTATTTCTGCTCTGTTCGTTTGACATCTGGGAGTAAGTACACATGGATACTGTGAAAAATATTTTCTAGTAAGTTGGACCTCTAAGCCCTAGAACTACATACCTAGGGCTCCAGCTTAGGTTGTCTTGAAGGATGTCACCAGAAACAGTTCACCCGGTGATGTGGTTTGCAGGCTGCTGCACGATACTACAGAGTGGAGTGAGAAGGTTTTAGGACCAGAGCACTCAGCAAAGCTTGTTCACCCAAGGCCTTGTTTTGGCAGTCTGCCCCATACTTTTATGGTGACATCATGTGTTTACTGCAGCATGTTCTGTACCTGAGCCCAGCAGGACGAAGTTCCTTCTCATGTCATTTGGAGTCACTTACCAAAGTATGCCTCTGGGACTTTTACACAACTCATAAAATCAATCTGAAAGAACAACAACTCCAATGGAAGGCAACTCAGGACTGACACTCAGACCCACTAAACTGAAGAGTCCGTTCTCCAGATGAGCTGTTTTTGATGGTCACTGAATTTTCTTCCCAAGAAAGGACAAAAGTCAAGCCTAGGTTTTTTAACTTACCTCTTCTACCCCAGTGCTGCCTTTCAGAATTTTCGCAAGGAAACAGATCATCCTTCCATTGTTAATGTTCAATGATGAATGGCATCGAGGGGGTGAATGGATGTCTTGCTGCAGTCAGCTCCTAGTGACGCTTCCCAGAGTCTTGGATTACAGCCCTAACCTAGCTCCTTCCGGAAGGTCTGGCAAGACCGCGTCCACGAGAAGGGAAAGCTTGTAGATAGGAAATATGGCAGGCTTGATTGTAGACACCAACAGACATTTATAAGATCCCCGCAAAATGAATAAGCTGAGTCTAGGACCAGGAAGGCCATGAAAAGGCATTTGGGTCTTAAAGTGGTCTTTTCTCATGAAACACAACAATAGAGAGTGTGCACTTGTGACCATCTGATCATTTGCCAAACTGAAAGTCACATCTTCAGTGTAGGTGAGCTGTTAGATTTTATGGCTTTTTTTTTTCAAAAGTACCTCCAAACAGAGCATTTCTAACTATGGATAAGTACCAACTTCCTGCAACCAAACACAGCGCAACTCTTAGAGTGAGAACTCATTGGCTTTGTTGTGTCCAGAACTGGAAAAACAAGTCGACTAATGTGCCTGTCACCGTCACAAGGTTGCACTCTGAGAATGATGGCATGGAAAACGTGCTTTGCATGACCCTGTTTTTTTAGGGAGGGAGAATTTCATGGCTTCCCAAAGACACCAAAAGATGCTGCTAGTTCTTTGGATGTGGTGAAAGCATCCAGGCCACACCCTGCCATGTCCCTGCTATTTCTTACAGCAGCAGGTCTGGGGTCCAAGCTTGTTCATAGGGTGGCCAATAAATAGCAAAGACGTCTTCTTGGCCTAGGTCTTGAATGAAAGGCCTATATTGAAAGAAGGCAAGTGACTTCACACAACCCGTAAGCATTTTGCAAAAGCCAGGCGTGTATAACAGGTGGTTCGTATTCCAAAAGGAACATAAAAAATGGAAACCATGATGTGCAATGTATTCTTGTTTTTAATTCATATACTCTGAATATTTCCTAAACATTATTCTTCCAATATTTTCCAGCTCATTTGGTCCTCAGAATACCTCTGGGGATTATCTTTTCCACTTTACTGAGCAAGAAACTGAGGGTCACCTAGCAAGTCAGTGACCAAACAGAGATCAGAATTCTAGCTTCTTTATTGCTGGTTCAGTACATCTTACTGCCCCTTTGCAGGCTAGATTAGTTATAACTCAATCCCGTGAAAGGATGTGGTTAATATCAAATAGGTGATGGTTCAGTGAAAGCGTTAAATGTGAATTCTTTAATTAGCACTTCCTCAGTCACCTTGGATGTAACTGTTCTACGGAAACCTCAGAGCTCTTACGGTGAACTTAACAGATGTGTTGTTCAGGTCTGGGGGGCGGGAGAGGAAGAGGGGTCAGAAGCTCTAGTGACTGACTGTTACCCCAAAAAGGTTTGGCTTTCTCGAGGTCATCAGGAAGTCTAGCTTTCGTTTTGTTAACACCTGCACTATAGTAATTCAGCAGATTTGTGGAAAGAGTTCCCAAAAAACGCTGAGAATGTTTTGAGTAATGTGAAAAATATATGCAAAAGACCTTGACCTGGCTCTACCCATAAACAGAATAATACCCTAAAGAGCTCATTTGTGTTCACTCTTCAGCTGTATCAAGCTAGTCTGAGAAAGGAGACCACTGCTCACTCCTTACCAGGCACCTGCTCTCCCCAGGAGCAGTCTACTCCAATAGCGGCAGTGGTTTTGACCTAATAACAATAGGCAATTTCTCCATTATTGCTGCAAGTTACTTACCAGAGCCTCAGGCTCTTTGATACACAAACCTTAAATCTACTCCTGTTTGTGAGTCCAGCAGACCCAGGTTCTAAACCCAGATTTAGCGCTGTGCTTCAACATCCTCAACTCTAAAACGGGGCTAATTACTTCTCTTTAGGAATTCTTGTGAATGCTAAAATAGAACTGGTGAAGCCTAGGGCATGGTATCTAATTCACTGCAGGGGCTGTCAATCCATATGGGTTTCCTTCCCTTTGTTTAATATACATAGAAGGAATAGAGTTGTTCTCTGATACCTTGAAAATCACCTAGGTTTATCTTTTTTGTCCTCGTTGTATAAATCACATTTCTAAGCTGTGGGCTTCCCAATGCCTAGAACTTACTTAAGATATGATTTTAATTGGGAATCTTTTGCTACCAAGTTAATCTGTTTAAAAGGATCAGGAAAGTATAGTGTTCAAAAACACAAGCCCTAGAATTGGACGATCTGGGTCCACATCCCAGATGCCCCACTTAGTAACTCGGTGAACTTGTACATGTTATTCAGCTTCTCTGGAACTCAGTTTCCTCACCTCTAAAGGAGAGTCAGAATCTCCTTTATTAGGACTGTGAGCATGAAATAATACCTGTAAAGTGCCGAGGATTGAGCCTGACCACATAGTAATCGCTCCAAGAAGGACCTAGGGTAATGTAGATTAAAACTGCAGTGATTTTATGATTTTTAAAAAGCCATTAGGTTATGGATTTCTTCAGAACTTACACCCAACAGTCTGAAATCTGGCAGTGAAAAATGGTGACAACACACAGTTTCATGGTCGGTTCGCTTTAACATAATGTTCCAATGTGCTAACGTTTGAACATTTTATAAATCAAAAAATCTACATGGACAAATGTTTTAATCCCATCTCCACAGCCCCTTAAAAATTAAAATCTTATCTGGAGGCCTGGTTGAACGAGTTGTGGAAGAAATTTTATTTTTCCAGGACCGGTCTAGAGATATTAAACAAGTGTGTTCGCTTGGGAGAACAAGCAATAAAGAAAAACCCTTACAGAAGATACAGTTCCCTTTAATAAATAAGTAACATCTTTTATGTTCTTAGCACTTAGGAAAGAGGATTTGCAGGGAAAGAGTAAGAGGGATCACAAATCTATGATGGAAAGCATTGTCGAATATGTGGGGCCTTTTTGTTCATCACAGCCTCCAATATTTGCCCTCATTCTCTCCCGATGGGAGACACGGGGATGTAAAGAATATTGGAATGTACACATTCCCCGTGGGCTCTCTTGAACTCCAAGTCTGACCCTTTGTACTTCCCCCTTTTACAATTAAAATAGCTCAGCAACTTAGCGTTATATTTAACAACCATCAAAGGTCTCTTGCAGAACATGCCAGCCAGCGAGGAGAGAGCATTAGGTTAGCAGCTCGAGAACTGAGTCCCATATTTGCCTGCGTGGAAACATCTGGGCCGTTTACCCCCATTTATTTTTGAATCGTGGAGCTTTTCACGAACTCGCCTTGAGTTTTTAGCTGACCTCCTCTCTTTCTTGTAGCAAGTTAACATCTCTTAGTATGTTCCCAGAGCTGATCGAAAAGCAGCCCTCGTTAATCGTGGGGTTTTGCTTTCCTCCTGAGAGAGTATTGGGCATCTCCGTCAGGTGACAGCAGCAGAGACGTTGTTGGTTGATGGGTGCCAGCACCTCCTGGTATTGCCATTTGTTAGAGATCGCCGGAGAGCGTATTACCGAGATGAGTTTCTTTTGAAGAAATAAGCTTGCCTGTCATTATGATACAAAATGCAAAATTAGGAGGCCATTAAGAAGGCAAAGATTTGTCTAAAGGCATTAACTGATGGTGGGATTAGGAAAAATTAAGGGCAGAAGAATGGATCCAACTGGATGTGAACACTGTTGCTTTCACATGGAGGTCTAAATGGGGTTTGGCAAGCTATGGCGGCCTGTTTCTATAAATAAAGTTTTATGGGCGCACAGCCACATATTGTCTCTGTGCAGGACCACAGCCCATGCTGAGTAGTTCCAACAAGGGACTGTGTGGCTCAAAAGCCTACAGTTGTTACTGTCTGGCCCTTGACAGAAAATATGCTAACTCCTGTTATATAAGACAATTCCTGTTTAGTGATGCCTCTAAAAAATTATTTCAGGTTAGGGGTAATTTGCTTTACTGGTTCACCCTTCCCGCTCGGCGCAGGGTGTCACCAGCCTCACCTTTGTCAGCATCCCAGGACTGTGCCTGATTTGATGTGGCATATTTTTTTCTTCTAGGTGAAATGTGAGGCCAGGTCAGCCTTGACCAAGCCGAAGAATAACCATAATAACTGTAAAAAAATCCCAAATGAAGAAAAACCAAAGGTTGCCATTGGCGAAGAGTGCAGGGCAGATGAGCAGGCTTTCCTGGTGGCACTTTATAAATACATGAAAGAAAGGAAAACGCCAATAGAACGAATACCCTATCTAGGTTTCAAACAGAGTAAGTATACTTGTTTTCATTTCTGAAATACCAAAACTGCTCAGATTCTTTGAATTTGAAAAAAAAATTTTTTCTAAGAGATGATGTTGAAATCCTCATTTGGATATGGTGCCCTGTGTTTATGCTAAAGTTACAAATTGTCCAAACCAGGCATTTCCCCCCCCCCTGCCTCTTTCCGCTACATTGTTCCCTTCTGGGGCAGTTGCAGTGAGATATTTATAGGTTTGAATCCACTGATTATGACTGGAAATAGACATGTTGAAAGTTTCTCATTTTCTGTTTTGTCAATCTCGAGTGCCTGGAACGCCTTTCTTCTGAGATAATAATATGACGTAGCTTTATCAGACACAGATGTTGCCTGCGAAAAAAAACAGCTTTTGAAAGGAGGACATTTAAAAGGTGGACAAAACAGCCACAAAGAGAAAACATATTTCCTAAGCCCCAAATTTGTTAGCGCGATATCAAAAATCGGGCTTCAGAGGAAACAAGTACACAGATTTGAACAGAGGCCCTATTTTGAATTACTTTGACATGCACATTTAAGTGCCATAATGTATTTGTAAGTAGAACAGGAACTTGCAGCTGAGCAGAATTCCATAAAAAAAAAAAAGAAGAAGAAGAAACCCAGATCCTTTCCTAATTTCGCAACTGAATATATATACATTTTGCCTGTCTGGATGGATTTAGGGGCACACAATGAGCCCCTGGCTTGAAATATTATTTTCCCCAAATATATCTTCCTAGTTTAAAAAAACCATGTGTCATTTTGATGAGGAATGTCAAACCTGTGTGTTTTACATAACAATTTACATACCTAATAGCAATTGGCACTGATTGCAACAGAACACTTGCAGCCATTATAAACTTATATAACTACGACGAATGATTACAATGTTTGTCTGAAAACCGGTTGCTTGAAATAGAAGTAAAATTAATGTACTATGAACAGCTTTGTTGCATTATGCATTGGTTCAGATTAAATCAAGGCCCAGGCAGGGCTCTTGATAGCTTTGAAATAGTACAAGGTTCAATGAGGCTTTTCAAACGTGTTGTGTCTAAGAGCCTTTTTTTTTTTTTTTCATCATTTTCATTTTATTCTTCATTTCCCTTGCCAAGGGATTACTTGAAGTTCAATTTTCCCCCCTTGTAAAAGAAGCAAATCCAGAACCATTCCATTCCATGGTATTTGGTGCAAATGAACAGAGTTGCCAGCAACTTGGCATAATTGTTTAACAGCATAAACACAGGCAAACCCTGCAAGGAAAAACCTATTAAAAAAAATTAATATATATATATATATGCAACAGCACACAGATAAGTTAGGGAACTAAGAGGACACAGCACTCAATTCTTCTGTGAACGAGTATCTTTCACAACCCCTTTTGATCTGTTGCGTTACTGCCATCTCACATTTGAAATAAGTATTTTTCTACTCATTGGAAGTTACCACGTGTTAGTGAAATAAGGTAGGAGGCTTAATGTAGTGCTGCCATCAGACATTCTATTATGAAGGTAATCATATATTAAAGTGACTTATTTATTATCATGGGGAGTTCTTTTCTGAGGGAAGCCTTATATATTACCATTTAATCAATGGCTCCTTTCTAAGGGTTGAGCTAGACCAACCCCAATTTTGAATTCACTCACTTTTTCCCAAAGAAAAAGTCTTGCTTAGCTTTTCTTGCTCTGCTGATGGCAACAGAACTAAAATTGTGTTGTCCTTTACTCTAAAAGTAGAATCATTTCCGTAGTTTTGTGACTGTTTCTTAAGAAATACTTCAAGTAGTAATATATCCTGTTGTTGAATGTCCTTTGGCAAATTGTTTCCTAAGAACGTAGTTCTCTGGGGTACGTTAGTATTTCTTTTTTTCTCTTTCTCATTGAAAAAACAAAATGTTTTAATTGACATTTCTTGGAAATATGTTAATGCAATGCTTATCTAAATACTTATTGTCCCTCTAACAGTTAACCTTTGGACTATGTTTCAAGCTGCTCAAAAACTGGGAGGATATGAAACAGTAAGTGTTTAAGCAACTTAAATGAAATCATTTTGCAATCTAACTTTTCCCCCTCTTTGACCAAAATGGAGAAATGTAAAAGCAAACCATCATTGACTGCCTTTCCAAATGGCTCTACACTTTTGGAGGTTTATTGGAAGTGGTCCCAATTAGTTCCAGGTTTGGCAAAATTGTAAACTTGTCGTAAAAACTACAAGTGGAAAACATATGTAACTCTCCCCTGTCAGGGAAATTAGTTGGGTCTGTAATTTTTTACCATGTTGAGAAAGGGCTATTATTGTACAACAAGCCAAGATTGCATAAAAGAAATTTCCCTTGGCAACATACCTGACATCTGTTCATGTCTAATATGGGAAATGTATTAAAGGCTTTCAAAAGTAATCAGTATTGGCCATTAAGGAATAGAATGCAGCAGAATCTCTTCTCATTCTAGGGCAAAAAGCTTTATTAGACAAGGGTCAGTGGCCCATAAACAGGAAGTTATCAAACTTATTCAGAACAGGCTCTGACACTCTTTATCAGCTAATTCTAACAGACAGGAATGAGTTATTTTTAGCCCACAGGAAAATTTGATGGCCAGGGATTTTAACAGCATGTATTTCAAACCAGTGAAACGTTAGAGCAACAAACTAAGATTAAAATCTTGAAATGAGAAGAAAGAGCAGCATTAATATCACACACTGAGATAACATCTATAATAAAATCAATTGACATAGGACAATGTCATCATTGGAAATATTTTCTCCTCTACACAATGATCAGATTAAGTTGTGCCGTTTCTTCTGCAATTGAATAAGAAATTATTTTTTTTTCTTTTCCTTAAAAAAAGTATTCTGGGATACCTCTCTACTGTCGTAAAATGACAGTAAGAGACACAAAGTCAAGAAAATGAAATTCGTTTTAGCCCAAACTTAATAACCAGTGTTTCTTGCCAGATAAAGCATATTGTTCCACAGACTAATATAATGGCTTAATGTCAGGGGCTTGGAATGGGGAAAAGGTGGCAAGCCTGATATGATTCAGATAATCTGGTATTTACCATAGAGATACCTACTATGACTAAAAAGTATTTTCTATGAGTCTTTGTATATGCAAAATGTTTGTTTTATGTATAGGGTTTGTGTATCTATTTATAAAAGGAATGCAGTATTTATATATGAGCTACATAGAAAATGTAGGTATGAATAGACAAGGATATACTTGAACTATTTGTTTTATCAAGCATCCAATATAAAAATAATGTAATTTTTCACTTGGTTGGGTCTGTTGATAGGACCAGGAGATCAACTCCTTGCTATTGTAGCTTCAGAGTATTGCAAAACCTTGAGCTAATAATAGTCTTCATCCATGTCAAAAAGATGATAACTTATTCAGGGTCAGTCTCATAAATTTCAGAGTCAAGCCCATAACCCCGACTTTTATTGTTAAAAATGGGAATATACATTTTTATGAACTGTGACTATAGGTATTTTCATGATATTGCACAACATAATGAGCTGTCTTTTTAAACCAGGAAACCTCTTGTTGTTCACTGATAGGAAGAGTGCCAGCATATTTCACAGAATCAGTTTTTCCTGCTTTTCTATCTTTTGTAGCCTTCCAAGGGTTTTTGTTTTGCTTTACCCCATGCAAATGGCAAAATAGTATAGGATGTGCAGGAGAAACTTCTGATGGGTTTCGGGTCATATGCGGCCCTTTTTGAAAAGTGGTAGCTCTCCTTTTTTGTTGAATGGATAAATAAATGACCACACACTTACTGAGTACCTCGTGTATCCCAGGTATTAGGTCAGGCACTGTGCAATCTACAGAAATATCTAGGGCATTGGTGCTGGTCCTTCAGTTATTCATCATCCAAGAGAGTGGTAATTATAATGATAATACAAGGTGGAAAAATATCAGTACCCTACACAGGTAAAGTACTTCCCTATTTAGAAGTGAGGCAAGGAAGGCTCTATGGCTTTGATGCCATTTGAGCAGAATCTTGGGGAATGGGTGGGATTTAGACATGGACGAGAAAAGCATATGGTGGGGGATGGTGAGCCATGTGGAGGTGAAAATGAAGTTGGGCAAAGGGAGTTTAAAGCAGAATGACTGGGGGGCTGAGGTAGGCAACCTTGAGCAGGAGTCTTCAGAGAGAGAGATGGAAAGATGAGGCCAAGTGAGGATGGATCTTCGGAGCTGGGCCTCAGAGTTATTCAATGGGCAGTGGGGGCCTTGGGTGGTTGATAACCTGCAAAGAGTTGTGTTTGTCTGCCTTCAGGGTTTATGTATGGAATGATGTGGAGAAACGCTGGGGCAGGGGAATATTGAAAGCCAGATTGGCATTTTTCTCCCATCTGGCCATGAGCTTCATAACTCTTCAGCCAAACCACAGAGAGAACTGGGGCTCTTTTGAAACTTCCTCCTTTTTTTTCACTTCCCCTTCAACTCCCTCATTTCATGGCACCACTGCTGTTCTTCAGAGAACCCTAAGTCTTTTTTGTCTCTCTCCTTTCGGGCGGTGGCGCTATATAGGCATCTTAATAGCAAATCCTCATTGGGGTCAGAAGCCCATTGGTGGGGTGGAGTTTTATTTATTTATTTATTTATTTATTTTTTGGTGGGGTGGAGTTTTGTTTGATTGAAAGAGTTTTTTTTAAGAACTTTTTCCCTTATTTTTAGAAATGCCTTTAAAACGATCCTCTTGGCCTTACCGTAGGCACTTAAATCTGCCACCCCACATTTTACCTGTAAGCTTTTGAACCTCCTAGGTACAGACACATTTTCTCTTAGTGTATTTTGACTAATAAAACTCTGAGATGTTCAATGAGGATCAGTTTTAAAGTCAGTCCAGGAGATGAACAAATATCCAAACTCTGAACACTTAAGTTGTCATCGTGAAGGTATCAGAGGACACTGACTTGTGAGATTATCTGGTATCAGAAGCAAGTTCAGGCTTGTAATCATGTACAGCTCAAAAGGATCTTGGGCTCAAGTTTTCAGTGGAGATCTTTAAAGAACATGTGGTTGTCGAGGCCTCACCCCAAGATATTTACTCTATGGTGAGGGCTGGGTGGATAATCTGAGAATCCTTTTTTAAGATGTTTTTTAAACTACCCAGGTGATGTTAATCCAAACATTGTTAGCAGTGATTATCAACACTTAGCTTACTGGCTTCCAGGGCTTCTGGCTCCAAAATGTGACCCCATCTAAGTCAGGAATTAAAGATTAGAAGTTGTCTTCATGTTGTTACTCTATAAACATGCCAGAATACTAACATTTCCTGTCTAAATAGCAGTACAAAGTTTCCGAGTAGTATTTTTCCATTTGGTAATGTGGTAATCTAAGTTACAAGAGCAGACATTATTTTTCTTTGGGAGTCAGTAAGCTATTTTCATTTTGAAAGAGGGTAAGAAACATTTGTATCTTCCCTTTGAATTGGCCTTTGTGTCCTAAAGATCGCTTGCCCTGTTGTAGGCCAAAGCCTCATTTTACAAATGAGAAAACAGGCGCAGAGAGATTAAAATGATTTGCTGAGGTCATCATGGCATTCTTCAAATTCTGACTTGCTGAGAATTTTGTGTACAGTTGTCTCAATTGCCATACATCATTGGAAGGAAAGCCATCCTAAATGATCATTCTTTGTGCCTTCTGTTCTCAGAAATCTCTTACATATCTATAATAGTATCTACATATTTTTAGATGAAGTTTTAGAAAAAAGGGCTTAGAACCTACCCTTCGGTAGAAGCGTCTTTCAGTCAGTTGTGGTTTGTGTGTGTGTGTGCCTGGTGTGAACCTTACCGTATATCCTAATTACTAGCTGAGATTTTATCGAACTCTTGAGGAAAATGTGTGAACGTAGTAGGCCGGTCAAGGAGCCTCAAAGAGACGCGGTGTCAAATCTGTAGATTTATCACTTCTGTTGTTAACTTGTCATTGAATAAAGACATCTCTCTGGAATCCCTTCTGGTTAGAAAAAGAGGCCATCTCAATTGGCTTGTTTTTGTTTGTGGTTATAAATGATTCCAAACCTTCTGGTTTGAATTGTGGATTATGGATTATTTCATTTCAGTCCTTCACAACCTCAAATTGATTTAAAAAAGAAAAAGAAAAAGAGAGGAGCAAAGTTTTATTTTAAGCCTTTATAGCTTTCAACAAATAGCTATATAACATTCTCTTGGTCTCCTCTGCCTTTGTTGGAAATGCTTATGGCATCACTCATCCTTAGGTTTGGAGATCATAAATGTATTGAATGGATTTGATTTCTTGAAAAAACAGGATCCTGGCATTCTGATCGGTTGATGGTGAAGATCCTTTCCTTGCAGTCATATATCCAACTTTTCCTTCCAAACCTCAGAATGTGGGTCACCTGTAGTTGAGGAAGCAGAATTGAATAAAGCTTTGCCCGATGAGCTAAAGAGGACTTCACTCCTGTGTCTGGTGAAGCCATTAAAGCTTCCAGAATAGCTTGGGATATTACTGGGATGCAGAAGCCTGAGCATGGTTTGCTGAAGTGATTTCCATTTGGCTAATCATTTGATGGCAAGCCAGAGGCAGTATTTGGAGAGAAGGTAGAGTAGGGAAATGGGTCTTGAATAGATCTTATCCTAGAGGCAGAGGATGGTACACAATAGTGCCTTCTAAGAAAGTCAGCTTACAGCCTCCTCTCGTCCCACGGGTGAAACAGGAACATTATTTTTCATCTCGGAAAAGAAGGCAGTTGTCTTTTTGCTGGATGGGTTAGACTTTGACATAAAATTCTGGCTTTGACATAAAATTTTGGCTTTGACATTGTTTTCAAGACTTTCTCTGAATCTAACTCTAGTTCTTTGGACAGACAAAACCTCTTGTTTAATTCAAAATTCTCAAGGCCAAAGATGATGTCATGTAGTTTTGAAAGGCTCCGGTTCCTGGAGTACTACCAGGAAAAAAAAGTCATCTTCCTTGAATTCAGTCTGCCCTCAAGGTGTCCTCAGAAAGAAGCTATTTCTCAGCGAAACTTGGGCAGCACCACTTGCAGACAAATCTTCCTCTGGACTTTGTATTTCCTACACATTTTTATGCCATAGGGAGAACATGAGTCCTAAAAGATATTGGACTGCTATTTCCTCACCAGACCACAAAAATACCAGGATTATTTCATCTCTGCAATCTCAAAGGTAAAGAAATCAAAGCTCCAAGATAATGTCTTGGATTAAAATAGTGGTTTTCTGCTTTTTATATATTTTTAATGTGCTGCACAATTTCCTCAAAGTTATGGAAGAGACAAATTCCTTTCTCACTTACTGGACCCGTTTTCTTAGTGGAGATGAGAATGTGTGGAAAGTTGCCCTTAAAACGATTGCTGAAGAGCACAGTAAGAAAACCACTGTAATTTTTAAGTAATGAGAATAATAGGTGTGAAGTGCTTTTCCGAGTGCCCATAGTAGATAAAGAAGTAACATTCAGTAAAGAAGCATTATTCAAAAAAGTCTCTTCAAAGTGAGGTTAAATTATGCATGCATCCAGATTGGTTTATTTATTTCACTTAGGTGTGCTCTGCTCAGTTTTTTCATTTTGATTTATAGTTAATTGTATAGGTTTATGCTTCTCCCTAAATTATGTACCCTAAAAAGTAGGAAAGCCTCTTTCTTTTCATATCTTCCCATTTTCCACCCTTCCCTCCATGCTTCCAGCTTCCAAAAAATACATGAACTTCCACCTTTCTAGGCAAATACTTAAATAGACATGACTAGGTCATACTGGTGCATATTGGTACCAAATTAAGGGAATGTGGGCGTGTGAGGCACAGGGCATGAACCAGGGTAAATTGCTGTGCCCTTTCCCTCTACCTATTAGGATCTGAGACCCATTGTAGGCTTGGGGAATGGGAGGGTTTAGGCATTTCATTCTCTAGAGCCCATGGTCAGGGTTTGAATTAAAAGTCCATCCGGAGATATGGGACGTAGACCCAGGAGAACTGCACACTTAAAAGCATTTGGCATTTGGAAAGAGGACGTTTTATGACTTTCCTGTGGAAAGAAAATATCTCAAAATGTCCTGATTCATCTCTTCCACCCAGTGGAAACTTGATGCACAGAAAGACCACTTCATCAAAGACCCTGCCCTTTCTTCGCTCCATATAAACCCACCCTGAAAAAAAATCTGTGTTTAAACACTAGAACCCTAGCAGGGGGCTAACACAAGCCCCCAGCCAGCCACACACAGCTTGTTAATGCTGAATGGTGCTTGGTGCTGGCTTCCTGCCTCCCAGTTTCAGTCCTAGTGTGAGGAAGATTTTCTTTTCCCTTTTGATAATTCATTAATCTGATGTTCTGTCATTTTTTGGATGGGCGCGTGTTTAAGAGGCCACTCCTTAGTCTAGAATGTAGATTGTGGGAGGGGGCACATGGTCTATTTACTCACATTGAGTGACCCTGTCAGAAGTGGGCTCTCTACGTCATTGCATTTTTCACAGTCTGTTAGTATTTTCTTTATGCATTTCTTCACTTGTTTACTTTTGGATTCACCCACTGAACTGCATTCTTCTTGGGATTGGGTCTGTTCTTCCCTGTTGTATCCCAAGCTGGATCCCAGCAAAATATCTGACAAAGGGGGGTGGTCCAGAAATTTGGGGCAAGTGAACGGATGAGTGAATGTATGAATTCCGTCATAATTGGGGCTCATCGTTGACTCAGAGGTGAACCTAATAGAGAACCTCTGTGCTGACTAGAGGCACAGGCGACCAAAGTGGAAGGGACCATAGTTTTACTTTATTCTCTTAAAAGAATAAAATCTCAGCGCCCTGTAAACCCAACCTGTGCCACTTATATTATGGCTGAACTCTTAGCTATAATATTTCTCCCCTGAGGAAAGATCTAAAGCTAACCATTGACAACCCGTAGTGGAAGTTGTGGTGCCCACAGCCTGCTGCCTCATTTTAAGGAAAACATCCTGGAATTGAGTCATATCCCTGCTACATCTGAAGTAAGGACTACTTAGATGTAGTGGGAAGAAGCTTGCTGTTGGGACCATAAAGCATCAGTATGGGTGCTGGCTGTGCCGCTCTGCTACTGTGTGTCATTGGGCAAGTTACATACCCTCTCTGAGTCTCACTTCCTTCATGTGAATGAACTTCCTAAATCCTGCCTCACTGGCTTATGGGATGAGTAAATAAAACCAGGGATGCGAAAATCTTTATGAAATTTAAAATACCATGCACACGAGAGGTGCAAGAAAGGCGAGGGATGGTTTCTTCAGAAGGGATTGCAGGGGAATGTATGAGCTGTTTTCTGGCGCTGCTGGGCTCCCAAGGGTTCCCCTGGGTTAGAGGAATATGGAGGTGTGTTGCAAGGGGCCTCAGTATTCCAAGGGCATTGAGGAATGATATGGACACTTGGGAATGGGATCCTGTTTTATCTTGCTTTGATGCACAACCATCTTGAATAGATCAACCTGAGAATTACATTATTTAAAAGGTAGGAGGGAGGGAGATTATAAGACAATTATCAAAATATATGTCTTGAGGGTTTTTGAAGGGGAGTTGAAAGCATTTATTATCATCTAAACCAAGCTACAAATAAAGGAGAATTTTTCTTTGTTATACCTTCTAGTACCTGTAGGAGGTGGTTCTTTCTAAGGAGAACTGTCGAAACAAACTGGTTCAAGAATGTTTCATGGGGAATTGAACAGTGCAAAACTAACGTTGTCTCTAGGTCCTGGTTGGACCTGTTGAGAAGGATTTATGAGAATGAAGGGGTTCTTTTCATTTAAACTGGAAAAGATACCCTTTACCCTATAATATTTAACCAGCCATCTCCTTTTCCTGGGGTTACAGTTAGCGTCTGGTTGCATATTGAGTTGTGTGTTTGTATGTGTGTGTTTTCCCTGATTGCAGCTCTTAGCCCTTTGGTGAACTCTCTTGGCAGCTCTGTGGGTATCTCTCAAAGGAGGCCTCCTGCTTTGATTGTATTAAATGCCGTGTCACCTTTGCCATACCCTGTCCCCTACACATTCCATCAACAGTGTTTTCCTGTAACCCTGTTTAGAAACATTCATAAGGACCCCAGCACTTGTTGTCTTCTTAGTTTCAAGGAAACACTAGACTTGCTTAGATGTAGTTAAGTGACGTGGTTTCTCCAAATTAATCGTTTGCCAGATCTTGCATCTGTTATTTTGTAGAATCTTAATTTATGTGCAAAAATAAAATTAAAGAAAAAATAAATAAGATGAGACCATAGTCTGCAGTTGAGTATATCGCAAGCAGTTTATTTAGTTCACCCAGCTCAATATATATTCATAGTTTGCATTTTAGCTTTGGAATATGTTAGTTATCATAGGATTGATCAATATCCCATTTTTCTGACCTAAGTGAATAAAAATAAACAGCTTGTAACATATACAGTTTCAGATTTTCATTTTGTTTCGGTGGTTAGAGGAGTTGGCATAAAAATATAGCCTGAGATGACTTCGAATTCCACAACCAATTTGATCTTTTTAGTTTATTTTCACAGTAGTTTTATTTAATTTTTTAAGTAGTCAGCATATTGCGTAGTTCAAAAATCAGAAGGTACAAGAGCATGTTTGGTGAAAAGTCTCACTCTTCATCTGTGACCCTGGCTCCCAGTGACTGCACCCCTTGGGCAACCAGTGTTAATTCAGACTCATTTACACCAACGAGCTAAGATATTGTTTGGCTAAAATCTGGTTTTATTTTGATGCTTTATTATATGACATAAAGAAACAAGATATGAGTTTGGCACCTTCCGGGAAAATGACTACATGCATATCCAGGGAGATGTCGTAGATGAAAATGCAGTAAGGGTGACAAAATTTGGAGCCAAAAATACAATTCCATTTTTGTTGTGAAGTACATCGTAAAGGCTAAAAGTGAATTCTCGCTATAAAACCCTATGTCTCCCCGTATACTCATACAGACTTCTCTGTTTCTGGGTCTCCAGAACAGACTGTTCTCTTCTGATTGTTACATATATATTGAAACTTGGTACTGCGCGTCTCTTACAATGCAAAATTTAACTTCCGGTTGCCATTTTTGCAGATCACAGCCCGCCGCCAATGGAAGCATATTTATGATGAATTAGGCGGTAACCCTGGGAGCACTAGTGCTGCCACTTGTACTCGAAGACATTATGAAAGGTAAGACACTTTCCTTGGAAAGCCCTTGCCTAATTAAAAGCGTGTTAATTGGAAGATGGCCGGTCAAGGAAAAGCAACTGAAGAAATCTAAAGGACCTTTTAGGAAACGTAGAAAATAATCCCTCGGACATTTCACTTTGCATACCTCCTTGTGCGTTTTGAGGGAACACAGCTTTCCTCGGTTACGGCGACTAAACTTACATGTTCTTTTAGTTTGGTTTTGTCCTGTGAACACCAGCCCGGCAATGCCTCCCCCACCCCTCCCCAACAAGGATAGATTAATCAGTGTGTTCTCTGTAGGCCCATTTATGTGATAACCTTTGGCTTCTGGAAGAAGGTCGGTTGTACTTTTATTTGTACTGCATTTAATTCCAAGCCTCCTAGTACTTAGAATCACATAGTAAATTGAGTTGAGTTCAGTAACCCATGAAAAATTTCCATAAAATATTCCCACGAGATTGCCTTACTTGACAGTGTTATGTTCAGAAGATTTTTTTAACAACATTATTTATTGTGAAATATAACATAGATACAGAAAAGTGATAAATTTCAAAGTACAGTTTAACAAGTGGTTATAGAGCAAATTTCAAAGTATAGCATGGGTTACTGTTCCACAACGTTCAGGTGTTTTCTTCTAGCTGTTCTAATACACTAGAAACTAAAAAGAAATATCTGCACAACGATTCGATATCCATAATCCTTGGTTAAATCCTAACTTCTCTGTTACAACTCCTCCCTCTCATTTGATCATTCTCTCAGTCTTCAGGGATATTTGGGCAATGACCATTCTAACGTTTTCATGTAAAAAGCATGTCTACGTTGTATTCTAAGGTATGCAGCTGGTTAATGTTCTGGGAGAGGCTGGTGCTTCTTAGTTTCAAGGCTTATCTGGCCTAGGGACAATCTGGAGTTTTTCACTTTCTGAAAAATAAACCTCCTAAGTAAAACTCCTGTAGAATCTTAGATAGAGTCCTTAGTTTTCTGTAGGGTTTTCAAGAATACTATTGTTTGTGGCTTAGCATACCGTGGCAATTTTTAACATCTGGCAGAAGCTGGCACAAGAGTAACCTCCAGAATGACCTCTCAACTCTATTTAAAATCTTTTAGCCACTGTACAGAAGATTTTTTTTTAATTAATGTAGAATTTCAAGCATTACTCTTCATTGCAACGTTTTCTCATTTTTTAAAAAAATGTGTTCTTTCCCTCAGTATTTAATACAAAAGCCCATGTCCCCGCCACCCTTCTCCTCCCCATCCTCCTAGCATATATCAGCTACACCACTGAAGCCCTAATACAAAATAGCCCTGATCTCTCAGGAGAGTTTTGTAAATAACATCCAAGGATTCCATGGTACTTTTGACTTTGACTTGTGAGTCGAGTCTTTAATTAGAGCATTTTCATTAGAAACACTCTCTCCACTTTCAAGTATCCACTGTTCTGATGGTGACCATCCCTTAAATCCATGTGCAGATGTCCCCAGCACCTAAACCGTCAGACTTAAAGGACCACATAGTGATTAAACTTTGAAAAAGGAGTCTATCTTAGCTGTTTATAAGCTAAGTTCAGCTAGTTAAAGAATTAAAATGTTAATCAAACTGATTATAAAGAATCAAGTGACCAAAAAATAATCAGGGAATGTTTGGGAGTTGGGAAGGATTGGATCTAATATTATTGAGCGTGTGTGTCCGTCTGTGTGAGGTTTAATTTACCCAAGCAGTTGTGTGTGTAAAAATAGCCTCTGTCTTAAATTAAATGCAGAGATACATGCTTATGGAGACTGCATACTTTGTCTCATAATTCACCTCTTTCTGGAGTGGTAGAAGCCCAAATGTCTTCAGTCAGTCAAGTTGGAAAATTCTAGTAGAGGAACCACAACCCTTATTAATGAAGTAACATTGTTAAAGATTTTTTGAAATTGTTTTTTTTCTCCACATTCTTTGGAACAGACTGGAAATTTCATGGTTTGGTCCCATGCTGGATGGAAATGTTTGTAGAGCTATGCCCCTCACTCTTCCAGATCTGTAATTTGTTTGACCAGTGTGTCAGTCAGGGCCCAGTGAGGAAAACAGAAACCCACTAGGTGTTTCAACAGAGAGAATTCACTAGAGGGAATTGGTTAGAAGGGTGTTGGTGTGATTAACACAGAGGTAATAATTGCAGGTTCGTTGGGGCTGAGTGAGTAGAGAGAAGAAGTTGGGATATCACAACCCAGATATCCTGAGAGTGGGCATCACAGACCTGCAAAGGGGGGCTGCCCAACTGATGTTGGTCTGCAGGAGCTCCGAGGGGAAGCCCTGGGGAGCAGGGCCCAGGCTGAAGGAGGCAGTACCTCTGGCTGGTACCACACCTCACAGCAGGCTCATTGAACCTGTTTGGGAATTCTTGAAAGAAGCTCGAGTCAGAACCAATTGCTGTTACGAAGTTATTGGTCAGGGTAAAATTGACAGGAACAACAAGTGAACAGAAAAAGGGTAAGTCCCTTTTCCCCTTCCCTTGCCTTCCAGTGCCCCCTATTTGCAAACTCTAATAGGAACACAGCTGACCAAGAGACATGAAATTTGCAAAATCCTAGCCCCTGAACTCCAAACAGAGTCCAGCAGGCTTGATTTAAAGCTGAGACAATCCGACATGGAACATATATGTGCTTATACCATTGGCCTTGCAGGGTCTGGGGCCCAGGTTAGAGACGGTTGTTCCAGGGTGGGTGGCAAAGTCCTTAGCCCCTTTTGTGGCATTTTCTCTCTTTTCTGTCCCCACCTATACTCCTCTCACATTGTCGTAATCAGATGCAAGGTGTGTCGTGAGTAATTATTCATTAATAAGGGTTAACATACTGAAGTGTGCAGGTGATTGGTTTATTTTTGAAATCAGACTGTACTTATCATAATGCCACCCTCACACATTTGAACCAATCTTGATCTCTGAGGAATCACCCATGATCCTACACAGTGCGTGTTGTGGTCAGAGAAAGCCTAGGAACCCCTGCACTTCTCTTGGGGTGGCTGTACCAAAGAAGGGCAAGGGGTGTATACTTCAGAGCTGACCAGGGATGTGAAACTGGGCCCAAGAAGAGAGGACGCTCTTGGCCCACACTGAGTAGAGTGATTATGGTGGATTTCATCCATTCTTGTGGGTCGTCGGGTGCACTAACACAGATAAAGCAGAGATTAATGGAGTGGTGAAAGGCCACTGTGTTCAAGAAGGTTTGATGAGTTGAGAGTGTCAGAGCTCTGTGGACAGACATGGAATCTGGAGATGCCCTTGGGAGTTTCTGAAGCCTTCCAGCCCAGACCAGAGCAATTGGGGTCCCTACTGTGCTCCCACTTAGTCTGGTCTCAACATTCTTTTCATTTGCTCCTTTGGAAAGGAGTGCTTTTTTCTTTTCTTATTTCTCCACCACCTGCTTGCTTTCCTAGACGACAATGAAGAAATGCATGATCTACTCTGCATTATCTGCTGATTTATTTTTCATGCAGTGTGGCTCATGTTTCCAGTAAATGTTTTCATTTGACAACAAGAAAAAAAGTAGCTGGGTCCTCAGTAAATGTTACTTGTATATGAGTTGGACTCTTTTGGTTTATTAATGAGTGTTATAATGAAAGTGTGGGTTGTTGAAAAGAATCAATGGGTGTTTTTATTTAAGGCACAGCAGAAATGGTACAATGCCTGTGAATGCATCATTGTCGCTGAAGGCCTCACGCGTCCAAACTTGCCTCTGATTGGTTTGAATCAAATAGGTCCAGGCACTTCATAAAAATGTCTTTGTCAGCCTGGTTTTGCTTCCAAACCTATTCATCTCTGTCAGTTTTTAATATTAGTACCAGGCTCCTGGCCATAGTCCATTAGTACCGTACTTAATTGCTCATGTTACAGATGATTACTAATATAAAAAGCATTCATGTTTCCCCATCGTGAGACTGCTGCTATGTAGATGTCTCAAACTCAGCAACACTTATGAAGTTGGGGGGGGGGGGGGTTCTGGACGTTCCTTGCTCAGAATTTATACATAAAGTTACCCTAGATTACAATGCAAAGCAAAAAGGACAGAGCCCCTCCAAGCTGAACATCTTTTTTCCCTTGTCTAACACTTTAGTGATTTAGTGCTTCAAATCACTTTCTTTTATCAGTAGAGGAACAAGGAAAATGGCTACTCTTATAGAATTCTCTTAGCTTGATTTTCTAGAATAGCGGTTTGCTTTAAAGGGTTTGTGTTCACATGTGGATTTGTCTTCTTAAAAAAAAAAATGCGTTTAACTACATACAAGGGGGAAAAAATCTACACAGAATACCAGATTACTGGTTTTAATTTTCCCTGAATGAATTACATGGCCTGTCTCTGGGGAGCACATGAAGTTATTAGGGACTTTAAAAAGGAGAATTAAGGCAAAAGCACTTTATGATGTGTGCTTTTCTGAGGATTTAGAAACTCAAAATCATAAACAAATGTATTTGTTTGTGGAGGGAAATGAGCAATTACGCTTCATCTCCTTGCATACTTAATGCCCGGTTTCAAAGTCTAACCTTTTGCTCGTCCTACAAACATTCCTTGGGCAGGCCTGTCGTGTTGAGTGTTTGAGGTGGCTGCCTTTGCCTCCTTAGGGCAAGCTGTGCCCATGCCAGGTGCATTTCGGTCTCACCTGAGTGATTCTCAGCTGGGGCTCCTGCCATTCCTCTCTGAAGGTAGAAGGCAGGTGTAGGAGGCTTCATGTCTTGAGTAAGTTGAGCATGTCCTTTAAGATAAATAGCAACAAAATATCAGGTTCTTAGGAACTCAGCTCATCATATCGTGGAAAAGGGCAAGGAAAAGTAAGGTGATTTACTGTTCTGTTGACATCCAGGACATGATTTGGTATATTCTTGCTCTTTTGACATGTGGTTCAGAATGTCACTGGCAGAACCTCAGAATTTTAGATTTGCAAAATCCTTTGGTCAACTACTCCAACTGTGCTAGAAAGTGATGTTTCTGGACCTGTACATGAACTGTTTGATGCTAGCCCATGACAAAGTGTAGCAATTGCGAATAAGCATGTATTTATTCAGTTTCTTAGGAATCTGCTTAAATAATTTCATGTCCATTGAATGTAATCATTTAAATATGAGCTTATATTTTACATGTCTTTTTAAAAATGTCATTTTTATGATGTTCTACAAAAGCATCTGACAACAACAGATTGGAAATTTAGAAAACTAGTCCTTCACCTCTGATTGTTTACGAGGCAGTGGTCTAGCACTGCTTGGGCAGGTGGCATAGATAAGCCCAGACGGCCAGGACAGACAGTAGGAAACTGGCCGTCACAGCCCAAGCCAGGAAGGCTTAGTGTGACCAACCACACTATCGCCATAGGTGCCTGCAGCCCCCTGTTTTTAGGCCTTTCATGTTTTCAAGATAAATGTTATATGAAATTACCTGACTTACAAATATTGGCCCCAAAATTTCTAAAAATATTTTACATAAGCTAAACCCAACATGGCCTGTGGGCAAAATGTAGCCTACAGGCTAAGTTCTGTGACAACTATACTCTCCTTGACACTGGGCTATCCAGTCTCTGCTTAAATGCCCTTCAGTGGGTGTGGAAGAAGCCACCATTGTTGAACAGAAACTTCATTTAAACACTCTTCCTCATGCTGACCAGAACACCTTCTTGTGGTCTCCCATTGACTGACCTTACCTTTTGAGGTTGACCCATTCTCTGTTCATCCTTTTCTCTGTGATGGGCCTCCAAATGCTTCACAAAGCTCTTTGCTTACTTCAGGTCTTCCCTACTTCAGATTAAACCTCCTTATTTCATGCAAACTGTCTTCAGAGAACAATTTGTGGATCCTTTCCCAGCTAGCCTTGCTCGTTTGTGGAGATCCTCTGCGTCCACTCCCAACCCCCAGTTTGTGTCACTCAGAATACTCAAAGTTTCTCCACATACCGCATCTAGTATTCTTGGGTTGTAAAGAGTGTCAGTCTGTCATTGTTAGCCTGTGATTGCATTTGAAATAGCTAAGAAGTGTTCTCCTAGTGACCAATTTCTTTTTCTTGGGTTAGCCAGATTTGCCACTCAACTGACTCCCCTTTTCTTATGCTACTGCCCCCAAGAGCCACGTGTTTTTTTAAATGTTTATTATGTTTGAAACACTGCCAGGATAACAAGAATGGGTGAGCCATAGAGCTTAGAACAGGGCTGGCAAACAGTGAAGTGCCCAGGCTACTACACTCATAGCAGAGATTGTTAAGGGAACATAATGCTGCTTCCCACAAGTCCAGGGTCAGCCTCTATCTTTCTCAACATGGTAACCTGCGGGCAGGGACTGCCCATTGAGCAGAACTAGGAGGTTCTACAATCCCTGGCTTAGCTGACTTACATGATCTGAGTTACAGGCCATACTCACATGAAAGAAATTTAAATATTTAAGGCTATAAAAACTAGCGGATACAAATGATAAGTCCCAAAGACATCAAAGAAGGAAGAAAGAACTTCCAACTGGAATGGGCAGGTTCTTCCTGAAGGATCTGATTAACATTTGAACTAGATACTGAAGAGATAGGGTTAGAATTTTGGATCCATCATTTTGTGTTGCCTAAAAAAAATTAGCTGTAGAATCCAAAAACTGTAAAGGAACTATTTTTCCAGGGCAAGAATGACGTGATCTTGCCTTTCTTGAAGTTTGCCAGTGTACCTCACATCATAAACACGTCAGGAACTCAGAAAATATGGGTTGAGCGCACTCCATTAAATCCAAACAAAAAGGGCAGTTTACTTTAGAAAATGTGCATAAAGAGGTAGGGAATGAGATGGTGGTGGGGACTACTAGAAGAGTTCGAAGACTGAGTTCCCAAATCAGATCCACTAAAAGCAGGTATCATGATTTAGCTTCTCGGTATCTGCTAACTCTCTAGCCCTAGGGCCCCTTGGGTAGGCCATATCCCTTCCCCACCCACACCCACCAGGTGATGAAGCCCACCCTGGCCTCGCACCTCCTTTCCACCCACTGTCCTGGTAATGAGGGCCCTGGCCAGTGAGCCGCTCTGTTAGTCATGTACCTTTTTTCTACCACCACCCAGGCACTCGCACCTCCCTTCTCCCAGAACCCACAGAGGGTCTCCTGGCACTTACCAATGACCAGCAGCCCAGGAAATCAAGCACAAGTTGCTCAGAGTTAGGCAGGCTGAGGCTGTGCTGCTGGTCTTCTGTCTACACCCCCCAACCTCATTCTCACGTGGGACCTGAATTGGGCCAGTGTAAGCATCCCTTATCAGCTGTAAAGAATTTCTTCCCGAACAAGAGTCAGGTAATATCATATGCAAGAGCCTTCCACTCCCATCATTTAGCATGTCTAAAATGTTCTGATAACTTTACAATGCCTGAATATTTCAAGAAACCTTTTAAAAGGAAAACAAAACCCTAGCCAGGCCCTGGAGTAGAAAAACTGGTTTCTGTTTTTTAAAGAAATAAACAACTGCCTTTGAAAAATCTCTATTTAAAAATTCTTAAATTTGCCTCTAAATGCAAGTTGTAATTAATAGAAGTTGGAGTTTACACTGTTGAGTGTAAAAACACCCTCAGGCACAAACTAATCAAGTGTGTATGTCATGCTGTAAACTACAACACGTTCTTTGTTTAACCTAAAAAAAAAAAAAAAAAAAAGCTTGCCAAGCACCAGTTTTCCTTTGTCAAGCTCTCTTTATTGTCTCATTTTTGTTTTCCTTCTACCCCGCCCGTCTTGAACCTAGCTGTAGTATTTAAGAAACTTTGCAGGTCCCATGTTTTATTGATAGTTTTCATCAAGCATGAATTTAAATTTGAGAATAGATTAGGTGTCTTAGCCCCTTTTCTTTTTGATAAATAACAAGAGGTTTCTTCTTATGATTTTCTGTCCTCGGGGCTTTATCATTAAGATTAAATAACTGTACTCTCAAGCATGCCACTGCACAAACATCTTTTCAATTATGTGAGTAACAGATGCCTTCACAAAGGAACTATTGAAAATTCAGAAAGCATGTTTCCAAAAAAGAAAGAAGGGGGGAGAAACAAAAAAGAAAGTATCAGATGACAGAAGAATGTCATTATTTACCATTAAAATATATCCTTAATTCTTCCATTAAAAACCTCTTAGAACATTTTGTTTCTGTAGAAGTTATTACAAAGTTTGATCCAAATAGTAACTGTTTTGTGGAATCGCTGAACGTTTCAGGGGCTCTGGAATCAGTGGTATCTAACATGCAGGGGCTTAAATGCAATCGTTTTGGCCTGTCTTTGCACGTGGACCCTGCCTGCTTTTGCTGTGCTTGCTAGCCCATCGCTTTTCTTGAAATTATGTTCCTTTTCGTTAGAAACTGATCCATGCAACTCAATTCTCGGTTAGTCATTGTTTCCTCATTGAGAAGAATACCTGCTGCCATCTCTGATGGCTGTCATTGTGGAGGGCAGGGTGGAGGTGTGTGCTCTCTTGGCTCCATCTCCTCTGCTGTGGACATGTATTTAATCCCCGGGACACAAAAGCAGTGTTTTTCTCATGTTCATTCCTACCTTCTTCAGTGTGGTTCGTTTGAAAGACTTGAAGCTAGCATCACTCTTGACACTGTCAGAAGTGGGAAAGAGGCACCAGAGAAGCAAGGCGGCTGAACAACTTTCCGTCTGCCTGGGGAGGCATGGGGAACCCAAGGTCAGATAGAGGAAGCACTGCCATCAGGAATTCCTGGAGGATGTTTCTCACCATCCGGTGTCAGGTTGTTGGGCTTGATCCGAATCGGGTCGCCACCTTTTGGAAAGTCATGACATGGTACGTTGTAGGGGAGCCATGTGTCAGGTGCCCAGGCCATATGCCTGCCTCTGTTCTGAGTGGGTTGACTCTTTGCAGTGAACGAGCACCTGTGCATTTCTTGACTCCGTAGTCTCTGAGGGGGAGTTCTCACCTTGATTATTAAGGTAGGGCCTTAAGAGCTTGGGATTCCCTTAACCCAAAGGTGGTCGTTTCAGTTATCTCCTCTATGCTGGGGCTTCTCGGACTGTATGAAAATGCAGTCATCTGACTTGCTGAGATGAGACTAGCAGGGGAAGCCAGAGCTGGGTTTGAATTCGTATTTCTAGTTATGTGCCTTTGGTTGGTCCCATAATCATTTAGCTCTGACCATCAATTTCCTCATCCACAAAAGAGAATAAAATAATCTGCTTGTGGAAATTTCTTTCTGTAATGGCTGAAGTTAAGGCATGCAGAGTACCTGGCATTAATAGGATCTTAATAAATGGTGGCTGCTGTTAATATTGTAATTCCTAATTAATACATAAGAGCAACCTGAGGTTTCTCTCCTCACCTCTAACTCAGGTCCCTGCACCTCATGTAACTCCAGTTCTGGAAGCCTGTCTTCCCTGAGCTACCTCTTCCACACTGGACACACCTATAGGTGTGTCAAAGCCACCATCTCTCTGGATCCAGCACCAGTACCCTTCTCTCTCTCTTCGCTTGGAGTCACAGTCATTCTTCGACCATGCGGCGTTATCAGTGGGCCTAAGAAACAGCTCCCCCACCACTTCAGGGGCAAATGGAGAGTGTCAACACCCTTGAGAAGTCTTCTTGTCCATTTTCTGCTGCCCTTCGGGTAGGGAATGAAGCTCCTAGTGAGCAGAGCATTTTTTCCAGGGAAGAGAGCTTTGCTAGAGATAAGGAGCCATGTCTTATTGTTGGTAAAAATGAGGCCAACACCTTCCGGGTATCTCAACATAAAATTCAGATGATGCTAGTGATGTTTTCTTCCTTTTCAGGGAGCACAGTGCCAATTGGTAGCTCCTTGACTCAGATGGGTCCTGCCTCAGGCTCCTTGTCCATGGTCTGCGTGGTCTTTATGGCATCTCTGTCCATGCTCAAAGCTTTTCAGCCCCCATGCTTCTTTGGAAGGCCTCTTTCTCATCTCTTTTAGTTACTAATATTTTGTGCTGCATACTCTGCACACTATTTTTGCTGTTCCCCTGAAACTTACACTGTGAGAGCTTTCTTCAGAGCCCACATCTTTCTCACATGAAGCTTGACTTTTAAAATAAGAGCAAAGAAGCACCGTTGCTCTTGTACTCGGTGAGTGCCATACCCCTTGAGGAACCATTCTCACTTTGCCATTCTGTGTACATGTACATGGCCTACATTTGTGCATTTGGCTTTTGCTTTGTTCCCATCCCCAAATGCTCTTCCACCATTTTTGTTTTATAGACATGCTCTAACACCCTGGCAGGTGAACAGTATGTGAGATTAGAAATTTTCTAAAATCAAGTGTGTGTGGACTGTATCTTATAAAAGGAAACATATACCTTATATTGGTTCCATATTTGGTGAAAGATTGCTTCCCACACTTCATAGTGAAGTTATACTTTCAGTTTCTGGCTGAGAAGGGCACCGTCTGGCCAAGCCTTAGAATTTATCAGCCCTGCAATCAATTTGGATGTGTAATGACTACATTTGGGATCACATCAGGTCCAAAGTCCCAGTGGAACCAATATGTCTTTTCTTTTCTACTAACTCTAAAAAACCAAATTGTATAAGAACAGTAGTAGCATTTTCTTACTTGACATGTACACAGGGGTTATTCCCCACTGCCCCTAAAATATTCTGTTCCAAGCACACCGGCAAGTCTTCATGCCTGGTATCTTCATTGGTTTAATACCTTGAAAGGGCCTGGGAAGTAACTGGGGTGAGTTTGAGGTTCAAGTACAACCCTAAAAGTTTCCCACTGCCTCCCCTTACCCCATTACTTGGTTGAACCAGTTCTAGACATTACTATATCGTTTTTCAGAGCTCTATAAATAGATGGATTCTCATTTCTCTTTTTAAGCACCATTTGCTAAATGTTTTGGCCTCAAAAGTTCAGTCATTCCATGCAGGCATGAATCAATACAAGGGACATTAGTAGTTACTTGTTCAAATGAGATTTGACATTATTTTTCCTCGGCTTATAGAGAGGGGAGGGAATGTTGCCTAATAAAGATGAAGTGTCTTTTCTTGTTTTTATGAAATGCTAATTATGAGGATGCGTATGATATACATATCTCTAACGGAGGTTGCTGCTTTTTTTTGGTTGTTGAGAAGAAGAGGCGAGGCCCTGGAGGATTTCAGAATTTGTAAATACAAAATTATCTGCCTTAGTGTTTAAAAAAATAATAAAAGGGAGAAAGTTGGCAGGCTGCCAGATTACTTACATTACAGTAATAGATTTGCTGACCTCTGAGTTCTGCTGTAGAGAAATGTATTGAATTTTTCATAATATCAGATGAAGCAGATCTAGAAACCTGGTATACTGAGCACCATTATTTAACTTGAGATTTAGTAAAGCTGAAATCTTCTCAAACCAGCAGTTTCTTGTATGATGATAATTTAGTGGCTCAGACGCTAATAAATCAAGGTGATAATGCCATTGATTTGTTAATTTTAACTGGGGTTGATTTTAAGTCCTCTTTATTTAAGAAAAAAAGAAGGGGGGGAAAAAAACCCTTGCTTTTCACAGTGACTGAATTTAATAAGAATCTCCGTGATAGCAAAAGGCTCCCCTACTGTTTCTGCTTTGGGGTGGAAAATGTTATTCTTGTATTATTCCTAGGGAAAAATAAAATCTCATGCTGCTACAAATCTTATGCCTATGGAAAGATGTTATTTTTTTTTTTAATACATGATCGCTTACCTATTTCAGATCCATTAATGGCATTGTAAATAAGCATTTTGCTAATCTGAAATGTGAAATCTGGATAATAATAAAGGCCTATTTATTTGCCCAGCTTTGACTCTCAGACTGGCTGTAGATGGGTGGGGGGATAGGAGAGGGAGCTCTCTGGATTTTCTAATGGATATATTGCCTCCCATCACTTCCACCCACCTAAAACCCAACCTGCCTTCTTCTGAGAGCACATTAAAAATATTTCTCCAGCATAATGAGTTCTGAGGGGATAAGGTACACTTTTGCTTTTATCTGAACAATTTAGGAACTGATTAAATCTTTGTTGTACCACAAATATTTGCGGAATAACCATTTGCAAGGCTCAGGCATGTTGCACTATACTGAATTCTTTATACAATGCAGAACTACTCGGCTTCCTGCATTGGGCAATATTGACCTTTTATTGACTAACCTGTTTTCCTGGTACTGCATGTACCTTCAGCGTCAAAACGTTTAGAAACCTATAATAGCTTTCATTCTCTTGTACTGTAAAAACGTCTAATAATCAAATGATAAGATCATATCCTGTGGGGTAATTGTGTTGTACCGTGACAGGATAACTGAAAAAACATTCAGTGAAAATCGCACCAAACGGAAATCACTATATGAAGCGGCAATTGTGTGCCATGAGAGACCATGCCTTGTTCTTCACGGCTTAGCCAGTCATATTTCTGCCTGCTTCCTTTTCACTGCTGCTTTTCTTGTTTTATTTTGAGAGCTTTTTTTTCCCCTGAGCCACTATAATTATCTTTCAGTGATTTTGCAGAAGGAAAAAAATAAAACAAAAAACACTCATTTGACCTTTCCCTTCTTTCTCTCTCTCTCTCTCTCTCTCTCTCTCTCTCTCTCTCTTCCCTCCCTTACTCCCCCCCCCCCCCCCCCCCCCCCCCCCCCCCCCCCCCCGCCACCTTTCTCCCCTGGAAGCCTTGAACAAGCAAGGCTTGTGTTGGATTCGGTTTTACCTGAGTCATGCCTCTTTCCAGATACAAGAAACATTTAATTCCAGATTTCCTGCTTCTGGCTTTAGGCCTTTGACCAGCAAAGTGAAATGTATTTTTTTACTGCCGTCAGCTAGCCAGCTGCTGAGTTGAGTGAAGGGGAGGAAAAAAAAAAGAAAGAAAGAAAGAAGAGGGGGGGGAGGAGTAAGGAGAAAGAACTGAAATGAAATGTTTGCAACTTTTCGGGAACTTGCAAAATTTCAAAAGGAAATTAAAGTCTCTTTAGCACCCATGGAGAGGGCTGGCTTGGCCCAGGGCTCTCAGAAGCTGCCGGGAGGGGGCTCTGCAGCCCACCTTGCATATCTCTGCTTCCGCTAGCCCCATCCCACACCGGGAGGTAAAGCTGCCATCCTCTCAGATTAGGGGACCTTCATGCTGTCATCTCATTAGAGGATGGAGTTGGGGGGAAGGGTGGTTCCAACAAACGGTAACCATTGGAATACCCAGACGGCAATGCTCCTTGGGTTTCCATGGCAACCAAACAAAAGTAAAACAAGCCTATCTGTCCCAACAATGATCCCCCAATAAAATATGTTTTCATTAAAGTCAATTTAAAATATTTTTTTCCAGTGTAAAATATTTAATGCATTTTGCTCCCGGACAAAAATCCCCGGCCTTGCCCGCGTTGAAGGGGATAAAGTCCCTGGCAGAAGCAGGCAGATGAAAGGAATTGGGGGGAATGTTGGGGACTTTACAGATGAGACAGAATAAATTCAAGTATGAACAAGATTGCTTTTCTCTCTCTTCTGCTTAGTTATGCTTTTTATTATATAAACATTAACTGTAATATTACAGTGGGAAGCAGGTATTTGGCAGCCATATATTATTTTAGTAAGTCTACGCAGAGAGAGCAGTTTCCAGTTTTAGCAGCTGTAACGTGTTTAAACTCAGTTTGTAATGGGATCTGAAGATAACTATTCCCCGTGGGCTGTGTTGATCTTCATAGCTGGCCCACTGCCAGATTTAGGGCTCGAAAGCATTATTCATGCCTCCTTGCACATACCTTGTCCGAGCATGCTCAGTAAATGAATTTTGTTTCTCATCTGCTATAAATTGGGATTTGATTTTCCCATAATTTACTTGACATTTTATTAAAGAGTGAAATATTATGATCACAAATGTCCCCACATCTGTACTCTAAACCTGAACAGTTGTGTGTGTTGAAGTAGTTCAGATCCAAATTGCATAGTTTTGAAACCAATTTTAGGATAGCCAACAAATACCCAAACCAAAGGAGTTGTTTTTTGTTGTTGGTTTGTTTTTTTTTCTTTTTTCTTTTTTTTTTTGCCCAGGACTCTTAGTTTAAAAATAATTAGGATTCCCAATATTTGAACAGATTTATGTTGTTTATAAGCCCAGTACATTTTCTTCATTGAGTCAACTTGTCTTATTTAAAACAAATTATGTTTGCTGTATTAAAGTTCATATTTTTAAGGCTGAGTCTTGTATTAATCCCACAGTGAGTCATTAATCATACCAAATGCATTATAAAAACTTTAATCACTGAAGTTGAAACTGAGATTGTAATGCAATCCATCCCTTTTAATTACATCAGCTATTTTTCCCTTTCAGATCAAGAGCTACGTCTCAAAGGGAAAACAGATTAAAACTAGAGCTGTTTGATGTTTCTCATTTTAAAGCAATTTTATGTACTTTGTTAAAAAAAAGTTATATAATTAAAATACTTAAAATTTTCAGCCCTCTGATTTTTGTGGCTTGCGTGGTCTATCCGCCTTCATTCTCACCGAGGCTCTCGTAGCCTTTTTCTTTTACTGGCACCCAAAGCAGAGCTGTGCACCCCCAGGGTCACCTTCCCCACTCCAAGCTGCTGGATGCACAGCTGTCTCTCAGCCACGCCCTCCTTGCCTCCTGTTGACCTATTGGTCTTATGTGTCTGGTCTACATTTTGACATGAATAAAAATATGGGCTTGGGGTACAAGGGTAGTTCAGTGGTAGAGTTCTCGCCTGCCATGAGGGAGACCCAGGTTTGATTCCTGGCCCATGCATTTCCCAAAAGCCAAACAAACAAGCAGACAAACACAAATATTCAACAAATGGTGCTGTAATAACCAGATACTGACATGGAAAAAGAATGAAATGTGACTCCGCCATACAGAGTACAAAAACCATATATAGATAGATAGATGGGCTTTAGAAGCAGGCAGAGCTAGGCTCAATTTCTACCTCTAACAAATGGCGTGATCATTGGCTAACTTATTCAACCTTCTTGGGCCTCCGTTGCCTATCTGCTGAAAAAGGGATAATAGTATACCTCATAGGAATGTTGTGGAGAGAACATGAGTCCATCTACATAATATACCTGGCCCATACTAGTAGTACCCACTAGAATCTAAGTTTCATGAGGTCAGGGAATTTGAATGTCTCATTCCCTGCTGTATCTCAGTGTCTAGAACACTGCTGGCACATAATAGGTGCTCAGTAAAGTGTTGCTGTTGAAATGGCAACTGTATCATTGTTGTGATGTTGTTCTTGTTGGCACTTAGCCAGGTGTGTGGGCAGCGATGGTGATGGCAGTCTTAGATACTTCCGTAAGTGTCCTTGGTATATAGGTTCACAAAAGCAAAAGGAGGTCATGCAGAAAAGTATATAAGTTACCAGGTACTGATTTTGAGCAGGGAAGTAGATCACTAAACTATGAAGCAGGTTTCTAGAAATGCCTCTTTGTCACTGGAGATGGAATCATTCAACAAATTGCTCATATTGAGAAAAGAAAATAAGCCACCATGGCATCGATTATGCTGTAGTTACCTCAACTGATGTATCATTTCTTCTTATATCCTTTTAGATTAATCCTACCATACGAAAGGTTTATTAAAGGAGAAGAAGATAAGCCCCTGCCTCCAATCAAACCTCGGAAACAGGAGAACAGTTCACAAGAGAATGAGAATAAAACAAAAGTGTCAGGAACCAAACGCATCAAACATGAAAACCCCAAAAGTAAGAAAGAAAAAGAGAATGCCCCCAAGCCCCAGGATGCGTCAGAGGTGAGTCACCACCACCCCCAAACACACGCAGGAAGACCTTTGTGACACATGTCCCACTGCGATGTCTTTTGGAGCCCTAAATATATGGCTCTGTCCCTATACATTTGCATTACTAGAATGAAAAATCAAATAATGTAAACTTCACAGTTCCCCCAATAGTGGATCTTTCAGTTGGCCCAGGAGCTAAAATGCAATGCATGGGAGTGAATAGTATTGAATGGCCAAAAATAGAATCCAGGAAAATGCAGACATGCTGTTCAAAGTTGATGGCAGGGGTGCATGGGGGTGGTTCAGTGGTGGAGTGCTTGCCAGCCATGCAGGAGACCTGGGTTCGATTTCCGGACCATGCACCCAAAAAAAGCTGATCACAAAAGCTCCAACTTTGAGATAGGAACCAGAACTTCAGCTCTGTGGAACCAAGGGAAGTTCTCCAGTGTAAGAGACATGGCCATTTCACAGCCAGTCTATGTGAAGATTTGGCGTGACTGTAAAATGCTTGGAGACTGTGGAGGGTGGGGACATTGAAATCGTTGTGTCATATCTCTGAAGGACTGTCCTGAAAACTTTAGGGACTTGTTTGCCTTCCATAATTGACCTCTGCGTAACAGCCTTGGGTTGAGAGCTACTTAGAAACATCTTAAGTACATATTATTTATGGGAAAATTTTGAAATAGTTCCTTTGAAACCATTATTATCGCTCATGATATCAGGTAGTTTCTGAACCTTTTAAAACTAGCCCCGGCTACCCACAGCCCCCTGTTGCTCTTTGGTGGAGCCATTACTGTCAGCGTACAGCCGCCATGGAGGCTGATCTGGGCTCTGTTTCAACATGGATAATAAAAAAACCCTGCTGCCCATGAGAAAAAAAAACAAAAAACTTAGCGGCCACATTTGGAGACAGCATGTTCTAGGATTCAACCCCAGAGGGAATTTTGGTGCTGATATTAAACACCCCCTAAAAATCAGGTTTATAATGAATACATAAGGGACTCCTTAATTAAACACTCACTTAAAACACACAGACACACACGAACACACACGCACACATACACACCAACCTCCTAAAAGGAAATTAACTTATTCAGTTGACTCCTGTATGAGAAGGTAGTATTAATACCACAGGAGGAGAAATTTGATTTTGTTGTTGTTTTTTAGTTTCATAATTATTTCAAGCTCTAATAATTAAAAAAGGAGGAAAAAAAGATGATACAGCGATTTCTAAACATCTGCAAGCTTAAAACAGAAATGGCCAAAAGCAAGGAAATTCCGAGTTAAGGCTTACATTCCATTCTTCCTTTATCCTGTTGGCCTGGTAATTTACGATAGATCAGTGAGTTCTATTAGATACCATATGCACAGCATTGCTAAAACACCAGGGGACAAACTGAGGACTAAGAGACCAGTGGACTTTTGAATGAGGAAGGGGAGGCGGCTTCAAACGGTCTATCTGTGAGTAGTGAGAGGAATCCTGAGCCCAATGCAGTGAGCCCAGCAGCTTGAGACATGACTGTCCCCAAGAGTGGAGCACCCCTCCTTAGAATCCTTAGAAACCCTTAAAAAGCAGCTGCAGCTCTCTGTTTGCTATGGGTTCCACCAGGTCCCTTCAGGGAGCTATAAATATCTCAAGTGTCAAATGGTTGTCATGGTCAGGTTACCTGAACCGTGGGGAAACCTCACAGTTTCTCTAAGGGTAATATTATAATAGATGCATTTCTCACCTCCAGCACAGGTCCTGATTAGTGGCCAGGTATATTGCTTCTCACTGATGACATGTTTGGTTTGGGGAACCAGATGGATTTTATTGTTGTCTTTTTGCTTTCATGGTTTTTCATTTTTGATGTTTTTACAACACGAAGTAATGAACTTGATGGAGATAAACCTTCTAGTCAAAACACAACTATACAACCCTCTTAGTATAAAACCCTTGTAATCGTATCTACTATCTTCACATGACTTGGGTTGCAAGTTGCATGACAGGACAGTACCATTTAGCATACTAAGGCAGATCATTAAATGGCATCCTAGAAAAAAAGGTCCTTTACTTCTGTCTGTGGGCTGTTAAAAGATCTCCAAAACTTGTCTGAGAACCAGAAGCTTGGGACTCATGTCACTGGAAACCTAGGTCATAGAAACCTCACTGGGGTTGAGTATCGTCCCCCATAGCTTCACTTCAGATTATAATCCCATCAGAAACTAGTAATTAAATGTAATTTTCCTTAATCCCTTGCTTTACTCACTTTCCTGTATTTTCATGTAATGTATAAGTGCAAGAAATCTATGATGGTTATTCATGTAGACCAAGTTGTGACATTTGAACTAGAAAAGGCAGCTATTATTATTATTATTAAAAAAAAAAAAAAAGAAGAATGACCACCAAAGGCTCTTAGGAATAACATATTCCCAAAACGCAGGGTTGTCTTTAAAGTGGCTTGGGGAAAGAACACTGGTGAAATGCGAGTACATCCTTAAATTCTCTGTTCCTAATGCATCCACTATCTCACCATTCCCAGTCTTGCCCAAAGATACCAACGGGGTTGACACTTCTCTTCACAGAAAACAGAGTGTGAGGGATGAGATGGAGGGGGTAAAAAAAAAAAAAAAAAGGACCAACTCCAGCCCACTACAACTGTTTGCCCTTCACTAAGACATGTCAGGGCAGAATGACAGCAGTTTTGAAAGAGCTTGTCAGTCAGCTGGTTCACAGATGGAAAGTTAAAATGACCTCCTAAAGCCAGAGTTCACTGAGCTACATAATGCAATGAATGGGTTGGATTGTGCCCACACCCTCTGTTAATAGGGACACATAAAGAGCGTCTGTCTCGTGGACTATAATGTATTTCAGTGAACGGAAGAGCTGTATTTGTAGTGGTGCTCTCTGCCTGAATTTTGACAACTTCATTTTTAGCTTTAATGGAAATGTAATTTGTCTACTCTAGAAAGTCTTAGGGGTATCAGCCTCTCAGGTAGGCAGGCTGCTGTTGCATCTGCCTAATTTTTCGATGTTTTCATGTATCCGCATGTCACATGGCACTGAGTAGAAATTCTTAACACTTAAGGATCACTAATTTTTTCAGCACATTATGTTGAGCACATTAGGAAGGGACCTGCCTTCTCAAAGGCAAGAGTTACACGAAGTTTGTTGTTTATTGTTGACATTGGGGTTGGTTGGAGTTTTCAGAAAGAGACGCTTAAAAAATCTTTCTTGGTAGTGTCATAAAACACAACATGCAATTTAAAACCCATTTGGATAATTGACTGATTTGACAAGAAGACAACCTTGGAAATTAAACTATATATTAGAATCAAGGAGGGATATAATTGTATACCATCAGTACGTAATACTTCGCTATTTTGATCGGTGTCTCATAAGGGACTAAAGCAAATATGCATATTTCCCCCTAATGTTTCTGCAATTTAGATTTCTTTGTTTAGAGCTGTGATTGGGGAGTAATAAAGCTTAACAGAAACTCTATGAGCTGATTGACAAGCATGTTTTCAAGAAAAACTGCTGTGTGTAGTATTCCATTTCATAGCAAAACGTGTCAGTGTATTTGGCTTCCTTCTGACTGTCATTTAAAATATCTCATCAGGTTTCATCAGAGCCAGAGAAGGAACAAGAGACTTTAAACCAGAAGAGCATCACTGAGCCTCTCCCAGCAGCAGACATGAAGAAGAAAAGGGAAGGGTACCAGGATTTTGCAACTAGGTCCTCAGTGTCAAGAGCAGACCCAGAAAAGGACAGCGACACAGACCATGGTGCCAACGGTGAGAAGGCGGCAGAGGAGGGGGCAGAGAAGGGGGCCGCCCCTCCACTCACAAGCGCTTCTCCTGCCCCGGAAAGGGATCCCGCCCTGATGGCTGGGGCTGGCAAACAGTCGCTTGCCTCTCCCCCTGCCCTCGTGGACTCCAAACAAGACCCCAAACCCTGCTGCTTTACAGAGAGCCCCGAAAATGAACTCCAAGAAGCGTCCTTCCCCAGCTTCCCCACCCCACAGCCCCCGCTGGCCAGCCAGAATGAGATGGAAGACGATAAGCTGCCCGCAGTGGCCGATTACATCGCGAACTGCACCGTCAAGGTGGACCAGCTGGGCAGCGATGACATCCACACCGCCCTGAAGCAGACCCCGAAAGTCCTTGTGGTCCAGTCGTTTGACATGTTCAAAGACAAAGACCTGACTGGGCCCATGAATGAGAACCACGGACTCAATTACACTCCCCTGCTCTACTCAAGGGGCAACCCGGGCATCATGTCCCCGCTGGCCAAGAAAAAACTTCTGTCCCAGGTGAGCGGAGCCAGCCTCTCCAGCAGCTACCCTTACGGCTCCCCGCCACCTTTGATCAGCAAAAAGAAACTGATTGCAAGGGATGACCTGTGTTCGGGTTTGTCCCAGGCCCACCACGGCCAAACCACTGACCACATGGCAGTCAACCGGCCGTCCGTGATTCAGCACGTGCAGAGTTTCCGAAGCAAGCCCTCGGAGGAGAGGAAGTCCATCAGTGACATGCTCAAGCATGACAAACTGAGCCGAGCGGACCAGCACCGCTGCAGCTTCTCCAAGCATCACCTTAGCTCCCTTGCTGACTCCTACGTCCTAAAGCAAGAAATGCAAGAGGGCAAGGAGAAATTCTTAGAGAAAAGGGCACTGCCCCATTCCCATATGCCCAGCTTCCTGGCAGACTTCTACTCATCTCCGCATCTTCACAGCCTCTATAGACACACCGAACACCATCTTCATAGCGAACAGACGTCTAAGTACCCCACCAGGGACATGTACAGAGAATCAGAGAACAGTTCCTTCCCTTCCCATAGACACCACGAAAAGCTCCATGTCAATTATCTGGCATCTCTGCACCTGCAGGACAAAAAGTCAGCTGCAACAGAAACCCCTACTGATGACCAGCCGACGGATCTGAGCCTGCCCAAGAACCCGCACAAACTCCCCGGCAAGGTCCTGGGCCTGGCCGCCTCGGCCACCGGGCCCCCGGAGGGCAAAGGGGCCTCCCACTTCCAGGTCATCAGCAGCCAGAGTCGAGACTGTCACCCCAAAGCCTGTCGGGTCTCACCCATGACCATGTCGGCACCCAAAAAATACCCCGAATCCTTTTCCAGATCGGGCAAACCTCACCACGTGAGACTGGAGAACTTCAGGAAGATGGAGGGCATGGTCCACCCTATCCTGCACCGGAAAATGAGCCCTCAGAGCATCGGGGCAGCGCGCCCCATAAAGCGCAGCCTCGAGGACTTGGACCTGGTGATCGCCGGGAAAAAGGCCCGGGCGGTGTCTCCTCTGGACACATCCAAGGAGGTGTCTGGAAAGGAGAAGGCCTCTGACCAGGAGAGCGAAGGCAGCAGCAAGGCAGCCCACGGTGGGCATCCTGGGGGTGGAGCCGAAGGCCACAAGCTTCCCCTCTCCTCGCCCATCTTCCCAGGGTTGTATTCTGGGAGCCTGTGTAACTCGGGCCTCAACTCCAGGCTCCCAGCTGGGTATTCTCATTCTCTGCAGTACTTGAAAAACCAGACTATGCTTTCTCCGCTCATGCAACCTCTGGCTTTCCACTCGCTCGTGATGCAAAGAGGAATTTTTACGTCGCCCACGAATTCCCAGCAGCTGTACAGACACTTGGCTGCGGCCGCACCTGTAGGAAGTTCGTACGGTGACCTTTTGCACAACAGCATTTACCCTTTAGCTGCTATAAATCCTCAAGCTGCCTTTCCATCTTCCCAGCTGTCGTCCGTACACCCCAGTACAAAACTGTAAGCCCTGCTCTGCCCAGTATCCAAAATTGGCGTGGCCAACAGAGCATCTTAAGTCCTCACCCTGGGATGAAATATCATGTAGAACGAGAAGTTAGGATTTCTTCTAACCTGGGGGTGAGATCAGTCCCAGCCACAGGGGCCGAGAGGTGAAGTGAATATGCCTGATTTTTCTGGGACAACTCCAGCCTTGGCTGGTTGGTTTCAGCCCCCTTCCAACACTGATGCCCTGTTCCCCCAGCTCAGTTCACTTTGCACGTGGGTTTTGTGAAGGGATTTGTGCATATCCAGGAAGAACTTAGGAGGATCCCATCTGAGTTCATATGATTAGGAGACAATCTGGGGTAAAAAAAGGGGCAGGCATTTCATAAGGAGGGGCAAGGTAGACTGGCAGACATATGCCAGGGGATGCCCCTCCATTCATAAAACTCTCTAAGGTTCAATCAATGCAATGTATAGTGAAACTTCAGTAGATCTTTCATTTTGACACTATTAAACAATCCAGAGAAGTAAACACTGTTAAATTGACTGTATATATATTTGCTTCTTAAAACTACCCGTATCACTGTTTGTTCACCTAATTTATATACAGGTAGTTCCATCTTCTCCCAAGTTCCTTCTTGTCCCCTTTTTTTTTTTTTTTTTTTAATTAAACAGTATGGCTTTTGTTTGCAGGTCTTTTTGTTTTTGTTTTTTGTTTTGTTTAAAGGCTGACTGACTGTCTAGTTGTTGATGTGTGTTTGTAATTTTTCCACATCTTATCATTTTGAGCAGCTTTGGGTGGTAAAGTTATTGTTTACAAATTGAAGCAACTGATCCTAGTGGAACAAATGAAAAAGAAACAGTCGAGTACTCAATAGTGCAAAGAACATTCCTTTGCAGATCCACAATTTAAGGATTTTGTTCCTCATAAATGGCATAGTTGAAAGAGCTTATGCACTGCTTACCCGGCCAAATGCTTTGCTTTGAAGTATTGGGTTATGTGAAAATATTGAGCATTGTACTTACCTTATCTAGGCTGTGAAACTGTCCTACATACCAGAGCAATCAAAAAAACAGAAACCTCACTGGCAGCGAGCTGCCAAATAACAACTGAGTCTAGAGGACATACTTGTGGGCTGCGCAGATATTTTAGGAATTTCAGAAATTAGAACAGGAGCCAAAATGATTTACATTGGTGTTGGCACGGATCCCTTTAACCGATTTGGGAAAGGGGGTTGGGAATAAGATGGAACTCGACTATCCAGAAGAGAAGGAGCAGCTGGAGGCCTTAGCAAGTTGGTTTCTTGTCATTCCCAAGGAAACCTTACCAGGCCACATCTTTGGGAATAATTGGCATACCGGATTACTCATTTCTAAAGAAATCCATCGTCTTTGGATCTGTGGGCCGTGAGTTTTCTGTGTATGCATGGCCTGCACATGAGGTGGTCTATTTCATTTTTTTTGACCGCTTTCTAATTTCTTTCTTTTACTGTTGAAAATAAATGGTCAAGCTGTTCAAGCAGTCAAAAGTTGTGGAGACTGTGTGTTGTCCTTCATGCCACTGGCTACCAAGATGCGCCGCCAAGGCGGACTCATTTCGGCGTGTATTCAAATCAGCCGATGCAGAGTGGATTTGCTTTCTCAGTTCCATCCCTGCTGAAGACGGCTTTGAGGAATTCCCCAGCCCACCCTCCCCCTCCCAACACTACCGGTAGACATTAGAACCAGAGTTATCCAAGCCTTTTACCTCTGAGATGCTTAATTCTATGAAAATTGATGACAATTTTCAACTTCCAAATAGGTAACTCAACTGCAAAATAATCAAAACTGGTAACAATGAAACTACGGCTCTTAAACAAAGCCATGCATGCCATGCATTTATATTGAAATGTCTCCATGATATGAAGCCAAATATACAATGTAACATACTTAATATCCAAAGGTGGAATCAAAAGAATGTAGCGATCCAGTGTTAAGAGTTCCATTTGCTTCAATTAATTATTTACCTTCCTGTGGAATAATATATATAATAATATTTAATAGAACAATAGATAGACTAGTAGAATTTAGATTATAAATGTGTGAGTGCAGATTATCCTGCTATTGCACAAGTTAGAGGGGGGAAAAATATCTCAATTCCAGCTGGCAAAATGCTGGCCAAGACACATATAAGAGAGTTGCACTAGATTGAATGGTCATGGAATCGGAGGACATGGAAGAAAAAAGAAACTCTGGTGGTTCTGCAGCAGACCTGGGCTAGGTCGAACATGGTTTCTAGGAGTTCATTTCTCAACGAAATTGGGGGCTGTTTGTCCCTGCTGGAGCTCACCTGTCCATTTGGGATACGGGGCACTTGTTTTCCCCACTGCAGTGATTTCAGTCTGGTTTCAGTGCGTTGGAATTCAATCACACCATTTTTAAACAATGTTAACATAGTCCAGCTTTTGTTTTGCTCATCTTCCAAGAGGAGACTTACTGTTTCTGTCTGAGGAAGCTCGCACCCTCCGCAAAATATCAGGACAGAAATGGGGGGGTTGTACATTCCCAACAGAAGCAGTGTGTTATTTGTTTTAAAACTGAACAGAAATCTTGGAAATTTCTCAAAAGACCATTGAATTCTTCATTGGCTGAGAACTACTTTTTCAAAAGTCTTAAATAGGGCTTTGTTTGCATTGTTTGAGTTCAAGGGGCCTTATTATTGAATGGAATTGCACAAGCCTTTCTTTGTGCAATCAAACCATTGTTATTGGTAGTTTTGTAAAGGAAACTGTGGAATCTAATTGGCAGTGGAGTCATAAATCTATTTAGAGTGTGGCTTCCAAGAAATGTTGCAATTCAAACTGCACTAAGTCTGTGATTTATTGGCGATTTGGAGATTTTTAAATCATATTTTTAAAAACTTCTCCTTGCAACTTCTGGTTTAACTTTTGGCAACTCAACATTAAAAACAGAGCCCCACCGAGTTTCGGAATCAAGTATTCTCCTAGCAAGTGATTTGAACTTGTAATATTTGCCACAGGACTGACTTATTTATTTACTAGGTAGAAGCTCTTAATTTCACTTGTTTATCAGGGCATATACAGAAGGGTTTGTTAAAACTCAACGTTGACTTTACAACTTTCTCACCTGGTGCATGGATTCTCAAGTACTGTATTTCACTGTATTGGTGTGTCTGATGGAAATTTCGAGGTGGTCCCACAAAAATATTTTATGTAGTGTGCCTTCAAAGAGAACCATTTATTTCTCTTCACTTATTGTTCCACAAAGTCATATTTGCTGGTTGTCAGCCAAGTCCCATCTGGTCCAGTTTTACTCTTGTCCCAGTTTTAAAGAGGAATGGGGAAGATTTCGCCCTAGTGAGACCCACACCATTGCAATGATTTTCTTGAGCACTTACACCCCGGTGTTGGCTGTTGATGTATTTGATATTTTGCTTGTCTCCCCATGGTTGAAATAAGTCTGAAGAATAGCAGCATAATCTCTTGGCTGTTTATACTTTTTTAAACTTTCCTGTGTTGTAAATATTGTATACTTTTGGTGATCCCAGCTATGTAACCTCTATGCTCTGTAAGGTGATTATTTGTATATAGCAACATGGCCCAGTGATATTATATAGTTTCCCAATGGAGAGGTTATTGAGTAACCTTTGCATTAGTTTAACACTACCAGAAGAATGCTGAGCCAACTATAAACACTCAATTTTGTATGTTTTCCAAATTGTACTTATTACTGCTTTTGATACTGTATTACGTGCCAATAGTTTCCCAATCACATAGCAGGCAAGAGATATTTTGTACTTTTTGATCCACTGTAATATTTAATAAAAAATGTTACTATCTGTTTCCTTTCGGGTGTGAGTAATAATTCTGTCAGTTCTTCCTGAGCAGCCCTGAGACCACACCAGAGGGCTTTCCACCCCTTCGTCTCCAAATGGGTTAAAGGCAGTGATATTGCTGATGTTTTTTGTCATTCATTGAGAACCTACCGGTGCCCAATTGCATATATTATCTCTAATCTTCACAACCTCATGTAAATATGGGTAGACCTGTTTTGTTGATGAGAAAACGAAAGCTTAAAGGGGTAAATCAACCTGCCTAAGGTCACCTGACTAACAAATGGCAGAGTCAGGGTTTGAACCTGGAGCTCTTAAATCCATGTGTTCCTCTCCTGGCAGACAACAAATGATACTGCTGATTTATTTGGTCAACAAAGACCTACTCAATTGCGAGGCAGACTGTTAAGAGCTGGGGATACAATGGTGAATAAAAGATAATGTATATTGTCTCTGGAGCTCACAAATCTTCTGGGAAAGAGAGTTAATCCAATAATCACCCATTTACATGCAAAGTCTCAGCATAATCTAGTTCCTAAAGCGGAAATGATGATTAAATTGGCATATGAAGGATGAGTATGAATTAAGTGAGAGGAAATTGGGTGAAGAATAGTCCAGCACGGGGTAAGCATGTGTTAAGGCCCTGAGGCAGGAACAAGTTTGGCTTACAAGACTTGGGAAAAGGCCTCTGTGGCTGAAGCATAATGATGAGGTTGTGATGAGGTTAGAGAGTATAGCAGGGGCCATCCAGGTAGGTCTCAATAGACCAATTTGAGCATTTTGCTCTTTATCCTAAGTAAAGAGGGCTAAACAAGGAGGTGACACATTCAGATTTCTCTTTTAAAATCACGCTGTGGCAAAACTATGTGAAGAGAGCAATCTAAAGTGAAGATGATGGTCATTTCAATTGGGATGGTGGAATGGGAGAAATGGACACATTGTAGACTTCCTTAAGGAAGAGAGAACAGACTTGGATTAAATGGGAAGATGGACAGGGATATTCAGGAAGGGTCAAGCAGTTAGGAAAGCACTTAACCTATTCAGAGGTCTATGTTTATCTTTTAATCACAGGTCTGATAGGGATGGGAAAAGACTTCTGTTCTCTCTTCCCCTGGATCCTCTGCTCCAGATCTTCTCCTAGCTTTGCTCAGCTTAATTATCAGCTCAAGGTGGAGTGTGCACAAAGTAGCAACATGTACACTACCTTCTTAATGGGTGCCAGCAATGGGGGGACAGGACTTCTGTGAGATCCTTGGCTTCTTACCACACCACCTGGTCAGAATGGACCTTAAATAGATAGGAGAGTGTAAGCTGCTTACTAGCAAATTGTCACAATGCTGGGGGAAAACCCCCACTCATTTTAATAGAAGACACAGACTGCCTTTTCTCATCACGATTAACTCCCTGGAGAACCCTGCCCACTCCTCTCCGTTCACGAGGGGTTCTTGCAACATTTTAGGGGCCTCACCCTCTTCTTGCTGCCTGTCATCCCTTTGCTAATCTAGTACCAGTAAACATGGGAGAAACCCCTGGCTCCACGGTCTCCCTGCCCTCATTCTGATGCCTCTGTGTATTTCACCATATCGTATAAATTGCTATGAGCACATCAAAAGAATGTTCTTCCATCTATGACACATTCAGTGTTGTAGATCTGATACTTGAATCATGCACAACAGGAAACATCATGATAAGTTAACTATTTTTACCAGGCCAGGTTGGCAAGTTCTGGTGGGAAGGAGGGTGGGTGCTTTTTTTTCGCTAAAGATGTCACTCAGAGCAAAAGCAATGAAAATGCCCAGTGATGTTTTCTAGGAAAGTGGCCAAAGTTGACAAGTGTTTTAGGGCTGATAGTGACCAGGAAATGGGTGATTATTTACATCAACAAATATGTTAGTGGTAGAGGGTGGGAGTGGGGGTGATGCCTGGCCAGGAGCAACGCAAAGGAAAGCCCTGCCTCCGAGACTGACCTCGGGAATCAAGTAAATCTCATTAATCTGGGCTTCACTAATTCAGAATTCCTGAATTTTTTTCATTTCCTGGGTATGTACAGACTGCTTTGCCAAGCAAATTTCCAGGATAAATAGCATTCCAAAGGATTTATTTAACCTGCTTAAAAGAACAGACTAATTTTAATCATGCTAGCCGTAACTGCAGGCATTCAGCCAGCCTAGTAAGGATGAGGTACTCTGTTCCCTGAAGTACCCATACAAGGACTTAGTTCTTTAATTATTGTAGAAACTCCCTCTAGAATGGGGCTAATAGGAATATTCTGGAATGGTGGAAATGCTCTGTAATTTGTAGTTCTCCAATATTGTAGCTACTAGCCACGTGTGGCTCCTGAGCCCTTGACATGTGCCTAATATGACGGAGGAAATGACTCTTTAATTTATTTTAACTTTATTTCATTTAAATTTAAATAAGCCCCTGTGGAACGTGGTTACCATATTGGACAGAACAGTCCTAGAAAGTGCAGTCGGCCAAAGTGCCTATGGAAGGACCCAGCTGCAGATAGGTCAGTTATCTGCATATAAACCTGTTAAGGTTTAAATGCGTGAGCAGGCAGCATTATGCCTCTCCTTGCAGAAACTTTGTTGGTCTCTTAGAGGTATCGATTGAATACTATTTTTCATTTAGAATATTCCCATTTTAGGCATTTGACATATTTAGAAAATGAATAAATAAATCATTGAATGGGTAAAGAGAGCAGTAAAAAAAGGTAGTCTCCAATGACAGAATCTGTAATCCAGCCCATCCTTTAATGTTTAATGTGATTTGTGAGGCTCCATTGGGGATGCAAATTCCAGAAAATCTGTGCAGTGTTCAAGCCACACTACTTCACTCCACAGTAACTCGATGTCTACCTGTGGACACTGGGAGGACGTTCAGCTTGAGAAAGATGACCAGGTAGAGAGAGCAAGACCTGGGGACCTCGTGCGGAAGAACCCATGCCAAACGCGGTCTAGTGTTCTGGTCCGAGCACTCAGTTTTGGGCCCATCACTTTGTTTTCTGTGTATACATAATGATAACAACAAATGGTACTGACTGGCAGCTCTGCATGTGCCAGACACTGGGTTACACACTGTTCAGGTATTAATTCATTTGATCCTCCTAACCTCACAGGAAGTAGATACTATGTTTCTTCCTATTTTACAGTTAAGGAAAATGAAGCATGAATTGGGCTTTTGATGACCAATAAAAATGAGAAGTGCCTGCCCTTTGGTATCAGAAGATTCCTTCCTTAAGGTCATTCTCACTGTGTGGGTCTCCTCTCTTTCTTTACCTCCCACTCTGACCCTGACTTTCAAAGATCAGCCAACAAAGTGAGTCAGAACACCCTGAGGTTGTTTGTAAAGTAATGAGTCAAAAAACAGAGAAGGCGCCAGAGAAACAGCATGAGGAAGGAAAAACAGATGCAGTCCAGTCCTTTAAAATTATTAAAGAATAGTATGAACTTTGAGTCTATAAATTGGAAAACTGAGATGAAAAAAAAGCTATTTTCTAAAAAATATATAAACAAAATTATTCCAAGAAGAAATATGAAACTCACATAATGATTAAAAATTCGATGAGTAGTCAAATATTTCCCCACAAAAAAGTACCAGCCCAGAGGGTTTTAAGAATTGTTTCAGAGAATTGAAAAAGAGGAAAAGCTACCCAACTCTTTTTATGAGTTCATTTTGACTTTGTTACCAAACCTTGAAAAGAACATTGAAAGAAAGGAAAACTAGAGCTCAATCTCACTTACAAACCAGATGCAAAACATTAGCAAACTATAAAAGTTTATATTTATACATATATATGCATGTGTGTGAGTGTGTGTGCACAAATATACATCTATTCTATATACATGCATATATGCATACACACTAAAATAGCATATATATTTGTAATGTATTAAAAATAACTTTACATCATGATCAAGAAAGGCTTATTCCAGATATGCAAAGATGATGAAACATTAGAAATTCTATTAATGAAATAACATGTGTTGGAACACTGGAGAGCCAGCTGGAAAAAAATTATGTTAGCTCCATACCTCAAACGATATATAGATGAATTCCAAATGGAGCAAAGATTGAGATCAAAGATTTCATTCCAAAAAAATGAAATCATAAAAAAACTTGATGAAAACACAGGAGAATTATTTTCTACCTTTGGGGTGGAAGAAGCTATTCTAACTATGATTTGAAATTCAGAAACTACAAAAGACTGATCATTCACCTACAGAAAATAAAATTTCTGTGTGCAAAAAAAAAGTAAGCAAGGTCAAAATACAAATAATATTTGGGCATAAATATTTGCAATTTCCATCACGAAGGGCTAGTCTCTCTAAAGCGCTTCTGGAAATCAGGAAGAAAATTGGTCAAGATGGCAAAATGTATAAAATTCAACAGATTTTGACAAAGGTGAATATCCATGACCAGGATCAAAATATAGGACACCTCTATTTTGGTGACATTTTCCAGCCCACTGACCTGCTCCGACCCGGAGGCAATCACTATTCTGATTGCTATCACCATGGATCAACTTTGCCTGTTTTAAGGATTCTTTTTAAAAACTAGGAACACAAAGATATTCACTATCATGTCACTGCTTTTAGTTAATGTAGCATTGTAGGTCCTTTGCAGTGTAGTGTGAGAGGAAAAGGAAAAGCAAGGTATCGAGTTTCAAAAGGAAGAAACAAAACTTTTCTATTTAATAAATAATGTGATTGTCTATCCAGAAAATCCCAGAGAATTTACAGATGATTTACTATAATGAATAAGAAAGCTGATCAAGTTTGCTGGATGTCAGATTAAGTTGTCAATGTCCATAACATTCGTATGTACCCTGTTATTTTAGGTGTTTAAAAGTTGGGCATAAATTCATAAATCTTATACTGTGTTTATAAGATTTACCATTGTGCTTTTGCCCTCAAGTTTTTAATGTTGTCTATATTGCAGCATATATACTTAAAATATTCATTTTAATGACTTTATTTATTTATTTGTATAGTATTCAGTCCCAGCTGGGGCCAGCAATTGAAAAGGTACTATTTCAAATTTTCCATGGATAGTAGCAATAAAATCATAAGAACCCACACATTTCTGTTACAAGTAGTAAGCTCCCTGCAGCATTGCTTGCCATCACACACAGAAACAAAACAACATAAACTGAATACTACACCAATAAATGAAGTTGTTAGAATGAATATATTTAAATATATATGTTGCAATATAGATGACATCAAAAACTTGAGGGCAAAAGCACATGGTAAATCTTATGAGCACAGTATAATAAGATTTATGAATTTATGCCTAATTTTTAAACACCTAAAAGAACTGGGTACATATTGTTAGTGGATATATATAATGAATATATAAAAACATAACAGCAACACATCAACACCAGGCTATCTCCAGGATGGAGGAAGGAGACTGTCATGGGGGAGGAGGTGGCCTTGAACTGTGTGTAACCTTTTATTTATTTTTTTTAAATCTGGAGCTAAATGGTAAAACGTTAGCATTTATTGATTTGGGGTGGAATGACTACGATAATATATAACAACTTTTTTTTTGTATATCTGAAATTGTTCAAGCTTTATAAACTAATTAGCTTGTAACACTGCACGTGGAGTAAAGACTTGGGTTTGCATGCCCTGAGCCTCGATTAACTCATCTGTAAAATGGGGATCAAAAAATCCTTGCTTGGTCTTCTATTCAGTGTTGGTATCAGGACATGAAAACGTAGAATAAGCAGTGAAGCTCCACCCAGCGGGGCCTGCTGACGTTCCGACCGCTGCGCGGCAAAAGCCACGAGACGCCTTTCCCATGAGGGTACTGAGTCTTTACGAGAGGTGTGGGTTCCTTTGGAAGAACCTCAAATGCGTGACCCATGTTATCCTCACAACAGCCGAGAGGTAGATACCGTGCTACCATTGTCTCCATCTCACAGGCCGGTAGACGCGGCAATGGAAAGGTAAGTGCGTTTCCCAAGGGCGTGCAGGAGGTGAGCGGGAGCGCTGAGGTCCCGGCCAGGGCCATCTGCTGCAAAGCCTCTGCTCTTAGGGCGACGTGTCTGTTTCCAGGCACTTCAGTGCTCTCGTGAGAATGGCTTCTGACACTCTGACGCGTGCTGTTAGGATTCCTACTACCTCCTCTTTTCGTCCATATTGTCACCTACCTTCAGGGCTGGCGGGACCTTGTCCAGTCTGCCTGCTGCAGAGAGGGACCCAGGGTCTGGTTCCTGGAATGGGAGGGCTCAGAGCCCTCAGAGCACAGGAGCCGGCTCCTGAGGCCGATTCTCACCCTGCAGCGGCGAAGCTCAGGCCTTCCGCCGGTCTGGCTAGGAAGCAGTTACGAGCGTGGTGCTGGAGGATTGAAAACAACTACTTCTCTGCGTCTCTTCAGAGGTAAATGCTTGCAGATTTCAAGAACGTGATGCGAATGATTTCCAAATGAGGCTTCTAGTTAGTGTATGGGCAGGAGGCCAGCCTGCCCAGAATGGAAGGATCAGGAAAGGAAAGGTGTAGGGTCTCTGACTTTTCCACTGGGAAACCGAGGCTGCAAAGTAATGGGACTGATTTCCATGAGCCAGGAATTTCCTTGAGCAGGAGGAATTGCTTGTAATTCCTCTTCCAAGGGTGCATGGGTGTGTGTATTCTACCCTGTGCCAGGTACTGTGCTACATGCTGGGTGTAATAACCTCCTTATAACAACCCGTTGAGTCTGTTATTTTACCTTCATTACAAATAGGAAACTAAGCCTCAGAGATGTTAAATAACTCGTCCAAAGTCCTCTAGCGCTTTCTTGGCAAAGCCGGAATGCAAGCCCAGGCCCTCTGGCACTGACAGCCGAGTCCACCCTCTCTTCTGTTTCACAGTTGTCCCAATGGGAATGATATTTTGTTGTATGGAAGGAAAACATCGTATTGATTCCTTTGCTCCGTGAGCCCTGTGCTCATCAACTTTTAACACAGCATCTCATTCCTGGAAGGGGCTCTGTCCATAGATGTTAAAATAAACTGTCATATTCCAGCAGTAAGTCAGGCTTGCCTTAATTTGGGGAATACCACAGAAGAACCATAGGGCAAATTATAACAATGACCTTCACCAGACTGGCCATTTTCTTACATCAGTAATCAGCTCAGACCTAGGGATATCAGTGTCTGGGAATGAAAACTGACATTTTGGAGTGCTCTGATTTAATGACCCTTTAATAAAAGCCACCTGAGGATCCCTTATTGCAATACAAGTAAGGCGCTAAGTTCTTCAGAGACATTTTTCATTTCTCTAGTAATAGCTCTTAGAGATGAGAAAACTAGGGCTTGGAGAGGGCATCCTGCCCCTACTCACCCAACTCAGAAGAGGCAGAGGCAGAGGGAACACAGAATGTCAGCTTCCAGCGTCCACATGTCTAACCTCTACACTAAACCCAAAGGGCAGGAAATCACTCCTCTGGTTTGCACCTCTGCTGCCAGGCTCATGGTCTTGAGTGATTTGAGGCCAGCATACAGTCCCTTTGGGCTCTTTGCATCCAGCCTCTTGATTCCTGTTCTTTCTGGGCTTCTGGTCTATTAAACCTCATCTCTGAGCAGTTCATTTGGGAAAAAATTATTGTGGCAAAATATATATTTATGACATGAAAGTGTCCTTTTTGCCATTTCTAAGTGTGCAACTCAGTGGCATTAATTGCATTCATTATGTTGTGCTTCTATCACCACCTTGGGCATTTCAGTTTTTATTTATTGCACATTCTTGCCATATTGCCCCCCGACAGCCTGTGGTGTTTGTGCTGGGCTATGACCTCAGCCACCCATAACCCACTCCAACTAACCTTTCCCCAGAACCTCAGCCTCTGAGCCCTGCCTCATGTGGGGGGGTGGATGGGATGAAGGAGCCCACAGCAGATGTTTTGAAAAAAACAAAGCAATCTTCATCATAATATAACTTCATTGGGAAGCTAAATCAGTCTTAATCTTCTAAGTTAAAGACAAAGTTTAAATCTCTGGCAGTTCACAGAGTCAAGGGAAATCATGACCACCTTCTGTTGTGTTGATTCACTCCATCATGAAAAAATAAATATGTATATGATATACGTGTATATTTAAAATAATGCAGATGAATGATGTAATAGAAGTCAAAAATTTTCTGAATTCTAAGATAAAACCAAAGACATCAAAAACTATCAAACTTGCAGTAGATTGCTTTAGGCCATTATCTAATAATTCCTCACTGGGTGGCAAGCTCCAGGTTATAGCACTGGCTAAGGCAGACATCACCTTGTTTCTCCAAGAACTGAAATATGGCAAGGGAGACAGACCTGAGAGCAGTACTTCTCATTGTGCTGTTTATGAAAGAGAACAAAAACCAGAAGGAGCATAGAGCAAAGGGCAGACAGACAGGGGGAAGGAGGGAGAAGCAGAACTTCATAAGTCCCCTGGGAATTACCTGAGTAGTAAAGTTTGAGAAGTACAGGCTTAGTGTGTTACAACTATAGCATTACCTCACGTAAAACAGGACTAGTCAAATATCTGTTAAATAAATGATTTGACAATTATTACCCCTTACAGGATAATTTACAGTCTAAATGAGAATGTCAGACCCAGATCTGATAAAACTAATTAGAAAATTATAAGAAACAAGAGATTGAGAAAAGAGATGAGTTGCAAAGTAAATATATAAAAACAATAGCTTTTCCTAAACTGTGACTTGCTAGAAATTGTGGTGGAAGAAATATCCAATTTAAAATAGCAAGCAAAAGAAACCTAGGGACAAATGTAACAAGTAATTCTCAGGACTTTTATTAAAAGCATTTTAGAGTGTGTGACAACGGCTCAGTGGCAGAGTTCTCACCTGCCATGTGGAGACCTGGGTTCAATTCCCAGTGCCTGCTTATGCAAAAAAAAAAAAAGGCATTTTAATAATCTGTTGACAGACCTAAAGATGGCTTAAGAAATTGAAAGACAAACTAAGGTCTTAGATGGAAAGATGTCAGTTCTTCCTAAATCAATTGATAAATTTAATCCAATCACAATTAAAACAATGATTTTTCTACCTTAACAAAATGATGTCAAAGTTCATTTGTAAAGCTAATTATGAAAATTCATCAAGAAAATTCTTGAAAAAAAAAGCATTTTATGAAACTAGTCCAGTCTTATACTATTTTAAAGCCACAATAATCAATTGGGGTATTGGAGAAAAAACAGATCAGTGAAAAGAATGGATAGTTCATAAATAAAACATTCATATTGGAACTTAATATATGAAAAGATGACACTTCAAAACAGTGAGAGAAGGGATTATTCAATAAACAGTGTCAGATCAACCGGCTGATTAGAGAACTGGTTCTCTACTCACTTATTACACTAACACCAATTCCAGATAGATCAAAGATCTAAATGCAAAAAAGAAACTATTAAAGTCAGAAAAATAAATGGCCATGTTTATTCTCCTAGAATGGGGAAGACTTTCTAAGCAGGATCCCAGACCCAGAGCCATAAAGGAAAAGACCAATAAACTTCACTGCATCAAAATTGTGATTTTATTTTTGTAAAAAACACCATAAACCAAGGAAAGAGACAAATGACAGATAAGAAAAATATTTATAACTGCTGTGAAAGACAAAGGGCTAATTTCTTTCATTTTCAAAAAGTTCATGCCAATAAAATAGAAAAATGATGAGCAGTCCAACAGAAAAAAAAGTCAAAATATAACAGTAGTCAGTTTCCAAAAAGTGAAACAAAATGTAATCAGTAAATATGAAAACATTCTCAATATTATTTACCAGTAAAGAAATTTAAATTAAATGACGTTAAGAGATTTTTTATCTCTCAGATGGCCAGAAACTAAAGCTGCGAGGCCCAAGTCTGAGAAGGCTATAGAAAGGAAAAAGACAGTAGATGCTGGGATGGGGTGGGGAGAAGGGGAGGTGGTTCACTGGTTTATTTCTGAGAGGAAGTTTGGCCAAATCCATTGCATTTTAAAGCTGCATATCTTTTTTTATTTATTTTGCATGGCCAAGCACCAGAAATCTAACCCAGGTCTCTGGTGTGGGAAGGTGAAAATTTTGACACTGTGCCACCATTGCACCACCCCTTCATATCATTTTATTTAGCAATTTTCTGCTAGGAATTTACCTATAAATATACATGTGAAAGTTGGTCAAGAGATATGTGCAGATGTGTTCATTGTGACACTGTTTATAATAGTAAAAAAAAAAAAAAAAAAGGAGAAATGATCCACCACAAAGGATAGGTCACAGACCATGATGCACCCTTGTAGCAGAATACTATGCAGCTATGCAAAGGAATGAGTGCACAGAGATGAAGGAAAAAAGAGATACCAGACTGTGCATACACCATCAACTCTCTTGTGTCCATTTGAGAGAGAGAGGGGAGGATGAGGAAGATAGATCAATAAAGGATAGAGAGAAAAAGAGGATAGATATATATGCGCACTGTTGTAGGCATAGACAAAATTTGTTAAAGTGATAACAAATATTTACTCTATGGCTACCTTGGGCAGAGGCACCAGGCTGAGAGATGGAGCCTTTTACATTTCTTTATATATTTTGCTCTACTATTGGGATTTGTTTAAATATATAGAAAAATTACTTTCTGTTTCTTATTAAATTATTAAAATATCAACATAGATTACTTGGTTAGTGGGATGATGGAATTGTTTTTCTTCTTTAAATGTCTCTGTAGCTAAAAAAAAAAAAAAAAACTGGGGAAGGATAAAGAAAAAGGTAACAGGTAAGGACAAGGTTTTGACCCAAAGGCATTAACCTCAGGTGATGGCTGGTCTGACACTGCTCAAGCCCCAGGAGGAGGTACTTCTAGAGGAAGGGGCTTTCCAGTGCCTACCAGATTTCTCCCATTGCCTCTGTAATGACAGTCCTCCTATATTTAACCATCAAGGAACTTGGCTTCAGGATCAAGAGGGTTAAAATAAATCAAAGGAAATCAGCCTTGAAAAAGAATGTCGTTATGATTTATGCAAGCATTTCCTCTCTATAGATAAAATGGAGTGAGATTACAAAAACAGATAGAGCTCACCTCCTGTAATTTCTTCCCCTCTGCTTTGCTCGCAGACTAAGATGGCTCACTCCCCGTGGGCCCCATGCCCTCGTGGCCTAAACATGCAGCAGGCTTCAGCTTGATTCCAGGACTGCAGCACAATGTCCCGTCATCCCGGCTGGGTGTCCTCCTCTCCGTCACCCCTTTCTGAGGCTCTTCTGTACTGAAGGCACTTTCTGAGACCAGCTCTGTGCTCAGCACCATGATACTGCGGGAGATAGTAACACATACTCTCTATCCTCAAGGCACCGCAGAAGGCTTGTGGAGAGCCTCGCAAAACAATTAGCCATATGAAAGTGGGAAACTAAAGAAAGAATTTCAGCCAGGAGTCTGAGACAAAACAGACATTGTTGGCTGGCGGACCCAACCTCCAACTAACCCCTCTTCATCCATACAGCCAGAGCAGCTCTGCGACACCATTTGCAGCAATGAAATATAAGGCGAAATCTGTGGGTAGAGATCCTAGAAAAGTTCAGGCCCTTTTGGCTTGTTGGTTTTTTGCCCTTCTTACTCTTCTTTTGGGGAGGGGCCCGGGAGGCTGTAGCGGAGCAGCCGTCTCATTAACCAAGCAGCTACAGGCATGAGGGTGAAGGCCAGCATGCTAAGGAGGGCAGGGCATGGGGGAACAAGAGTGAGGTCCTCACTGATACTGTTGGGGCACTGCACCTGTCCTAGTGCCTGCAACTGGACTTTCCAATGCATGAGAAAAATAGACCTCCCCCAGGTGTTTGCATTTGCCATCAACCCATCATCAACTGATTCATCTGGTCTTGAGAAGAAGTAGCTCCGGCACCGTGCAAAGCTCATTGGTCTTGGAATTGAAGGATTTGGCTCCAAATTCTAGTTCAGTGGTTTATTTACCATAGTAAATTATTACTTAACCTTTCTGGGTCTCTGTCCTCATCTAATAATATTGCTCAGACAGAAATTTCATGACTACGTAAAAAGAGAATGTGAAAATAACTGCATATGATATGTTCCAGGTCAATGAATATCTGTTAAATCTTTTGTTGAAAAGGTAGAAGGATTTCCTGTAGGAAAAGGCAGGCTCCGTACCATACTTTTTAACTATCTTTCTAGGAAGTCAAGTTTCAATGGACTACAAATACAACAAGCTAGGAAGAGTGTAATCCAGAAGTAAGTAAAGAAAAACATCAAGAAAAGTCAGTTGAAAGGGGAAGTGGGCAACCCCATTGTGTCTAGAAATGGACTTGGAATCTAGTCTCCCAGAGAAAGCTCAAGACAAATAAAATCAATATGGCCCTAGAGAATCCTAGAAAAGTGTATCCCTTGGCCCATGGCTGCAGACCTTTCTGAGAATTCCCAATACCAAGAAAGGAAAGAAATGTCCCCATTAATATTTTCCCTCCTTCACTCTTTCCATACTTCCTTTCTTATTGCTTTTCCTACCTCCCTCTCTTCCTTCCTACCTTCTTTCCTCCCTCCCTTCCCCTCTTTCAAAAGTCAAAACTATTTCAAAATCTCATAGGAGAGACACATTTTTTTTCTGACTCAGTGGGGAGATGATGGGACCTGGTTTTTCAGACTTCTAATTAATCTGTCTAATCCTCAAAGAAGATTCCTGAATTCTTCTAATCCCTCTTAATGGGTGGTAGCTATGTATCAAAATAGTCAAAACCCCTCAGTCCTGCCCTGTGTATGTACTTAGATGGTCTCCTAGCCTTCTGATTAAAGGAAAATTTTAATACAATTTTAGGACTTACAGCTTTATTGAACAATTCATGAATCAGGCAGCATTCCATTCAGAAAGTAGAAGGAAGCTCTATCATGGGAATGGAGAAGGAAGCTCATAGGGAGTATAAGGAAGCAAGCAAGGAAATGTTGATTGGCTGACTTTGTTTCCATTTTCCATCTGGAAGGGAGTCTTAAATAGTGGGGAGCAGACAAATCTTGATTAGTATGGTATGCTTGTCCATTCCAATGAGCTGTCCCTACCTTTCCTAAACTAGCTTTAGCACCAGGCGTTGCTTATCAGAGACCCTGTACGGTGTATTTATTTTCTCGGAAAAACCCTGCCGGTCAATTGTTTTTGTCCCCTGACAAAGACTTCTCCGAAAGAGATTCTTCACCCAGCAACACCCAATATAGGCCACCATTTTATTTTACATACTCTCTCAAAGCCACAATTTCCTCATCTGTAAAATGGAGGGTGGGGGTGAGCTTAAGGCAGTAGGGATGGGATGTAGAGGGAGGAGTGGCTTAGATAACATGTAGAATTCGTTCTTCTATTTATTGGTTGCTACAGTCCCCGGGACACAGGAGGGAACATTCGATTACTCATTCATCTCATGAATGTTTATTGAACTCCTACCCTGTGTCTGGCACTGAAGTAACAACAGAAATATTTGGAAGAAATAGGCAATCTCCTAATATCAGAGCTTCCTCCCTGAGGAGGGGACAGATAATAAATGAGCAAACAAATAAATTGGATACTTTCAGAAAGTGATAGGAGTTATGAAGAAAAAAATACACCTAAGTAATGGTATAGGGCAAGACTGGGGGTAGACACCTATTTGAGATGCGATGGGTCAAGGAAAACCTCTCAGAGGGGTAAGCCTGTGCTTAGCTGAAATGAGGAGCCAGCCACTCCGCTGTTCCCACAGCACCTCTGTCCTGGGCATCTGGTTGGGTAACCAGGCTTATTCTCACTGCAAACATGTTTTGAGCCTTTAAGTTCCTAACCAAAACCCAAAATCCACGATGGCATCCTCTCACTCTGCCTAAATGTCCAGACTTAGGGCTTTATGGCCTGCTAGAACCATCAATTTGGGTACAGGCAAGTCTGGCAGTATCCAAAACAGAGTATGAGAGAGGCAGACCTATGTAAGCCAAATGCAGGAAGGCAGATAGAAAGTACTGCACTTCCATTTGATCTACTTTTTAAATCTCATCTTCTTCAGTTTGTTTTTGTAGGGGAGGGGACTTACGCTTTTTAATGAATATGATATGATACTGGGACAATAGTAATATTCAATGCTTTTAACCACAAGGCTGTGCACCTCTCATGTACATAATTTTTTTAAGGAAGTTTATACTTTTATTGGAGGTTCAAGTTCAAATTTTTTAGAGCTCTTCTGTCAAGAAGGTTGTAGACTATAGCAATGGCAATGAAATCAGTCAGAACTGGGTTTCAGCTGTTACTTCCTGGCTATATGACCTTGGGTTAATTATCTAACCTTTCTGAGCTTCAGTTTTCTCATCAGGAGAGTAGAGATACTAATATCTTCCTGTTGTAAGGATTAAATGAGATAATGCTTGTTAAATACTTCACTCACTGCCTGCTCCGGTAAATGTCGTTAATACTATTGGTATGATGAAAGCTCTCACTGAGGACCAAGTCCTTCCTGCTGCATCTCTGGAGGAGGCCTACAGAAGCCATATTCTTAGGACTCATAACTGCTGGTAAGGCTATAACCTGGCACAGATTATTGGAGCACAATTTTGCAATATCTATCAAAATATACAATGTGGCAGCTCTGTACTCCGTAATTTCGTATCTGGAAATGTATCCTAAGGAAATAATAGTACAATACAAGAGAGGCAGATGTAAGAGGATGTCCAGTACAGAATTAGTAATATATTAAAACTTGTACAACACCTAAATGTCCATCGACAGGGGGTTGGTTGAATACATGACAGACACAGCAGGATGCTATGCCGTCAGTGTGTTCAGTAATAATAGAACCAGTAAAGGATGTGTCTGTGTTTTCATGTGCGAACGGCTGTGTAGGCACGTTTCTATAAAGAAAAAAGATGTGATCGTTGTTAGTGCTACTGGCTAAGTCTCGCTGGGTCCCGCCTTTGAGGCACATAGCAGGAAGGTACTTCAGCGCCATGGCGGCTGAATGAGACCACGTGAGGGCTCCGGCCAGTGAGTTGTAAGCGGAAGTGACGCGTCACTTCCGGGTCAGCCATTTAATGTCGGTGCGTGAGTCCGGAGCGCCCTTCTTTTTCCTCTGCCACGACGACACGCGCGGTGATCCGAGTGGTAGGTAGCAGCGCCGTATGCCTGGGTCCCAGAATGAGTTAGATGCCCAGCCAGCCTGTGATGGCCATGTTGCTTGAGGGAGAATAAACCTGTACTGTTTTAAGCCACTGATAATTGGTGATTTTTGCTCCCTCAGCAGAACTTAATCTATCCTGTTACTCCTGACTGTCGGGATTTGGTTGATTTTTATTTTCTTCTTTTACTTTAGGTTTCTGTAATTTCCGATAGTGCCCCTCTAGTTAAGGTAGTCTATTCGCATTATGGGCAGGATGTGTGGGGATCAGTCCGAAAGTCTTGTACTGAATATCCAGCAGGTCGGCTTAACTCTTCCTGCAGGGTGGCGGAAAGCCTATGCTCTGCTACAGTGGGTGCGAGAGAGGAGGGAAAAGGCCTGTGTGAAGCGGGGAAGGCAGGGAAAGGCAGGGAAAGGCAGGGCAGACAGCGCACAGCAGCACCGGCTCGCCAAAGGACCGGCATGGGTTGTCCGGAGGTGGAGGCTCCAGGACGCCAGGTGTCAGGGGCAGAAAATAAATATTCAAAAAGGGAGCCATGGGCGGGCCACGGTGGCTCAGCAGGCAGAGTTCTCGCCTGCCATGCCAGAGACCCGGGTTCCATTCCCGTACCTGCCCAGGCCAAAAAAAAAAAAAAAAAAAGAGAGAGAGACATGTATATGGAAAGTACGGCCAGCTTAGTTTGTCCTCCAGAGCCTCCCATGCACAAAAGAAAGACCCTCCTACCTGCTCTCTCCACGTTGTCTGTTCCACATCCTGCTCCTAAAAGAATCCTTCTAAACAGCAAGTTGATAGTCACTGCTTTGCTAAAAAACCTCCCCTTTGAATAAAAGATAATGTCAGTGATCCTCTTACCTGATTTGTAGGCATGTTATGATGAAGCCTCGTTTTTTTAACTCCTACCTTTCCTCACGCTGTTCATCCTCCAGGAATGTTCCCCACTCTGCCTTCCAGCACGACCCTCTCAGACCCCACAGGTGCCAAGGTCCCACTTGTGTCCCTCTGCCTGCAGGCAGCCTTCCTGGATGACCCCAGCCCTGAAGAGAGCTTTTGCCTCAGATGCCTGAAACGTTTGCTTTGTCTTCAGCAGCCTGTGCTACCCTGCTCTTGTACCACTTCTGAAGATTTAGTCAGGCCTTTCCAGTCCAACTGGCAGCTCTCCTTGAGGGCAGGGACCATGTCTATTGCATTTTTGTCCAAATGCCAGTCCTTGAGTGCCTCGGATGAGAAGCTACCCTATAAATATTTGGCCCATGCTCTGGCAGGGTGGGAGGTCAGTGGCCACTACCAGGAGCTACGACCCCCAGCTCTGCTTTTGTAAAACGTCCCCAAAGGCAACATTTCCTCCAGGGCTTCAGAGTACCTTGGGAGACACCTGGAATTATTTCAAGGTCATTCTTTGTTTCTGTTCTTCAAAATCGTTAGAATTGTCTGTTCACACAGTACTATTGGGAGAAAAATTATGTTTTAACAAAATGTGCTGTACTCCATCTAGTGTTTTACCTAAAGAATGATAACATGATGCTTTGAAAATTAAGGGAACGGGAAATCCTCTATGAAGACATCTATTGTATTGGATTTACTTCAACCCTATTGGAATAGCCAGCATGATATTAAAACTCAAAGAGAAGGTGTTAAGAGTTTTTAAAAATAAAAACCAATTGCAGAGAAACAACCTTTATTTTCACTGAAACTTTTTTATATGTGAAATAGATAGGAGGATTTTCTTCCAGGTCAGAAGGAACTTGGGGTTGGTAAGCTCTGTCCTTGCTGTGGCTAACTCTCCTCCCCAAAGTCCATCCTCCCACCGGAATTGATTGGGCCTATGTGGTCATATTGCCTGTTATCTTGAAAAGTGAGGATTAAATTAGCCTTTTATATTGTTTGTCCTCCGTGGGCAAAAGCCATGATAATTTATTGATTTGTAAACATTTTTCATGCATAGTCCAAGAACGGCCAGTCATGACCTATACTTGTAACTCCTTACTACCATTCCTATTACAGACAGTACTAATCGGCCACATATTTTTTTTTTCCTAGTGCAGACTCAGGATCCTTTTTAGCACATCTCTCTAACTGTAATAGTAGTAAATGGGTATTAGCATAAGATAAGACCTATTTGCCATCATTAGGTACAGAGGACCTCCCTCAGGGCTTGCAGGCAGCTGACATCAAATTCAAAAACCAAGGTAGGGTTTCATGTCAGAAGGTGTTATCTCCTGGAGAAGGAGGAAGGAGTGAGTGCTGACTATTGTGTTCAGTAATTAAATGGTGATGTGTGGCCTGACAAGAAACTAAAGCCAGGCTGATTCATGAACCAGGGGTGGGTGCCGGTGAACAAATGGATATGTAAATAAAAATCAACATTAACCTGACTTTTCTCCTGCAATTTGTATAAGATTGTATAATGGAGAACTTGAAGAAGAAGAAGGAAGAAACGCAAAGAGCCTGGTGTGTATTGGCATTGACTTTCCATGCTAACTTTTTTTCTTGGGTCAGAAGAGCTCAGAAGGCAGAAAGCTCCTTAGGAACTTCCATCTTCAGTGCTACTGAATTCATTTTCCTTCCAACATGGTTCTGAAGGCCATATCATTTTCTTCTGTCCCTGCATCTCACTCAACTCTGAACCTTCTACAAAGAAGCTCTCTCCTTTTCCTTTGTCCACCTCTGCCTCACATTGCCCACAGTTTCCCAGGTTCTGGGTTGTTGACCCAGAATCCTCTCAAGGGAAAGAGACCTGTGCAGACTTTGGCTCTTAGGACACTCACAGGACTCACTCCCTGACTCATTACCCCATCTGGCTTGGAACAGGAGAGTAGGTTGGAAAAAGATATTTTGAAGTCTTCCTTCTCCTCCCCTGTTAAGTGTTTTAAATATATGGGCCTATCATTTATCTTAGTAATTCTTAGTAGGTAGTAGTATTATCCTCACTTTGCAAATGAAGAAACTGAACCTCAAAGAAGCTGAGTACCTAACTCTGAGTCTCACAGCAAGCACATGACAGAACTGAACTCAAGCTCTGTCTGCCTCTGTAACTAGGGCTCTTAACAAGAATGTCTTCTTCACTTCGGTGGGATTCTCTCCTTGCCTTGGCCTGCCTTGCTACCATAGTCTTTCAGGAGCCTCAAACTAAAAGGAATAAAACTATAATGATGGAGTTTGTGGCATTGGAGCAGATATCCAGGGCACACAACCCCTTGAAATTTACCCAGTTTGAAGGCCTGTTCCTGGAAGATGCAGGGCCTCAGGCTTTTTCACCTATAATGGTGACGAGTAGAAAGAATCCCACAGGAGGAATTAGGGAACCATAGCTGTGTTCTCATCCTGTCTCTGACTTATAGGCAAAAAACCCTCCAAGACACTCTGACTTCATTATCCTCATCAGTAATATGAGTGTGTTCAAGTTAGAGAAGCTTCAAAGGATTTCTGATCCACCATTCTACAAATCATTTATGCCCTTTGAAGTTCACTGATTCATTCCATTTATTCATTCAAAAATATTTATTGTATGCCTTCTATGAGTCAACGTTCCTATTGCCCTGATTCATGAGGGAACTTAAGTGTGTCCCTGTTGCCATTGCTTTGGTAATATTTCTCTCTCTGCCTACAAAACATCAAGAGGGTTTGTAGTCTCTTGGTGCAAATCTACAGCCCAGGCAAGTGAAACAGCTACATTGTCCATGTCACTTTAGAAATAGCTGAAAGATCAACTCATATCCACTGGAAGTCTCCTCAAAGAACAGAAATCTGTGACGTGTTTTTCTGGACCGTTTTGGACTCATATAAAAAACAAAAACATATGATCTACTCAAAGTTGTGATCTTTACAGGAACTTTTTCCCTATTTAAACATATACAGGTTTTTTCAATTCTTCAGAAAAGCCAGTTAGGAATAGAAGGGAAATTATTCAACTTCATAAAGACCATCTAGGAAAAACCCATAGAAAACGTATGTGATGGTGAAAGACAGAAGGCTTTCTCCCTAAGATCAGGAACAGATAAGAATATTCACTCTCAGCATTTCTATTGAACATTGTCTGGAGGTTCTAGCCAGGACATTTAGCTAAGGAAAAGAAAAAGGGCCATCCAGATTAACTCAATTTGCCTTACAGCTACGAAATATTCCATCATGTGTATTTACCATAGCTTGTTTAGTCACTTGTCTGTTGAATATTTGGGCTGTTTCCATGTCTTGGCAATCATAAGTAATGCTGCTATAAACATTAGTGTGCAAATGTCCGTTTGTGTCCTTGCCTTCAGTTCCTCTGAATATTTACCTAGTAATGTGATTGCTGGATCACACGGCAGTTCTGTACTTAGCTTCCTGAGAAACTACCTAACTGCCTTCCAGAGGGGTTGCACCATTCTGCATTACCACCAACAGTCCGTAAGTGTGCCTTTCTCTCCACATCCTCTCCAACACTTGCAGTTTTCTGTGTTTTTTGTTTTTTGTTTTTTTTAATAATTCTAGAAATGTGAGATGGTATGTCATTGTGGTTTTGATTTGCATTTCCCTAAGCAGTCAGTGAGCTGAGCATCTTTTCATATGTTTTTGCGGCCATTTGTATTTCTTCTTTGGAGAAGTATCTGTCCATGTCTTTTGCCCATTTTTTTAACTGGGTTGTTCATCTTTTTGTTGTTCAGGTGTAGAAACTATATATACTGGATATTAAACCCTTATCTGATATGTGGTTTCCAAATAATGTCTTATATTGCATAGGCTGCCTTTTTACTTTCTTGACAAAGTCTTTTGATGCATGAAAGTGTTTTATTTTGAGGAGATCACATTTATCTGTTTCATTTTTCATTACTTGTGCTTGGGGTGTAAGGCATAGGAAACCACCTCCTTTCACAAGATTTATAAGATATTTCCATACATTTTCTTCTAAAGGTTTTATGGTCTATGGCTGACATTTAGGTGTTTGATCCATTTTGAGTTATTTTTTGTGTAAGGTGTGAGATATGAGTCCTCTTTCATTCTTTTAGGTATGGATATCCAATCCAGTTCTCCAAACACCATTTATTGAAGTGACTGCTCTGTTCCAGTTAAGCTGACTTGACCACCTTATCAAAGATCAATTGCATGTAGATGAGGTTGCCTTTTTCTGAACACTCAGTTTTATTCCATTGGTCAGTATGTCTATCTTTATGCAGTACCATGTTGTTTTGACTTTAAATATGTTTTAAAGTCAGGTAGCATGAGACCTTCCACTTCATTTCTCTTCCTCAAGCCATAGTTTTAACTATTTGGGGGCACCCAGTCCTTCCAAATAAATTTGGTTATTGGTTTTTCTATTTCTGCAAAGTAAGTTGTTGGCATTTTAAGTGGTATTGCATTGAATCTATAAATCAATTTGGGTAGAATCGACTCTTAACTATATTTAGTCTTCCAATCCATGAACACAGTATGTTTTTCCATTTATTTAATTCCCGTTTTAGCAGTTTCTTGTAGTTTTCTGTGTATAGGTCTTTTGTGGCCTTGGTTAATTTTATTCCTAAATATTTTATGCTTTTGGTTGCTATCATAAATAGATTAGTGTGAGGTACAAAAGTTAATCTTGTACCTTGCCATGTTGCTGTACTCATTTATTAGCATTGGTAGCTTTGCTATGGGCTTTTAACATAGAGTATTATGTCATCTACAAACAGTGGAAGTTTTACTTCTTCCTTTCCAGTTTGATGCCTTTCATTTCTTTCTCCTGTCTAATTGCTCTAGCTAGAACTTCCAGCACAATGTTGATAACAATGGTAACAGTGGGCATCCTTGTCTTGCTCCTTATTTTTGAGGGAAAGCTTTCGATCTTTCCCCATTAAGTATGATGTCAGCTGTGGATTTCTCATATATTTCCTTTATCACGTTGAGGAAGTTACCTTCTCTTCCTATCTTTTGAAGTGTTTTCATCAAGAAAGGATGTTGGATTTTGTCAACTGCCTTTTCTGCATCAATTGAGATGACCATGTAATTTTTCTGCTTTGATTTGTTGATATGGTGTATAACATTAATTGATTTTTTTGTGTTGCCTTGCATTCCTGAAATAAATCCTACTTAGTCATAGTATATAATTCTTTTAATGTGCTGCTGGATTCATTTGTGAGTATTTTGTTGAAGTTTTCTGCATCTATGTTCATTAAAGAGATTGGTCTGTAATTTTCCTTTCTTGTAGTATCTTTGTCTGGTTTTTGTATTGGTGTGATGTTAGTGTCAAAGAATGTGTTAAGCAGCTTTTCTTTCTCTTCAATTTTTTTGAAGAGTTTGAGCAGGATTGACACTAATTCTTTCTTGAATACTTGGTAGAAGACACATGTGAAGCCATCAGGTGCTGGTCTTTCTTTTTTGGGAGCTTCTTATGACATTCAATCTCTTTACTTGTGATTGGTTTGTTGAAGTCACCTATTTCTTGTTGTCCATGCTTTTCTAGGAGGTTGTCCATTTCATCTGAGTTCTCTAGTTTATTAGCATATAGTTGCTAACAGTATCCACTCATTATCTCCTTTATTTCTGTGTGGTCAGTATTTATATCCACTCTCTCATTTCTGATTTTATTTATTTGCATCCTCTCTCTCTTTTTATGTCACCTAGCTAAGGGTCCATTGATTTTATTCATTTTCTCAAAGAACCAACTTCCAGTTTTGCTGATTCTCTCTATTGTTTTCATGTTCTCAATTTCATTTATTTTTGCTCTAATCTTTATTATTTCTTTCCTTCTGTTTGCTTTGAGGTTAGTTTGCTGGTCTTTTTCTAGTTCCTCCAAGTATGTGGTTAATTCCTCAATTTTTGCTCTTTCTTCTTTTTTAATATAGGCATTTAAGGCAATAAATTTCCCTCTCAGTACCACCTTTGCTGCCTCCCATAAGTTTTGATATGTTGTGTTTTCATTTTCATTTGCCTCAAGATATTTACTGATTTCTCTAAAATTTCTTCCTTGACACACTGGTTGTTTTAGAGTGTGTTATTTAGCCTCCATATATTTGTGAATTTTCTGGCCTACTGTCTGTTACTGATTTCCAGTTTTATTCGATTATGATAAAAGATAGTGTTTTGTGTAATTTCAGTCTTTTTAAAATTTAGTCAGGCTAGTTTTTTTCAGACCCAACATGTGGTCTATACTGGAGAATAATCCATGAGCACATGAGAAAAATGTGTATCCTGTTGTGTGGGGTGTAACGTTCTGTAAGTGTCTGTTATGTCTAGTTCATTTATCATATTATTCAAAATTTCTGTTTCCTTGTTGATCCTCTGTCTAGATGTTCTGTCCATTGGTGAGACCAATATATTGACGTCTCCAACTATTATTGTAGAGGTGTCCACTTCTCCCTTTAGTGTTGTCAGTGTTTGTCACATGTATTTTGCAGCACTGTGGCTCGGTCCATAAATATTTATGATTGTCTTCTTAATAAATTGTTCCTTTTATTAATATATAGTGTCCTTCTTTGTCTCTTTCAATTGCTTTACATTTGAAGCCTAATTTGTCAGATATTAATATAGCTACTCCTGCTCTTTTCTGGTTGTTGTATGAAATATCTTCTCCAGCCTTTCACTTTCAGTCTGTTTTTGTCCTTCGGTCTAGAGTGTGTCTCTTGAAGACAGCTGTACATGGATCCTGTTTTTAAATCCATTCTGCTAGTCTCTGTCTTTTGATTGGGGAGCTTAATCCATTAACATTAATGTTATTACTGTAAAGGCAATACTTTCTTCTACCATTTTGTCTTTGGGATTTTATATGTCATATCTTTTTTTTTTTTTCACTTTTTACCCTTACTGATAGTCTTCATTCCTGCACTCTGTTCCAGACCTCTCTCTCTCCTGTCTTTTCCTCTCTGTCTGTAGTGCTCCCTTTAGTATTTCTTGTAGATACTAGCTAGTTTCTTTTTCACAAGCTCTCTCAGTGACTGTTTGTCTGAAAATATTTTCAACTCTCCCTCATTTTTGTTTGTTTTGTTTCTTTTACATTGGCAGGCACCGGGAATCGAACCTGAGTCTCTGGAATGACAAAAACTCTGCCTGCTGAGCTACTGTGGCCTGCCCTCCCTCATTTTTGAAAGGCAGGTTTGTTGGATATAGAATTTTTGGTTGGCAGTTATTCTCTTTAGTATCTTAAATACTACATACCACTGCCTCCTTCTGACCTCCATGGTTTCTGCTGAGAAATCCACACATAGGCTTACCTAGCTTCCCTTGTATGTGCTGGATTGCTTTTCTTCTTCTACGTTCAGAATTCTTTTGTCTTTGACATTTGACAGTCTGATTAGTAGTTGTCCTGGGGTAGGTCTCTGCAGATCTATTCTGTTTGGGGCATGTTGTGTTTCTTGTATCTGTAATTTCTTAAGAGATGGGAAATTTTCAGTGATAATTTCCTCGATTATTCTTTCTGTCCCTTTTCCCTTCTCTTCTCCTTCTGGAACACCCATAACACACAATTCATGTGCTACATTTGTTGTTTAATTCCGAGACCCTGCTCATATTTTTTTCATTCATTTCCCTATATGTTCTTTTCAGATGTCCTGTCATCTAGTTCACTAATCCTTTCTTCTGCCTCATCAAATCTGCTATTGTAATTCTCCATTGTGTTTTTCTTCTATTGTGCCTTCTTCTTTATGGTTGCCTGATGTCTTCTTTATATCCTTCATCACTTTGGCCATGTCTTCCCTCAACTCAGGGATTTGATTTTTTATTTTATTTAGCATATTTGATTGGACATAAATTAATTGTTTGAATTCCTATATCTCATTTTGAGTGTTAGTTTGTTCCTTTGGCTGGGCCATATCTTCAGTTTTCCTAGTAAGGCTCATAATTTTTTGGTAGTGCCTCAGTATCTGATTTTCTTGATTAGTGCATTGTGGAGGTTGCTTTCACTCTTTTACCTAGGGTTTTCTTGTTGGTTGTCTTTGTTCTCCATCTGCTTTTTGGCATTCAGCTCAACTTATTCTAGATCTCTAGCATAACTTTGATTTAACTGTTCAGAATATTTTAGCTCTTGTTTTTCTGGATCTTTCCCTGTCTGTATGGATCCTTTTTTTGAGAATGGTTTCCCCAGATATGATTGACCCCAATCAGATTTTCCCAGACAAGGCAAGCCCAGGTCTCAGGAGGAAGGTATAATCAGTATCAAGTTCCCCTGAGGATGAGACCCAGCAGGCTGTTTGACTTTCTTGTGGAGCCTCTTGGTACTTTTCTTATCCTCCCAGCAAGTGGGAATTGTCAGCCTGTAGCCTCTCACTGGTGTAGAGTGGTACAGTGCCTTCACTTCTCAGCCTGCCAGGGGCTTGTTTGAGACAGAGGCTGAGGTGGAAGGCAGGCTTAAGCTGTTTCTGATTCCCAGCCCCTAGGGTTGGACTTCTTTGAAGGCAGGCCGCCATTTGAGCTGGGCTGTCAGCCCATTTTTTTTTGGTGGGGAAGATACATCCGTTAGGGAATTATCTCCTTCACTTCACCTGCTACTTTGACTCTCAAACCCATCTTAACTCTGCCTTTGCCTAGGTCAGCACTGACAATTGAAATTTCCTGAGGCTTTCTTTAATGAGTTACTTAGAATACTTTTTTAAAAGGGGGGTGGGGAGGAAAAAAAGAAAAGAAAAATAAAATCCCTTTTCTGAGACAGTCCTCAGCCCCCAAGGGTCACCAGTCAGGAGCTGGAGTCAGTACCTGCTCTATAAAAGGGCACAGCCCTTTTCTAGTATTCTGAGCTCAGCCAACTCCAGAAGCCTCCATTTTTGTTTTTGTTTTTCCTTTGCGAACCCCTTTTCCTTGCTGCCAGGAGAGAGAGAGACCACAGGTTTACATTCCTGCCTTCTCTGGGTTTATTTGTGCTTAGAGCTTATATTCAAAAGCCCAAATTTGTTAATTTTAACTGAGGTTGGAGCTTGGTTGATCTATCTTCTCTTGCTCATAATAGCCTACTTCTTTTTCCCCATCAGGAAGTGTCTCCAGCAGCCTGCCTTGCCAGTGAGGGATGGGTACCAGCCTCCCTGGTTCTGGGCCTCACTCACAGTTCTGTTGTGTGATCTCTGGCTCTTGTGCCCATTCTAGGCTGGTATTCAACATGTGTCCAGTTGTGGATATCTCCCAGACAGGTGTTCAAGACAGTTCCTGAATATTTACAAGCTTCTCTGGGAGACTTACTAAATTCCACACCTCCCTACACTGTCATCCTTCCCTCTCACCGTGTTATTCTAATCCTATCTTGTGGGCACAGACCTGTTGTGGGTAGGACCTCTTGATTAGGTTGTTTCCATGGAATATGACCCACCCAATTCATGGTGGATCTTAATCCTTTCCTGGAGATCTTTATGAGAGAAAGCCCAGAGAAACAAATGCCCTGGGAGAAGCAGCAAGGACCCACAGGAGCTTAGAGAGAAAATGCCCAGAGATGTTTTGGAGAGAGTCATTGAAACCAGAACCCAGACAGAAAACAGACCAGCAGACATTGCCATATGCCTTCCCATGAGACAGAAGAACCTTAGATGCCGTTGGTCTTTTCATGACCTTAAAAAGATAAATCTGTAACCTAATAAATCCCCTTTGTAAAAGCCAATCCATTTTTAGTATTTTGCATTCCAGTAGCTTTAGCAAATCAAAACAGTGAGTCAGGGAAGGAAAGGCAACCAATAAAGTGCACCACTGAGGGTGACTGGAGCTTGATCCTATTGGGGCCCAATGTGAAAAATGTGCTTAGAGGGACATGATTTTTCAGCATTCTTTTAGGAGATTCATGAGCAAAAAGTTTAAGACCACCGATTTGCAGTGCCTGCTGGTCCCTATAGAAGTTTTGGTCTGCAACTCTGCCTTTAGCTGAGTGAGCATCCAGCAAGGACTAAACAACTGAAAACCTCTATGCCAATGCCTCTGTTAAACCCCAGATGATGGTTCCTCAGAACCAAAACTGACATAGGATGGAAGAGAAAATCTGAATAGTCCTGTATATGTTAAAGAAATGTAATACACAATATTTGTATTTGTGATCAGAACCATCGTCTCTGGTAGGGAGGAAGGGGCTAAATACAGAGGTAGGGCAGCTTTTTCTAATTCCTCAAAAGCTCTAGAAATGGCCACAGGAGGCTGCTCTGAGGGGCAAGAGAGAGACTGACTTAGGAGTTCCCCTTGAGGAACTTAAAGAAGCTGCTCTGTCAGCAGCAACCCCCAGCCCTCTCTCTTTCCCCTCTCTATGTGATTTTATGTGCCAACAGGGTCAAGAAGAGATGTCTGAGGAGAATGCATTCACTTTGCACTACTGCCATTCCTTCAAAAATAATTATAACTCATTTACTGAGTGCTTACTATGTCCCAGGTGAAAAAAGGAATAGAACAGTGAATCTATCTGGGCTGGAGGATTCTCTTTTGAAAAGTTAAAAAAATACTGTGTATTACATTTCTTTAACATATATAGGACTATTCAGATTTTCTCTTCCATCCTATGTCAGTTTTGGTAAATTATCAAGGAATTTGTTCATTTTATCCAAAATTTTAAAATCATCTTATTGTCCTTTTAATGTCTAGTCAGGTCGGATTTTTACAACATTTGTAATTGTTTAATATAACATATATAAAAAGAAAAGAAAAAAAGCAATGATTTTCACAGTACATTTTGATACGTAGATACAGAACAGATTTCAGAGTTTGTTATGGGTTACTGTGCCAATTTGCAAGGATTTATGTACCCTAGTAAAGCCGTGTTTTAATTGTAATCAATCTTGTGGAAGCAATGGTTTCTTCTAATCCTTATTCAGCACTGTAGGCTGGAAACTTGATCAGGTTATCTCCACAGAGTTGTGATTTAATCAATTGTGGGTATTAAATTTGATTAGATGGAGACATGTCTCCACCCATTCTACTTGGGTCTTTGTTAGTTTATTGGAATCCTATAAAAGAGGAGACATTTTGGAGAGAGTCCCTTTTGAGAACGAGGAGAGAGCCACAGAACCACGACAGAAGGACATGAGAACCACAGAGCCCACCAGTTAGTGACCTTTGGAGATGAAGAAGGAGGAGGCTGCTGGGGTGCTTCATGAAGCAAGAGGCCTGGAGAGGAAGCTAGTAGATGTCGCCCTGTTTGCTGTGTGCCTTTCCAGCTGAGAGAGAAACCTTGAACTTCATCGGCCTTCTTGAACCAAGGTATCTTTCCCTGTATGCCTTAGATGGGACATTTCTATAGACTTGCTTTTGGACATTTCCATGGCATTAGAGCTATAAACTAGCAACTTATTTAAATTCCCCTTTTTAAAAGCTGTTCCAGTTCTGGTATATCGCATTCCGGCAGCTAGCAAACTAGAATACTTACCATTCCACTATTTCAGATTTTGCGGGAGGCTAGAAGGAATTTTTTCTTCTTTTTTGTGAAAAATAGCACATATCCCAAAAAGCAACAAATTTCAAAGCACATTGCAACAATTAGTTTTAGAACAGATTTCAGAGTTTGATATGTGTTACAATTCCACCATTTTAGTTTTTACTTTTAGCTGCTCTATGGTACTGAAGACTAAAAGAAATACTAATATAATGATTCAGCAATCATATTCATTTGTTAAACCCTACCTTCTCTGTATAACTCCACCATCACCTTTGCTCTTTCTCCTACTCTTTAGGGATTTTTGGACCATGGCCATTTTAACTTTTTCATATGGAAAGGGCCTGTTGATAATATGGGATGGGGAATAGAACTAGTTGATGGTCTTCTGGAAAGGCTGACCCCTTGGCATTTCAGGGCTTATTTGGTCCAGGGACCCATCTGAAGGTTGTAGGTTTCTGTTACCCTAGTGCATCAAAACTTTGTAGAATCTTATATAATGCCTCAGGTATTCTTTAGAATTGGCAGGGTTGGTTTTGGTTAGAGTTTGGCAAGTTATGATAGTAGCAGTGTCTAACTGAAGCTTGCATAAGAGTGACCATCAGAGTAGCCTCTTAACTCTGTTTGAACTCTCTCAGCCACTGATACCTTATTTGTTACACTTCTTTTCCCCTTTTTGGTCAGGATGGCATTGTTGACTGCATGGTGCCAGGGTCAGGCTTATCCCTGGGAGTCATCTCCCACGCTGCCAGGGATGTCAGGTCTCTTTTTGATAACTAAATTAATATCTTTAATCATCATATGGTCCATATTAACAGGAAATCCTCTCTTGGATACTCACAGCTGAATTGTTCAAGAACCCCAGGAATTACTCGGTTGAATAAGTAAATTTAAAATACACCACTGGAAGGAACTGCAGAATCTGATCAGTCCAGTAACAGATTACTCTTGTAATCCATTGTAGCTTCTGTCACTGCGCTATATTAGACTATGTCATTGTTTAAAAGATGTAACCTTCCCAGTCCATTGCATCCTTGCCTGCTTACTTCCACAGTGCCACTCAGAGTTCAGACTATAGTGGATTTTTGAAAGAGGATGATTCTGTTACCTCAATTTTCTGCCTATATGTGCTCCACCTTGTGTCCTGAGGTTATAACTACCACCTTCACACGTTCAGCTAGTGTCCAAAAGTGAACCCTCCATTCCAGTTAACAGGGGTATACACAGATCCAAGTCCCCCTACCTTTGCGTGAGCCTCCTTTCCATAAACACACCACAGTCAAGACCCCCTCATTTCATGGGAACTTCAAGAAGGTCAGGGCTCCAGATGTAAATCCATTTGATTTACTTACTTGCCATCCAGAGATAGGTCTGTATCCTGAGTGGTTCTGGACAAAGCAGGTCAGTTAAGGCACCTGCGGCTCTTCAGAACTACCCTGTGGCTGAAGCCACTCTGTCTGCATTTACATAGAGCTAGAAGTGTCTGGAATACACACCCAGCCTCCCTCACCAAGAGTGGCCCTTAGCCATATAAAGAACCCAGTTCACTTGCCTCAGGTTGGATAGCTGTGAGGCATATTTTAACCTCCAAAATTCCTCTCTGGGATCAAGCAAAAGCTCATACCCCTTACTTGGTTTCCTTCACTTCCTTGACCTGTTTCCTTCACACAGGTACCCATCTCCCACTTCCTCCAGGAGCACTGCCTTAACCACATCCTCATGAACCTCATCTCAGGTCTGTTTCTGGAGAATTCAGTATAAGTAAGACACTGCCCAGAGGGCCCAAGCAGTGAATGGATGGATGCCTTTGGTCTCACATGCTTGTAACTAAAAGTGTTCCCTCAGTCTACTCCACAATGATTTGCTTCCTGCATGTGGAGCGGCTGACACCTATTTTTAAATGGCAGCTTATCACACAAATTTAAAAAAATCTATTTCTGCCAAACCAAACTCTTGGCTGTTGGTTGTTTCCAATATTTTCACATAGTATTTTTCTTGTGACTAGCCCTCAGAAGCCTGTACTGGGCAGGGCCCACAGAAGCCAAATAATTCATTTGATTAATCACTCTTTTCATGGTAGCATGCATGAGTATTAACTCATGAAGTCAGGTTAAGAGTTTTTGACTACTTTTTCCCAGGCCTTTCTTTTTTTTCTCCCAATGCAAAAATACCACTGGCTCCCCCTTGAAACCCTTTCATGGGAAATAATTAAAACAGTCAATACTGAAATGCAGTCTCTACTTTTCTTCTCTCATAAGAGATGGAAGTGAAAGCTCAGGGTATTTCAGTATATTCTTTCACTACATCATGATAAATTCTGGACCCTGCCAGGGACAATAGAAATGAGGGGAATTTGGGAGGACAGCGTCCTTGATGACACACTCAGGCATCTGTCCCTGCATAAGTGAACAAGTTGTAAGCCATTCCTTGTTTACAGAGTTTGTAGATTAATAACAGTGGGAGGGGAGAGTAGCTTTGTTCTTGAGGGATTCGACCTCCTTACCTCCCCTGGGCATCACCTCGTGCTGGTGAGAGCTCAGAAATGCAGCTTGTTTAAGCTTCAGCTCAGCAACATGGGTAGCCAAGGGAAGGTTACATGGCAGGTGGACAAAGCATCGGGTTCAGCAGAAGACAGACTTGCTTCAAACCCTGGCTTGCTAACAGTGTAGCCTTGGAAAACTCTCACCCAACCTCTCTGTGGCTCCAAAATTTCCCTGGGTATAAAGTGATGGTAATGAGAGCAACTTTTGAGTGCTGTTATAAGGCACAGACATGAGAACAAACACATATAATGGCTAGCAGCAAGTCAACATTTGAGAAACATTAGTTCCTTCCTTTCCCCCAATAATACGAGTTTCAGTAAATTATTCTGGGATAACCTGAGTCATAGATCTGCCTCCCAGTTTCAGAATACTGACTCCACCCAACTCCCCAAATTAACATAATGGAACACCAAAACTAGAAAGCACTTTGTATTTCATCTTGTTTAGCCCACCCATTTTGCAGATGATGAAACTGAGGCCCAAGGGACTCATGTTAGGAGCCTTGCTCAAAGCCTGCTGTCTCTCTTCTATTGCTCTTTGCCCTACACCATGTCTGTTATCATCACGTCCATTATCAACTTTTTGAAGTCATTACGAATCCTGGCTAACGTTTAACTGTTTGCACATCCCGGTATTTTTTTGTGAATTACTGCCACGTGGGATTGTTTCAAGCTTTTGCAGTAGACTCCCAAATGGGCAATGCTGTGGTTCCTCATATCTCCCCAGAGGGGCTAAGTCTGTGCATAGCTTCTGGCCATGGGTCTCAAATACTTCCCACCTGAGAGAAGGCTCTTCTCTCTGGACACATTTTTTTCTCTGGCAGAAACACATTGTGTCATAGCCGCGGTGGTGACATTGGAGGACACAGTCTTACACAGTTGAGAACAATTCAGTTGACTTCTGGGTCCTTAGTGGGTGGCTGTGCCTACAACCAGGCCTCTGGAGAGGCAACCCTCCTTTATTCCCAATCCCAGGGGTTGTCAGAGATCAGAAAGGGATTCTGGACGCTGGAGGCCTCAGGCAGCCTGGAGTGTTTCTTTGTCAATCTTTTGCATGTATCCGCGTGGTAGCCTCACCAGCGCAGGGGGCCCACCAGTGCCTCCTCGGGGGTTAAAATTATGAAAGCTGCCCACTCAGAACACAGTCAGGAGGGCCTGGCAGCTTCCAGAAGAGCTGTCCACCCAGTGCTGATGCTGTAAGTTGCACTATAGAGGACAAGAGAGATTTGATGAAACACCGTTGGAGTCTGCAGTGGTGACATCACAGGCAGCACAGCCTCCCACTGCAGTGTGGCACCTTGCCCCCCGCTTCTGGCATAACCTTGGGAGATTTCAAAATCTGGATGTTGGTGTGTAGACACATCAGAATCTGGCTACAGGACAGGGGGCAGGTTTGAAAAAGCTCCCCAGATGATTCTGATGAACTGTTCTCACCCCCTAGAGTCGCTGCATTTAGCTGTACATTTCTAATGTACATTTAGGAAGCCCAGTAAATCTGAATTTCAGATATACAGTGAATACCTTTCAGGATGAGTATATCCTATGTGATATTTGGTATATACTTAACACTAAAAAAGAAATTTTACTATTGAAATGAAACTCAAATTTAACTGGGTATTTAATCTGGCAACCCTTCCACCCTCAAACAGCAAACTGACATTTTAAAATACCATTCTAAAAAAAAAAACATACACTCACTGTCGAAAATACAGAGAAGTATGAAAAATAAAAATAAAAACCAGTCATAATTTTACCACTCAGAGTTGTTAACCAATGTTAACATTCTGGTCTAATCCTTGTCAGTCATAATCATGTGTGTATACGTTATGTATAATTTATTGTCAGTCATATATTTTCTACAAAATTTGGATTAAACCAAACATAGTTTTATACTATGGTTTTTCTCTGTAACATTATATATACCTAATACTTTATTTCATTCGTATATCATTGTATGTCATTAAATACCCAGGTTTATTAAAATACTCTTATTCTCAAATCAGGCATGTAGGGAATGAGAGGAACACATTTTTTTGGAACTTGTTGTCTTTTTACAGACAGCAATTAGCTATTAGATGCTTGTTATGGCAAACAGCTAGCACCATGTCAGACGCATAGAAGGGGTTTAAGAAATGTTTGTTGATTGAGTAAATAAATGAATGAATGAACTCCTTTTGACCCTGTGAGCATTTGCTCACATTTCCCTTGTACAGTTCCTGCTGAATAGAAGAGGAGCCATTTGGACTTCAGCAAGGAGTTGATGACTCAATGTTCTGGCCTCTGACGTTGAACATAGGCAAAACCCAGATTTGTTTTAAAATTTCATAATTATTGAGCATCCATTTTGTGCCTGGCCCCGTTAAACCAAGAACGATGGTTGATGACACAGAAATGAATAGAACAGAGGAAATACATGTATGTGAAACTCTATTTGTATGTATGGTGGTGGTGGTGAGACAGACAATAAAGGAATAAATGAATATAATAATTTCCAATAGTTAACAAATGAGGAGTAAAACCATTATAGCCACACTGTTTGCTGTCCAGACTAACATGATTCCACTATTTGACACTCAACATTAACATGACTACATGTTCCAGAAAATTCTAGGTCAAAAAGATGAAGATGAAAATGATGTTATTGTTTGTTGTAGGAACTTCTGATATTCCATTTACATGAACAACTGACTCTTTAAAACCTTATCGAGGGCCCCTCTTTCAAAACAATTCAACTAATCTGTATATTCTTTGAGGCTCCCTAAACTATTGCTGTGTTCACCAGTCCTTAACTGTTAAATTATCAGTTCTGCACAATCCCAGTCAGGTCTCCACATTGAAAGACCCACTTTGAACTAGACGCTCCCAAATGTTATCAGTATCCCATCTTGACTTCCCCCTTCCAAGATGCTTCTGTGAGTCCATGAATGTTGAGCTCTCCCTTACTACACTAAGCAATAAACTTGGCTTTGTGCAACAACAGGTCATTTTAGTAACTTATTTGGGAATCGGCAGTCAACACGGGAGCAAGAAAGCAGCAGCAGCAGGGCCATTCAGTAGAGTGATGAGTACTTCATTTGGTTAAAAGCCTCTCAAAGGCAGTAACACTTGAGCTAGGAGCTGAATGAAGAAAAGGATCTGACCTTGCCAGATACTGGGGTGGGGGGGAATGTCCAGGCGCTGAGAATAACAAAAGAAGGGAAGTGATGGTAGAAGATAGGAAGTCCAAGAAATGGGGGTGTCCAGAATGTGTAATTCAGTATAGACCAAAGTAGGGAGTTCGGCTAACCGTGATTAAAAAACAACAAAAGAATAAACAAAAAATCGGAAGGTTCAACTTCTCTTAAGTTATATTATCTCATCTACCCATGGAGTCAAGGAACATTTATCAAGATCGTTCACTTGCCTACCACTTGTGGGAATAAACTGCTCTGGAGATTTCTCATTCTGGAGGAAAGACAGACATAAATGGCCAACATGGACAACACCAATGTCCATGCGTTGCAGGAAATGTGGGAAGGAAAGGATGACCCACAGGCCACAGAACTAGAAGAGGTGGCCCTTCCTTGCCAGCATTCTGGCTCCCCAACACCAGTGTTCAATGTAAGTGTAATATGCCTGATGGGATTTCCTGTCTCTTGAGATTCCCAGGGTGCTACGGCAGACCTGCGCTGTGGCCTCCCCAAGAGCAGATGTCCACATTATTTTCATCGAAGTGTCCCCAGCACCAAGCACAATGCCTGGCACATAGTAAGGGCTCAATAAACATGTTGGTCTCCTTTAAGTGTTTTTGCCCCACCCAGTTCCAAAAAGTTTTGAAGTTGTGTACAGAGCTATTATATTATTAAAACACAGAAATAAATGTGACAATAAGAGCAAGAGAATGTGAACGTAGGGAAATAAGATGAAATCAGGGTTCAAGTCCGTGATCTAAAATCCTTAATGCGTAGTTTTGAATAGCGGTGCATTGCAGAGTCTTCTAGTAACCAGTGAAAAGAGCAAAGGTCAGTTGCTAGATTCACAGACACAAAATTAACAATAACAACGAGAAGCTGGTGGCTCCAGAAAAGCATAGATCTTACTAGTCAAAGTCAAAGAAATTTTGTCTATGGATTCTCATAAAGAAGTTTTCTGTGATATAGTAAATAAGAACATCCTTAAACAAATTGTCTACTTCTTAAACACCCTCGGGGAGCATCATCCCAGAGGCATCCGGGCAGGTCTGAGCATAATGTCATCGAGGTAGCTGGGCCACAGAGGAGGAAGTAGAGCGTGCACTTCTGACAACGAGCCTGCTGGCAGCTACCATGTGGACCGGCAGAGGGATGGAGCTGAAGGTCGAGAAGTGTAGGACAGCCTTGGCTGGGACCTGGGGGTGTCTGAGCTTGATGGAGGCAGGCAATATCTTCTCTTTGCAACCTGTGTGAAGCAACTTTAGGTTACTCTGACTCCTGGAACAAAATGAGGGGAAGGGAGGCATCCATAGAGGAGGGCTGTGTGGGGAGGCTGGGAGGTGAGGTATCTTCATGAAGTGCTCCAGTAAACACTTCATATTTTAACTCGGTGAAGAAAGCATCTCCTAGCAGGCAAGCTTACAAAGTGTGTGCACTTAGTGGTGGGGTCATCCGGGGCCTGTCTGCTGCTCCCTCTGAGTCCTCTATTTTCTCGCTCTTATACTGGGGCCATAAAATTGCGCTCCTGACTGATGGCTGACATACGAGTTGACAGGCCGGGAAATGGTTTCCTTTGGCTGCATGTGCGCCTCCTAATTTATAGCTCCTCTGGAATTAGCGAGGGTGGGTGACTCCATTGCTGTTGTGTACTTGTGACTCCAAATGGCTTCTTCGTGGAGGGAGAGGATACTTGGTTTGGCAAAGAAACTCATGGTGAAGTCAGTACAAAAAGAGCAGTATCTCCTTTTAATTATGGTTATTTTTAAGTAATTGTAGCCACTCTTTAAAATCCACTGGCTTTTCTACCCAGATCTGTGTGTGTACACGTAACCTGTGTGGTGCCTCTATTGCTTAGAAAGCTTTATATCTTGTCAAGCGTATTGTCTTGTTGTATCCTGTCATCACCAGTAGCTGGGAAAATGGAGGCTCAGTGAAGGTTAAGTGACATCTCTGAGACCACATGAGATTGCATCTACATCAGTGAGAGCTTTTTTTTTTTTTTTTTTTTTAATACACGGGCAGGCACCGGCAATCGAACCCGGTCCTCGGGCATGGCAGGCAAACACTCTTACCTGCTGAGCCACCGTGGCCCGCCCGAGAGCTTTTTAAATGAGATGATATTGATGGAGCAGCCAGCCGAATGCCTGGCACTAGCAGCAGAGGCTGGGTAATTCCCTCCCCTCCCCTCTTTCTGCACTTTTCTGCTAAGCGGGTACTCTTGAATTGAGGAATGAAAGTGCAGCTGCTCATCTGGCCCCAGCCACCTATTTCCACTTTGCCCACTTTTGTTTTCTCGTGAGTCCCGAAAAGAAAGTCTCTAAACATTTGTTCACAAGATGCCTCAGAATCCACCAGGATTGTGGAGGGCTCAGATCAACAAGATTGGCATTAGAAAGCCCTGAGCCTTCGGATCCTGGCTTGTTATCTGTGACCCTAGGCCCGTCATCACGTCTCTTTTCCACTCATCAGGATCTGTACCTCAGGGGTTGCGAGTGCTCACACCTGAACTGAGGAACTGGGGGCAACCACAGACAGGACAGAGTCACGGGGTCCACAGGAGAGCAGAGGCAGGTAGGGGAGTGCGTGTGCAGGCCCCAGCCTGCAAATGCTGCTGACGAATATGGGGCAAGAATGAGATCCATGAATTCTCAGACAGTAAGGTCAAGGAAGTAAGTTCTTTGGATGATAATAAGGGGGTGGTGGTGGAATTTTTACTAGTGTGATTGTAGTGATAAATTTGTACAGTTTGCAACACAGATTGAAGTGCCCTTTCTGGGGTACTTGCTGCATGATCACAGGCAGATGTGATATTAGAGATATAATTTTTGTGTATTTTTTTTCTCATTTTTGCATATCTTTACAATTGATACAGTAAATCAGTTGCAAAAATATACACAGATTTGTGGGAGGAGGGTATAGAACCTTATAGTTCAGTTTCCCGCCTTGAAAGAGGAGTCTTCAATCAATTAATGGTCATTAAAAATAAATGGTTTCCATGGATGTCACCAGGATGGTGGAGTATATGCTCCAGGTGGAGTGTATGTCCCTACAGAAGCTTTAAACAAGCAAAGTATATAATTTTAAACTCATCTCCAGGATTAGGAATATATTCTGATTTCATATTATGTGCATGTTTGGAGGGTATGCTGTTTTGCATCTGTGGTGGATCCCAGAAAACCCATGCCTTTTAGTCCTCATTCAGTATTGCAGGGTGGGAGCATTTTGATTGTTCCTATGGAGATGTGACCCACACAATTGTAGGTAGTAACTTTTGATTAGAAGATTTCCATGGAGGTGTGTCTCCACTCATTGAAGGTGGAGTTGCTTACGAATTCCTTAAAAGAGGCAACATTTTGGAGAGTCCTTTTTGTATAGTCACGAGAAAGCCAGTAGACACCACCATGTTTGCCATGTGCCCTTCCAGCTGAGAGAAGCCCTGACTGTATTCGCCATGTGCCTTCTCACTTGAGAGAGAAACCCTGAACTTCATCGGCCTTCTGGAACCAAGGTATCTTTCCCTGGATGCCTTAGATTGGACATTTCTATAGACCTGTTTTAATTGGGACATTTTCTCAGCCTTAGAATTGTAAACTAGCAACTTATTAAATTCCCCCTTTTAAGAGCCATTCTGTTTCTGGTATATTGCATTCCAGCAGCTAGCAAACCAGAACAGAGGGGAAAGGCACAGTGCTCACCAACACTGATTCGAATGGATTGTTCTCTAGGCAAATGCCTCCTTAAGGTCTGATAATCAGGCCAGGGTTGCCTGGTGCTACAAAGGACGCGGAAATAAAAATATTTATAGTCATTTCTTACAGTAAAGGAAGAACACAAATATTTATAGCAATTCAAGGCAAATAGGAGGAGAAAAAGTGCAAATGATCAGCACCCAAACAAAGGAAAGGACACTGCAGTTTAGCCAAAGGATTTCAGCGTCAGAAGTTGGAGCAGAGAGTCTTTGCCTTCTGGTAACCAGGACACCCTGTTATCCAGATTGGGACCTTCCCTGTCATATGTCTATCTGCAGACTGTGATCTTTAAGTCTCCTTTTAGCCAGCATTTTCTCCAACCGCGATTACCTCCAACATATGAGCTCATTTCTCTGCACTGACTCCCAAATGGTCAACATCGATTTGCAACGTTAATGAAGTAAATACCCAACTATCCTTGTTCATGAGCTACTGCCGCGGTATTGATTGTAGCCTTAATAGACAATTACTTGAATGGGCTGGACTGTGCTGAACTTTTATTAATTTTCCATTGTGATGCTCATTACTAAACTTCATTGCAATTGTGTAACAATGTAAACTCCCCACTGTGGCTAACTGAAGTGGAAAATTCCACTGGCCATTTCCCAAACCTATTTATCCTGGAACATAAAGAATTTCGTATTGTTAAATTTGATATCAGGATTCTAGACTTTGATTCCTGTGGGAAAAGAATCGTGACTTTGACTGAAAATAAACAGCCTTTGCTAAATTATTTTTCCTTCACTGTTATTTCAGAGGATGATAACACTGTTATTTGGTAACAAAAGATGTGATTTTCCCCCTCCTTGCTTAGAGAAACACTGAATTCCATGATACTGTAAAATTATATATTAAGTCTTCTATCTCCCCTCACCACCTTTTAAAAAATCAGAGGTGAGGAAGGGGCATCATGAAGAAGAGATGATTTGGTTTTAGAAATTTACATTTCCTTCAGCTGAATCCTGTAAATAGATCCTTTTTATTCCCCTCGCTCTCAAACAAACGCAAATGTCTGATTTCAAACCTTGCACACATAATAAGCAAAACACATAGAAAATGTCAGGACACCGTTGGAAATGAAAATCAGAACTGCTTTATAGAAGAGCCATGTCTTAGCTTCCTGAAGCTGCTGTGACAAAGTCCCACGAACTGGGTAGTTTGAAACAACAGAAGTGTATTGCCTCACAGTTTGGGGCGGGGGGTGGGGGTGGGGGTGGGCTGGAAGTCTGAAACCGAGGTGTGAGCTCGGCTCTCTCTGACCCAGGTAGGGGAGAATCCTTCCCCGCAGCACCCCAGCGTCTGGCATGTGGCCAGCACTCGCTGGCGGTCCCCGGCTGGCAGGGCTGCAGTCTCGTCTGTGATGTTCGCGTGGCCATCTCCCCTACGCCCGCCGTCTCATCGCCCTTTCTTTTACAGCAACTGTTCCCATGGGTGTGGGCCCACCTTCATCCACTCCGACCTCATTTTAACTGATCTTCAGAGACTCGATTTCCAAATAAGGACACATCCACGGGAGGAGTAGGTTAGGACTAGAACGTGTCTTTAGGAAAAGAAGGGCTTGCTCACCGATACGGGTCGCACTGGTACGTTTGGAGACCACTTCCCTTGCACATCGAGGCCTCAGAAATCAGAAGCAATTCTGGCCCTCAGCTCTGAGAGCCCCAAACTGGCCTTTCCCGTTATCACCCTCCTATGGCCTTGACTGCCTCTGCCATGTTGGGGCTCCCGACTTGCACGTTAGGCTGAATTACAACCAGATCGAGACGGTGGGGAAATGTGACAGTAAGGGCAGTTCCTTCTGGCCTGGGGTTAAGGCCAGTTAAGTTTGGGGCATATGATGGGAGAAGGTGATTTGAAAATATGACTAATGGTATCTGAATGAGCCAGAGCAGTGGATGCAATGTGACTTACAACTGATTAAAGTAGGAGTTCACTTTGTTATGACTTTTGAGACAGAACCACTTGCATCTTCTCAGAAAAGCACCAGAAAGTGAGGCTATTCAAAGCCTTATCTATACAAAAAACTCAGGTCTTGGTCCTGCTGCTCTAGAAATATAACCAGTGGTTATTAAAAATTTCAGAAATAAAACACAAATTGGCACCCAACCAATTCAACTTTCAAGTAATCAGATTAGCACTGTTTTTATTCATTTTGTTCACGGTTGCACACACATGGGAAGCCACTGATAAGAAATCCAACTCCTACTAGAGATGTTTTGAAAGAAGAATTATAGATAATCACTATCAACTAATCACTGACTTTGAACACGATCTTGTGTGGGATCTTGGCCCAGTACAGGAGGCAATGTGGAGTGGTAGAAAATGCCCTACCCTGAGAATTTAAAAGGTCAGGTTCTAATAAAGACTTACGGTCTCTAGACCTCATTGCCCTCATCTGTAAAATGAGGGGTTTGGCCCATATGCCCTCTCAGGGCCTTTCTGTGCTATAAAATGTCATGACTTTGGGGTCCTGAGAAGGGGGAAAGAGTACTATATTGGGAGGACAAGTACTGCTTTGAGCATTAATTCCCCTAGAAGCTGTGAAACCTTAGACAAGTCACTTCACCTTGTGGCCTCACTTTCTTCCTCTGGACCATGAGGTGCTATTGAACCAGATAACGTCTGCAGTCCCCTTCGCCTCTCAGCTGCTTCGGTTCAACATGGCGAGTCATGGCACCAGGGTGGAAAGCAAGATCTGTGGCCATCAAAGGAAAATGCACTAATGATTTCTCTACCTACTATGGCAGGCGTAGGGATAGAGACCTTTTAAAGCATAGGTTACCTTAGTGGCCATATTCCGCCCGCAAACATTTTTTCTTGGGCTTACACAATTTGTGTTTAATTAGCCGACAGCATTTAAAAATAAGGAGCTAACACTTCAAGTGTGAATTTCTAATTCTCTTAAATAATCAGAGATCGAGCAACCTGAGGCTTGCATTTCTGCAAGGAAATTAACAGCTTAAACTGAATCTGAATCGTCAAACTGGGTTACTTGTAACTCTAGGGGAACACAAAGGCTTGCCAAGGACTATCAATTTCCAGACGCTCAACTTCCATATGTTCTCTTTTCCAAAGCTGATGTGTTTGGCAACCTACCTGCCTTCTGAGCTCTCAAACACGTCCTCCTTACTTAGCTTCTCTTTACAATCATCCTTTACCAATATTACAAAGTGCCGTAGATATGGAGACGTGACACCCAGATGCCCCTATGACAAAGGGTTTACAGCTCATGTGCTGGGAATACTGCCAGTAGACAGCCTCGCACTGCTAGGCCACACTCTTCCCAAGACAGCCCAAAACTGGCCAGTGAGCCTCTGGGGGTGCAAAGACCTACCCTTTAGGTCTTTTTCTAGGGTACATACATCATTTCAAACCAGCACAATCATCAACCACAAATAGTATGGTTGATGATTGTGCTGGTTTGAAATGATGTATGTACCCTAGAAAAGCCATGTTTTAATCCTAATCCCATTTTGTAAAGGCAGCCATTTCTTCTAATGCCTACTCAGCATTGCATATTTCAAACTGTAATTAGATCATCTCCCTGGAGATGTGATTTAATCAAGAGTGGCTGTTAAACTGGATTAGATGGAGACAGGTCTCCACCCAATTGGGTGGGTCTTGATTAGTTTCTGAAGTCCTATAAAAGAGGGAACGCTTTGGAAAATGAAAGAGATTCAGAGAGAGCAGAGCAGAACGACATAGCCACGAGAAGCAGAGGCCACAAGAAGCAGAGTCCATGAGCCAGCGACCTTTGGAGATGAGGAAGGAAAACACCTCCCAGGGAGCTTCATGAAACAGGAAGCCAGGAGAAGAAGCTAGCAGATGATGCCATGTTCGCCATGTGACGAAAGAGGAACACTGACCGTGTTCACCAAGTGCCTTCCACTTGAGAGAGAAACCCTGAACTTCATCGGCCTTCTTGAACCAAGTTATCTTTCCCTGGATGGATGCCTTTGATTGGACATTTCTATAGACTTGTTTTAATTGGGACATTTTCTCGGCCTTAGAACTGTAAGCTAGCAACTTATTAAATTCCCCCTTTTAAAAGCCATTCCGTTTCTGGTATATTGCATTCTGGCCGCTAGCAAACTAGAACAATGATGGTACCAAATTGGGATCAGTTTTAAATTTTATTGGAGTGATGTAAAATTTTTATTTTAAATATGTCATTATTTACACTACATGACTAATTACCTTTTTGATAATTATTAAAATTATAATTAAATTTATAAATTAACTTAAAAATGTGCTTAGGGGGATATGGTTTTTCAGCATTCTTTTAGGAGATTCATGAGTAAAATGTTTGAAGACCACTGATTAGTAGTTACTGTAGACATTTCAGTCTGCAACTCCACCTTTAGCTGAGTGTCCAGCAAGGACTAAACAACTGAAGACCTCTGTGCCAGCGCTTGTGTTAATCCCCAGTACGTTATCTTTCCCAGAGCTGAAGAACCATCATCTCTGGCAGGGAGGAGGGAGGAAGGGGCTGAAATACAGAGGTAGGGCAGCGTTTTTTTTTTTTTTTTTTTTTTTTTTTTTACATGGGCAGGTACCGGGAACTGAACCCGGGTCTCTGGCACAGCAGGCAAGAACTCTGCCTGCTGAGCTACTGTGGCCCACCCAGTTTTTTCTAATTCCACAAAAGCTCTAGAAAGGTCAGGGCCGCAGGAGGCTACTCTGAGTGGCAAGAGAGAGACTGACCTAGGAATTCCTCCAGAGGAACTTGCAGAAGCTGCTCTAGCTGCACCAACCCCCAGCCTTCTCTCTTTCCCCTTTTTATGGAATTCTGTGTCCCAGCAGGGGTCAATGAGAATGAGCTGAAGAGATTGTATTGACTTTGGACCAGTGCTATGCCTTCAAAAATAATAATTATAACTAAATAATAATGGCTGCCTTTTATTGGATACTTACTTTGTGCCAGGTGAAAATGAATTATGTCAAGATTTGATGTCAGAATTCCTCCCAGAAAGGGACTATCTTTGGGGAATCAGTTGATAAATCCTCTTAGGGACTGATTTGAATATTCACCCAGAGTTTGAGTGAGGAAATCAAGAACATTTAGGGGGGAAAATTACTACAGATAATAACAACTAATATCATTATACGTGCTTTCAATGTGCCAGGCACACATATTTATGTATAGTAACTCAATAGCTCCTCACAATCATGCTATTATTTCCCCCGTTTTGAAGATGGGGAAACTGAGGTACAAAGGGATCAAGTAATTTGTCTCTGCGTTCGTGAAGGGCAGAGGTCCCAGGGCTTCAGAGTCTATGCTGTTCGCCGCCATGCTGTGCGGTCAGGACATCTGATAAGGTGGCAGTAACGAAACCAGTGTGGCTCTATCTCATCATAGACCGTGGGAGCAGAATAGAGACCAGAAACCAGACCCATATATAGGAAATTAGCACATGATAATGTAGGCATTTCAGATGACTGTAAAAAAAATAGAGAGAAATTTCTACTTCACAGTTAAACCAAAAATGAATTCCAGATGGATTAAAGATGCAAATGTATAAAAAATTTTAAGTGCTAGGAGAAAATACTGGAATATTTTTATAATTTTAGAATTAGAAAGGCATTTCCTTCCATGCCTGTGAAGCCCAGACTCTGTTTTCAAAGACTTGTACCTTTAGCTACATAAATATTAAAATTTTTATAAGGAAAAAAATCCATGATATTTCAAGTTCAAAGACAAACAAGGCTCTGGAAAACATTGCACATACATGATTGATAAGGAGACAGAAACCATAATAGATGAAGAACTCTAAATCAACAAGGAAAAAGCAAATAAAGTACACATTAGGAAAAAGAGATGCAAATAGGCAATTAACAGGAAAAAGATGCACATGACCAATAAACATATAAATAGATGCACAATCATACCAAAAGTCAAAGGAATGCAAATGAAAAATAATGGGATATCCTTTTAAAACACAGAATTAGTAGATACTAAAATGTTTGAAAATATGCAGGTGGGCAAATAATGCACTCCAAGATACCACTGGCATATCGATGGTCATGGAGATGGCAAGCCTTTTTGGGGGGAACGTTGGCAGTAGATATTTCAGTTAAAAAATCATATTCCCTTTGTCCTGGTAATTTTAGGAGGAATTTATCATGTGTCTGAAATTCCAAAATCTAGAAGGAGTCTCCAAATCACTCCTGGGTCAACTTTCTGCATCTCAACCTGGCTTGCAAGGTCCTCTATAATCTGGCACCACTGACCCATCCAGCAATACCACCCAACACTGCCACGTAACCCTGAGCCTGCCAGGACCCTCGCAGCCCACCCCCATGCCTTTGCTCCAAGGGCCTGTCCAAGTTCCATCTCTTCTATAAGGCCAGTACCCATCACTAGAACCGGTGTCTGAACTCTCTGAACTTGGCCCGAGTCTTTAGCACAGCCTGTGACCCCAAGTAAGGGCTCAGTAAACACTAACTGTTGCTATTTTAATATCATTAACCCTTAAACATCTAGTGTCTCAGATTGCTCCCTAATTCTTTGGGTGTATTCTTTACAATTAGATCGAAAGCTCTTGAAAAGGAGAAATCGTTTGGGTTTCCCACGTAAAGGTAGTGTAGTGCTCTGGGGTTTAACATCAGGCTCACCTGGGCTGGACCTTGCTCTGCCATCTTCTACCTGGGTTTCAAGTTACTTCATCTGTAAGTACCTGCCGATAGTAGGTGCTAACTCAATTGTCATTATAATAACTATGGTTGTTTAATCACTTCCTGCAACATACTTGCCCCATCCCATCTGCACCAAAAGAGAATCAAACCCATGGAAGACGTTCAACATATTTTTTTTGCAAGTTGACTGTTTAGAGGTCTGAATTGTCATGCTGCTCTAACAAAATGCATACTGATGGTGACACTTCTTATGTGTGTGTATACGTGTATATATTTTCATATTTTTATTAATTAATTATACTGAGAAGAACTCCTCGGAGTTTGCTTTTAAGTAACTATTCTCAGCTTAGAACTAGCCAAAGAATCAATCTTGACCCAGTTGCTAGGAAACCTTGTCTTTGGAGCAGAAGTTAAGAATCAATTTCTCCATGCTTTAGAGAGCATGTATTTAAGTAAATGATTTCCTCAGAAATATTGATTCATTCCAAAAGCATTTAAATAATATGGGAAAACAAGAGGACTTTTATATGGAAGCCGTATCTTGACAGTAAAGTAGATATGCACTTAAGAAAAACATATTTACACAGAAAATCTACATCTTGTTCAAGAGAAAAAATAGACTTTAACGTAGTAAAAGGACTATTTATGTAATGAACTCTCATGGGCTGTTGCATAAATAATGATTCCTCAAATGTGTGATTTTTTTAATGTGAAAACTGCCTTTGTGAACTTTCATAAGAATTTGGCTTTGTGATTACATCAAAGCCTGCATTTATAATAGCACATGAAGCATTGTAAAGACATGGAGACATTTTCTAATGGAAGCATCATAACTAGAAGCACATTTTCTCAAAAGATGTGTTTTGAAAATGCTTAAGCGTCTTAATGGCCTCGATGTCTTGCAAAGAATTCTCTTGGTCAGCAACTGGCCTCACAAGCATTCTCGGACATTAGCAAGCCTTGCTCTGGGGAGGGATGCCAGCCAGCCTGCGAAATGTTTCTGCAAGAACTTTTGGCTGCCTCAACCGCCTAAAGCAAATGTTTGTTTGCTGCAGTACACGAATCAAATGCTTTTGTGTGAAAACACTTGCAAGAGAAACAAATGTTTGTTTTGGTAATCGACATTTGGACTGTTGGAACATTACCACTTAAGATATTGGTTTGAGAAATATACATTTAATTTGGAAAGCATGCATGACGATCAAGCATGTGATAAAAATCTAGATTATAAGGAAGTAAAGGTTCAAATTGGACCCCAATTTTTTTTACTACCTCTTGTCAGATTTGTCTAGGAAAATGGTGCCTTGTCTTACGTGTTGTCATATAATGTTACTGAGCAACAGCAATTAAAAAAAAAGGCTCTACTTCCTTGTAGAAGTGTATGACTTATAAATTATCAAAGATAGCAGCAAGAGTGTATTTATCTAGTATTAATATTTAAAGGCCATTTTCCTATTGAAAGTACCACATGCTCTATATTAATCTTTTAGATTAGACTTAGTACAAATTGATGTTTCCTAAATGGAAGATTTCTCCTTACAGTTCACTTTTGATTATCCAGGCTAACTGACAGAAGGAAAGATACTGATACTCGGAACAGCAGGTGATATAGAAATAATCTTTGGTTCTGGAGAGCATTAAATTTTTAGTAGCAGAAAGAAACTAATTACAATGCAAAAGTGAGAAAACTTCACAAAGGAGCTTTGGTGACAGGAAGGTTATTTATATATGAAATATATTATATTTGGTCATAGATAATCCATGAGTAGAAAGTCATATTGTGCTAAGGTGAGGCTGAAGGCTAGAGCAAAATTTTTTTTAATTACAAAGTCTCTTTCTTCTGTATATAAAATATATTTCTTCTGTAAATATATATATATATATATATATATATATTTTTTTTTTTTTTTCATGGGCAGGCACCGAGAATCGAACCCGGGTCTCTGGCATGGCAGGCGAGAACTCTGCCTGCTGAGCCACCATGGCCAGCCATCTGTATGTTTTAAATCATAATTTTTCTTTTTATTTCATTCAAGAATACAAGTAAATGCATTTGATTTTTTTAGCATTATGTTAGAGTTTTTCTCTTTTGTAAAAATAAACTACAGGGATCCAGGTTCATGTAAAAATTTATGAGCTGAAACACTATGATGGAATCAATATGTCCTTAATAATAAAATAAAATTATAGTCTGAATTCCTTGCTGCTGGACTTAAACCGATTTGAGCTTTAGCTGAAGAAAAAATATTTTGAAATAGAAAAGGAAGCCAGTATCTGTTCAGAATAGCCAAATGGAAGTATTATTCATTAGAACGATGAGAAACGACTTGGTATCCTGAATCCACCCATTACTAACTATTTCCATTTGTAAATTTCATCTGACTGTTGAGAAAGATAAGTGATATAATGCATGTATATCTGAAGTACTTTGAGCTCCTCAGAACTTAATAATTCAAAGTATTACAGTAAATTCCCATTTATTCTGAATCCAAACTACGAGAAAGCTGAAATAATTAGAATTTTTTGTGCATTTTAGAAAATGGTAATGTCCCTGGAGCATTACAAGATTCAAAATTCCTTTGAATAGTTACAGAAAGATTAAATTTTGTTCACCATAATGTTGTAGTAAGAAATGTTTTACAGAGTTCTAATTCTTTGAAGATAGTAATTAATTCTGTCGCCTATGGTATTTCTTCTTCTTAAATTCAATATAGAAATGGTACATTTGCATTTTCAGGAAACTTTGGCTTTGCATTTTTAGACCCTAAAATATAAAGCACATCATAAACTTTACAAAATTTGATAAGGTATCATATAGGTCCTATTTTATTAGCCATGAATGATTTATAAGGTTGCAAGTAAGAAACCCACTCACAGTGAGAAAGGAAAAGGTAATATTTACTACTGTGATACCCAATTCTTTCACTGAACTCATGTCTAGCCTCAGACATAAACTGGAATCAAGAACTGGAGGTTTGTAGGAAACCCTGGAAATATATGCTTTCCTCTCTGTCTCTCATCTCTGCATGTCTTTGTAAAAGACGTGTAAATGAAGTAAAAGCTTCATTCTTTTCTCAGTCTGCAAACCAGCTTCTGCTCTCATTTATTCCTGTGAGGCAAGCTGGGACCTTCATGTTTACTGACATTATGTATTACAGGGACAGGCCCTGGAGAGACACCAAATACTTTTTGGTTCCAGTTGAATTATCAAGAGAAGAATCAGATAGCCCTGAGAAATAAACAAGTCCATAATTAAAGTCAGAGATTTCAATACCCCTCTCTCAATAACTGACTGAGCAGGTACCAACTGGACTTAATTGGCATCTTTAGAACATTCCACCCAATAGCAACAAAATAAACATTCTTTTCAAGTGCATGTGGAACATTTGCCAAGAAAGATCACATTCTGGGCCAAATAAAGTATGTTCTCTGGTACAATGGATTAAATTAGAAATCAATACCAGGAAGTTCTCCAGAAAAACTTCACATATTTAGAAATGAACTAATGGTTTCTTCCAAATAATGGTTGTGTTAGCAAAAGTTAAAAGGGAAATTGGAAAGTTTTTTGAACTAAATGAAAATGAAAATGAAATCACAGCATATCAGAATTTGTGGGATGCTGCTAAAGCTGTACTTGGAGGGAAATTCATAGACTAACTGCTAATGGTAGAAAAGAAGAGAGGTCTCCAGTCAACGACCTCAGTTTTTCAGCTTAAGAAACTAGGAATGAAGAGCAAATGAAATCCAAAGTAAGTAGAAGAAGGTAAAAACTAGAGATCAAGTAGAAATGAATGAACTTGAAAACAAGAGAAGCAATAAAACACATCAATAAATTAAAAGCTGGTTGTCTGAGAGGGTCAATAAAACTAATAAACCTCTAGTCAGAATGACCAAGAATAAAAAGAGAAGAAATAAATTACTAGTATTGATTAGAGATGTGACATCACTATGCAGTGTACAGATTTTAAAAAGATAATATGGTCCTGATAAAACTCTAAAGAAACTACAAATGGAAAGGAATAGCTGCAACCTAGTATAGAACGTCTATGAAAAACTAATAGATAATACTTAATAGATGAAGCCCTGGAAGCTTTCCTTCTAAAATAAGGTGAAGGTGCCCACTCTCGTTTTTCCATTCTGCATTGTAGTGGAGGTTCTATAGCAAGTGCAGTAAGGTAAGAAAAAGAAATACAGGTTGGGAAGGAAAAAGTAAAACTGTCTTTATTCAGACATGACATAATCATTTATGTTGAAATCCAAAGAATTCTATAAACAAGCTACTAAAACTGATAAGTGAGTTTAGCAAGATTGCAAGATATAAACTAGATATCCAAAATTCTATTGAATTTCTGTAGACTAATAATGAAAAAGCAGATACTGAATTTAAAATACAACTCACAATAATACCAAAAAATGAATTACTTAGGAATCAATCTGACAAAAGATATGCAAGATCTATACACTGAAAACTACAAAATATTGCTGAGAGAAATCTAGAAAGACCTAAAAAAAAATAAAAAAGGAGAAATTCATTGTGTTCATTGGCTCAGAAAACTGATGTCTATTTCCCCCAAATTAATTGATTGATTAAATATAACCCCCATCAACATGCCAGCAGAGATTTTGTAGAGATTTACAAACTGACTCTAGAATTCATATGGAAATGCAAAGGACCTAAAATAGCCAAAACAAAACCACAGGTGTTGGTGAGGATGTGGAAGAACTAGAACTCTCCTACACAGCTGGTGGAAATGTAAACTAGTACAACTACTTTGGAAGATGGAGTACTACTAAGGAGTCAGAAGGAATGAACAATTGATACTTCTAACATTGATGACCCTCAAAGCAATTATTCTGAGTCAAAGAAGCCAGACACCTCCAACACCCATCAAAAAGAGTACACACTCTATGATTCCATCAATAAAGAATTCTAGACAATTTAAACTATAGTGACAAAAAAAGCAGATTAGTGCTTGCCTGGGGTTGAGGAGAGTGGGAGTGAGAATGAGGGATACCATGGCCTCTTTCTACCTGGCTAGCTCGGGCTTCCTTACAGCATGGTGGTGTCAGGGTAGTCATTCTTATATGAATGTTGCCTTCCAAGAGGAAGCATTCCAAGCCAAAAAGGCATAAGCTTCAGATCTCTGAAGGCACAGCCTTGAAAGACTTCTGTCTGGTCAGAACTGGCCACAGGCGCTACCCAGATTCAAGTGGAGGGGAAACAGACTCCTCCTCTTGGAAGGGGTGTAAAGTTCACCTTAGAAGAGAGTATATGCGATGGGAGCTAATGTTGTAGCAACATTGGAAACATAATCTACCACAGAGAGATAGATAATAAGACAAATAAGTAAAGATGAATTCTAAGGTTAAAAGAGATATGTTCGAAGAAGAAAGCTAAAGCAAGGAAAGATATAGGAAGCATGAGGTTGGGGGTGGAGTTACAATTTCAAGTAGGGTTATATTTAAGAAAAGTATCTTTAAGTTAAGACTAGAAGGAAATGAGGGAGCAGCCAATATGTTACAACTAGGGTGAGAACATTTCATGGGGCCGAAACAGCAAATGCAATGGCCCTGAGGCAATATCGTGCCTCTCATGTTCAAGGAGGCCAAAAATCCAGCATATCTGCAGTGAAGAGAATGACAGGGTCTCACGAATAATAGGAAATAAGTCAAAGAGGTAAGGGGGGAAACATATCATGTCAAGTGTCGTATGCCATTGTAAAGACTTTGGCTTTTACCCTGAATTAAATGGGAAGACTTTGGATGGCTTTTGAGTACGGAAGGGACACAATCTGACATGTTTTCACAGTTTCTCTCTGCTTGCTGTCTTGAGGAGAGACTATGTGAAGCTAAGTAGAAGTCGGGGGACCGCTTAGGACAGAAGCAATGGAAATGGCGATAAATGGTTGGATTCTGGATGTATTTTAAACACATACCCAACAAGATTTGCTGATGAATTGGACAGAGGGTGAGGAAGAAAGAGAGAAGCCAAAGACCACTTCAAGGGTTTTGACTTCATCAACAGGGAGGATGGAGTTATTATTTACTGAGATCAAGAAAACTGAGATGCGGGTTGGGAGAGAATATGAGGAGGTCATGGAAGGTTTGGTCATCTTAAGTTTGAAACGACCATTAGAGTTCCAAGTGCAGATATTCAACAGGAGACGGAACATACACTTGTGTGCGCATTCATGTATATATATATGTACACACTTTTCGATGCATAGAAACCTTCTGGAAATTAAAAACTTCACAGTCGTTTCTCCCGGGTCGTGGGACTCTTCAAAGAGCAGCACTGGGATATGAGAGGAGGAATTTTTTTTTTTTAATTAATCCTTTTCTGTACCATTTATTTATGTATTTATTTTATCATGTCTGTATATGGCCTTTATGATTTAAACAATTGCTTAAAAGTCATATGGTTGGTGAAATGAATCAAGTCACCACAAATAAAATATCACTGGGAAGGCCCACATGGGACGCGGTGTTCGACAATGTCTTTTCCAGCTCTGACCCTGATTTCTATGTCTGGGAGTTAACTGCTGATTCTTCCCTTAACTTCCTCCCCAGGCTTCGGTGACATTTGAGTGTGTGAAGAGACTCACTGATTCGCTTGCCTTATCTTGAAAACAGGACTGAGAAGTCTCAGCTCTTACCTACCTCATGGGAAACTTGAGGTTGAAAGAGATAAGGTGTTCACATACTTTGTTACCACAAAGATAGGTACTCAGGAAGGCAGAATATTATGAGTCCTGGAATAGTGAAAGGCATAGGCAAAAAGAAGCGGCTCCTGCATGATCGCAATAAGCATTTTGATTTCCTTGAACTATTACTCTTCATTTCGTCTGCCACGGAATGAGTGTTTCCCCTTGAACAGTATTCATTTAGCATTTCTGTTCGTGCCTTCTGTCAAACAAGATTTCCTCAGCCTTTGATTTTTATCAAGATTTACTTGACTCTACTCTTCAAAGCATTTAATTCAAAGTTCACTCTCTCAGTGGGTGGATTAGTTGAGTAACTGAAATACCAGTGATGAATGCCATCATAATAGTTTGCTATATTTCTCTGTGCAGGAGATACACTTACTAAAGTAATATGCTGATGAATAATGAAGCAACTGTCCAAATAAGTAGACATTTTTAAAGGAAAATCACTGGTAAATGCTGACTGGGAAATAATGAATAATAGCAATACAAACTATTCAAACAATGCCTCAAATATTCTTCTAAGGCCATTATTATTATATGTCACGTGCTAGGAAGAAAGCAAAGAAACACATCTTTTCCCTCATGAAGTCCATAACCTGCCAGAGAAATGGCACATTGTATTCTAAATGTTTATATGATTGTTCTAATAGAGTATTTGGGGTGTTATATCAAGAATTTGGAGGTGGCTGGCAGTATCAGTTTCTAGTGATGACATAGTTGGTCAGTATTATTTTGAAAAAAAGTCACCAGAGTGGGCCCTTTAGTCTCACAAACGTAAGGAGATGAAGTCAGACAGGTAAGAAGTGAGAATCACAAAGGGCAGTCGGTGGAAAAGGTTGCAAGTTTCAGGAAAAATGTGTCATCTCAATATGTAAGAGGACCTTTCTTAGAACCGGAACTCACAAGATCAGGATGGAATGTCTAAAAACAACCTAAAACATAAATTCCAAAACAAGGAAAAACACATCAAGCAGAGGCTTGATAGTCACTACTCATGGCTCATGGCTAAGGGTTACGGCGGTGGGGGTGGGAGTGGGCATTTTTCTGTCTAGGGAAGAAGATTGAAATTGATTAACTTTGAGGTTCTGTCCTAGTCTAAGGGGTTTATAAGCAAGTACAGCAACAGGAAAGCAATGCTTTCCCTAGAGAAAGACTCAACTACTAAATGCACCCACAGAGCTAATATTCTATTCATATTTAAGAATGCTCTCAAAGAAGACATGAGTAAAGAAAACAAACAGGCCTTGTTAATTACTAAAGAGAAAATAAAAGTATAACTTTTACTGCATATTCTTTTAGAATCTTACCATTTACTGGCAAAAAGTTAAATCTAATAGGGGAATCACTAAATGGTAAATAGGTGCTCAGCACTGCCGCCACCATCACCAGCCCCAACTCCCCAGCAATCTTGCTGACATCTTTCCCACTGTTTTTTGCCTCCTTTCGCATTTCTGATTTCAGTACTAATTTCAGATGACTCTCGTTTTAGGACAGCATGACTTCCCCTCCTCGATTCTATAATGTATCATTGATAATCCCACACAACTCCCACAGTTAAAAGAAAAACTCACCATTTTGATTGGCAGCTTCTCCCAGTTGACTGGCACTTCAGCAATGAAAGTCCTAAGCTAATGAGCACTTTGTCACGTCGGCTTTCTGGGCTCTGATTCAAAGAATACTTTTGACAAAAAGCATCACCTCTCTTTGAAATGATGAGACAGCAAAGGAAGATGTTCTTGGTTCTTTTGGCAAGAGAATGGGTTGACTCAACATCAGAGTTCATGGAACTGCTACAGGGGACCACTGATTCCTCACCTTGCAGCCTCTAATTAGGATCTCCTAATTAGCATATGAGGTATTGCTTGTGCTTCCCCTCTGGGGTTGGGGATGATAGGAGCCAGACTAGCAAATATTTATTGAAAACTTTCTGTGTTTTCAAAATTTTATACATTGCTTTATATACATTATCCATTGAATCCTCACCATAACTGTGTGAGGTAGATCCTATCGCCATTTTGCAGGTAGTGAAATGGGCTTAGCGGGGTCAGGCCGGTCAGCTAAGGCAGCACCTCTGGACCCAGGTGTGCGTGTAATGGACGGAGACCGGGAGATGCAGGGGGCTGAGTGTGGGAAGGAGCTGGGCCATCAGAGCTTTGCTTTCCCTACTCCATCCTGACTTCCTTGCCTTAGGGCTCTCATTCTCTTAATATATTTGTATTTGTTTTGTTCTGCTTCACATTAAAGGAGACATTCTTTATTCAGCTCAAGTTTCTGCTTTTTTTACATCCACATATTGAGAAGGAAAAAAATGTCCTTTCTGTATGTCTATGTAGTTAAGTTTTGCTAAAGGAGGGCAAGTTAAATGAGCAAGTTATGGGATCGAAGAAGGGACTTTCTCTCAATTTGAGAGACAAATATGGAAACTTTGCAACCACGGAGAAAGAACACAGGGGACCTCCCATCTTTCTGCTTCACGACAGGCTGGGGGCTTGGAGCAGTAGGGGGCGTCACTGTTAGCCCTGTGAGAGAGGGGCCCTGCGGATTTAAGGGGATGCCTTCTCCCCTGATTTGTGCTCCCAGGAATCATGTGAGGGCAGATTAGTGGGAAGGCTCTAAGCACTGAAAAGATTTTGGTGCCGTTCTTCCTCCACCCCATATAAAATACCATAAAATATGAAATTTATGTTTGTGCTATCATTAAGATAGCTTTTTTTTTCCTTACTGAAAAATTTGGTCTCTCTCATGTATGTGATGTCTTTTGCTTGATCCAGGTGTTGCTTAGTTTGGCTTACCGAGTTATACAGTACTGAGTAGTCAAAATGCAAGGTTCTAGAAAGCCAATTAGATGCAACAAGGAAAAAGTGGAGCTAGTCTAAAGCGCGTCTACCAGTACTTCATTATGACTCTTCAGGCAATACATTGACCCAGCACTTCCACACTGTTCTGGAAAACCTGAAGGTCCTTACACAGGAGCTTCTGGGACCGCTGGGGGCTAAGGTCATGGAGGGAGCCTAATGGGGGGACCAAATGCTTCTCACGCCTTTTCCCCTCCTGTGTAATTCCACTGTGATGTTTCACATATTAAAGGCCTACATAAGATTTTGTCTGGAAATGGAATTCTACTGCTAAAACCAAACCACAGCACTGAACAATTGTCATTTTATTACTGATTACTGGTCAGGAAAACAATGCTTTCTTCTGACACTGGAACTTAACCCCATGGATCAATCCAGCTGATTTACAATGTCTGTGAGGGAAGAGCTTGGCCTCCCCCTTCAACTTCATGTGCCCAGGCAGTGAACAGAGCCCTACATATGAGGACTAGCAAAGTACTGCCTGAGTAAATGTTTTTTTTTCAGTTATCAACTACCTCCTTGGAAGTTTATGAAAGAAAATTAAACAATAGGCTCTTTTCACTGGTGTTGATAAGACTTGTGGTACAGTTCAACAATTTCTGGATTCTCTACTCTTGGCATTTTATTTTGGTAATTGATTTGGATTGAAATCAATCTCAAGTGCAATCACATTCCAAGGTTTTGTTGAATCTAACTTCTGGGATGCTTTGTTGCATGATACAGCAAAGCGAGTCCGTGCTGAAGTATAACAAGCATACTATACTAATTTCCCAGAGAAACTTCAAGTGTCTGTGTTGGGGATGAGGGCAGCTTTGTTCTCCTAATTGAATATTATGATGGAATGAATCATTTCCTCCACAAAGTCATGTTCAAGTCCTAACCCCTGGTTGGGGGGATGTGAATAGGATCTTGGAAGATCTTATGAGGTTGAGGCCAAACTGAATTAAGGTGGGTCTTAATCTAGATGACTGGAGTCCTTGTAAGCAGAGGAAATTTGGATACAATGAGTGAGTAGCAGGAGATAGGAGACAGATGGCCACGTGACCCGGGGAGAGCGTGAGTTATGGCTTGCTGGCACGTCATCACTGGAATCCGAAAGACTTGAGGGAAAGCGTGGCCCTGCTGACATCTTGATTTTGGATTTCCAGCCTCCCAAACTGTGAGACAATAGATCCTGTTGTTTAAGTCTGTGGTATTTTGTTAGAGCAGCTCTGGCATCCTAAGACATTTCTTTAAAAAACATTTTTGATATCACAAATTACACAAAAAAAGTGCAGTTGAATTTCCCTCAGAGGAGCAGGAATCATGGGCACCATCAAAAACCTTGCTATAGACACATGTAACTGAAGCTTGCCCTAGGCCCCAGAATGCTTCTTCCCTTCAATCTGTTCAGTTCTCTGTGCCATCCTTCACAGCCCTATAAGCCCCCTCCTCTCTTGCATATTGTCAAGAGAATTGGATAAACTCAATCATGCCAAGATATCACAGGTGAATACAATTTAATGTGTTACCCTTCCCTTGTAAAAATGCGGGTAAGAAATTTCAAGTCATTGGTGTCACATTAGTGACCTGGATACATGTGAGAATAAAGCTAGAGAAGGCCTGAGCCTCTCAGTACCTTTACGTTGCCAAAATATGTCGGAAAACACGGTAGATAGAGTTGGCATTTACAGGTTGTTTTGTCTCTTCTTCTATAGACAATTTAATGATGAATATACCTCCCGTGCTTTTATTTGTAGCTGCTGCCTCTGCCCTGACTACTCTGATAAGAGAAAAATCCAGGATGTGAGCTGGGATGTAAAAAAGATGTAAGCTCATATGGGAAACGTCTTAAGGCTATCAAAAAAAGGCACACGCTTTGGCCTGACAAGTTAGTGTTCAGGTTTACATATATCCAAATATTCCCTCAACCCAGGACCAACTATCATTTCCAGAATAGTGTAGACTAGATCTAATTGTGAATGCAATGGATTTTCATTTGGAGTTGTAATACTAAAGTATATATCAAGTGACCACATCACAGGGGAAAGAGTTTGGAGGCTAGTCTGGCAAAACTTGCTCTCATTATTTGTTTGCTATCTCACATTTATTTGAGGCTGTTAGTACAACAGAGGTTAAGAGAACTAACTCCAGATCCTGATTGATTAGGTTCATATCCTGTCTTTATCACTAACGGTGCTGTCTTAGGGAAGTTACTTACACACTCTGTGCCTCAATGTGCTCATCTGTAAAATGGGGATTTTACAGTATTGTCTCATGTGCGTAGGTGAATGATTGCAAAGCATTTAAAACAGTGCCTCGCGTCTATTAATAACAAGAATAATAATAGCTATTATTATAAGAGAGATGAAAAGGATCTTAGAGTTTATCTAGTCCAGCAGTTCTTAAATGCTTAATAACAAAACCCTTTTGTTTAGACTAATGTTACACATATCCCTCTTTATAAAATGGTTAAACTCACAACTGCTCTAGCTGAATGAGGAGAGATGCAGAGGCTTATTCCAGTTGCCATCACCTCCACTAGCTGCCACCTCCAAGGACGTCACTTCAGGAGCCTTTGAGCTGAACATCAACAGCTTTTCCTGATGTTTTACCGATAAGAGGGTTGAACAGGGGACTAAACAACTTACGCAAGGCAATATGGCTAGTAAATGGTAGACCAGGGACTAGAACTGAGATCCCCCAACTCATAAGCCAAGGGCTGATTCCACTAACTCTGCTCACCCTATTTTTGACGTCAACTCTTCCTAGTTTAACTTGTTTTCTTGAATTGGCCTTCAAGGTCCTGCATATGGCTCAACACACCCTAACTTTCTCCTGTCTTCACTTTTACTTCAGCCACACCAATGTGTTTTACCCAGATGTCTTGTTTTTAATAATTTGCTCATGTCATTCTGTCCAGCCAAGTGCCTTATACAATCTATTCACTTCCACAACTTCCTTGACTACTAATTTCCCTTAAGTTTGAATGCTGTAAAATTGAACTCCTCCAAGAACTTAATGGATAACTCATTTTCTATTTTACTTAACTCTCTTAGACTTGAAAAATCTTCCTAATATGACTTGTCTTCACATCGTTCCAAGATGTTTACAATATATAATTTGCAGTGTTTAAATCATTAGTTTACTAGTAAAATGGTACAAGGCCTTTTGCATTTGTTGAAAATTGCTTAGTAAAAATTTTATAGCCCTCACTGATCTCTGACAGCCCTTAAAATTAAGTGTTTAGTTGTGTTATACCAACTCTTTAATGTTACCCATTATTGTCTAGTATTAATTAATCTTTTCAACTAGATTCTTAAATTATCTGATAGTAGGGATTGCTTTAAATGTCTGGATCTAGATAGATTTATGTTAGATATGAGAGGTTAGTCAAGCAGTACTTTGTCTCAATATTTTCTATTACTGGTTCTACCAACTAGATTGTGTTCTTCTCAAAAATAAGCAATCTTTTAATTTTATTGCCCCCAATAATGCCTAATTAGGATTCTAGACAGAATGGCCAATAAGTATTTGGACATATCTTTAGGTATTCCCTAAATTCTTATGCACAGTAAATCCATGCTTACATAAAGCAGAAAATGAAAATACGTTTAACTTCTGTACGGGAGAGGGGTTATAAGTTATTTTAAGTCATTGTATGTATCAGCTTTATATTCTCACTCATTTCCCATATTTATACATTCGTTACATGCTATGTGCCACCCTGTAGAAACAGTATAAAAACTTATGGGCCAGGCTCTGGGCTATGTGTTACATGCATTATCTTATGTCACTATCCTGTGATGTAAGTACTATTTTTATCTTGAAGATAAAATAACTTAGATGAGTGTGGTAGTTAGATTCAGTTGTCAACTTGGCCAGGTGAGCGTACCTAGTTTTGTTGCTGCGGACATAAGCCAATGGTACGTGAACCTCATCTGTTGCTGATTTACATCTGCAGTCAGCTAGGAGGCTGTCTGCTGCAATGAGTGATGTTTGACTTAATTGGCTGGTGCTTAAATGAGAGAGCGCAATTAGCACAGCCAAGCAGCTCAGCCCAGGCCTTTGGAGATGCAGAAAGAAGTCACCCCGGGAAAAGTTGTTGGAACCCAGGGGCCTGGAGAGAAGACCAGCAGAGATCACCCTGTGCCTTCCATGTAAGAAAGAACCTCAGTGGAAAGTTAGCTGCCTTTCCTCTGAAGAACTAACAAAATAAATCCCCTTTTATTAAAAGCCAATCCGTCTCTGGTGTGTTGCATTCCGGCAGCTAGCAAACTAGAACAAGGAGGTTAAAAAAGAAAAAAAGAAAGCCTCAATTGACACAGCTAGGGCATGGCAGGGCTAAAATTAACCCAGTTCTAATTCCAGAATCTATGCTCCTAACTACCATGCAGTGTGACCCAGGGCAGGCTGTCCACCTTTGTTAAGCGGGGCTAATGGGAGGGCTAAGGTACAGATTAAAATGAGTTAGTTCATGGAAAATATTTAGTACAGCACATTACACTTAAGAATACCCAATAATCTGCACTCATTACTATGACAGGATTAAAAGATCAATAAAATACGCTCCTTGCCCTTGAAAAATCTGTTTAGAATGGTAGGCAGAATTCTCAAATGGCACTCTATGAATATGATGAGATATCACATCAGAGATTGTTACATGTGAAAGGCATTTTCCAGATGTACTCACATTGACTAAATAGGGAATTCGGAGTTTATCAAAAGGAAGACTATCCTGGTGGTCTCATCAAATCACTTTAAGCCATTTAAAACCAAAGTTTTCTCAGGCTGTTAGAAGGGAAAGTCAGGGAAGCACAGGGACTGATGTGCTGTTGCTGGCTTTGAAGACGGAGGGGGACCGTGAAAGGACTGGAGAGTAGGCTCTGGGAGCGGAGAGTGACCCCTGGTCAGTAGTTGTCCTATACAACCTGCGAGGAATTGAATTCTGCTAAATCTGACTGAGGCTGGAGGTAGATTTTTTCCCAGAGCCTGCATACACAAGCTCAACCTGGCCTCAAGCAGAAAATCCACCTGAGCCTGCCTGGGCTTCTGACCTACAGAAAGGTATTTTAAACTTGCTAAGTTTATAGGAACTTTTTATGCAAAAACAAATCCACAAATTTAATACACCCAGGAGAAAATGGAATATAAGCAAATGCTTAAGGATATAAATAGCGGTGTATAAAGAGTAGGAAGGAAGGAGTGAACCTCTACCTAGGGGGAACTGTTGAGGAGGGTATGGCGCCAGGGCGCATTTAGAGGTGCTACCATTTGGAAGAATGAACACGGTTTGCTGACTGTGGTGCAGCCGCGCGGAGAGAGGGAGGAAAGGCATCGTGGGCGTCAGAGTGCAGCAGAGAAAATGATGAGCAACAGAAAGTGACAGGTTGGTGGACCAATGTCCAAAAGATCAGGGCTGCGAGAGCGTAGGGTGCCTAGTACAGCGTGGCACGCTGGACATGATGGTTTTCCTGAGTTGTGGAAAGAGGTTTGGGCTTTTATTCTGCTGGCCTGACAGGATATTTAAAAATAATCTTCAAACTAAGTGAAATACCTGGATCAAAGACTCTGACACACACACACACACACACATTTTGATTTTAATTATTTGAGGTAAGTGGATAATTCCTCTTATACTTTTTTTTCCCCTTTAATCTAAAACTGCAAAACGGCCACAATTTTAAATTACATTAAAGTGTTTAATAAAGCAGCTAAATTCAACAAAATGTGTTCATCCACTGGCTACTAATTTTTCTTTTGAGTAGTAAACAGACAAAAATATTTTGATACAAGACAGAAAAATATCTATTTTCAACAAAAAAATTTATTTTGGTTTCTTGAAACATGTATATAACAGAGCATAATTATGTATATTCAGAATCTTTTCAATCAACCTCTCCTTTAGTAGATACATTAAGTGATTACTACATCCTTCAAAGCAAACTGATACAATGCAAAATACAAATATTAGTAAAATTTGGAATGATCTTGCTTAGTTTTCTAATTATCAAACATACTAGTATTTTTCCTCTAGTCAGATAAATAAAAATGTTAATATTTCTGTAGTAGTTGATTTTGTTCCTAATTGCACCTAAAACTACTTTATCTTCACACATTGATTAGTAGGCCTCTGTCCTTAGAGAAAAGAAAATTCTTTCCAAAAAGAAATGTTAAATATTTCTGGTCACACTACAGATTTTGAGATAATATAATTGAACCAGCATTGCTCATTTCTCTTCCCCTCCCATGAGGTGCTTCAAAGGCATAAATTAAGTACTGAGGGAAGTGCCTTAAAACGAAGGAGTCTGCTTGTGGTTCATGGTGACTGAATATCCTAAGTTATTATCAGAGAGGCTTAAACTCTAAGGAAAATCTGGGTCAGTAAAGTAAAAGTAAGATTACAGCAATGGATTTTTAAGAGTACATTGTAAGAAGGATTATACGCAAACATTTTATAAATGTTCATTATACCAAGGCTATCGGTATATTAGTTTTATATTGATTAGCACCACCTCCTGAGTATGTCTCTCTCTGATCACTTCTATCACAATGTTTACTTCTATTAGTTCAGCCCAGAAGGGAGCACTGAAGGGAGTAGAACTAGAAAATGTCTTCATGATTCAGTTCTGATGTACAGAAGTTATTATCACATGACTTAGCCTCTTCACAAATATTTTTGGTACTTTAAGAAAACATATGTCCAAATATACCACTTTTAATCCAGAAGTTGACCTAAAATTTAGTTAAAAAATAAGAAATGCCAACAAAGCCAATTACACTTATATAAGCCTGTCACAGAAAATAACACAACTTAATATATTTTCAAATGAAAGCTTGTCTTTTAAAATTTCAAACTTAATATCCTTCCTAACTTTAACTAAGAATACACATGATTCAGAATAAACCGTTTTCAAGTAACTGCTAGTAATGAAACAGTTCCACATAACCGTGTAAATACATTAAAACAGTAATGCCTTTGACATGTAAGTGCAAAAGTCACCTTTATCCACATTATTGTTAAAGACTACAGCACACTGAAAACAACAAAGAGAATATAAATGGCCATCAAATAAGCTAATTTTTCAATAATTCTTTATTTATAAAGACAACAAGTTTTGATAAACGCTGGCCATAGGACCAGATACTTATCCTGTGAATTACTTCATTTCTTGTCCATGGTACAGCATTCTCTCTCTTTCTAGTGCTGGTCCGTATTCATGGTAACACAGGTGATTGCATTCAAAAGGTGTTTAACATGAAATTGCACCATGCCCTATAATTTCATTCTGGACTAAGTTAATTAACTTCTCCGTAGGTGGCTGAAGTGCCTAACCTAAGCCTGAAGAAATACTTGACTGCTTAACCTACCTTACATGAGTTGTCACTAAATCAAGACAGTTTCCATTTTTAATAAATAGTACCAGATAAAATACATTCAGTAGGACTCTAAAGGATAAAGATAAGGCATTTATAATAACTAGTTTTAATTTTCCAAATACAGTTACATCCATTTAAAAGACGTCAGGGGGCACTACAGACAGTTAACGAGGATTTAACAAAACTCAGCAAGAGAATCCTGATATTTTTTGGAAGATTGTTTACCTTAAGAGATGTGTATATATACTAACAAAATGCCTTCTTTGGTCCTTGCATGATATTTAAATAAAAAACTTAGCACTTTTATTTACATTTATCTAAGATACATAAAAGTATCTTAATGCTGTTGTAATTTATATGCCAGTGCTAGAAATGTAAATGTAATTGTCTAAGACATTATCTTCAGATAACTAGAACTATCAAGTTATCATGAAATAGCTATTCTTTTTATTGTTTTTCTCTAATGATATTATTATCAAGGTATGACAGTTAATTCTTTGTTTCAAGTTTATAGTGTTTATAAATCAAAAAACAAATTAACAGGGCAAACAAAGAATGTGAAAAGTCAACTCAAAAAAATCTGAAACACCTTTTATTACATGGCATATTTTTCTGTCATAAACTTCCAGTTTAGGGAATAAAAAAATCAAATACTTCAAACTCCTTGACAAATTGTTTAACTCAATATTTTTAGACTCTTTTTGTTTGTTTGTTTTAATTAAGAGAAAAAAGAAAACAAGGAAGGAAGAAAAAGCCCATTTTGTATTACAAATACCCTTGGGGAGGTGAAGGGTGGGGAGCGTGTACTAGCATTTAATAAGCATTATGGTGAAAGGAAGTACAGCTAAGACTTCAGGATGACTTCAAAGGCCTTGTAACCCACAACAAGATGGGTGTTCTACAACAGCCTGAAACTGGGGAGGGGAAGGGCTTCGAGGTGGTGGGGAGCAGTGTTTGGTCTGGCTTCACCTACATGGCTCTAGTCCTGTTTCAAAGCTCCCCACTGAGGGCACAACAGCTAAGTAATTTCTCAATGAATAACTTCACTTCCCTAAAATTTTAATCCTTCTGTTCTATAATATGTATGAGGAGAGGGGTGCATGGGTGGTTCAGTGGTAGCATGCTCGCCTTCCATGCAGGAGACCCGGGTTCGATTCCCAGACCATGCACCGCCCCAAACAAAAAAATTATAACATGTATGAGGAAAAATAACAAAAATATAGCTTGGAAGTTTTAATACTGATCGGTACCAGTCAGTTATAAAGAAAGACATCAACTCTGGGCAGAATACTTAGATGCCAGTTTCAGAAACAATTTTGCCTGCAGCATCTTCTAGCTCAGTAATTTAAGGCAACAACAGAGTCACAAATGCTTTCAAAAATAGCAGAGGTTGAAAAAATAAAAACATTTGAACAATATCATTTCTAATTTTAGTATGTAATTTACTAAAAGGCAAACACAATAGACATTTCTAAGAGTCTCCATTTAGAAGAAATAAATTAATCCTACTTATTTAGTTTTCATACACATGATGTTCCTTACATTATATCAGGCAAGCATTCAGGGATTCTTTCTCATGTTGAAGCTGGCACTACTAGTCACAAGAGACCTTTTGTGTCATTACTCTCTTGAGTACTAGTTCTTCCTAGGAGTCCTGGGCAAACACAAAAGTAAGCTACTTTGTTACATCATTCTATATAAATGAAAAATGACTGCTATCTAAAACTAATGAAAGGTTCCATTTAAATTAATAAGTTATTTTTTGCCAAGTGTTCATTTTACTTTGTAATAATGTAGATCTGATCCAACTAGAGCTCTTACTAGCTTTAAAAAGATCTCTAGAGATTGAATGCAGGGCAGCAATTTAATTTTTATATTTTTATTTCTTGTAATGACATTTTGGGTTCAGTGTGATTTGAGATTTTTAGTGCTGCTACTGACACCTTATGGAATCTCTTCCATTTGGAAATCCTGATTAGATTTTTTAAAATGTTTAGCTCTTGTTTACAAGAAGCATCATTATAAGAAATGGATTTTTTGTTCCTTTAAGATATTTATCCTCTTGCTATTCACTCCTCATTTGATTTCATAATCCTGTTTGGATCACTACGATTAGTTGCTATGGAAATTACCTCCTATGGAAATGATTCCGATGTCATTATTATAAGAATGACTTTAAATGAATAATATCAATAGCAGACCTCCATCCTTAGTAGAAAAAGGAAATCTAATTAAAAAAAAAAAAGATGAATCCTGAAAATGATTTCCATGGCCAACTTTTCTGATATTTTGCATCTGCCATCTGCTTTTTAAATGAGTATTAAGTGCATTTTTTTTTTTTTCTTTTTTTTTTTTTAAAGGAAAGACAGAGAGAAGGAAGGAAGGATAGAAGGAAGGAAGGAAGGAAGAAAGGGAAACATTTTTAAACATTTTCTTGTTTTATTGTATTCTGTTTCTCCGTTTTTGTTACATGGGCTGGGGCCGGGAATCGAACCGAGGTCCTCCGGCATAGCAGGCAAGCACTTTGCCCGCTGAGCCACCGCGGCCCGCCCTATTAAGTGCATTTTAAGGTGTTAATCAGCTACTCACTTCCCCAAATTCCAAAGTCACAATGGAAATTAGCACTGCACATACAAAAGTGGATATAAAGAACAGTTCATCTACCATTTCTTTAATAAATGCTATGCTTCACTTATGAAAATTTTAATGTCAACAGGGTTTCAGGGGTCATCAAAATAACAATTTTGAACTGCACACTGTAAACTCCCTTTAAAGATGAAGAATTTAATATTCCAAAATTTAGCCCAGGAATTTAAAAGGTCAGACCTATAAACTAGTGAGTTAAACAATAGATGAGAGCCAGTGAACCATTAGATGAGAATTCCAGAATGCTAAGAAGAAAATTTTCTTGGGTGGATTCTATAATTTGTGGTTTGAATAAAACTTTTGAAACATTCCATTACTATTAAAATTCTCACAGTGTGAATATGGCTCAATTTAACACATTTTAAATTACTAGACATTCTCTCTCCAAAAGAAATTTTAATGCTTTGTTCTGCTTAGTGCTTGTTCACTGCCTGGTACTAATTTAGGAATAAATTAACCCTTCTAACAATTAAGATATTGTCTAGAAACTGCCTCTTGAACTCTGCTGGGGAAATTACTTATATTCTGAAAATCAGCAGTAACTGAGAAATCCATTTATTCATTATAAAACATTATTTTTATAACTAACTTATTAATTATAAATATAAATCACTATCATATATACTTACATAATTACATATCACTTTATCTGTAATACCTTCGCATTAAACCTTATAGTTTAGACTTTGTTAAATGCTATATACATTAAGAGTTTTCTATACCTGTGCCTGCAACCATGACCTAGGATCCAACATGTCTTTGATGGATTTGTGCCTTGGAGCTGGTACTGGCTTAGCTTCAAAACTGGTTTTAGTGTCTGTGTGCTCACCATCACTTAAACTATTTTTCTTGGCGGGAAGAAGTTTTCGAGGAACAGCCATTGGTTTCTGTAAGTGATGCATTAGGGTTGATAATCTCGTATCCAAAGGTGTGATCCCAGACACACTTGGTTTTGCCCAGTTGTCCTTAACCAACTGATCTCTGTTGGTCTGTGCTTTTAAGCTGAATGGAGGTATATCAGAAGGAGGAAGGGGAGCTCGTCTCTTTTTTCCTTTCCCATCACGTGACTGCTCAGTTACAGAAGATAATACTTTTTTCTGGATTACCATTTGATGATTACCATCAAAGAGTGCGGCCCATGGAGGTGGTGAGGATGCTTCATGCTGACCAATAAGGAACTGACCATTCGTCTCTTCAATTTTTTTCTGTATTATATCAGTTAAACTTTCAAGTTTCATAGGAGAATCAATACCTATAATAATTTTAAGAAAAAAACCATGGAAAGAAATTCAAAAGCAGTACACACTTCTTCATCTGAGTAAGCTATTATTTTACAAACTAATTAGCTGTCTATAAAGGTCATCAAAAACTTAATAAGACTAGCAAAAGCAAAGAAACATTTATCTAAAAAAAGAATCTTATCAATACAACCAAGAAAAAATAAGGAGAGATCCTGCACGGCACTACCTACCTACCTATGCACACACACTCACTTTCTCTCTCTTTATATATAATATATATATATATAAATAAATAAATGAATACACTCAGCTTTCAAAGGAATATTTCTTTGATTCTAAAGATCAAGTACAGTATTATATAGTCTTCTGGATTTAAAACCTATTTTGACTTCTATATAACAGTGGATTCCTTTTTAATAAAACCCTGATATAAAAACTGGGGATACTAAACCTGGATTAGTATTCTTTCCTGTAGACCAGTACAGTCTCTATTAAGAGGTAAAACAAAACAAAACAACAGTGAAGTCCTTGTATCATTTTGGTGATAAGGGTGCTGCTTAAAATTTTCCTTGGGAAAAATAAGCAAAGATGAATGTCTTTATTAAATCAATTACTGGTATTTTCAAATGTGAAAAACCAAATCTGTAATTTTTAATCTAACATTTTAAAGTATAAGTAAGTACAAGTTCATTAGCGGAAATTAGAACAGAATTCAGCAGTCACTTGTGCTTCTTCACAACTCTATTTACAGAGGCAATCCCACAAGGATAAATAAACATCCTTCCAAGGGTGGGATAATGGAATATTAATCAGTCTAGAAATTTAAATTATCATAAGCATAAAAACTTAACCAAATATTGTGGCCTGATATGGAAGCTTCCATTAATTAATACACATTAACACTACTTTAAAACATTTAATAAAATACAGAAAAATTACTGAACATAACTATGTTTTAGAACCTGTAAGCTTATATTTTCAGAATTTTCATCAGCTACTCATTTATTTTCACTGTACTCATCTTGAAGCCTTAATTTTTTTTGTTTGATCTTAAGCATTCAAACTATGAAAAATGTATATTCATTAATTTTGTATTAATTCATCTATTAAACATGAATTCCTTAATCTATAATCATATTCTTTTTTCATTCATTTTGACTGCACCCTGAAAATTTTAGCATTTTAATATTAATAGAGAAAGCTGCCTGAATATGGACAATGTTGTTTTGTTACCCTCCAGCTTAGAAAAGACAAACCCCACTTACTCATATCATGGTAGACTGAGGTCGCCTCTTTTGTCAAGAACAAAGGTGGTTTCCGTGGTGACATAATCTCAATTTTCATAAATTCTTCGCAACAATGCTTCCATTGGCCTAAGAAAGAAAAAAGGCAGGCTAGCTTAAAACGTAAATGTTAAGACACATATTTTATTTTCAATAGATATCAACTTATTTTTTGGTTTGAAAAATAACAGTGAATTTATAAAGCACTGCCTTAAGGAGACTTGCACAGAACCATAGTAGGATTTATAATTTCAAAGTCCAATTCTGGGCATAAAGGTAATCTATTAAAAAATTAATTTTTATGTACAGATACTACACTACTATCTCTATTAAATACTGAACTATTTCACTAAGTGTGTCAGTAATTAATTTAAAATTTCTACTAATGTCAAGTTTGCAAATATTAACTCCTTTTATAAATGCTGAATAAAAATTTCCAATATTTAAGATAGTTGAAAAATAAAAATTAACTGAAATATGACTACTAGAAGTAGGAAACACATATAGATTTATGGTTCTCAAAAATGGTTTTAAATTTGAAAATGTGAATTAAGAAATAAGAATCTTTAATGATCTTTTTAAGGTGATTATTATACTTTCCAAAATCATAGAACTCTAGAAAAATACTATTTCCATATGTAAGTGGAACTCTAACATGAGTCGGAGTTTAATAAAATTCTAACTGGGTCAAATTTATTTTAGGAAAGATGATTTGAAGTATTAGGCATCTGGAATTAGGAAAAAATACTCAAATAATTTGTTTCATCCGTTGTTAAATTTTAAAAGTATGGAAAACATTAATTCTTATTTTAAAATAAAATTCTCAGAAATATTTCTTATGAGTGGGTATCAAAAATGTAATTCATTGCATGCTAGATACCAACTCTGCTAGATACTAAGTGTCTATATGTTATATGTTATAAAAGTAAGTTACTGAGGCGGGGGGGCCACAGTGGCTCAGCAGGCAGAGTTTTCGCCTGCCATGCCAGAGACCCAGATTAGATTCCTGATGCCTGCCCAAGCAAAAAAAAAAAAAAACAGTAACTGAGAGTCACCATTCTTATATCCTATCTTACACCAGTAGAAATGTAAATATAATATAAATAGATGCCTTTTTAAACTGATTTATAATCTACATATCTCTGACTTTTATGTTCTCAATATATATTCAATCTCTAATATAACTAACTTTTAATGGCTCAAATATTAGAGATATCTCATTTTTAGTCAAATTATCTATTTATTTTTGTTGTTTTTAGTCTAAAACTGCATGTTAATACATATTTAAATATTAAATCCATCACATTAAACCTTTTAGTATGTTCTCACAAATGCCAAATACAGAATATATAAAAATTTCAAAATAACCCACACAGCAACTCATAAAGGGAGTAAAATTCTGAGTATAAGGTTTCAAAGGTTGCTTTTCAGAATTTAAAGCTAGAGGATCTGAGATCTGATAACTTATTTCTCCCTTCCACTTCTTTTAATTAGTTAAATATATAAAAGCCAGCGTTTGCTTTCTGACGGCAGAAAAAATAAAACTTTTATGTAATGGGAAAGTAATGAGACATTTTAGACTAGCAAACATTTCTCTGTCACATTCTTAGACAAATTATAAAGTGCAGTATTTTCTCTATATTGATAGATGAAAGCTTTTCATTGTTAAACTGGTAGCAGAATACTAATCATGTGTCAGAAAACAACGTCACATTATCCTCTATGTTACTGAAGTCAGAAGTGCAAATGTGGTATGCTCACTGGTCAAGACTTGATGACTGAAACATTTATTTTGCCAGTGAATAAATGAGTATGTAGAGTTATATGAAATAACCAGTGTGCTAACATGGAAACAAAGACCCAATATGAGATATTAAATGGATGTTTTGCTTAAACAACAATCTATATATTGCAGATGTTTCCTAATACCATTTATTGTTATAATGCTCAGGCAAAATGATCTTTAATGCTAAGCTGCTAATGTAATTCAGTATTTATATGATTAAGTACTTGAAAAAAAATTACTGTCTCAGTCTATTTTAACTTTCTACATCTTTGACCCACCATTTCTAGCTCCACACCTTTTGATTATCCAAAACAGGTGTTAATCCTCTTTTACTTGTCTTTTACCTCTCAAATATTAAAAAAAGTTATTATATCCTCTGCCATACCCTTCTCCCAGCAGTTCTTCTCTAGGTTAAATATACCCAGTTCCATCAGTATTTCCTCATAATTTCTGATTATCCCACCCTTTATAGTGGGGCTAAAGAAAGGAACATTGCTCCAAGTATTAAATTACTCTCTTTATTCTGCCCTGGGTATCAATGTCCTACTTTGTTCTACATACCATATTTCAACTAAGAACTCAAGAAGGTATCACTAGAGAGTAAATATGTTAAAGTACAAGTCAATTGTTGCTTCATTGCTATAAACACGATGAAATTTAAAGTGCAAATATTAGTAAGGAACATTATAGATAGAATTTGCACTTTAAAAATTAGATAAATTGACAGATTTTATCCAAAAAGCATAAAAAAAAATAGCAAGATATTAGAATCTAGTTATCATTTTCTTATTATTTTGTAGGTACAAAAAGTCCTAAGATTCTTATCCCTCTAAACTTCCCACTTTTACATGTTAAATTACTTCACAGAATCTAGAGAATGAAAACATGAAATCAAGTAGTAGCTGATATTCAGACTACATTATTTCATAATTTTTACCTTCATTTACCCCTTCCTTCCTTTTTAATGCACAAAAAATTATAAAATATGAGAATCATTTCTAAAGATAATATACTCTTTTATAAGACACTTTAAATCAGAGCATTTAGGAAAGCAGTTAAAATTTTAGCTGTGATCAGCAAAAGAAAGGAAGTTGTTCTGTAAGTTATACTTCTAAGATGTGCTGGAATTTTAAAATAAAGAAATGTAGTACACACTGACAAGCATGAAACAAATGGGTGCTTACATATAGCACTTAAGTCCTAAAGAATCTGTGAAGGCCACAGGAGTCCTCTGATTCTTTACAGTGAACCAGGAATGTCTTTAGGTGTCAGTTTTCTAATCTATAAAGCAGAGGGAAATAATACCTACCTCACAGGGGTGTTATAAGAAACAAAGGAAACCATCTTGTACATGGAAGACAATCAATAAATATAATTCCCTTTCTTGCCCCTCTTCCAAACCACCAATGAAATTTTTGGCAAGCACATGGACTGGAGTAGACTTAAAATCAACCTATTCACAAATATGTGGAAATTAAATAACACACTTTTTAAAAACAATGTGTCAAAGGAGAAATCAAAAGGGAGACTAAAAAACACCTTGAGATGGAAGAAAAGGAAATATACCAAAACTTATGGAATGCAATGAAGGCATAGCTTAGAGGGAATATTATAGCTGTAAATGCTTGTTTTAAAAGAGAGAAAGAGGGCGGGCCGCGGTGGCTCAGCGGACAAGAGTGCTTGCCTGCCGTGCCGGAGGACCCCGGTTCGATTCCCGGCCCCAGCCCATGTAAAAAACAAGCAAACAAACAAAATATAATAAAAAACAAGAAAATGTTTAAAAATGTTTCCCGTTCTTCCTCCCTTCCTTTCTTCTCTGTCTTTCCTTCCTTTAAAAAAAAAAAAAAAAAAAAAAAAAGAGAGAAAGATCTCAAATCAGTAACCTAACCTCACACTGGGAGGTTCTAAAAAAGGAGAGCAAACCAGACTCAATGCAAACAGAAGGAAAGAAATAATAAACAGTTGAGTGGACATAAATGAAACAGAGAACAGAAAAACAAGAGAGAATCAACAAAACTAAAAGTTGGTTTCTTTGAAAAGATCAATAAAACTGACAAACCTTTATCTAGACTGACAAAGAGAAAACGACAGATGATGCAAATAACGAAAATCAGTAATGAAGGTGGGGTCATTACCAGACCCAGCAGAAATAAAAAGGATCATAAGAGGATACTATGGACAATGATATGCCAACAAATTAGACAATTTAGATGAAATAGACAAATTCCTAGAAAACACAATTACCTAAACTGATCAAGAACAAAGAGAAAAATCTCAAAAGACTAATAACAGGTAGAGATTGAATCAGTAATCAAAAGCTTCCCAACAAAGAAATATTCAGGACCAGATGACTTCACTGGTAAATTTTACCAAACATTCAAAGAAGACTTAACACCAACCCTACAACTTTTTCTCTGTCTCAATCATGCCCCCAGCAGCAAGAGCTAAAGGCACCACATTACTTTATGCTGGTGGGACCCGCAGACAGACAAGTGTCACATACTGGGCAGGATAGAGAAAACAGTGTCTAGAGGCGTCATAGGAAAGTCTTCCAACCTGCTGGGTCTCACCCTCAGGGAAAACTGACTTGGGTGACTCTTTCCTCCTGAGAGGAGGCCAGTCTAGTGTGGGAAAATCTGACTAGGGTCTGTAATACCTAAGTAGCCCTTCCTAAGGGAAAAAATAAAGGCACCATACAGGCAGGGCAAGAAACCAGAAAACAAGAACTGAAAAATTCTGATCTGCTAAACAAAACCTAAGCTAGAGGTCTAGAATAAGCTTAACTGAATGTCAAAGAACAGAAAGACAACAAAGTCATCCAGCAAGAAAGCCTAGGTAAAAAAAGTGAAAACAATCTCTGGAATAAATTAATTAAGGAAATTAAATGTCTAGATGATGGCAAAAAGTAACGAATCATACTAGGAAAATTGAAGATATGGCCCAGTCAAAGGAACAACCAACAATTCAAATGAGATACATAAGTTGAAACAATTAATTCAGGATGTTTGAATAGGCATGGAAAACCTCAACAAAAATCAAATCAATGAATTGAGGGAGGATATAAAGAAGGCAAGGGGCAAACAAAAAGAAGAAATTGAAAATCTAAAAAAACAAATTACAGAACTTATGAGAATGAAAGGCTCAGTAGAAGAGATGAAAAAAAAACAATGGAAACCTACAATTTTAGATTTCAAGAGGCAGAAGACAGAATTAGTGAACTGGAGGATGGGACATCTGAAATACAACAAGCTAAAGAAAATATAGGGAAAAGAATGGGGAAAATATGAGGAGGGACTCAGGGAACTGAATGACAACATGAAGCATACAGATATAGGTGTTGTGGGTGTCCCAGAAGGAGAAGAGAAGGGAAAAGGAGGAGAAAACTAATGGAGGAAATTATCACTGAAAATTTCCCAACTCTTATGGAAGACTTAAAACTACAGATCCGAGTGCAGTATACCCCAAACAGAAGAGATCCAAATAGATGTACTCCAAGACACTTACTAATCAGAATGTCAGATGTCAAAGAGAAACAGAGAATTTTGAAAGCAGCAAGAGAAAAGCAATCCGTCACATACAAGGGAAATCCAAGAAGACTATGTGTAGATTTCTCAGCAGAAACCATGGAGGTGGGGAGAGAGTGCTATGATATATTTAAGATATTAAAAGAGAAAAACTGCCAACCAAGAATTCTATACCCAGCAAAACTGTCCTTCAAAAACGAGGGGGAAATTAAAACACTTTCAGACAAAAAAATCACTGAGAGAATCTGTGACCAAGAGACCAGCTCTGCAAGAAACACTAAAGAGAGCACTAGAGACAGATAGGAGAAGACAGCAGAGAGAGGTGTGGGGAAGAGTGTAGAAATGAAGACTATCAGTAAAGGTAAAAAGAAGAACAATTAGATATGACATATAAAATCCAAAAGGCAAAACGGTAGAAGAAAGTACTGTCCTTACAATAATAACACTAAATGTTAATGGATTAAACTCCCCAATCAAAAGACAAAGACTGGCAGAATGGCTTAAAAAACAGGACCCATCTATATGGTGTCCACAGAAGATGCATTTTAGACCCAAAGATAAATTCAGGTTGAAAGTGAAAGGTTGGGAAAAGATATTTCATGCAAAAAACAATTAGAAAAGAGCAGGAGTAGCTATACTAATATCCAACAAATTAGACTTAAAATGTAAAACAATTAAAAGAGACAAAGAATGACACTATGTATTAATAAAAGGAACAATTCAACAAGAAGACATAACAGTCATAAATATTTATGCGCCAAGCCAGAGTGCTCCAAAATACATGAGGTAAACAGTGAAAAGAGAAATAGACACATCTACCATAATAGCTGGAGACTTCAATTCCCCGCTCTCATAAATGGACAGAACATCTAGACAGAGGATCAATAAAGAAACAGAGAATTTGAATAATACAATAAACAAACTAGATTTAACAGACATTTATAGAACATTACACCCCACAACAGCAGGATACACCTTTTTCTCCAGTGCTCATGGATCATTCTCAAGGATAGACCATATGCTGGCTCACACAGCAAGTCTCAATAAATTTAAAAAGACTGAAATCATAGAAAACACTTTCTCAGATCATAAAGGAATGAAGTTGGAAATCAATAATAGGCAGAGGGCCAGAAAATTCACAAATATTTGGAGGCTCAACAATACACTCTTTAACAATCAGTGGGTCAAGGAAGAAATTACAAGAGAAATCAGTAAATATCTCGAGGCAAATCCTAAACACAATAAAAGACATACATGAAAAAGCCATAGCTAACATCATACCTAATGGTGAAAGACTAAAAGCTTTCCCCTTAAGATATGAAGCAAGACAAGGATTCCAGTTTCATCACTGCTATTCAACAACATATGGAAGTTCTAGCCAGAGCAATTAGTCAAGCAAGAAGTGAAAAGAAAATACATCAAACTGCAAAGGAAGAAGTAAAACTATTTCTATTCATAGATGACGTAAAGCTATATATATAGAAAATCCCAAAGAATCCATAAGAAAGCTACTAGAGCTAATAAACAAATTCAGCAAAGTTGCAGAGTACAAGAGCAATACTTTCAAATCAGTTTTATTTTTATACACCAACAATAAACAATCCAAAAAAAGGAATACAAGAAAACAGTTCAGCGTACAAAAGCATCTAAAAGAGTAACATATCTAGGTGTAAATTTAACCAAGGGTGTAAAAAACTTGTACACTGAAAACTACACTGAAATACTGCTAAAAAATTAAACCTAAAATAAAAATACAAAACATTCCTGTTCTCATGGATTGGAAGACTTAATATTGTTAAGATGTCAATACTATCCAAAGTGCTCAACAGATTCAGTGCAATCCTGATCAAACTACCAATAGTCTTTGTTGCAGACATAGGAAAGTAGATCCTCAAGCTCATAAAGAATTGCAAGGGACTCTGAATATCCAAAACAATCTTGAAAGAAAAACAAAGTTGGAGGACTCACACTTCCTGATTCAAATCTTACAACTACAGTAATCCAAGTAGTTCAGTACTGGCATAAGGATAGTCAGAGATCAATGGAATAGAAATGAGAGCATAGAAATTAACTCACATCTATGGTCAATTGACCTTCAACAAAGATGTCAAGTTCAGTCAACATGGAAAGAATAGTCTCTTCAACAAATGGTGGTGGGAAAATTTAATATACACATATAAAAGAATGAAACTAGAGCCCTACCTCACTCCATATATAAAAGTTAATGCAAAATGGGTCAATGACCTAAATAAAAGAGCTAGAACCCTAAAATTCTTAGAAGAAAACACGGGGGAAAATCTTCACGACCTTCTATTAGACAATGGATTCTTAGATATGATATTAAATCATGAGCAACTAAAGAAAAAAACAGATGAATTGGACTCATCAAAATTAAAAATACTGTACACTGAAAGCAAGTGAAAAGACAATTTACAGAATGGGAAAAATATCTGGAAATCATACATCTGATAAAGGCTTAATATTCAAAATATATGAAGAAACGCTACAACTCAACATTAAAAAGACAAAGAACTCTTTTCTTTTTTTTTTTTTTTTAAAGGAAAGACAGATAGAAGGAAGGAAAGATAGAAGGAAGGAAGGAAGGAAGAAAGGGAAACATCTTTAAACATTTTCTTGTTTTATTGTATTTTGTTTTTCCGTTTTTTGTTACATGGGCTGGGGCCGGGAATCGAACCGAGGTCCTCCGGCATAGCAGGCAAGCACTTTGCCCGCTGAGCCACCGCGGCCCGCCCAGAACTCTTGATAAATGGGTAAAAGGATTTAAACAGATAGACATTTCACCAAAGAAAATACATAAATGGCCAATAAATACATGAAAAGATAGTCAACATTACTACCATTAGGAAAATGCAAATAAAAACCACAAGATACCACTTCATACTCGTTAGAATGGCTATTATGAATAAAGAAAAAAAAAAAACCAAAAAAGAAAACAAGTATTGATGAGGCAGTGAAGAAACTGGAACTCTCATATACACTGCAAAAGTAAGTAAAATGGTTCAGCTGCTGTGGAAAATAGTGAATTTCTATATGATCCGGCAATTCCACTCCTAGATATACATCCAAAGAAAGTAAAACAAGTTCTCAAACAGATACCTCTACTCCAACATTCATTACAGTATTATTCACAATAGCCAAAGGTACAAACAACCCAAATGCCCATCAATTGACGAATGGATATATAATGGACTAAAGTTCTGATGCATGCCACAACATGGATGAACCTTGAAATAACATGCTAAGTAAAATAAGCCAGATACAAAAGGACAAATATTGTATGATTCCAATTATACCAAATAGCTACAATAAGCAATTTACAGAGAAAGAAATTACAGAGGTTACCAGGGACTGTAGAGAAGGCAAATGGGGAGTTATGGCTTAATGGTACAGGGTTTCTGTTTGAGTGATGAAAGGTTTTACTAATGCAAGGTGGTGACAGTAGCACAACATTGTAAAACTAATGCTGCTGAATTGTACTCTTAAAAATGGTTAGTGGCAAATTTTACATTATTAACATTTTACCACAATAAAAAATAATTACCCCGAGGACCCTAAGGATTAGGATTAACTTGTTATAGTGTTTCAGAAAACATCTTATAAAAATTCCTAAAATGTCGTTAGGATTATTTCTAGGAGTCACAGAAGTAACTTTTAGGTGCTTGGAAATGGTTATATAGAAAATCAAAAAGAGATATGCCTTTAAAGACCTAAAATAGTGATTGAATCTAACAGTAAGCTTGGTTTGATTATAAATAAAACCATTTAAAATACCATTATCAGTGCCTGCCCATGAAAAAAAAAAAGTACAATTCCATTATCAAAATTTTAAATTTCTAGTATAAAACTGTTTACAATAAATAAGCTAAGTTTACTGTCAATACAGAAAAAAGTCCTAGGATTTTTATGTCAATAAACTTATCTTTATAAAATTTACATCTATATTAACAAAAATAAATTTAATAGTTAAGTATTTTTCTCCTGCTCAAATTCCTACTTAAATTGAAAACATTAAAACTTCACATATTTTACATATTAGAACCTATTATACAACTATCACATTGTTTTTATAATCCAAACCATTGGATTGTATTATTGAAACTGAAAAACCATGTGCAGTTTAAAAAAAAATCCTGTTGGATGATGTCCAAGATGATATTATAATGAATCTGGAGTTAACAGAAGGTTACGTGAAAATGAGGCTCTTTTTAAACATTTCAACATTTTATAATCATGACTATTCTGGAGAAGTATTTTACTCCTCAAATGGCTTCTAATTCCTTGGATAAAACATAGTACCTTAAGCAGTCAAAACCTAATATTCTGAGAAAATGCAGTCTTTTTTATATTTTTCTAAGGAACCAGAGGAACTTGAAAATAACAGGTAGGGATGCTAGGAACTCAAGTTGATTCAGCTCCTGAATACTACAGTGATTCAGGCAGTAGAGAGAAATTGACTGCACTGACAATATACTATCAACTTATTCAAGAGCATAAATGAAAAAAAAATTTATACAACTGTACGATTAAACTACAATTTCAATATTCACATTGTGTATGCATCCTTCCATGCTACATGAATATGGTGGCAAATTCAAACATCTACTTACTATGATCAAAGAAATGCTGCCAGAAGGCTTCCAGCCACTTCTGAAGATCTTCTCTGTTGTCAGCTGTAAAAATCTGAGTTATAGCCTGGCCAGCAAAAGGGTTGATGATTGAGAAAGTATGGATTCTTTTCTTGGCATCCTTATCTACTGCCCGAATTCTGGTTTCCTAAAAATTAAGGCAAAAATTGGTGTTTTATAATAGAATATCTCTGTAATGATCAAACAAATGTTTTATTGCTTCGCTGCCATTACTTATACATATGATTATAGTCTTATTGCTGATCATTTGAAATTTAAAGTTTGTTACCTTCAAGAATTTTTAACATTCATACACAAATCTAGATTTTTTTCAAGGGTGCTTTATATATACGCACTGAACAATGTTTTGAAGTATGCGACACATAGCACTGAGGATAAATTACGTAAGATTAAAACATAACTCCTGTTTTCATCTCTGTTTAAGTAGGAGTTTGCTGTCTTTTATATACACTTAAAATATACAATAAAACAAGTACGGCATGCCATAACTGTAATGTAAATTACATGTTAACTACATTTTCTACAGTAATATAATAGAAAAGAATCAGTAAGCATGTTTCTTATTCTAATATTTATGCATAATATAAGGTATCATCAGTAAAAGCAGTAAAACCATAACTGAGTGTTTATTGCAGCAAAACAGGTTTCTCTCATTAACATTTATTTTATATGTAATGTTCATTTACAAAACTCATAGTTAGAGATCCATAAAGTAATATACTTCTCATGAACTAAAAATTCTCTTATTTATTCATGCGAAATATAACACTCTACATCAAAGGCAATGGTTTCATTCAAGTTGATTGTCTCAACCTTTTTCCCTGGGTGGTACTACGTATGACATTGTAATGACACTCATGTCTACGGATAGAAGAGAGAATATTCTCAATTCAACCATGACTGCCACGCTGCATGACAAGCTAGCAACTACACATAGTTGAGGCAAAGGATTCTTAGGGAAAAAAGTATGGAATAGAACTAGTTATTAGGTAAAGACAGGGATATGTTTTGCCTTAAAGGGTATCACTGGAGCATGAAAGGAGCATGTAATCAAATTATTTAAACATATAGCTTATTATCACTAGCACAGAATAACTTAAGCTCTAGTAAGAATCTTTGATACACTACTCTGTTATACTAATTTAAAGCTGAATCATAGTGGGGGAGGAAGGAACTCTTTTTACTATTAGTATTAAAAAAAAAAAACAAAAAACAGTCCAATGGCTTTTTCCGAAAATTTTTGTTCTAGCAACGTATACATCACCTGATATTTCCTCTTTTAGCCTCATTCAGATATATAATTCAGTGGTGTTAATTACATTCAGAATGTTTTGTTACCATCACCAAAACCATTCAATCATTCCAAACAGAAACTCTGCAACTATTAATAATTAATTCCCCATTTCCTACCCACACCGTGGCCCCTGGTAACCTCTATTTTAGTTTCTGACTGTAAATTTGCTTATCTAATTATTTTGTATCAGTAAGCTCATATAAGATTTGTCCCTTTTGTGTGTGGATTACTTCACTGAACATAACATTTTCAAGGCTTTTGTACATTGTATCATATAAAAGAACTTCATTTCTTTTTATGGCTGAATAATACTCCACTGAATATACATACCACATTTTGTTTATCCATTTATGTGTTGATGGACATTTGGGTTGCTTTCATCTTTTGGCAACAGTGAATAACACACTGAATAGTGGTTTGCACAGTGAATCTTAATATAAACTATGGACTGTAGTTAATAGTACTATAATAATAACATCTACTCATCAACTGAAACAAAGGTACCATGCTGATGCAAAATGTTAAAAATGGGTGTGGGTTTATGGGAACTTAGCTACATAATCTTTCTCCCCTAATTAAAATAAATAAATAAATAAATAAATAAATATTCTTGTTACTTAAATGATTTTTCACCCCATCCAAATCCATTTTAATACAAATTTCTGATTATTTTTGTATGTAGGGTTAAAATGGATTCAAAGTTTTTTAAAAATGTGATTTTTATAGATAAAAATGTAATTTTTAATTTTAGTATTAACACCAAGGTATAATTTCAAATGAAAAGCTTTATAGAAAATCTGATGAATTGGATCCTATAAATCCTTCTAAGAGAATATAATACAACAATATCTCTATAAATATTTGCACTCAGTTAACTCTGGTAATCAGCAATAGCATTAAAAATTAAAGCATGAGAGGTTTTTAAAAGGTGCAAATGAAATGCAGAACAGAGCATTTAAATTAAGTTCTATATTTTATCACCCCAAATAATTTAACTAATGGGGAACTGTTTTTTGTTGTTTTTTTTTTTTAAATAAGAACTGCACAGCAAAGAAAAAGTGGTTAGGACAAGTAAAATTTCTCAGAATGTCAGAAAGTTCACACAAGCTGCTTTTCAGTGTTGGCAAATTATAGCTGACAGCATTCAGGACTCCACTTCTACATGAAGGAATACCCTCTTAGCAGAAAAGCAAGGAATTTGGTGTGTTTTTGTTTTCCCACTATTTCCACCACTCAGACAGAAAGTGTTCAGCATCCAATAAGTGATCAAAAATAACTGATGGATATAAGAACGAGATGATTTTTACACAGATAAGTTTTACGGAGACAGACTCAGATCCTAGAGATAAATCCAATCCAACTCTTTAATTTGTAGATGAAGAAATATATGTCCTGAGAGAGAAGTATTTTATCCAAGGTCAGAGTTTCCTTTCTAGTTTTTGCTAATCCTCAAACCTTTTTTATTTCGGAGGTTTTTAATAAACTTCTATTGATTTGTGGATGGATTTGTGATTATTCACTGTGAATTTTTCATCTTTGGCTGATTTTGCTTTTGGGAATCGGCAAAATAAGTGAACTGTGACCTTCAACTCCATGAGTTGGTGGCTACCCAGAGAATGCCAAGTGAAGGTCATAAAAAGATAATCCAAGAAGTTAATTTTATAACAATAAAACATAATAAATTCTGAAGTTAAAGGACAGTTTCTCATAAGTTGTTCACAATTTTTAATTAAAAGAACTTTACCTCTCCATTTTCGTGGTTAATGGAAAATTACTAGACCAGGAGTATACTTATGAACTGAACTGCTTTGTAAAAAAGCCTACTACTACAATGAATACCACTCCCTCCAAGATTATGGTCTCTAGATACTCTTTCTACTAAAAGGAATTAGACCTCCTTGAGAAATGGCTGATTCTTAACCTGGGTCAGGAAATGCATAAGATGATCATGGGGTATCTTCTCCTACAAGAAATCAAAGATTACCAGGGTTGTTATCTAAAGGACCCAAGAGCCAACTTGAAAATGCTTGCACTAGCCGATGATGGGATGATTTGAATATCAAATAGGATAACAGTGGCAAAGGACTGACACATGAAATGTCTTTAAATTCCTAAGTTCATAAGGATATTTTAAAACTATCAATAATGATATTTTAAAATAAGGAGGTGGTTCCTTAACATCCTTCAAAGGTGATGAACATCCTTGTTTTGATAACTGACATGTACACACAAAGAATAAAGCATCGATACTATAAGACTCATACCATGAAAGTAGAGGTATATCAGATAACACATTAAGAAGGGATGTTAAAATATCAACAGTTTTAATTCCTAATGAAATAAAGGGTCTAAAGCAATGCACATCAGTGGATGCTAATATCAACAGAAGACCCAGGCATATTACACATGTAACCCTGGTGAAAGGACCCAACACTTCCTAAGAAGTATTCTTACTAACCACACAAACAATAAACCTCAATCCAATTTAAAAAAAAACAAAACAAAAAACAGAAGGAAAAAGATAACTTGAAGATGCAATCAGCAAAATTAAGGATCTGGAAAACTTTGTAGGATAAATGACCCAGTTACTTCAACAAATAAACTGTTATGTATGTATGTATGTAAGACAGAAAAAAGAGAGGAAGCTAACAGAATAAAAGATTTAAGAGACCTAATCAAGCAACTGCAATCTGTAATTCATGGCTCATAAGGGGATCTTTTTTCTTTTTTTTTTTTTTTTTAAAAACATAGGCAGGCTCTGGGAAACGAACCCAGGTCTGTGGCATGGCAGGTGAGAACTCTGCCACTGAGCCACCATTGCACCACCCTCGTATTGGGATCTTGATTCAAAAAGCTATTTTTAAAATTATGAGACTGGGAAATTTGCACAGTATCTGGATATTTGAGGATATTACACACCTACAAAGTTTCTTAGGTGTGAAAACTGGAATATTTGCTATTAAAATATGTTCTCTAGGATTTGCCCCGAAAATAATTCTAGTGTGGAAGCAAGGTGTAAGGGTAAAGATGGTATCACTTATGCTATTCTATTATATTGAGATTTTTCCATAAAACAACTAAAGTAAAATATAAGTACAAATAAATGAAGTAAATCTGTAAGTGCCTGCTTTCTTTTCTATAATGCAGAGATAACATTTATTTCACACAAATATGTTGCAAGGATAAGTAAGATAACATCTAGAGAAAATGTTGAGTCCTGTTAATCAGGGATGAAGACAAAACGTTGTTAGACAACAGTGAATATTAAAGTATAGACTATATTCAATAGTACAATTATAAAAACGTACTTTCATTAATTGTAACAAAAATAACGCACCAATGCAAGGTGTTACTAACAGGGTGACAGGATGGTATATGGAAATCCTGAATTTTATGCACGATTGTTCTATAAATTCACAACTTCTCTAATAAAAAAAACTGAAAAATATGTTAGTTAAAACAAGCTGTATACTTTAAATAGGCTCATGACAAAGAAAGCATACTTTCCTAATATATGGCAAGGAATGTTTGAAATATATAATAAAATATAACCAAAAACTAAATCAAACATTACTTATGATTAGTATCAATTTGATATAATTATTTTCAAAGTATGTTAATGAAATCATGCGTTGATTCCTAAAGGGAAAGTTTGTTTAAAAAATGTTATTTTTGCTAGATTTAATAGAGAACAGTCTGAATAGTTGGTAGGATTTAAACATTAATTCTAAAATAATCAAAAGAAAATTCAGTGTGCTTCATAATTTTGTTTTCTAAGGTCCATGATAAATATAATGGCTAAAAGTAATTTCAAGGCAATTTAACTCAGGTCTATCGCACTGAGTAGTGTTATTGACTTATTTAGTACAAATTTCATTATTAATTAAAATGAAGTGCTGTATAGTATTTAAATCAAGAAAAGACTATTGATCTCAAAGACCCCACTTCTGTTCCACCCTACTCCCGCGCCCCATTGGCAATGGATAAAGCTTTGGCTATAAAATGCTTTCTAAAATGTATAGGAAATTCAGTGGCTCCAGTTAAGTACCCATTATTGAGAATATCTTGTTTAGTAACATGCATAGTGAAGTTTTTGAAGTTGAAGCAATCACTTTGAAGTAAATCACCTTTTCATATCTGGATTAAAAAGAGGAGGGGAATAGCTTTTAGGCTTTTCTTTTCTGAATGTGACTATTTCCACAGATGGCTCCTTATGAAAATTAATGAACTGACTTAGCCTTACAGGAAATACCATTTAGAAGGACAAGAATTATAGTTAGGGAACAGATCCTGTGATCAAAATAACAGAACTATTATTTATATACCTTAGCAACTGCAAGATTTATGTCTTCCCATAATTTTTAAAGTAGCATTTCGCAATATTATTATTTTCTAAGCCATGAGAGAAGACAATCAAAAGAGGAGATTTTCTACTTCATGTTTAACATTATTATGCAAAAAAAATATCGAGACCCAGCATTGGAAAAATACTAAAAGCTGAAACAAAACATTATTCTAAAATTTATTTAGTGCTTTATCTGCTCTACATGTTAGAAAATATCAATTTAGCATTTATCAAAGATCCTTTGCTTGTTTAAGAATATACTAATAGCATAAGCTCTGTTTCTTACAAATTTCCAAATTTAAGCAAAACAATTAAATCTTAATTTAAAAACCAAGTGATTTAAAGCACTGAATAGATAAGAATCTATCTATGAGCTTATAGGATTCTTGAGAGAGAGTTCATCTGCTACCACTGGAGGTGATAACATAGTGCAAATTCCGTACTCTGAAAATTGGTAATCAAAGAATTAAGTTATCATGCTTTTTCAGGAGGCACTGTAATTCATCCCTAGTTGATTAGGAAAGTGCTTCTTTTCAAAAGAATGCCAGCTAATACAAATAGAAGGAATGATCATAGGAGACAATCATGTACAATCTCCAATGAAGTAACAGATTCAGCAAAGGACAATCAATTGTTGGTAAAAACATTAAGAAAGAGTTATTAGACAAGATACCACACAGTACAAACGTGATCACCTCACTGAATACCATAAAAGAGAAAACACACATTCACACTGAAAAAATCTAGTGGTCACAGCCTTAAACAAATCATTAAACTTAGTATTGCCAGTAATGAGATAGCCTGACATGTGCCTTCTACAGGGATGCTCTATAAAATATTTATCATGATCTATATAATATTCTTGCCAAAAATGATAAAAAACGAATCTAACGAAGCCTCTAGACCTAACTTAGAGTTAAAAACCTTGAATAGAACTTAGATCGAAAACACAAGCTAAAAGGACATTTTAGGGACAAGGGGGAAATTAGAATACGGGCTGGACATTAGATTATATCGAGGAATTGTTCACTTTCTTAGGTGTGGTAATGGTATCATAACTATATAAAAGAAAAGTTGTATATTGAAGTACTCAGAGATAAACTGTCAACATTGCTGCAGATATCTTCAAATGGGTCAGCAAAACACACAGATAAGAAGCAAATCAAATGCTACAAAATGTTAACATTTTGTATGAATGCTGAGTTTAGATGACGGGCATACGGGTAATCATTACAGTATTTTTCAACTTTTCTTCACATCTGAATAATTTTATAAGTTGAGACAAAAACAAGTAAAATTTATTTTAATGGTAGAAATAACTGTATAACTGTCATGTTTTAGAAAGTTATCTTTTTTCTTTTTATTACAATGGCATTTGATGTATTTAAATAAAGAGACCAGTGGCATTTACTGTTTAGTGGGAAGTTCCCAGGTGAATGGAAGGGTTCAAACGAAACCTAAGTTTGTAGAAGTAGGAACCTCAAAGAGAAGGGTTGCTATAAGAAAGGATAGGAATCAGTGCTGGAGAAAATTAACGTGGTAATATCAGAAATTCTGTACTAATTAGAAATTTCTCTATGGGATGATGGAAAAGTTTTGGTAATGGATGGAGATGTTGGGAACACAACCTTGTGAATGTAATGAACAGGAACTGAATTATATATTTGAATGTGGATAAAAAGGGAAATTTTAGGTTGTATGTATATAACTACAATAAAAATTTAAAAACCAAAATCAAGGACTGTGTAACGCAAACAGTGAACCCTAATGTAACCACAGACTATATTTAACAGTACAATTATAACACTCTTTCATCAGTTGTAACAAAGGTAACAACATTATTGTTGAGTGTTAATAAGGAAAACTGTGGGGGGCAGTATATGGTACGTGTGTATTTTCTGCATGATTTTGCTGTGAACCTATGACTTCCCTAAACATTAAAAAAGATGGTAATAGCATAACTTGGAGAATGGAAGGATTTGTCATCAGTTTCATCTTTTGAGATCTGCAATTACATTATATGAACAGTCTTAATCTTAACTTGTACCTCAATATTTAATCTTAAAATTCTCTTTTCTACTTTAGGAAACAGGTATATACAATGGAAGAGATATTTATGTCATCAGTCCTTAAGGTCAAACAGCCCATATTGTCTCCAAGCCTATGGCTGAGCCCATATACATTACTAAATTTATAATTTAAAGTTACACAACTTTTATTTAATAACTTAATTTTTAAATTACTTCATTTTCCTGTGAATTTGTAATAGTCAGTTGTGGGACAACCACTGGGATAGCTAAGTGTGCTGATTTCAGTCATCTTAATAATAGAATTGAATAGAGAATCCAATCAATCTCCTGGCCATCAGCCTTTATTACCACAAGGAAAAATGAATCAATTGGACAAAGGTCAATTCAGTCAGATCAAGTCGCCACTTTTCTGGAATTATACCCCTGACATCAGGCAGAAAAATAAAGACACCCTGGTTACAATAAACAGAAATTTTCATTCTAACTGTCCTCTTAAATTTAAATAGTAAAGATTCAGCATATGCCTAGGCCACTACCTATAGGTCAATTGTGGCTTCAGGCTCAGACCTCATTTCAGAGCTGACTTTTACTTTCAAAACTCTGATTCAGCCTGGATATGGAGGTAAAAAAAAAAATCTAATTCTGCCCTTCAAATCTAGTCTGGAAGTAAGTCTAAGAGGAAATGGGAAAACAGCCATGAGCTTTTATCTATTTTTTTTTCTATTCATTAAGAAAAGAGTGAGTTATATAATTTTCTTACCAGCTGAACAAGTTTTACCTGATCTCTGAGTCTGTTTCTTCAGGTGTAAAACAGGAATAACATACCTATAAAACAGAGCTAACAAATCTGCTCAATCTGCCTGAAATGGCTGAGATAAGAGGAAATGAACATTTTGAACACTGATCTTTAAATAAACAAATGACTTTAAAAACATCATTTGTTGTACTTGGAAATTTATTGCTTTTTTGTATGTTATATGTTACATATTTATTTTGTATGTTATATGTTTTGTGTATATATATATAGTATGTTATATGTAATATTTCACAATAAAAAAAGTTAAATAAAACATCATTTGTTTAAAATAAATACATATTCCATGGTACAGTATGTAAGAGAAATAAATTTGTAGGATTCCATTCCTACTACCCAGCTATCTTGTAAAAACAAGTTATACAAAATCACCAATATAGAACTCTTGGCAAAAATACAAACAAGTCAAATTCACATTTGGGGGCATTCTGAGAAGAAAATTGGCCTGATCTGTCAAAGTGATGAATGAGACACACGCACGCACGCACGTACGCACGTACGCCTGGGGTTGAAGGGCCCAATTTAGATGAAAAGAGAATGGAGGATGTGGTGAACAGATACAATCTATAATCTTTGATGGAATCCTGGCTCAAACAATAAATAAATATTAGAAAGAACATTTTGGGAACAAGTCGGGCAATTTGCTCTGTATATTAGACAATACCAGTATATCAACAATAAATATCTAGAGCGTGATGGTAATATTTTGGTTATAAAGGAAAATATCCTTGTTTTTAGGAGAAACCTACTAAAATACACAGGGAAGAAAGGTTATGCTGCTAATAAATTTCTTCAAAAGGTACAGATAATTATTTTTTAAACTATTTAGATAGAAAGCATACGTGGCAAAACTAACAATAGTTGAAGAACTACGTATACACAGGTGTTCACTATTCTATTTCAACTTTTCTATCCATTTGAAATTTTTCAAAAAAAGAATAAGGTGAGAAGATGTTTGGAAAAAAAAGGCCACTGCATAAACAAAATACAAAATGAAGTAATAAAAAATTATGTCCATTTTTCAGTAATAAAATTATGCATTTTAGTAACCTAACTTATTAAACCAAAATAAATTCACTGTTATATAATGAAGTATTATTTAAGAGCAACACTGATCTTTCTAATATACAAAACACACAAATTAAATGCACTTAATTATGTCATGAGTTCACATGAAGAATTTCCTTTTAAGTAAAAAGCAGTGTAATTTTTTTTAAAGTAGGATAAAAATAGACAAAATGTTAATTGATGAAAAAGACAGAAATTAACTCAATTTCTTATAGATAAGCAGACCAGTACTCCAGTGTTTTCAGGAATACAATTATTATATAAAGGGAAATATAATAACATTTTTCTTTAAAGGAAAATTTCAGCAACAAATAGAACAAGTTCAGTTAACAGATGTGATGGTTCATATTTTATCATATACTTCAATTCACTCACTCTAAAAGCAAGCAAAGTAAAACAACTAAAAATAATTAAGTGCAGTTCAAAGGTAGAAACAGGGTATTCTGCTTTAAAAATGCCACCAAAGTATTTTAGAGTAGGAATGCTATAAAAAGGGACAAGAAAAGAATCCTCTACTAAACACTAGACTTGGATGACACATGAAGATTAAATTTAAGATAGTGGGATAAAAGAAAATAAGTTTGTCTTATATTGACAAGTCTCCCTATAGATTTTTAGGGGGGAAAAATTCTAACTAAATTTTAGTAGTCTCCTCTGTATCAAATCAGTATACAATATGTTTAATGAATACTATAGGTGGTAAAGGACTACTTTTGAAATGAAGTATAAGCACTCAACTATGCAGTATAAAAAGAATGTAGGCTTTCCTGTCCAAGAAGAAGACAGAAGGCTGGATAACTGCCCATCAAATCACATAAGAAATCAGAAAATATAATCAGGAATGTCTTTTTATGGGGTCATCTAACTATTATTAATTAAAAAGAGCATCACCATAATGCAAGACAACTTTGTATAATTTCTTGGTTAAATAAATTTATGAAAATTTTAAATATTCTGTTAATGCAGTTAACATTCTTTGTTTTAAAACCTATTTACTGGTTCAATTAATTACTCTGTTTTCTTAGGAACTATGCAGTGCTTCCTTTACTGGATAAACTCAGCTAAGGAAAGAAAAATAAGAACTGATTTAAATATCTTTATGAACAAACCTGTTTTTAGCAGTCCTTTCTTTTTCCTTATAAGATGGCAGCAATGTAAACTGAATAGAAAAGGACAAGCTTCATAAAATGTTATATTTTTATTTTCAAAATAGCATTTGATTTACCTTGTTAATGGGCACTATCAAAGTTGGTTCTACTTTAGCTTCGATTTCTTCTGGGGTGTAAAAACAGTTGAGATTACCCCCTCTCAAGACACAATACAACCTTCTCCATCTAATTAGGCCTTCTACTGTTTGCTGAAAAAGAAAATCAACAACTCTCAACTTTAAATCATTATTAATCATCTTAACTCTAAATTCAACAAAAATACTTAAATTACCAAAGTTAAATTTATTTTTAAAACTTAAAAAATGTGACAAAATATCCATTAATTTTACTGTGCAGTATGCCAGTTGCTTCAAATCAAAGAGTTAAAATCAAAGAAGAAAAGTTTGAAATTCTCAAAAGGGTAATGATTACTACATAACTTTTATACTAAAAAAAATCATAACTCAATACAGTGTCAGAAAAACAAGTCTATTAAAAATTAGTGCTTAGAATTCTATGGCAATTCATCAAGTGACTCAGGAAAATCATAAAAATAACTTTCAATGTTCAAAATATAATTTTCTCTTACTGTTCTCAGAACACTGGAAAATGTTGACTACCCTGTAAGAATACAAATTTTCTTCCTCTCCTAATGGAATCTTTTAGAAAAAGCTATTGATTCATTGAAGCCCATAATTAATTATTTACTGGATATAAATAACTATGGTTATAAATAAATCAGTAGTAGGTGGCAGAGAGCTTTGGAGGCCCAGAGGCCTATACTGTGCCAAAAGCTGTCTGCCAGAAAGGCCTTTATGTGAAAGGTGCTGAGCAGTCCCCATCAGTTTCCACAAGGAGTCCTCTGTTGCTGCTTATTATCCTGTAACCATTAAACATGGAGAGGTAGCTCCTTAGCCATCAAAACTGCTTTAGACCCCTTCCCTTGCCATCTCCACATCTCCCACAAGGTATACATCTGATTACATTCAGAAAACTGACATCTAAAAATAGACTTTAAAAAATACTTCTCAATATTAAAAAGCCAAACAACTGCCAGTGTATTAAGATTTAGATTGGAGCTACTATTGTTGTAGACTATTTAAAGTCCTCTAACCTGTTGGTTAAGAAATCCTGCAAATGCATCCTCAGCCATGCAAGCTGGCTGGGCAACTAATCGGCAGCACATGTTGCCATATAAGGGAAGCCAAAATGAAGACTCCTCTATTTAAAGGAGAGAGAAAAAAAAGTCAAGTTAGAAATATATGTTTATTTAAGGTCATTATACATTTAAATTTTTTTGCTTTGTACAAGAACACATTTGAAAAGTACTTTTATGTAAAAGTCCATCCTACTCAAAATAGCAATACCATATTTAATGAGAAAATCTAATATGAGAAAGTAGAAAGGACAAGATGAAATTAAAATGATGGCTTATGGCATGCTATCACCTGGAACAGATATGGAGCTTTAGACTCTTGATGTCTTTTCTGATCTTTAACAAAGTAATTAATCAATCAAGGTTGTTTAGGGAATATAAGTAACCTCATTTAATATTTTTTAGAAAACATTCTATTGAAGTGATTTATCCATGTCAAATTCCACTTTTTGATCTGATTTTGATTATGTAATATTTAGAAAGTGGTCCTATGAGTAAAACATTTCATATGTTTTGGTCCTTCCTTTTCCCTTACTAAACAATTCAGCGGCACACGGTTATGTGGAACCCACCAAGACTGATAACCATATTAGCTAGGGGTTGGGGAGGTTCTGTGGTGTCCCACAGCTGAATGTTGGAGCTGTACAGAATGAAGAGGGTTACCATGAGATGTGAGAGCATGCACAGGCTGAGGAGGATAGTCACAGGGGAGGTATCACCTAGAGTGGAAAAGTCTGTCCTGAGCAAGGTAAGGAGGGTTTCCCTGGGGAAGAACAGCCTGAGATAGGGCATCAGAGCCCATGGGGGGCATTTCTTCAGGGAAGTGGTGTGGGGAGTAAGGGCCCAAGCAAGGTGAGGAAGGTGTCTATGTGGGGTGGATACCTGAAGTGAAGGGTGAGAAGCCGAGAACAGATAGTGTACATGTGGGGGCAGCCATCCCATGGGAGTCAGAGACTAAGAGCAGTGAGGAGGCCATCATATATGGGGTGACCCTGAATTGTGAGAAGTGCATCCAAGCAGAAGGAGACTTTGGCATGGGATGTCAGAGTACAAACAGGCTGAGAAGGACATCCATACAGGCAAAGGTGAAGACAACCAGGCATGGGGAGTTATAGCCTGAAGCATGGTGAAGAGGGAAGCCCTGTGGAAGCGTGGCCGGGTGTGGGCTGTCCGAGTCTGAGCAAGGTAAGGAGTGTTCCACACAAGGTTTAAGGGGTGGCCCAGAATGGGCAATCACACTCTCAGCAAAAAGAGGAAAGCATCCAAGTGGGGAAGATGGGAGACTGGCTGCTTTCAGGGAGTATGATGAAGGAATAGTATTAAGGATAAAAGAAGACAAGTTTCTACTATTAGGGAAGGGAGTTTCAAATGATTACAATGAACTATACAATACTGGATTAGAACTGGGTATATCAGTGTGAATTCAATTTTCAACATATAGAAATATATATGTATATGTGTATATATCTACGCATGTAGCTCTGTCCACTGAGGAGACCTAGGAACAGTCACACATTAAGAGCAGTGAATATACCTAGAGCCTGATCCTGACTTCTATATACTATTCTCCACTAAAAAGAACCAGGGCTTCTTGGAAGAATGGCTGGTTCCAGGACTAAGGGAAAATACAAGATGAACTTGGAATATCTTTATGCAATAAAGCAAGGAAGTGCTCAAAAAACAATGTGACTATGTCAAAAAGACACACAAGATATCCTGAATAGGCTCCCATTGGCCAAATTGGGGACAATGTGAACCTCAAAATAAATTAGTAACAGATTATGACCCACTGACTAAAACAGGAAAACATGAGTCCATTCTGAATATAAATAAATCAGTGAATAGTCTAATAAGGAATGAGAAACATATAGTTTCAAAGTATCCTTTCATATACAAACATGTATGCATTACAAAGAGAAAAAGATTAACTTCACAGTAAAAAAGCTTGTCAGATGCCACCTTAATCAAGTAATCAAAGTGAACATTATGAGGAAAGGATCAAAATTATGGGCTACCTGATAGGATGCAATTAGAATACAGCAGCACTTCTGTGATATTCCTTGCAAAGGTGCATATTCTGAATGCAATTCCAAGAAAACATCAGACAAACCCAAACCAAGGGACTTTATACAAAATAACTGACTATAATCTTCGAAAATGTATAGGTCATGAAAGTCAAGAAAAGACTGAGGAACTGTTACAGACTGAAGAAAAGTAAAGAGGCAAGATAAGTAAATGCAACATTGCTTCTGCGTGGAATCCTTTGACCACGAAGGATATTATTGGGATAATGGGCAACTCTTAAATGGAGCCCAAAGAAAAGATGGTAGTAAAGTTTCAACATTTATTTCCTAACTGGGATGGTTATTGTGATGATGTATCAGAATGTCTTGTTAATAGGAAACACATATTAACATATTTGGGAATAATGGAACATCTTGTAAGCAACTTGCTCTCACATATTTCTTTGGATAAAAGATCTTGGCATTCAACTTGCAACTTTTCTGTAGTTTTGAGATTGTTTAGAAATGTCCTTTTAAAGAACATTAAGACATTCCTTTCATATAGTACGCGGGAGATCTATATGAAAGGAAAGCATTGCATATAATGATTTATTCTGTGCAACAGGGGTTAAATAAAACCTAATACATGGCCCCTCAATTCACACTGAACCATACAAAAGTGGTTTTAAAAGTTTTTTTACTTTTAAAACTACACCCTTGTTGGTACTGCCTATAAAATGGTAACCATTGACTTGATACTATTATTCACCAAAAAGTCTGAGTAATAACTGGGGGAAACGTTCTTTGTTAAATAAACAGTTATGTAATACTTAGATGCAAAGGTCGCCAAAGTTTGGTACATGGGTTAAAGGAAAAACAACAACAGCCTAAATGAAGAAGGCAAAATAAATAAAAAAGTAACCAATTTACCTATTCAACATTCTACTATGGGATCAGCATGCAAATTTGCTTGGGCTATTCAAACTATTTGTATTAATATTTTGCTAAAACTGCTAGCTTTCAGAAATGAAGCATTTTAAGTTGGGAGAAATCAATGCACAAACACAATATAGGAAATGATTTCAAAATGCATAGATAAATGAGAACATTCTTTCCCAGAATAGGCAGGAAATGAAATAAAAATTCTATAAAGCAAGGCTCTGAGTAATAATCTGAAATCTACTTTCTCATTTATTAATGTAAAATCTGAAAGCAAATTTTTTATATAAAAAAATCCCAGATTTATGAATGGCGTACGTTCTAAATTTCTGTAAGCTAGCTGTTTTTAAGTTAGAATGCACTTTTTAAAGAAATATAATCATAAATGATGATTAAGTTTTCAGACCAGTCCACAAAGTTTGTACAATCAATAACGTATCTGGAACCTAAATTACATATGTAACAATGTTTCTGTAGTAAAATAAGTTCAGATTTCATGGCATGCCAAGAAAAATAATTCCTTCCTGAATGCAGGATCTGGAAAGGAATACTGGACTTTAGAATTCTTTGCTCCACAGCCCCCTTTCCACATAACCTGCATCATCTTTTACTCCTGTGGTAGTTAGATTCAGCTGTCAACTTGGCCAGGTGAATGTGCCTATTTCTGTTGCTGTAGACATGAGCCAATGGTACGTGAACCTCATCTGTTGCTGATTACATCTGTAGCTGGCTAGGAGGCATGCCTGCTGCAATGAATGCGGTTTGACTTAACCGGCTGGTGCTTAAATGAGAGAGCGCAACGTAGCACAGCCAAAGCAGCTCTGCACACCTCATCTCAGCCCTCGCAGTTCAGCCCAGGCCTTTGGAGATGCAGAAAGGTATCACCCTGGGGAAAGTTGTTGGAACCCAGGGGCCTGGAGAGAAGCCAGCAGAGATCACCCTGAGCCTTCCCACATTAAGAAAGAACCTCTGATGAAAGTTAGCTGCCTTTCCTCTGAAGAACTAACAAAATAAATCCGCTTTTATTAAAAGCCAATCCGTTTCTGGTGTGTTGCATTCCGGCAGCTAGCAAACTAGAACAACTCCTAACCTAGGTTTCCAATGTGGAATAAAATATATAGCCCCAGCTTCTATATATTCTTGACAAGATAAATGGCATCTAGGCTAATCACTTAACCTGAGTGTCAGTTTCTCATTTTTAAAAATTCCCCATATTGCTGAATTATTATACTGACATTTCTTTTAGTCTCCAGTATCTTAAAGCAGCTAGAAGTAAATCCTAAAGTTGTGGAACAGTAACCCATATCAAACTCTGAAATCTGTTCTACAAGTAACTGTTGCGATGTGCTTTGAAATTTATTGCTTTTTTTGTATATAAGTTAATTTTATATACAATTTTCACGAAAAAGAAAAAAAAATTGATTGTGATCATGATAATAATAAAAACACCCATATCCTAGAATGGGGAGGAGGACTATTATGAAAATCAAATAAAATAATGTATATATGGCATTTATCGAGTCTGGCACATAATAGATGTTTTCTGTAAGTTAAAATACAAAGCAGTCTGACTGACAAAAACCATACCCCTTCCAATTTTCAATGTACCTCACTCCTTGTGCAACACATTAATCAAAATACTTAATACTTCTTTTCTAACCAGGGAAGGCGTTAGGGCAAACTGAAATGAAACAGAAAAAGCAGTCTGACTTTTCATTACTTAAGGACTTTATCTAATTCAACCACAGTTTCAAGTGGGGAACAAGCAAGAGTTTAAAAACGACAACAACAACAAAAAAAAAAACAGGCAGGATAAAGAAGTCAGATAACATCTCAGTTCTCTTTGAGTCAATTCTTCACAATGTGGTTTTATTATCTTATAAAAAGCACAAGATTTCTTGATACCAAATATAAAGCTTAACTTATCATTTTGGCTGTTCATTTTCTTTCAGCTAGCAAGAATAATAAAATTGAGTTATATTTTTAAAAATCTTGTTTTCCTCTTGCTTCTATAGTATTTAGTAGACACTGGCATAATACTATTTGGCAAAAGCCATTATATTAACATTCAGACATACACTAATGAATAAATTAGGGAGAGATTTTTTAATTATAGATTTGTTTCTTTTAAATAACAAACTTCCTTTTTTCCCCAAAATACTGATATGCATAAAGGTCAGTGTTTCATTCACTTGAATCTACAAGTCCCAATGTCAGAAAAGTTTGGATATCAATTTTTGGGTTTTATTGCTTTAAGCATAGGTCTTTATGGGTGTTTAATATGTTAATGTGTATTGCATTATTTAATGTGTATTGCTATGCCACACAGTTTTCAATCTTATTCTCCCTTGAGTATTTACATGGAAGGAAAACATAGTAATATCTTACAGAACACTGAAGGCAACTGAGGGATCATATTGAAACTGATGTTCCCTTTGTGAATTCTATTCCTACCACTTTTCAGATGATTAGCTTGAAAGAATGGGGCTTTTCATCATCATTTCCAATACCTTCACACTTAATATTTGGGGTCTTCAGGTATTTTCAGAGTAATCATGCCTGGCAGCAAAGCACAGCAGAAATAGCCTGTCTTGGATTTGAAGTCTGTCTCTTCCACTTGTTAGCTACATGATCTAACATGTGAGTTACCTTCAGTTAGTTGTTCATATGAAACTTAACCCCACAAAAGATAGGTCAAGCCTACTTAAAATTAGGTTTAAGAGTCACCTCCAAGAGAACCTCTTTTGTTGCTCAGATGTGGCCTCTCTCTCCAGCCAACACAACAAGCAAACTCACCACCCTCCCCCTCTCTACATGGGACATGACTTCCAGGGGTGTGGAACTTCCTGGCAACGTGGGACAGAAATCCTGGAATGAGCTGAGACTCAGCATCAAGGGATTGAGAAAACCTTCTCGACCAAAAGGGGGAAGAGTGAAATAAGACAAAGTGTCAATGACTGAGAGATGCCAAACAGAGTCAAGAGGTTATCCTGGAGGTTATTCTTATGCATTAAACAGATATCACCTTGTTAGTAAAGATGTAGTAGAGAGGCTGGAGGGAACTGCCTGAAAATGTGGAGCTGTGTTCCAGTAGCCATGTTTCTTGAAGAAGATTGTATAATGATTTAGCTTTCACAATGTGACTATGGGATTGTGAAAACCTTGTGTCTGATGCTCCTTTTATCTACATTATCAACAGACGAGTAAAACATATGAAATAAAGATGAATAACAGGGGAAAGAAATGTTAAAATAAATTTAGAGTGGAATGCTGGTGATCGGTGAGGGGGAGGGGTGGGGGGTAATGTTATTTATGATTTTTTTTGTTTTCTTTTTATTTCTTTTTCTGAATAGATACAAATGTTCCAAGAAATGATGATGATGAATATGTAACTACGTGATGATATTGTGAATGACTGATTATATATGTAGAATGGACTGATCACAAGAATGCTTGCGTTTGGTATTTTTTGGTATTAAAAAAAATTTTTAATTAATAAAAAAAAACTTCACGAAAGTAAGAGGAAAGATATGCAAAATTTAAGTTTAAATTTAACAGGATAGGGGATGATGAAATTATCTAAAATTGAGAGTGTTGACTTTGGACAGTATACATGAGATCCAATAGATAGAGGTGGCTGGAACATGCACTGACTGAAAATAGACTGGTGAAAGATGCAGTAAACATATGATCAAACACAGTTCTGCTAAAAAAAGGAACGAAGTTGTGGGGCAACCAATGATATGAATGAACCTGTGGGACATTTGGTGAGGCAAAATAAGCCAGAGACAAAGAACAAATATTGTATGATCTCATTTAGAAAATACTTATAAAACTAGGGCCTAGACTGTGAGCTCTTATAGCAATCACATTTAGTCCAGATTGTTAATTGTTATTTCTAGATCTTGAGGGGGCTGTTTTATAATGTGTAACATGGTATTTAGAGATAAGAATGAAGTCATTTGGGTTGGGATTAAGGTAATTTAGAATACAGGGGTAAGGAAGACATTGCTATATTTTAGAACTCCACTTACTCTTTGAGACCCAAGGAAGAAAAGTCTTTTTATGTCCAGAACCTAGGTTTTCTGTAGCACATAATCTAACTCAACCTGTCTGGACAGATCATTTAAACTGTCCAAACACAGGGACCCGAGAATAAGAATGAAAACCTTTAATCCTGTATAGGTAAATATGTAATGCCCGGATACATCCCAGAGTATATTAAGCAGATAATCAAAAAGTACTGGCAAAGTGCCTTGAGAGATAGGAAAAAAAACTATGGAACTATTAAACTTCACCAACAGGGAAACCTCAGATACTGTGCCAAACATTAAGGACACCCAAATCAACAGGATAAGCCCTTAATCTTGAGGCTTGCTCTTGTGAGGCTTATATATGTAGTGGAGTAGCTTAGCCTACTTATAGGTATGCCTAAGAGTCACCTCCAAAGGACCTCTTTTATTGCTCAGATGTGGTCTTTCTCTCTCTAAATCCAGCTCTGCAAGCGAAACCATTGCCCATCCCCCTAAGTGGGACAAGACATCCAAGGGTGAGTCTCCCTGGCGTGGGAGATGACCCCCAGGGGTGAGCCTGGCCCTGCCATAGGATCAACAATGCTATCCTGAACAAAAGGGGGAAAAGGTATCAGTGGCTGAGAGAGTTCAAATAGAGTCAAGAAGCGACACTGGAGGTCACTCTTATGCACCCTTCAGTTAGAAATTGCTACCTAACTTAACTTGCCAAACCTCAACCAAAACCATTCCTGCTTATTCTAAAGAATACCTAGGGCATTATATAAGATTCTACAAAGATTCCATGTACTAGGGTACTCTCCAAAACCTATAACCTTCCAGATGGGTCCCTAGACCAGATAAATCCTGAAACCTAGATGGGCCAGCCTCTCCAGAATGTCAATTAGTTCCATTCCCGTATCCCATATTATCAAGAGCCACTTCCAACATGAAAAAGTTAGAATGGGCATAGCCCAAATATCCCTAAAGATTTGGAGAAAGATCAAAGGTGATGGTGGAGTTATACACAGAAAGTTGGCTTTAACAAATGAGTGTGAATCCTGATTATAGTGATTTTTTTTTTTAGCCTCCAGGACCTTAGAGCAGCTAGAAATAGAAATCTAAGTGTGGAATTGTAACCCCATACCAAACTCTGAAATCTGTTCTACAACTAACTGTTACAATGTGCTTTGAAATTTATTGCTTTCATCTATAGATGTTAATTAAAGAGAAGGAGAAGTATAACAGAGAAGCTAGGATTTAACAAATGAGTATGACTGCTGAACCATTATATTGATATTTCTGTCAGTCTCCAATATCTTGGAGAAACTAGAAGAATAAAGAAAAAATTGTGGAAGTGTAACCCCATACCAAACTTTAAAATCTGTTCTATAATTACTTGCTAAAATATACTTGGAAATTTATTGCTTTTTTGTATTTATGTTATATTTCACAATAAAAAAAAAGTTAAAAAAATTTAACAGGATAGTAAATATCTTATAAGGAAATCATGACCAATTTAATGCCAATATTTTTCAAAGTTTAGATCAAACGGATATATACCTAGAAAAATATAACTTACTGAAATGGTCTCAAGAAGAAGCAGAAAACCTGAAAAGCCCTGCAACTATTAGTAACTAAATTTGTATGAAAATATAAATAGTGGTATAAACATGCAATGAAAATTGCATACATACATAAGACAAACAGAAAAAGCAAGTCACTAATAAGACAATGTGATTCCATCCACCTGTTCAAACCACATAAACCAAAACTGTATTATTTAGGGAAGGAAAAATAGGTGGTAAAACAATAAAGAAAAGCAAGGAAATAAATACTATAAAATTTGAGATATACTTAACCCTAAGGAAGTAGTGCTGGCAATGTTCTATTTCTTGAAATGGGAGATGGTTAAGTGGATATCGTCTCATAATTACTTGTTAAACTACACACTTACTGAATGCATTTTTTATTTTTAACGTATTTTTTAGATAGTGAAATACAAAAAATATTGCTGTAAAATCATCAACCTCATAGTACACAGCCACCAACCTTTACAACAATAAGTAAACTTATCACACTATTTTATATATTCCGCTTCAAGAAATGAGTAAGAATAGTCCAATTCACATTTCCAAACTACTTGACCTGCTCTGATCCATATTTTTCATCATAGATAAAAACAACATAGAAGAGAGAAATGCTCTTGCCAAGTTTCACAAACTTCCATAATCACTTAACACATTCATCTTGCTATAAATGTATACACATATATATATTTTTAAAAACAGATATTTGTACAATTTTAATCACAATAGCCAAAAGGTAGAAGCAATCCAAGTGTCTATCAATAGATGACTGGATAAACAAAATATTGCTGATACATGCCATGAATTATTCAACCATAAAAAGGAATGGAGTTTTGATTCATGCTGCAACATGTATGAATCTTAAAGATGTCAGGTTGAGTGAAATAAGCCAGACACAAAAAGACAAATATTGTATGGTTGTATGATGTCATTTATAGGAAATATATATAATAAGCAAACTTCATAGACAGATAGATTATAGGTTACCAGCAGCCATGATGGTGGAGAGGGGGTAGTGGGTATGGCAATATATATTTCTTTTGAATAAACTGCAGCTACCACAATCATCCAGATTAATTCAGCACTATCTTCTCTTATAGCCTCTGCTTCCTATTACTGATGGGCTGGCTTCCTTAATTTCAAATTTAAAAACAAAGCAGCTATTTGATTGCCAGTTAGAAGTGTATTGAGGGAAACCATTTCAAGTCAAAAAAAAGTCCCCAGAATACCCCAAAACTTTCTGTTCTCACTAAGCTAGCCTCACAAACAAATTTCTGGCAAGAAATAGAGAGGAAAATAAACTTCACTTCTTTGGGAAAAGGGAATAGACATGCTTTAAAAAACCTATTTAGTCATTCATGCCTTCAATATTTAAGCCAAAATCTACTTCTAAGGAACATATTAAAACTAGAAAGTATTACTGGAAGGAAACACATATGTGTATGCATAATATACATGCTAAGTAAAAAAATATAACATACTTACCATTCCCATTAATAGACAGATTATGGGTCTTGAAGTTATTCTCAATATTTTCCAAGGTCAGGGTAGTATGAGCTAGCAAATTATATTTTGCACCACTAATAGTGAAAAACAAGGCATATTTTAAATATCTTAGAACAAGGCATATTTTAAATACCTTAGCATGTTTTCTATTATACAAAATATTTGAATGTTAAAGATTACCGATCTTAGTCAATACATGTTATTAATCCATTTAGCATATTTATCTCTTTATAACGTTTTATCATAAAATCTAAGAATTATTTGGTTCAACTCAAACAGAAATGTTTCTCTGAAGGAGTTCCATTCATTCATTCAATAAATATTTACTAAATACCTAATATGTGTCAGGTCCTATGCTTAGGTGATAGGCGTTCAAGGGTGAACAACAAAAAAAACCTAAAGAGATAAATCAAATGCCGGCATTTCCAAATTGTAATATCACTTTTTCTATGAAGGAAATAAACAAGGGGATGAGAAAACTTGGGGCCTATATTAGGTAGGGGAACTGGGAAAGGTCTCTCTGAAGAGGTTAAAAGTTATATACCCACAAAAAGAGTTAACCAAGGAAAGAATAAAGGGAAAACATTCCAAGAAGATAGAATAGCATGTGTAAAAGGAGGGCTAAACAATCAGTCAGCTGGAGTACAGTGAAGAATGGTGCAAGGACAAGTTTGGAAACAGAGGTACAGAATAGATCATGTAGGGCCTTAAGAGCCTTGGAAGGAGGGTGGACTTCATTCCAAGTGTAATGGGAAATCACTGTAGGCTGTCAAGAAAGGGAGTAATGGGATCTGATCCATGTTTATTTTCCTGGGGAATGAAATTATTTCCTTTCTCTGCTTACTCCAAAGATTTGGGACTTCTGTCTATACTCTGGAAAAAGAGAGGACTTCATTACAAATTTAATTGTTTTTTCTTTACAGTATAGTCCCCTTTATGCTGCTTTTGTTAAAACAGGACTTTTGTCAAACTATCTAGAATGCGTGGTGATAAATTTCATTTCCTGTCACTCTGTGGTAATAAAAAGTTACTTTTTGTTCAATAATTACTGCATTTTCTGTGCTAGTAATCTTTCTTTTAGTTCATGACTTTTCTTGGTTTTATTATTTATTTTCCAAAATAGTAAAATCTCAAAATTCAAAATATCAAAGAACGTTCTTTTTTTTTAAAAAAAAAGAGAAAGGCAGAGATACAGAAAAACTTGAGAGCAGAGAGATTTCTGATGGGAATTTTCATGAATTCTGCAAGGTGGTATATTTCATAAACCTTTTTTGTTTCAAACTAATCTTTAATAAAATAGCTATTACAAAAAAATGTATAAACTTGGTAAGTATGCAGTTAAATAATAAATAAAAGCATAGCCCATAAAATATAACTCCTTTGATAAATACCTCTTGGTTTTTAATACACAAGTATCACAGACTATACATCTCTCTCAATACCCAGTGTTCTGTTTTTGCCAATGTTTATATAGGAAAATTTATGTCAGTCCCCATAGTTCAATATAATATTTTTAACAAACTGCATGAGAAAAATTTCAATGTCCATTTTGAATATAATCATTATGTCAGATTCTCACACTGACTTCTAGAAAAAAGTATCAACAAATCTCCATCGTGGCTCAAACTTAGAGAGGCACTACTGTCTCAAACTTATTGTGCACCATTCTCTTCTATTGTGTATTTGTCCTTAACTTTCTAGAGTGCCTTTCTATAATTAGCTCTTACTGTTGCCTAGTGTTACACACTGAGTCCATCAAAAGTTGAAAAAGTATTAAAGAAAACCATGTAGAAAGAATGAAAGCAATTGCAAACAGCCATTACAATGGAAGGGGAAATATTATTACTCATTGTCTATTGGTTATCTGGTGATCAGAGTACAGTGTGTTAAGCATTATTCCATTATGATACTTTGTGATTATTATATAGGTTTTATGGGGCTACATTTTAGAAAATTGATAAAGTATTATAATTTTTCCCACTTAAAATAATGGGAAACAGGATCTGGGTTAATATTTTCTTTCATGCAGAATGTATTATACTCAGGACGACACTGTTGACAGTAAGTGGGGAATGCCTCATTTGCCAGGCACTGTTCTAGTAACTGGGGCTGCAATAATCAACAAAACAAGGGGGGGAACCTCCTCTTTCTCCCAAGGGAGAAAAGACAGACAAATATATTATCATATCATGTCTATGGAGTTAGTCATAAAGCAGGGTAAAGTGTTGGTTTAAGATGATGGGAGAATGTTATTTCAGAAGATAAGGGAAAGGCTTCAGTGAAAAAGTAACATTGAAGCAGAGCCCTGAATGGCAGCCCTGATTAACTGCCATAAGAAGAGTAAAAGGAAGAGCATTTCAGGCAGAGGAAAGGCACATACTAGGTGTGTCTGACAAATAACAAGCAAGAAGGTCAACATGGCTGGAGAATGGAAAGGGAGGAGAGTGATGTGGATATGGACACTGTTATATCTTATAGGGCATAAGGCACTGGATTTTATTCTGAGTGAAATGGGAAGCAAATAGAGGATTTTGAGCAGAAGAATGTACCATAATTTGGCTTGTATTTTTAAATGATCCCCATGGTTGCTGGCGGTAGAACAGACAGCCAAAAGGGAAAATGGAGAATCCAACTGTGAAGGTACTGCAACTTACAAGACAAGAGCTGATCCTGGCCTGGAATAGGGTGGTAGAGGTAGAAGTGGTGAGAATGGGTAAGATTGTCTACATTTTAAAAGTTGAACCAATGTGGACATGGGATATGAAAAGAAATGACAAATCCAAGATTTTTGACCTGAGTAACTAGAAAAATGAAATTGTTATTAATTGAAATGAAGGAGGCTAGAAGAGGAAAAGATACGGGAATCAAGAATTTAGTTTTCGACTTGTTAAATCTGAGACTGTTTTGATTTCAGAGACATGCGATGGGGGAGTCTGGAGTTTGGGGAAGAATGGATATTAGAGATATAAATTTGGGAGTGACCAGTATATGAAAGGTTTTTAAAGCCACCAGAGTGAAGGAGAGGCCCTAGAAGTTAACTGAAATTTAAGGACCAAACACCGGTACACAAGTACTCTAATATCTGAAATTACTAAATTGAAGAGGAATGAACTAAGGAGACAGGGAAGGAATAGTTACTTAAGTAGAAGAAAATCCAACAGAAGTGGTATCTTAGAAGTCAAGGAAAAAAGGGCTTTGAGAAACAACAGTGTTAAATAGTGTTGAAAGGTCCACAGAGTTCTAATGACTGACCATGAAGAGTACTGATGACTGACCAGTGGGTGAGGCAACATGTGGATCACTGTTACTCTCACACGAGCAGCTTCTCAGTGGTAGGACAGAGGTGACAGGATGACAACTGGATTGAAATGGTTCAAGAAAGAATGGGAGAATAATTGGAGACAGTAAATATAAACAACTCTTTTCTATAAATGGTAGCTCTGCAATGTGGCAGTAGAAATGGGAGAGATTTTAACATGTTTATATGTTTGTGGGAATGATGCAGAAGAAAAACAGATGATGTAGGAGTAGGTGGGAACAAGTGCTGGAGCTCACCCCTTGAGTAGTTGAGAAGTTGGCCATATAGTGCAAGAGTAGAAGCCTTATTGTCGTAATGTGACTGTGTAGTTGTGAGAGCCTTGTGTCTGATGCTCCTTTTGTCTACCTTATCAATGGACAAGTAAAACATATGGATTAAAAATAAATAAATAATAAGGGGAACAAATGTTAAAATAAATTTAGTAGATTGAAATGATGGTGATCAGTGAAGGGGAGGGGTAAGAGGTATGGTATGTATGATTTTTTTTGTTTTCTTTTTATTGCTTTTCTGAATTGATGCAGATGTTCTAAGAAATTATCATGATGATGAATATACAACTATGAGATGATAGTGTGAGTTACTGATTATATAACAAGAATGGAATGATCACATGATAAGAATGTCTGTGTTTGTATGTGGTTATGTATCATAAATAAAAAATCGATAAATTAAAAAAAAAGAGTAGCTAGCTGTGCTGGTTTGAAAGAATGTATGTCCCCTAGAAAAGCCATGTTTTAATCAAAATCCCATTTCATAAAGGCAGAATAATCCCTATTCAATACTGTATGTTTGTAATCAGATCATCTCCCTGGAGATGTGATTTAATCAAGAGTGGTTGTTAAACTGGATTAGGTGACATGTCTCCACCCATTTGGGCAGATCTTGATAAGTTTGTGGAGTCCTATAAAAGAGGAAACATTTTGGAGGATGAAGGAGAGATTCAGAGAGAGCAGAGCAGAATGACATAGCCACGAGAAGTAGAGAGCCCACAAGCCAGTGACCTTTGGAGATGAAGAAGGAAAATGCTTCCTGTGGAGCTTCATGAAACAGGAAGCCAGGAGAGAAAGTAGAAGATGACGCCTTGCTCGCCATGTGCCCTTCCAGCTGAGAGAGAAATGGTGACTCTGTTTGCCATGTGCCTTTCCAGATGAGAGAGAAACCCTGGACATCACAGGCCTTCTTGAACCAAGATATCTTTCCCTGGATACCTTTGGTTGGACATTTCTATAGACTTGTTTTAACTGGACATTTTCTTGGCCTTAGAACTGTAAACTAGCAACTTATTAAATCCCCCTTTTTAAAAAGCCATTCTGTTTCTGGTATATTGCATTCCAGCAGCTAGTAAACTAGAATAGCCTTAGATGGGGCAAAGACAATACACAAGGAACAAAAGCAGCAAATAAAGATACAGATTCAGATAGGCTGGTATATTTGGTGAGTGGAGAATATGCAAGTTCTCTTTTGATTGCTTCAGTGATATATGAGGTGAAGTCATCAACTATGAGTGACAAATGGAGCGAGAATGATGGAGGTTTGAGAAGAGAAGATGTTACATGAAATATTTACCTTGAAAAGAGAAAAAAAGCAAGGCTATAGGAAACTTAGCAGTCATACTGAAAACCCAATTAAGGTTAGCGATCATATGTTTAAAGTAAGACCAGTCAGTATGACCATGTTTTTCTCCAACTTATTCATCTACTTAAGGTAGATGTAGAGAAGTTAAATGTAGGGTTTAACTGGGATTAGAATTTTTCCAAGGTAAATATGACAAAGGTAAAGAAATGCTAGGAAAGAATAAAATGGCCAATCATGGACTCTGAGCTAAGGCGAAGCCAAAGAGAAAAAGCTGGGATGTGAGAGGTGGTGAACAGAGTAGAATACCAGCAATAGAGATTTTAGAGTGTGTACAATTGTACAATTATTAGTAATGATAAGATCTAGGTACAATTATGGAATAGATGGCTGAAATGAACTAGAGGACAAATCACTGGAATAAGGAGGTCATGAAACCAGGCCAAGGCATCAAAAGAACTGTCAACAACATATGTTAAGTCCATCCTGAATAATGTCTGAAATGGTAGGAGGTGGGGAGGAAAGAAAAAAAAAATGGAGAAAACTTTTGGTTTTACTTTTAGGATTGACACTGTAAGCTATTTTTATTGACCTCCCCCCCCCCAAAAAAAAACACAGAGTAGTCTTTGCTTATAAGTGTACACAGGAAACTACCATGTTATCAACTGTACATATACACTGGCTGCAATGGAGAAGTGATATGTTTAGAAAGCAACCTGTCGGCCGAATAAGATAAAATTATGTGATGAACAAAGTATATGTTTAAATTTGTTATCAGTCCTTAAGAAATTATTGTGACTGAGAAATCTTTTCCTTAATTGCTTTAAGGTAAATATGTTAGACATTTGCCTCTGTTTCCAATGAATGACACATCTAAAAACAACACTATGAAAAAACATTTTTGAAAATCTTCTCTAAAAAGGACTTAAAAAAAAACCTGATATAGATAACTGATAAAAAAATTTGACCATTGAATTGACAGGTGAAGACTGTAATAACTTCAGAAAAAAGTTGAATGTACAATATAATTATGTTTCTAAATAGTTCCCAAATCTAGGTATTTTAAAATATGGAAGAAAAATACAAGCTCAAAATGATAAAAGGTATTTGAGTTAAAGTGGTAGAACTATAAGTAACTTTTTTTCTCTCCCAGATTCTTTTTTGTGAAGTTTCCATTATTTTTGTAATGAAATAATAAATATGAAGTAGTAGCAGGATGAAAACATTTCCTAAAAATTAGAGACATGCAAAGCATTAGATACTGTATCTAGTTATGTTCAGTTTAAGGCACTTTGATATGCAATATCTTTTTTTAAAGTATAACAGTTCATTTAGCAGATAAGTAACTGAGGTCCTTGAGGTATAGGGCAGATACTTTGGTATACATTTTTAGATGAAAAAACTGAAGTTCAGAGAATGTAACTGACTTGCCTGTACCTAAGAAGTACATGTGGTATATTATAAAGAGACCCCTCTAACATCATACCTTTAACCTCTCTAAAAATAGTTTAAGGTACTTTTTCTGTAAAAAGAGATTCACAATGACCCATATTTTACTATACTCGCCAGAATCTTGAATACAGGGACCATGTCTTATTAATCTTTGGATCCAAAGTATCACATGGCATAACTTCTGAATAATCACTTTTGGATGACTAAATGAATAAATCAATACACTATACATAGTAGCTGATAATTCCTGTTATGTTTGAAAACTTTACAATCTATTACACTACCAAGCTTCTAATACAATTGTTCCTCAAAACATTAAAAATCCACTCATTCTAGACAAGTGCTAGGATACCTGTTTGAACTTTAATTTGAAATGTAGTATGTTGTCTTATTTTAAATTTAATAAATCTTTTGTCAAATAAATAATTATTTTGGATTTTTAAAATTTTCATGATATGCTTGTCTAAAATGATGTATATTTAATATGTTGAAAGATACTGCACTAAATAGTTCTCAAGGGTTATAAAAATAGTTAATTCAGCTATTAGAGGCACTGGGAAAATCTAGCTAAAGGAATTTTAGTAAGCTAAATTACACAACTAAAAAGAATAAATAATCACATCAGGGAGCATACTAAAAATTACCAAAAATGTTCACTGTCTTCTTTCAGATCAAATAATACTTTACGATGATATTTCAAGTTACTTCATTTTTAAACCATGACTAATTACAATGCTGATGCATCCAAAACCAGCAATGACCTCATTTTTAAAACATTCTTGTCAGGATAACATTTTCTTTCTAAAACATTACATTCATTCCTTTTGCCAACCCTAATATTGAGTTCCCAAAAGTTTAATCAGCTACATTTTTTCTATCAAAACAGACCAACTGTTATAACATTTTGGGGGGAGAGAGGGGTGTCCAAAAATGTTATGAAAAAAAAAATGACTACTTGAAATGGTAATCATAAAGAAAATTAATATTTGGATTCAGGAATAAACCAAGTAGAATGACAAATCTGGATACAAGAATGAATACTTCAAGGCAAATATGCCAATCCCTATTAAAAATAATTTAAAACTGCATATTAATAACAATAACGTTATTCTCAAAAATTCCTCTAGGCTTCAAAGACGAATATAGGTTCTAATATTATGTAGATATCTTCATGCTCCTAAGGAATCATAAACAATGATCTTAAATTTTTAAAAATTCATCTATATCTTATAATCCTGTCAAGTTACTAAATTGCAATGCTTTGGCAAGAGTTTAAAAAAATGTTCAGAAAAAGCATTGGTCTGAGAACAGTGAAAACAGAAACAACAGTAATAAGAGCTATATTAAATGCTTACTGTATGCCGGGTTCATGAATTATCTTACTGAATATCTCATAATCACCTTATGGAATTAGGTATCATTGTATTATTATTATTTCTATTTTACAGAGGGAAAAACAAGAACCAGAAAGTAAATTAATCTGCCCCAGGTCACATGAATAATAAACAACCGGGTCAGTAGGGTCTCTTATCTAACTCTACTATATCTTTGAAAGTTATATTATTCTCTGAGCCTCCATTTTCTCATATGAAAGGAAAGGGTGCTTAGACACATCCACTTCTTTTTGGGAGGCTCCTTAGAGACATTTCTTGGGTTTCGTAAAAAAATTAAACATACACTGACAAACAACGAAACTACCTGGGAAGTCCACACATTGATTCTGTATGGTTTAAAGGTTTCTGTAAGATTCATTTTTTTAATAAGGAAAAAGTTTTAAAACTACTGAACTAGGTGAGATATATAAATATGTAAGGTCTCCTTCAGTTCTAAAATGTTTCAACCTGGAAATAAAAATTTTAATTATGGTTGAATAATAGTAACTTCTAGTAAATCCTTGGCATAATATTAAGCTAGAAAACTTTTTAGTATGGTCCTAGTTTCTAGTCCTAATGGAAAAAAATTGAATGGTTCCTCTTCACCTTTTTAAATAATAGTACTATTAGGAAAAGCCTTGCATCCTAATATTATACCGTGAGTTGTGAGCCATTAGAGAGCTGTAGAATCAATATAATGGTTCATGGACAGCATTTTCTTTTTTTTTTGGCATGGCTAGGCACCGGGAATCAAACCTGGGTCTCCGACATGGCAGGCAAGAACTCTGCCACTGAGCCACCATCGCACTGCCCCAGCATATTTTAAAAGTTTAAAACTGGAATAAAAAAATGGTAACTATATTGGGAATAATATGGGTTAAGTTTTCTTTCATGAAATCTGTATGTTTATGTAGCTGTTTACTCAGTCAAGATGTAAAATTTATTTCTTAGCATAGAACTTCATCAAAATAAATCGAAGGTCACTGCTATAGCTCCACATTTTTTATATCTAATACCTGACACATAAAAAAAGTTGTTTAATTACATTTTGATGACTGATGTTTCCAGGATCTTTGCCTAAAATATTTTGCTTTTTGTAATTATAGTAAAATTATTGACATGCTTAAGAAGATAACTCTAGTAAGTATGAAAAGAAATTTCTAGGAACATAGCCCAATCAATGGTTTTGCTAAGAAACATGAATGTAAACAATTTGTTGAGCAACAAACAATGTTGAAAGAAGATAGCAAAAGAAATCAGGACCCCCTAGAGAAATGGCAATTTCAAGTCTGGGAGAAAATGAACAAAATGATCCTGGGACATATTGAGTCAGAAAACAAAGGAGTTATCAAAATTACGGTTTTGTCAAAAGGGTACAGGAACAAACTTGCTTTCTCTTGTGAAGCTTATGTATGTAGCAGAGAAGCTTAGGCTACCTATATCTATGCCTAAGAGTTCTCTCTGGAGGACCTCTTTTGTTGCTCAGATGTGGACTCACTCTCTCTAAGCCCATTTCTGCATATGAAGTAATTGCCCTCCACCCTATGTGGGATATGACATCCAGGGGTGAAAGTCACCCTGATGATGTTGGAAGTGACTTCCAGGGATGAACCTGACCCTCACCCTGTGGGATCAACAATGACTTCTGACCAAAAGGGGGAAAAGGGTAATAAATAAGGTAACAGTGGCTATGAGAGTTGAGAGGCTACTCTGAAGGTCACTCTTACACAAGCTTCAGTTAGACATTGCTAACCTATCACAGCTTGCCAAACTCCATCCAAAACCATTCCTGCCGATCCTAAAGTAGACCTAGGGCATTACATAAGATTCTACAAAGGTTTCATGCACTAGGATAACATTCCAGAAACCTATAACCTTCCAGATGAGTCCCTAGTCCAGATAAGTCCTGAAACCTAGATGGGCCAGCCTGTCTAGAATATCAACTAGTTCCATCCCCTATTTCATATTATCAACAGCCCCTTCCAATAAGAAAAAGCTAGAAAGGGCATATACCCCTAAAGAGTGAGAAAAAGATCAAAGGTGATGGTGCAGTTATACAGAAAAGGTAGAGTTTAACAAATGAGTATGATTCCTGAATCATTATATTGATATTTCATTTAGTCTCCGGTACATTAGAGCAGCTAGAAGTAAAAACCTAAAATTGTGGAATTGTAACCTACTTCAAACTCTGAAATACGTTCTACAATCAATTGTTGCAATGTGATTTGCAACTTACTGCTTTTTTGTACGTTATTTTTTACAAAAAAGAAAAACAAAGTTGATTCTGATGATAAATGCACAGTTATATGATGATATTGTGAATCACTGCACACTTTGGATGATTACATGATAACATATCATGCATCAATAAAAAATTTTAAAAATGTTTTGAATTTTGAATAAACCACATGGGCCTAATGTTTTCTTTGAGGAATGTTTGAGATTCTGAATTTAAATTGTGAATTGAATATTACATTCAGATTCTCCATTTTTCTCATATCAGATTTGGTAATGTTTTTACTAAAAATGTGTTCATTTCAACTAGATTTTCAAGTTTATTTGCATCATTTTTATAATAGGATCTTATTAACATCTGCAAAATGTTTAACTATGAGTCTTAATTTCTAGTGTTGATAAGAAAAACCTCTCGATTTTTCTTGAATAGTTGAGAAATACACTTACAAGTTTATTACTCTTTTCAAAGAATCTATCTTTGCTTACATTCATCATTTATATTTGTATTTATTTCCAATTTCATTAATTTGATTTTTCTTCTTCCTTGTATTTATCTCCTTTTAATTTAGTTTTCTATCAATTTTGGAAACTTCCTGTGATGAAGCTTTAGATCCTTGATTTCCAGCTGTTGTTTTTTATTTCTAAATCATGCATCACAGGCTATCAATTTGCCTTTAATACTTTTTTTTTTGCTGCAACTAACATTTTGATAAACAGTATTTAGAAATAAATTTGAAATTATTTTCTAAATTAACGATTTCCTATCTGAACTATATATTTATGATAATATATTTTATCTTATGAACATGTAGGGATTTTAGTTTGCTCATTGTTGTCAATTTCCACTCAATCCCATCCTGAACAGAATCTACCCTGCCTTTGTTGACACATTTTGATAGTTAATAATTATTCGACTTTCCTATATTGCTAATTAAAGAGGTCAACTGGTGCTTGAAAAAACAAAACAAAACAAAACAAAAAAAAGGATACAGGAATACAGGAGTCAACTCGAAGGCTTCCCACTGATCAAAGACGGGATAATTTGGCTCTCAAAAATAATAACTATAATAGATTAAAAGACAAATATAATATTCAAGAGTTCAAATAAAATACATTGATCACCTTCACTGTTGTAAGGTACCAACTTATTACTCTAAAAATTGGTAAATAAAAGGAAAGAATCAAGTATTTTTTCTTCCCCTTTGCTCCACCAATTACACTGCAGTTGTATCTGAAGACCTCATGACGGAAAGTTCTTCTTAACAAGAACATCAGGGTTAAAAAAAAAAAAAAATCAGGACAAATTTAGAAAACCATCAAATTATAATCCCTAATGAAATAAATGATCAGCCATACATGCTAAACTTAAAAGGCTGATAGGGAATTTATAATGGATGTACCAGGCTGGCAAAACTTGAATTCACTGATCAATTTAACATCACTAAAAGTGGAACAAGACTTCTTAACGGGCCATAGTAGAAAGTATACTTTACATACTTTCATATAATTACATGAAGAATTACTCCCCCCCCCAAAAAAAAACAACCTGAATCTGATCAATCCTCTAGATTTAACTATCAGGTGAGAGGAAATACAGGGAAAAGAAAAAGGAATTAAAAACACTACAAAAATACAATCGGCTAGACTTAAAAGATGGGAACTTCTACAAGGTATGTTCCCCCCCCATAAGTAACAACAAAGAAAAAAAAGAACAGGGAATTGTTATAGATTAAAGGAATTTAAAAGATTCACTTTCGTTTCCTGGTGCCTGCCCATGAAAAAAAAAAAAGATTCACTAACTGCAATATGCAGACCTTGGATCCTGATTTGAATAAACAAGTTGTAAAAGGAAATTTTTCAGAATTAGGGCAATTTAAATACAAACTGGATATTAGGTAATATCAAGAACTTATTTTGTTAGATGTGATAATGGTAAGATGGTTTTAAAAACGTTTTTTTAAAATCTTAAAAGGACAAAAGATGAAATGCAAATAGAAACCCAATTACTAAACTGAAATGTAGTAAATACTTTGATATACAGACAGTTCCTTTTCAAGAAAAACATTTATCTTCCTCATAGAGAATGGAATTTCAAATGACTAAAAACATGCTGTCATCCTACTTCCTACCTACAAAGGAAGGTACTAAGGATACTCACCTGGGTAAATGTCAGATTATCAAGCTTTGTCTCTGCTTCAGGATCTTTGTTTTTTATTTTTTCATTTAAAATGTAAATATATACTCTACATACAATACATTTAATAATATTTTTGCTCCATAAATATTGTATTAAGAAAACTTACAAAATAGCTGAACTGAAGAACACACACATTTCATGATCATCTTCTTGCAGCACCGAATTAATTTTCTTTCCTGTAGCTTTACTTATAGATGTCTTAAGTTTCTTGGCTAACTTTTTCGGTGTGTTGGCTAAAGAGGATTCTTCTAAACAGCAACTATACACTTCCACTTTTATTTGAAAGTCTGGCCCTGCTTCATTACTTAAAACAAGGGCATTAAATGTTAGAAATTAAACTTAGTAGATTATAAAGATAACATCCTTTGATGTTTTCATAACATTTAAAAACAGCATTTGAAATAGGCTTATGCTTATATATACATATAAATGATACAGAACTCCCTTTGTTTATTTAGTATCTAGATGGCCCCAGTCACTACAATTTGCAGAGCCATTAGCTTCTAAACTAAGGTGATTTTAGCTCAAATGAACCAATACATACATGTATTGGTTAAAGAAAAAGGTTAAATAGTCTAGTCATATTGTTGTCAATGTTATTTCTCTTTGTCATTCCTTTAATATAGCTATTTTAATGGCATTTACATTGTATGCGATTTCCTGAAGACTATTCCACCAAAACAAAACCTGCTGCTGCAACCTTTATTTTCATTTCTACTTCATAAAGATTCATTCATAGCTCACTCACTCCCATCCCCACTCCGGTTTTGTACCCAGTAACTATAAACATTTCACTATTTGGTCATATAGAGGGAAAAAAAAAGTTTAAAACGATATAAAGGGATATACTTCAAGGCATGAACTATTTGATGATTTTTGTGCTGATAAGCTAACATTGTGTCTGGAAGATAGAAGCTACTCTGTACATATTTATTAAATCAATGTGCAGAAATCCTGCAATTTTCACAAATGCTGATTGGCTCTACCCTTTTCCAGACACAATGAACTATCTTTACCATAAAAGATTGTGGTGGTGTTATCAACAATTATTATACTTAAGACCACAAAAGAGGTTCATTAGCAACAGATGTTACCTGCAGACAGACAATCATCAGCCTCAGAACTTTTAAACACACAGCATAGACATTTTAAGATTTTAAGCAGCCAATCTATACTTTGGATAAATCCAAGGAATAACTTCCGGATATTTTTATAGTTTATTATTTGGCAACTTTTAAACACAGAGTATTCCTGGTAATGACTAACAAATGTCAATATTTAGAGGAAAACCAGAGAATCATAAATACCAAATACTTATTAAAAGAAAAAATCATCATAACCAAAAGCACATTTAAAAATACATCTGCCAGCAATTATTTTTAAAAATTTAAAAAATATTTACAGAATTTTTAAAAGAATTATAAATCAAGTGTCTTCCCAAGTAACACAATTGTTTTTTCTCTGAAATAAAATTCTGATTTCTGCTTTTGTAGTAAAAGACAAACAATAGCAAAATAAGTGAAAAGAGGACATTAACAGGATAGTTGACTAAGGTAGAAAACCATTGACAAGCAGTAGTTGGTAATGGAAATAAATGCATTTTCAGATAACTAAGAAAAAAATTTTTTTAAGTTTATTTGGGGATTTTTTTGGAGTTTAAACAAATTCCTTTGGTTCAGTACAGCTTGTATATATGAAGCCCTGAATTACTGCTAATAACCCAGAACAATGCATTTTATTTTTTCCATGCGCTATAATTACTATGGGACACTGGACTGAAGCTACAAGATATGATTTGTGATAGGTTTTTTTTTTAATGTTATGTGAGTGGCAAAACTAGTACTCTTGAATCTCCACTATAGAGCTCCAAAGCTTAAAATGGCAAAAAACATGTGTATTGATCTTGTCTGAATAGGTGAATAACAATTAACATTTAGATATGAAGATAGCATCTATGAAACACTAAAAGATATACAAATCACCCACCGATTTAGGCTAGTGGACCCTTTTGAAAGAGGCCAGGAAAATCACGTTAGTTAAAAAATGATTTCTGTGGCTATCTAAGGAGTTCTTTCTGGTTCTGTGTTATGACCACAATAAAATGAGCCTATAAAAGAGCAGGGGCAATAAAAACAGCCCTGAAGATCACCCAATTTTTTACTGTTTTGGAGTACATGAAAGAAGTGTACCATAAGAAAAAAGAACACAACAAAATTTTACTAAAGTGCTTCTCCTTCAATACATATTTCAGGTCTATCTTATAAATTGAGTTATATTATTTTAGTATTTCACTCATGAGAGATGAAGAACGTCTCATGTGCAAATTCACTCTGTATCAAATCATGTTATAATGAGGTTCCACCATATTCACACCTCAGTTAATTAAACTAAAAATAAATCTTTATAAAAATGAATAAAATTTCATCATATCCAATGAATTTACTACTAATACTAACTAGAAGGTCTCCAATTCTTTTGAATAAGGTAATTTTCAAAATCACTTGAAATATTTTAAAGATCTTAATGCTCTCAAACTAATTCAGACCCTATAATTATGACTTTCTTTAAAAAACAAAACAAAACATGGAACTTTAGATCACTTTCACTCTTTGAAAAGTAAAAAATACTTACAATATGGTTACATTTTCAAAACATATATCTGTTATTGTTTTATCCACAATCACCATATCACTATCAAAAACTTCAGCTCCCATTTTGAATAAACAAAAAATGGCATAGCGCTGTGATCCTAGAGAAGAAAAACACTTTAAGCCAAAAAATATCCAGGTGATACTACATTACGTTAAAATCTACCAGTTTATACATTTATTAATAAATTATTATTTCTATACATTGTGCATTACATCTCTTAACTTTTTATAGCGAATATTCTGTTAATATTTAGTAATGCTTTACACCCAACTGGAATACAATGTAACCAAGGAATATAAAAAATAATATAAAATATATAGGCTTCTTAGCAGTCTGAAAAACCACTAAACTTTATTTGTTCCTAGAAAACTCTGTAAGCTTTAATTACTGGCAATTTTACCTTTGTCACTTTGTTTCTAAGTTTATTTATGAAAAAGTTTTCTTTTAGAAGAGGTTAAGAGTAGGCACTAATAGCAGCAAAACAATTTCCATCAAATAAGAGCAAAGGAAAGAACCACAAAAAATACTAAATGGACATGGAAACATAAAAACAGCTGCTGGGACATTTAACATGGTTATGTTTTTAAAAAAGTATTAAGTCATTAAAGGACTATATCCTCAACACTGAGAAAATGCAGCTCTTCAGAAAAACTTATTCTCTTGTTAATCAGAAAGATTTACTTAATTCCCACATATATTCCTGTTTAAAGTAAATTACATTTCTTAATTGGATAACAAATACACAAACCAGACTCTGAATTCTTCAAATAAAACTAATCATGCTCAAAATGATTTGGTTTTAAAAGTTTGAGGAATAAAGATATCACAATAGAAAAGAAAGATGAAGAATTATCATATTTTTTCTGCTTTGCATATAATAGCTAGAAATAATTTGAGATTAATGTCCATGACCTAACAAAAACACAGATTTGTAAAGACTATACAAAGTCGTAAAATGCTAAAAGGAAAAAAAACAGATCAAGTTAAAAATCTTCCCCTCTTATATCTTGTTAAATAATCTTAATTAACGAAATAAGGCAGAAAAGATGTGTCAAATTCTAGTCTGAAGAGCTGAATAACTATTAACATTTAGATATGACTATTAACATTTAGTCAAATAGAATAAATGTTGCCTTTAGCTTTAGTCCTTAAATATTTTTGTTCTATACCTCTTTTCTTCTCCCTGCCCTGCTTCTTAACTGTCCTTTCACAAGTATCTATCAACAACTAAAGTACACTAATATACATTATCTTAATTAGTATTAAGTGATTATAACATATTTATATTTAAAATCAGGAAAAAAAAGTTAAGCAAGATTATGTTTATTCTGTCAAATGAGATCGAGAAATTTCAGCATGGAAGCAGACTTTTTATTCAATAATCTCAAATTTACTGTACACTAAAAAAACTCCAATTGCAAATTAAAATTATACATACTTTCTTTATTGCTGAAGTGATCATAGTCTTTCCACATTAGTGGTATTCGAATATCTATAAAGGAAGGAAAAAGAGATGGCAAGTCATCTTCTGTAAGTTTTATTTCTTAAACTAACGTGAACCTCTGAATTCCATAATAGATTATAACTATTAAAACTAAAATAAAATTTATTATTAAATATTCTAACAGGTGATATTCTCTCTTTAAAATATCTTATACTAGGAATATATGATCTCAGTGACAATTATTAAAAATTATTTTTAAAAACTATTAACTATTATTCAAGAAATTGATTTAAAATCTGTAGTGTTAAGCCACAACATTTTCACTTAATACATTCTTAAAATAGGTGAATTATGGGGGACCCAATTTGTGGAATTTCTGTTTTGTAACAACTGGAGGTAAACATACTTTAAAGTTATAGAACAGTAGAGGGAGAACAGACTTTAGAGCTTTTACACAATCTGTAAATTTCAAAGATGAAGAAAATAAATGATTTGTCTAAGCTGAATGGTTTTCAGTAGACCCAGCTCTTGACAAACAGGTCCAAGCTCTTTCCATTAAGAAGATTTAACTGGTCTAAAGAATTTAAAGATCTTTGCTTATTCATGACGCACACTATACTACCTTTTTTTTTTACATGGGCAGGCACAGGGACTCGAACCCAAGTCTCCAGAATAGCAGGCGAGAGCTCAGCCTGCTAAGCCACCGTGGCACTCCTGAAATACACTACTTTTATTGGCCAATAAAAGGCATATTCTCTAAAGGTGATTAAAAATATTTTCTCTCATTCACACGGTCTTCAAACTCCAATGTAATTCTGCTAATTGTTCTTACTCCAGAAGTTAATCTAGAGCTTTGACATACTTTTAAGTTTTCACTTCCTAAATTTAGTTTCATCCATTCTTCTTTTCACTTTTAATTCTAGGTAACAGTAGTAACAATTTCATTGACATTCCTAAACTGTACATTTTCAAAATTAGAAGATTATGGTTTCATCAAATAGATTATGTATGAATTACAGTGTAACATAGCATAGTAAAGCATTCTCAATGGACAACAAATTTAGTTTTAATTATCTGCCGAATACATAAAACATATAACTATCTGAAATTTTCACTTCACTTTATTAGTGGAAAATTTCTTATTTTAAGACACTTCCCCTATTCTCTCTTAGGAAGTTTATATGCAAAATTTTCATTACAAATTAATTTCAAATAACCACCAATCTTTATGAATGTAAATTGTTTGGCTACATTTATGCTGTGCTTCACTTTTAGATCCTATGATACTTTGTTTCCTTTTCTATTTCTTCGTAATTCCATTTTTAAGGTCTGAATGCCAATTTCTAGTTATCTTTCTAGAAAACCTCTAGATTATCTCTTATCCCCCAATGCCCAGCCTGGTGGGTATGTATGAATGCCCCTCCACCCTTACTAGTTTTGATAAAAAATAATTACTTAAAGTGCCCTTTCCATGTGCAAGCCAAGCACTTTATATACATCTCATTCAATAATAATTTAAAACTATATTTGCTAATTGAAATAGTTAAGTAACAGGATTTTAACTGTTTAGATTTGCTTATTTTTATTAACAAGAAAAATGTTGATACATTTATTGGTCTGGTCAGTGAATCTGTTCATATCCAAGGGCCACATTCCATCCGGTATTTATTGTAACATATTGATGTGTAGGTGCTCATTAGTTAGAAAAGATATCCCCACTTGGTCATTATATACATATAATTCCCAGTTGTTGGTTCCTTTTGTATTTAACTCTACATTTATGAAAAATTTTAAGTTTTAAATAATGAAATAAACCAATCTTTTCCTTATTTTTTCATTATTTTACATGTGAAAACCCACATGGTAACATATATCTATATACATTTTTCTAGATATTATTTATGGCTTGTAATTTAAAACCTATTTACTGTAGAAAACAATTTGGCAGTTCCTCAAAATATTAAACAGAATACCACATGACCGGGGAATTCCACTTTGAGGTACATATCCCAAAGAATGGAAACAGTGATCAAACATATATTGGTATACCAATGTTCATAGCAGCATTATACCAATGTTCATAGCAACATTATTAACAATAATCAAAGGTGGAAATAATCCAAGTATTCATCAATAGATGAATGGATAAACAAAATACAGTGTGTACACACACACACACAATACGGAATATTATTCAGCCATAAAAAGAAATGAAGCGTTTAGTCTCCAGTGTCTTGGAAGAGCCAGAAGGAAAACCCAAAATTGTGGAATTGCAATCCATACCAAATGCTGAAATCTGTTCTAGGACTAATAACTGTGGTGTGCTTTGAAATTTATTGCTTTTTTGTATATATGTTATTCTTCACAATAAAACAAAACAAAACAAAATGAAGTTCTGAAACATGTTATAACACAAACGAACCCTGAAAACATCAAACTGAGTAAAATATGCCAGACACTAAAGGACAAATTAAAAGTATAATTCCACTTTTATGTAAAATCTGGAATAAGCAAATTCATAGAGACAGAAGATAGATTAAAGGTCACCAGGGGCTGGGGAAAGGGAGAATGGAGAATTAATTGATACAGAGTTTCCGTTAAGGTGTGAAAAAGTTTTGGAAATAGCAGTAATAGTTGTACATTATGAATGTAATTAATGCCTCTGAATAGTTTCAGTAAATTACTTTAGATTATCTAGGTCTGCAATCTACTGGTTTTCCATAGTATTTGATTTGTCTATTCTTTTCCAATAGTTTCATTTTTTATTCTTACTATTAGAATTTCTAAAATGTTAAATCATATTGCTGATAACAGTTATTTTGTTCTTGAGTTTAATGGGAAAGCCTTCTTTTATAATTATGACTTGGCTAATGCCCTATCAAATGACCCTGCTTTGTCTTGACCAGAGTTTTGACTCATTTCATAACTCTTCTTCTTCACAGTAGTTCTTGCTGTTAAGAGTGTTACTAACTACTTATATGATCATGGAAGGAAAGTGGACACTGACTCCCTTTCCTGTACACTTACAGCTGTGGATAAATCTTGCCCTCTCCCATGCCAAGCGATCTCAGAGCCCAAGAGGACAAGGTGGACATTTCTTATCTATTACCCAGGTGGTTATGAACCTAACATTTAAACAGCAAAGGATGTGCAACCTGCCTACTAACTGTCTCGACTCAGCTTCAAATGTTAAATTCTTTCAAGATTCTTGCAAACGGTTGATTTAGTTTCAGTTTACAGTATTCTTTCCTTTGTTTTTTTGGTCTTCATTGACATTGTAACGGTAAACTGAGAAAGCCATAACATGATGGGCTGGCTTGATGATATAGGACTTGATTGGATTTACTCATAAAATCAGCAGTTAATAAACTGAGTAATTACTATAATGCAATTACTTAGTCAGGATAAATGCTTCAATTATTGTTTTAACTTTTTAAAAAATCAGGCTAGGAATGGTAAAGTTGGAAATGGAAAACCAAGATATCCCAGACTATTAATGTAATTTCAGAAACATTACAAAACTTTGTTGCAAAAACTCATTTTGACCAAAAGCCACATTTCCATCCCCATGTCAAAAGAAAATGAATTTATAGAGGTGAATTAGCTATTTTCTTTGGTTTTATAATTTACAAATACAGAGACGATATAATTAAGTCTCAACAAGGATGAAAAGAAATTACATCTGTATCCCATTTTCTGAGACTTTTTAGTTCCTTAATTTAATTTGAAATCATCTTTTAGAAAGAAGGAACACATGCAGGAAAAAGTTCAATTTTACACTTAAGTATTTGTGGTCAGGAAACTAGTTTTTTCAAGGGAAATGTAAAATTTTACTTTAAAAGCCTTCATTTAAAGCACCCTTCTAAATGCACAGTTCATTTTTGTATCATGAATTGCTACAGTCAGCAAACTGTTTATTATTAAATGACAACAGACATTAAGGATCATCTCATTTGAGTCTTCAATAGCAATTTATATACACAATTTATAAATACAAATATATCATTTGTATAATGAATGGTACCATGTGAGAAGTGAGAAATGCAGGATTATATTAAATATTCTTAGAAAAGTCTCTTTAAAAACCTATATTTTAGGTTGCACAGTGGTTCAGTGTAGAAGGCTTGCCTTCTATGTGGGAGACCCGGGTTCGATTCCTGGACCATGCACCCCTCCAAAAAAAACCCCAAAAAACTAACAAACTGTATTTTATTTATTCATGTTAAAATGTATTGAACATAGTAAATATATACTATGAAAAAGTACTATGTGTAACATCAAAAAAATACAAGGAAGTAAAAAACATGTTTTATTCCAAGCTCATTACTGGGAAGATGAAACATGAATATAACTATAAAACAAGCAACAGATGTTTTAGTTCAGTTATTTATCTGAATAATTCATCTATCTTTCTCATATGAGGAATTTTTTAAATCCATATAGACATTTCTGAAAACAGTTCTTTTGGTGAGAGGGCCTGAAATGTAGCAGGCTCCCTGGTACTAAGAGAAAATGACTTTTGACCAATGAAGAAAACTGGTTATTACTTAAGGACACACAATGTTAGTTGCTATTGTTTCCAAAATACACCAATGAAATAATGTTTGTAAAAGACAAATTATCTAGTAACTAGCACACACGCAAGTAGCCACGTGTTCACTGCAATCTGTGACATCAAAAAGCCATTTTGTCTTTAGCTTCTTTAACACTTTGGAGAAACTGAGACAATACAGCATAACTGCCATCTAGTGGTAAAGAGTCTCCTAAATGCATTAGGAATTCAGAGAAGGGAAACATTTCTAGCTGAAATGATAACAGGGAAGGCTTTATGACTAAGTGAATAGATCTTGAAGAAAATATAGTTATTTCAAAAGCTAACTGGGTATCAGAAGCACAAGGTGTGTTCATGGGATAAGGAGAAAAACATACAGCTAAAGTCGACAGCTTATGTATAGTAGTGGAAAACATGACTAGAAAGAGATGAGTCAGAATGGAAGACTCAAGGGTAAAAAGTATGAACTTTACCCTATAGGCAACAAAGTGCAGTCATCCATGCAATAAATATTCACTGAACAATTACTACGTGCCAAACACTGTATTAGCTTCTGGGTACACACTGATGAACAAAAACAATATGGTTACAATCTTCATGACTTACTAGCCTAGACAAACATTAAAAACATTATTGAAGTTTTTGAACAGCAAAGTAAAATAAATTAAAAGACCTGGGTCTGCAGCCCAGTTTAGCCATCTATACCAAGTCGCTTAACCTTTGAGTCTGTGAGAAACTGAGAACTGTCCTACCTATTTCACATGACTGCACCAAAGATAAAATTGCATAATATGTGTAAGGTACTCAAAACAGCTTCCCCAAACATTCTAAACAAAAAGCAGACTGATGAAAGCAGTGTTTTAGGACAAATATTTTGATAAAGGTATATAAAATAAAACAGAAGGGAAATAAAAGAAGTGGAAAATTAAAAAAAAAAAACACCAACTCTAGGAAGTTAGTTTATAGAATTTATTAAGCAATGTAAAAATAGTCTAATAAGGAAAGATCAAAGGTGATGACGCAGTTATACAGAGAAGGTAGGATTTAATAAATGAGTATGACTGCTGAACCATTATATTGATATTTCTTTTAGTCTCCAGTATCCTAGAGCAACTAGAAGTAAAGACTTAAAATTGTGGGACTGTAACCCATATCAAACTTCAGAATTTGTTCTACAATCAATTATTGCCATGTGCTTTGAAATTTATTGCTTTTTTTTGTATATAGGTTTTCACAGAAAAGAAAAGTCTATTGTGATGATAAATGCACAGCTATATGATAATATGATTGTACACTTTGGGTGATTAGTGGTATGTGAATATATACCAATTAATAAAAAGATCCAGTCATAGCATACCTGATATGGCGATCCTTCCTTTACATGCCGTTCGTTCTTTACTTTCAAAATTCACATCACTGTCAAAAGAAAAAGGCTTATGAAAAAAAGATCTTTTCCAAAAAGTAACTGTTTTAAAAGTTTTTCACAAATGTCTAAATTTTAAAAACACACACATATCTATGACTATTAAAGATTTCCAGTTAATATAAACTATTTGACTCAAACTTTAGAATATTTAGTCAATGTCTTATTGGTCTTATAAAAAATAAATAGGGTAGTTCTCTATTTTTCATATAAACTTTATAGTCTCTGGTGATTGTATTCTGACTTTATATTAAAAGTACTTTGTGACCACCTCCATTTATAAATAAGACATATATTATTGTCCAGGTCCCAGAAAGAAAATAACTGAAATCCCCATTTCATAAATTACATTTCCAGCCTATGAGATACGGTGGCCTGAAAAGTTAATGAACTTCTCAATCATGCAACTTGATGCCCAGGAGTAAATTATCCCATAAAATCTGACCCAGAAAATTTCTCTCTGCTATATATTTATATACAGTTAAATCATATTTCATTTCTCTGAAATTCCAAAGAACTAGACATATACTAAAAAAAAAATAAATTAACTAAGGTGGAAACGGAAGGGAGTGGCTCTGTAGAGAGAATAAAATGTAGAGAGGAAAATATAATAATGACAACACAAAAAAATGTCAAAGGAAGTTCTGGGGATACAAAACACTTCCAGATCTGATTTTAGAATATCCTATTACCACGAAAAAACATATTCCAAAATCTCCTACTAGATTAGACCAACTCAGTCCCATCCTTGAATATCTCCCTCATACTCTACTTCCTAATAACCCTCATTTATGGATTAGCATCCCATTACGAGGATATTTCCAAGAGTATCCTTTGTACTTTTTTGGGGGTCTCTAATTTGGTTACCTAATTAATTGCCAGCTAATTTATTTAATAATATTTGTGATAAGATGGAAACTTTTCATTTGAAAACAGTCCAATTCTAAGAGGGCTTCTGGAAAGACAATGTGGGAGACTGAAGTATAAAGTAGAAAGTTATCTCAGTAATTTTCAGAAGAGAATGACACCATCTTGCTTTTCAGAAGGCTTGTTAAAAAGAATGTGTATTCATGATCACGCTTCCACATTTGAAAAAAATGTTATCCTAAATTTTTTAATCCCCTACTGGATTAAGTATCTAAATACTATAGGTGAAGTGTAGAATATTCCATACGAACTAAAATAATCTAATGTACTGAAATTATCAAGTTTATGTGGGATCTTTAATGGTATTTATAGAGCCACAAGCTAGAAATGACTGAAGTAATAAAGAATTAAAGCATAGTCTCAGAATCCTATCTAATTATAGTCTAATCTGGAATATAAATTAAAATAGGGAATTCACTTAATGAAAAAATGAAAGTAATCACTGAGTATTTCAAAATAATGATCTCTTGAGTCATAAATTTTAAGAAAAGTCAAGTGCAATATTTTAAATTGAAGTTTAGCTTGTCAAGTCGGAGAACATCAATTTGCTTATTTAGTTAATCATAGAATGAAAAGCTCAACTGAACAGTCTTATTATAAATTTTGTTAAAAATAATATACTGAAAAGTCCAGCGGAAATTCAACATAAACCTCAATTTCTTCGAATGGGAACAAGAAATACAATAAAAATACAGTTGCTTGGCATTATAAGTAATAGTTTTTTAAAATACCTTTTTTATGAGCAATGCATAATATAAATTCTTAAAAATACTTATTTCAATGAAAAAAGACAGGAAGACCTTTTATGGTGAATAACTTGGGTTTAAGGAAAAGGTCATAAATTACGCTAAAGTTAAAATCCACGAGGCATTTTTAAATTGAATTAAACTTGAGACTTTGGCAAGCAAGTAAAATTCTGAAATGCTAGAATCATTTGAAGCAAATTTGCTAAATATTTACCCAAAAAGTTGTTTTGTTTTTTTTTTACCTCGAAACTATTCAATCACATGGCAGAGTACAGCTTTCTTCCCTACAATTACAAATTATTTGCATAAGCATTTCCAGGACCAGTCAGCAAATTTATATACAAATGTTATCAAAATATATGGTTAAGATTAACCATATATCTTAAAGAATAATTAGGAATGTCTTAAATGAAAGAACTGAAGTAATTCAGCATCAATTGTCTGAAGTTTGACTTATTTTCAATTCAAGTATCTCTTTAACCTGTTATTTATAGCGTTAAAATGCAATGTTTTTTAATTAATCCAAATTGACAATAAAATTGTTAAACATTATGTTTAATAATGTGCTATTGTAGCTAATGGTTTGCTAATTAAATAAATACTTGCTTGAAAATTTGCAATGTTAATGCCAATTTAGAATGCTAACAGAGGAAAAAGTAAATAACTACAAAATTACCCAAATACAAAAGTACAACTAAATAACAGTATCTTATTCAATGTGCTCAGTTTAGAGCACTATTTTGTTAAGAACTGTAAGTGCTAAATTAAAAAGAGAGAGATGAACATATAAAGACAAACTTCAACTTTGGCTTACTAATTAGAAAATATTTTCTTTCTGTAGGTAAATAAAATGACCAACAGAGGGTGCTAATCAGTCATTTTGTACTCAAAAAGCTATATTAAATTTGAGTAAATAAAGATTATCTTATTTTACGTTGTTCCAAATGGAAATTTAACATAATATCCTTTTGGCAAAATTAATAAGCTATAATGAGAAATAATACAATGAAGAAAACATTTACATTTTCTTAATGAAGTACTAGAATTCTAAATGGTATCTATTATTTGAAAGCAGGTTATAAAAATCCTTTACCTCTTATGTAAATAAGTGAAAATTAAAACCCTCAAAAATGTTTAACATGAATTTAAACCATTCAAGAACTACGTGTATAAAATTAATAGTTTCATAAATATCTTAAATTGGGAAGATGAGCTTTCTACTTCAAACCTTGATATATACTTTTCAGTTGACACCAGACCCTATAAAGCTTTAAAAAAATCCATAATGTCTAATTATTTTGTGTTTAATGGTAGAGCTACCAGGAGTACACAATTTTCACTTCCAACCTATGCTCTTCTTTTTTTTCAAGTTGTAGTATATAAGCAATAAACCAGAAAACTGAAGTATAAGAAATTTTAAGTACAGCAATCACATAAAACTTGCAAAGTTGGTTTGGTGCCATTAAAATCCCCATTATATTGAATGATAAACATAATTAGGTCCTATAAATGACTTTAATTAGTATTTATTTTAGAAAGCCAAAGAAAGTACTTCACAGTTTAAGACAAGAAGAAATGGATAGGGGTGAGGGTAGGTTATTACTGCTGAAATGTAAGCTCCATGAGCACAGGGATTTTATCTATTTTGCTCACTGCTGTATCAACAGTGCCTCACACACAGCTTGGTACATTTTTAAGTACTCAAAAAATGTTTAGTGAATAACGAACGAAGTGAAATAAGAATCTGGTTATTTTGAAGAAGGCAGATCAAGACTCTGAAGTTTGGAGTTTGGATCTTACTTATCAATAACTAATCACATTAGTAAGTTGCTATTAACCTTTAAGTCTCAGCATCCTTATCTTTAAAATGGGAGAAATATCTACCTACTTCATAAAGCTACTAAGTTCTATATATCATTTTTTGAAATGTTACATGCATACATTACTTTGTGAGTATTTATGTTTTTGGTCCCAAGATTTAGCTTGGGGCTTATGCAGAAGAGGCACTGGAACATTTGTTTAAGAGATCAGAGTATGACTTCCCAGTTCTGTGAGATAAGGAGTGGCCTCCTAAATGAGAATCTCTTCAAGCAATCTCCAAAAGCCTTCAGATCAACAAGGAAAGCAAATAAAATCGTCTATAGTCCACACCTACAGCATAACCAGAAACCAAAGACTAGTACAAAATCCAATTTACACATTAGTGGGGAAATTAATATCTGAAACCATCAAAGCCAGCTCCTGGAGGTCCTACCAAAGAAAAGAGTCAGATGGGCATTGCCAAAGAAAAGAGTCAGATGGGCATTGCAAAACAAAGAAGAGACCAAATTGGGGTCTCCACTATGAGAAGAGAGAATGGGTATAAAACCAAGTGGATAAAACAAAACAAAAAAACCAAGTGGACAATATAGCACTGGTAACTTGAGAATTAAAAGGAAGGGGCTCCAAAAGTACTGTCGTTCAGAAATTGTTAATCTTGTAAAGAAGAGAGAGATACAAAAAAGAGTGTCCTCTGGAGGCCAGGCCATGAAGAAAAAGGAAGAAAGATGAAGTTAAAAACCCCAAGAAACAAAACAGTGTTAAAGAATCAGAAAACCAATCAGCATCTCAAAAGAACTGCTCTTCACAGTTCCAATTACAGAAAACACTGCTGAACGAAGAAACCATGTAAGCAGTTCTATCATCCCCCTTCATACAACACTTGAAAATCCTTTACAGACCAAAAAAGGGCCTCAATATCTATACAAAGCTGTTCTAGGATGAAAATGGAAAAAATCAAAACTCTTCAAGCAATAAAAGCACTTTACCAATCCCTCTCAAAATAAATTTGAACATGGGACATGTTCTATGTCCCAACAAAACAAAAACTATAACATGGGACTCTGAAATGAATTAAACACAGTTAAGCTACTGCAAATATGAAAGAAAGCAGGAAATCTGAAATTCAAAACCACAGGCTAGTAATGGAAAAAGAAAAGTCAGATATGCAATAAGAAAGAATGACAAGAAATATTGAAAAAATTTTTAAAGATCCCTTCAGAAATGAAAGAGACTGACATACTAGAGACTAACGAAAAGAACCCAAAGAATAAAAATGAAATAAAGCGCTCAAAGGATTAGAGAAAAAAATGATAGCTATAGAAGAAGGGCAAAGAAGATACAACTCATGTATAATTGGAGTTCCTAAATAAAAAATCAGAATAGTAAGAAAGAATTAATATTTTGTCTATAATCCAGAGAAACTTTCTGGAAACAAAACAACTGAATCTATACATTGAAAGTGTCCTCCATGAGTCAAAATGGTGAGCTTTGGATATATCTCAGCAAAATTATCAGATTTTAAGGTAAAGAAAACTACTTTGGGATTCCAGGCAAAAAGACCTAGTCATTTTACAAAGGAAGAAAACCAGTCATATAGGAAGGAAAAAAATTAGATGCTATATTTTCTGATAGTATGACAGGAAGGGAGCAACGTTTTCAAGAAACTCAAGGAAAGAAAGTATTGGACAAGTATTTTATATGCAGCCAACTTCTTTCAAGTAGCAACACTAAAGAAAAACATGTTTAAACATGCAAGCATGCGAAGAAAATTGTACCCATGTTGAGGAATCCACTAGCTAATGAGTATCCTTCAAACATAGGATGATTTTGGAAAGTCCAATAAAAGGGCACAGTGAACATTATACATATTTGATTGCAGATCAAAGCCTAAAACAAAGGTGGAGGGAGATACAGGTGCAAGATTAGTACATAATTATCTATTCCACAGAAGCAGAAATAACACAATTAAAAAGCAAAAAAAAAATAGAGAAGGGAGAAAGAAAGGAAAAAACAGGATAAGTTCATTGATTTCCACAGGGATAGTAAGTAGAAACAAAATTATACCATTTAAAGCCGTAAAACAAAACTGTAGAAGCCTAATAAAGAAAAAAAAAGAAGTAAATGCAGTCTATAAAGTTCACAGTAATAACAAACAGTATTTATAAATATATATATAGTATATAATTACATATATAGTATACAACTATATATAGCATAACTATATAACTATGACTACTATAAACATAAAGTTAAAATATATAAAAAAACCTTCCTAAATTAAAAAGAAAAGCAAAGAAAAGACCACACAAGTAAAATAATTTCATAATTATAATGTACAGTTAGCATAAAAAGCATAAGACAAAGCTGAAACCAAATATATTAGTTATATCAGCAAATGTAGATGAGTTAAACTGAACTATTAAAAGGATTTTAAGACTTGCTTTTAATGTAAAATCCAATTCTATAAAAAGTAGACCTTCACTAAAGTGATTCAGAAATAAAGAGATGGGCAAATTCAAATAAAAGAAAAACACGGACGTGATATTATTATCATGCAACATAAAGTTCAAACCCAAAAGCATTTCATGAGACAGCAGCAGCAGCAATAATAAAAGGACACATTATAATGATAAATGCTGTACCTGACAATGAATATATAACAAGTACTAATGTATCAAATATTACAATAGCATCTTCACAAAACAGAAAGCATAGTAGATATAAGGATAAAGACAGCAAACCTTCCTAATAAAAAAATTTTAACCTCTTTGAGTACAGGTGGTCAAATGGTCCAAAAATAAGTAAGGCTATAGAAGATTTAAAAACACAATCAACGTAGATTACTGAACATACATATAGCAAACTTTGTACCTGGTAAGAAAAAATATAATTTATTTTCCAGAATAAGTGGAATAGCCACAAAAATGGATACATACACACAAAAAGAACTGCAAAGAATTTACTTTGAACTGTACCATTAAAATGATATTGATAGGCCCGCCGCGCGGCGCCCACACCCTGCAGCAGCCGAGCCGCCCGCCCTCCTTCTCCCCTCTCTTTCTCTGCCGACCCGCCGCGTGGCGCCCACGCCCCGCAGCAGCCGAGCCGCCCGCCCTCCTTCTCCCCTCTCTTTCTCCGCCGGCCCGCCGCGCGGCGCCCACGCCCCGCAGCAGCCGAGCCGCCCGCCCTCCTTCTCCCCTCTCTTTCTCCTCCTGCTCCGGCTGCTCTCCAAGCACCAGGGTGCCCTCTTCCCCCGCCTTCACCGTGCTCCTCCGCCACCAGCCTCGACAGCCTTGCCGCCCTCACCTTTCCTCCTCCAGAACAGCTACTGGGGGAGTGGAGATAATACAGAGCAGCTCCCGGAGCCACGAGGGAGATCAAAGGGACAGCGTACCCCATCCTGGAACGGCTGACTATCTGGGAGAACCAGCTCCGGTGAGATCACCAAGGGGCACGGGCTTTCCTGGGTGGGACGGCAAGCGACCGGAGTCCCTCCCTTCCACCTTCCCGGGCCAGCTGGCAGAATTGGACAGGCGGTCCCCTTAGGCCGCGGCGGCTGGTGCCCCCACCACACGAGGCCCCCCGGAACAACTGAGATAATTGGGTCGGAAATCCCCAGACTGCGGAGAACAGTGACCGGGGGATCCGTTCCAAACACATGACTCCCCCGTCGGCTGGGAACAGTGCACTCTCCCGGGCTGTGACAGCTGGCGCCCTCCCGCCACGCTTGGTGCCCCGGGCTGACTGGCTAATTTGGCCGGACGCTCTCCTGTGCTGCGACGGCTGGCGACCCTCCCCGCGTTTGGAACCCCGGGCCGGCTGGCATTCTTCCAAGACGCTTCGGCTGCCGAACCTCCCCTACGGCGAGAGTTTTCCAGAGTTGAGGGACCCACAGCAACTTTCGCTGGTGGAACCCACAGAAAGGCGTGTGCCCGAGCGCCACCTACTGGGCAGGATAGGAAGAACAGAACCCAGAGATTGCACAGAAAAATCTTTCAACCTGTGGGGTCGAACACCCGGGGAAATCTGACTAAATGCCCAGACGCCACCAGAAGATAACGGATCACGCGCAGAAAATTGAACATATGGCCCAGTCAAACGAAGAAACCAATAGTTCAAATGAGATACAGGAGCTGAAACAACTAATGCTGAATATACGAACAGAAATGGAAAACCTCTTCAAAAACGAAATCGATAAATTGAGGGAGGACATGAAGAAGACATGGGCTGAACATAAAGAAGAAATAGAAAAACTGAAAAAACAAATCACAGAACTTATGGAAGTGAAAGATAAAGTAGAAAAGATGGAAAAAACAATGGATACCTACAATGACAGATTTAAAGAAACAGAAGATAGAATTAGTGATTTGGAGGATGAAACATCTGAATTTCAAAAAGAAACAGAAACTATCCAGAAAAGAATGGAAAAATTTGAACAAGGTATCAGGGAACTCAAGGACAATGTGAACCGTACAAATATACGTGTAGTGGGTATCCCAGAAGGAGAAGAGAAGGGAAAAGGAGGAGAAAAACTAATGGAAGAAATTATCACTGAAAATTTCCCAACTCTTATGAAAGACCTAAAATTACAGATCCAAGAAGTGCAGCGCACCCCAAAGAGATTAGACACAAATAGGCGTTCTCCAAGACACTTACTAGTTAGAATGTCAGAGGTCAAAGAGAAAGAGAGGATCTTGAAGGCAGTGAGAGAAAAACAATCCGTCACATACAAGGGAAACCCAATAAGACTATGTGTAGATTTCTCAGCAGAAACCATGGAAGCTAGAAGACAGTGGGATGATATATTTAAGTTACTAAAAGAGAAAAACTGCCAGCCAAGACTCCTATATTCAGCAAAATTGTCCTTCAAAAATGAGGGAGAAATTAAAACATTCTCAGACAAAAAGTCACTAAGAATTTGTGACCAAGAGACCAGCTCTGCAAGAAATACTAAAGGAAGCACTAGAGTCAGATACAAAAAGACAGAAGAGAGAGACATGGAGAAAAGTGTAGAAAGAAGGAAAGTCAGATATGATATATATAATACAAAAGGCAAAATGGTAGAGGAAAATATTATCCAAACAGTAATAACTCTAAATGTCAATGGACTGAATTCCCCAATTAAAAGACATAGACTGGCAGAATGGATTAAAAAACAGGATCCTTCTATATGCTGTCTACAGGAAACACATCCTAGACCCAAAGATAAATATAGGTTGAAAGTGAAAGGTTGGGAAAAGATATTTCATGCAAATAACAACCAGAAAAGAGCAGGAGTGGCTATACTAATATCCAACAAATTAGACTTCAAATGTAAAACAGTTAAAAGAGACAAAGAAGGACACTATATACTATTAAAAGGAACAATTAAGCAAGAAGACATAACAATCATAAATATTTACGCACCGAACCAGAATGCCCCAAAATACGTGAGGAATACACTGCAAACACTGAAGAGGGAAATAGACACATATACCATAATAGTTGGAGACTTCAATTCACCACTCTCATCAATGGACAGAACATCTACACAGAGGATCAATAAAGAAATAGAGAACCTGAATATTACTATAAATGAACTTGACTTAACAGACATTTATAGGACATTACATCCCACAACAGCAGGATACACCTTTTTTTCAAGTGCTCATGGATCATTCTCAAAGATAGACCATATGCTGGGTCACAAAGCAAGTCTTAACAAATTTAAAAATATTGAAATCATACACAACACTTTCTCGGATCACAAAGGAATGAAGTTGGAAATCAATAATAGGCGGAGTGCCAGAAAATTCATAAATACATGGAGGCTCAACAACACACTCTTAAACAACAAGTGGGTCAAAGAAGAAATTGCAAGAGAAATTAGTAAATACCTAGAGGCAAATGAAAATGAAGACACAACATATCAAAACTTATGGGACGCAGCAAAGGCAGTGCTAAGAGGGAAATTTATTGCCCTAAATGCCTTTATCAGAAAAGAAGAAAAGGCAAAAATGCAGGAATTAACTGTCCACTTGGAAGAACTGGAGAAAGAACAGCAAACTAATCCCAAAGCAAGCAAAAGGAAAGAAATAACAAAGATTAGAGCAGAAATAAATGAAATTGAAAACATGAAAACAACAGAGAAAATCAATAAGACCAGAAGTTGGTTCTATGAGAAAATCAACAAGATTGATAGGCCCTTAGCAAGATTGACAAAAAGAAGAAGAGAGAGGATGCAAATAAATACGATTAGAAATGAAAGAGGAGACATAACTACTGACCTCACAGAAATAAAGGAGGTAATAACAGGATACTATGAACAACTTTACGCTAATAAATACAACAATTTAGAAGAAATGGACAGGTTCCTGGAAAGACATGAACAACCAACTTTGACTCAAGAAGAAATAGACGACCTCAACAAACCAATCACAAGTAAAGAGAATGAATTAGTTATTCAAAAGCTCCCTAAAAAGAAAAGTCCAGGACCAGACGGCTTCACATGTGAATTCTATCAAACATTCCAGAAAGAATTAGTACCTACTCTCCTCAAACTCTTCAACATAATCGAAGTGGAGGGAAAACTACCTAATTCATTCTATGAAGCCAACATCACCCTCATACCAAAACCAGGCAAAGATATTACAAAAAAAGAAAACTACAGACCAATCTCTCTAATGAATACAGATGCAAAAATCCTCAATAAAATTCTAGCAAATCGTATCCAACAACACATTAAAAGAATTATACATCATGACCAAGTAGGATTCATCCCAGGTATGCAAGGATGGTTCAACATAAGAAAATCAATTAATGTAATACACCATATCAACAAATCAAAGCAGAAAAATCACATGATCATCTCAATTGATGCAGAGAAGGCATTTGACAAGATTCAACATCCTTTCCTGCTGAAAACACTTCAAAAGATAGGAATACAAGGGAACTTCCTTAAAATGATAGAGGGAATATATGAAAAACCCACAGCTAATATCATCCTCAATGGGGAAAAATTGAAAACTTTCTCCCTAAGATCAGGAACAAGACAAGGATGTCCACTATCACCACTATTATTCAACATTGTGTTGGAAGTTCTAGCCAGAGCAATTAGGCAAGAAAAAGAAATACAAGGCATCAAAATTGGAAAGGAAGAAGTAAAACTATCACTGTTTGCAGACGATATGATACTATATGTAGAAAACCCAGAAAAATCCACAACAAAATTACTAGAGCTAATAAATGAGTACAGCAAAGTAGCAGGCTACAAGATCAACATTAAAAAATCTGTAGCTTTTCTATACACTAGTAATGAACAAGCTGAGGCGGAAATCAAGAAACGAATCCCATTTACAATCGCAACTAAAAGAATAAAATACCTAGGAATAAATTTAACCAAAGAGACAAAAAACCTATATAAAGAAAACTACAAAAAACTGTTAAAAGAAATCACAGAAGACCTAAATAGATGGAAGGGCATACCGTGTTCATGGATTGGAAGACTAAATATAGTTAAGATGTCAATCCTACCTAAATTGATTTACAGATTCAATGCAATACCAATCAAAATCCCAACAACTTATTTTTCAGAAATAGAAAAACCAATAAGCAAATTTATCTGGAAGGGCAGGGTGCCCCGAATTGCTAAAAACATCTTGAGGAAAAAAAACGAAGCTGGAGGTCTCGCGCTGCCTGACTTTAAGGCATATTATGAAGCCACAGTGGTCAAAACAGCATGGTATTGGCATAAAGATAGATATATCGACCAATGGAATCGAATAGAGTGCTCAGATATAGACCCTCTCATCTATGGACATTTGATCTTTGATAAGGCAGTCAAGCCAACTCACCTGGGACAGAACAATCTCTTCAATAAATGGTGCCTAGAGAACTGGATATCCATATGCAAAAGAATGAAAGAAGACCCATATCTCACACCCTATACAAAAGTTAACTCAAAATGGATCAAAGATCTAAACATTAGGTCTAAGACCATAAAACAGTTAGAGGAAAATGTTGGGAGATATCTTATGGATCTTACAACTGGAGGTGGTTTTATGGACCTTAAACCTAAAGCAAGAACACTGAAGAAGGAAATAAATAAATGGGAGCTCCTCAAAATTAAACACTTTTGTGCATCAGAGAACTTCATCAACAAAGTAGAAAGACAGCCTACACAATGGGAGACAATATTTGGAAACGACATATCAGATAAAGGTCTAGTATCCAGAATTTATAAAGAGATTATTCAACTCAACAACAAAAAGACAGCCAACCCAATTACAAAATGGGAAAAAGACTTAAACAGACACCTACCAGAAGAAGAAATACGGATGGCCAAGAGGCACATGAAGAGATGCTCAATGTCCCTGGCCATTAGAGAAATGCAAATCAAAACCACAATGAGATATCATCTCACACCCACCAGAATGGCCATTATCAACAAAACAGAAAATGACAAGTTCTGGAGAGGATGCGGAGAAAGAGGCACACTTATCCACTGTTGGTGGGAATGTCAAAGGGTGCAACCACTGTGGAAGGCAGTTTGGCGGTTCCTCAAAAAGCTGAATATAGAATTGCCATACGACCCAGCAATACCATTGCTAGGTATCTACTCAAAGGACTTAAGGGCAAAGACACAAACGGACATTTGCACACCAATGTTTATAGCAGCGTTATTTACAATTGCAAAGAGGTGGAAACAGCCAAAATCTCCATCAACAGAAGAGTGGCTAAACAAACTGTGGTATATACATACGATGGAATATTATGCAGCTTTAAGACAAGATAAACTTATGAACCATGTAATAACATGGATGGACCTAGAGAATATTATGCTGAGTGAATCCAGCCAAAAACTAAAGGACAAATACTGTATGGTCCCACTGATGTGAACGGACATTCGAGAATAAACTTGAAATATGTCACTGGTAACAGAGTTCAGCAGGAGTTAGAAACAGGGTAAGACAACGGGTAATTGAAGCTGAAGGGATACAGACAGTGTAACAGGACTAGATACAAAAACTCAAAAATGGACAGCACAATAATACCTAATTGTAAAGTAATCATGTTAAAATACTGAATGAAGCTGCATCTGAGCTATAGGGTTTTTTTTGTTTTTGTTTGCTTGTTGGTTTGTTTGTTGTTGTTGTTTTTGACTATTACTACTACTTTTATTTCTTTTCTTTATATTAACATTTTATATCTTTTTCTGTTGTGTTGCTAGTTCCTCTAAACCGATGCAAATGTACTAAGAAACAATGATCATGCATCTATGTGATGATGTTAAGAATTACTGAGTGCATATGTAGAATGGTATGATTTCTAAATGTTGTGTTAATTTCTTTTTTTTTTTCTTTCCGTTAATAAAAAATAAAAAAAAAAATGATATTGATAGAAGGACAGAGGGATAGATAAAGCAAATATAGCAAGTTAATCATAGACTCTAGGTTGAGGGTAACTGGGGCTTCACTGAACAGTTCTTTCAACTGTTTCATATGTTGGAAATTTTTCATAGTAATTTTTGTATGTTAGAAAACTGCAAAGAAATCTTGACTTGCTTAGGTTCAGGCAACTGTCAGTAACAATAATGGTACTATAGCTATGAAACTATTTTACATAATCATTGTATAAAACAAATAAATATATTACTGTTATTAGAAATTAAGATATTCTGCGTAAGATAAAAGGAATACAAATATAAGTAATTTAAGAAAAAAAAACTATAAAATATCAAACCATGATTTTTTAATAGACTTTCCTAACTATGTCTACTGAAAAGGCTTAGAAGCAGTGCTACCCCAGTAACAACAAGCACACCTAGTGCCCCTATCTTGGTTTAAAATACCATTCACCATTAGCGGGAACCAGGACTTCTTAGAAAATGACTGACTCTAGGTTTGGGGCAGAGAAAGTACATGGTAAATCTGGGTTGTCTTTCTGTGACAGAAAGCAAGGAAACTCTTAAAGACAAATAGAAGCATGTCAAAAGTACAAAGAAGCCAATATGAAGAAACTGCCACTGAACAAATATGGGAAAACTTGACTATCAAAAAAGATTAATGACTATAAAATGACAGTACACTGAATAAATATAAATCCAGGGATGCATGGGAAGAGAAAGGAGAATGCCCCTCTTTACAGAAGAATATCAACGAATAAAAATAGAAGTAGATTATCACTTTTTTGCAACCCCTATTATAACAGATGAAGATAAAGGATCATAAATAGATGATAAAAATCATTAAATAAAAGGTTATTGGATATAACAGAATATTCACCCAGTCCTAATTAGCACCCCAAAGAGTACATATGACTCAAAGTGAAAACCATTCTTTCACAAAGGAGAAAGCTGGCAATTGCTACCTAAACCAATGGATCAAGACTCAGTGTTGAGGGTTGAAGCATGTACTCCACAAGACACGTTCATGTCTTAATCCTGTTCCTGTAGGTGTGAACCCATTTGTAAATATGAACTTTGAAGATGATAGTTAGTGTGTAGACTCATTTCTGAATTGGATCTTCAAAGACTGACCAGGGTAGACCTTAGGCCATATGACTAGAGTCCTTATAAACAACGGAAATCTGGACACAATTGGTAAGAAACCAGAAGAGAAGACAGAAATCAGCAGAGATGAGAAGAGCAGAAACAAAGAAAGAGAGGTCATCATGTGACAGAGGATTGGCAAATGCTGCAGACTATGGAGGAAAGCATGCCCTGTCATTACTTTGATACTGGACTTCTAGTTTCCAAAAATATAAGACAATAAATTTCTTTTCTTTAAACCATGGTATGGAATCCATGGTATGGAATTTGTCATTGTTTATTTGTTAAAGCTGCTGTAATGCAATATACCAGAAATGAATTGGCTTTTACAAAGCAGGTTTATTAAGTTACAAGTTACAGTTCTAAGCCATGGAAACATCCAAATTAGGGCATCAATAAGAGGATACCCTCACTGAAGAAGGGTTGATGGCGTCTGGGTTTCTCTGTGACATGGAAAGGAATATGGTGAAATCTGCTGGCCCTTCTCTCCTGGGTTGGTTTCAAAATCGGCTCTCAACTCCTGTGGGTTCTTCTTGCTTCTGCTGGGGCACTTTCTTTCTTCAAGTGTCTGTGTTTTTCTCCAAAATTTCTCTCTCTTAAAGGACTCCAGTAAGTAGATTAAGACCCAATTTGAATGGGTAGGGTCATCTCTCCATGGAAATAACTAATTGGTCCCATCCAACAACAGGTCTGCCCCTCCACAAGACTGGACTAAAAGAACATGGCTTTTTATAACAGCTTCAAACCAGCACAGTCATGGTAATCTTAGCAAACTAAGACAAAGAGTATCACTTGGAGTGGTAAAACCAGGTATCACCATCACACAGGGAGAATATACAGTACCCAACATCCCATAGAAATATACTTGCTAAACTTGATCAAGCCTCTAAGACCCAACTTCCAATAACAGCAAAAACGGAATATGGCAAGAGGTTCAATAATACCAAATGGAAACAACTGGAGAAATGCAGAAAGTAAGATATTTTTTGAAGGATATTTTTTAAGATTTAGACTCTTTAAAAAAGCATTAACGGTAAGGAGTTTTTGGAAAAAGGCAAAGCAGTTAAAGCAGATTAAAGAGACAACCAAATGCACTGCAGTATTCAACTCAACTAAAACATATATGATAATCATATTTTGGTTATATAATAAAAAAGTTCTTATTTTTAAAAGTGCCATTTTTAATAAATGCCATGTTGTCTGCAACTTACTCTCAAATGGTTCAACAATACTTAAGCAGTTTAACACATAATCAATCACCAACAATCTCAGAAAGGATATGTGGTTAAAAAAAAAAAAAAGGAAAAACTGATAAGACTAGATCACTGATTTCTCAACTCAGGTTCCTCATCTAAACCACAGAGTGACAATTTTCTTAATTCGCCCAAGGATGATACAAAACCAACACTAGTCTAAACATACAGAAGTTATCTTCTACAATTGATATTTTAGGTCATTAAGACTTAATTCTTTCTTAGAACCCCAGTTTAAAAAGGTTGTAAAATGAACCATGATTACTTCAATATTTTTATCAGATTGAGATATGAGTGATAGCTGTTTATAGAATGGTTGTTTCTGTAGAGAGTATACCTGAGCAAAGACCTATAGAAAAGCCATAAAAAACCTCGTGCACTAGATTTGGTTTCCTCATTTCTCTACTAAGAATGCACTTGATAATCAGATCACTTCTATATCTGTGCCCGACTATTCTTAAATATCTTCCCTAAAAATTGGTTATTTCAGGGTGGGCCACGGTGGCTCAGCAGGCAAGAATGCTTGCCTGCCATGCCCGAGGACCCGGGTTCGATTCCCAGCGCCTGCCCATGTAAAAAAAAAAAAATTGGTTATTTCAATTAATTTTTTCTCACCATTCCACTGCCAGACAAACTCCCCAAGACACTCATTTTATCATACTTCTTTCTTGCTTAAAATAAAATAAGTGATAACTGATAGGCAGATAAACAAACAAGTAAATGTAAAGACTGCTCACTGCTATAGCTTGTGGGATAGCAGAAAGCACATGGGCTGAATAAGGTATAAATTTCTTTATTAAAAGCTAGGAATCTGTGACTTATAAACATTAGAAAACTTTCAAAGGCACAGTAGCTGAGTGGTCGGGGTTTGAACCCAGAAGACTTAAAACCCATGTCTCTGTTAACTGCTTCGATTTTTTTTTAACAGAAATCCCTTTTTCCGACCTATTTTTTTTTACCTTGTTTCCAAGAATTTAACAAAGATGCACTGTGACCACCCCCAAAGCTACTCAAATCTAAAGGTTTTCGCTAGTGTGAGAGATTTAAGACTGGTCACCAATGGGTGATACTAGTCCACTTAGATTAGATTAAAAAGGAAACCAAAATCTAAGCACTAAATTGTGCCAATTCCAAGTTCCAAGTAAGACTTGACACTGTAAATAGGATAAGATGTGAATTTTATACACAAACCCTAGACCTTATCCAAAAGGGCAGCACAAGGGGATAGAGAAAACACAGTATCAGAAGTCACCTAACAAACCCTAACTCTATTTGCCTCTGTCATTAGCTATTAACATGTTGTTGAGTAAGTAACTTTGCCTCTCTGGGAGGTATCCTATATATTAACATCTATATAGGATATGCAAGCAGAATATTAAGTTCCCTTCTATTTATAAGGTTTCATATCTTCATAAATTTTGCTGCCCAATCATTTCCATTTCTATACCTAAGTTTCTATTATTCTCAGCTAATACCTCTTTACTAGTGCAACATCTCTACAATCAGTTTTTTCTTTAATCTACTTTTCTATATACTCAATAATCAGTCTTGGACCTTTCTTCTTAAAATATTCCTTCAGTCCCTGCTTTCATTTTACTATCTGGAAGTACTGAACACAACAAAAAAATGTCCAGAGAAAAATGCTGCTTTTAATAGTAAGCTCACTCTGAGCTCTACTCTCAAAATATTTATGCTCTAAACTACTATTCACTATATTTATTTGTAAGAGTTGGTGATCTGACATTTGAACGTAAAGTTAAATTATATCATGTTTTTAATTCAAATATTTAAGTACATTAAAAGCCATAGGTAAACTATGCTACTAACCATACTCCAGTTTGATTTGCAATCCGTTCTTCTAATTTTTGTAGCTCTGATGTATACGCCATTATTCGAGCATTGCACACCATGAGATTTTTAACTGCATGCAAAATCTGATCTTTTTGAGTGCTCAGAGAAAGGATTTTCCATATTCCTTCTCGCATTCGAATTTCTAAGTTAATTTTTTCTTGAAAGCTGCAGTTCTAAAACAAGAGAAAACATTTTAACAGGCAGAAAAAATCCAAAATTATAACATATCCTTTTTTCCCCTAAGAGATGGAAAATTTACTTGATATCATTAAAATCACATACCATATCGGGAAAACAACAAAGTTGTAATATATGGTGGTATTAAAAATAGACCTATTTAAAAGTGTTCTTTGCAAAATGTTTATTCATTACCTTGTAAGAAAATCTTTAAAATCTACTGGATAAACAGAACAAAAACAAAGATGAGAAATAGTACATATTCTTACCATAACTAATTTCAACAATATAGCACATGTAGACATTCAATAAGATATATTATAGGATGGCAAAATGTCGCTGCTGATATTATTAAATTAATCAAAGAAAAACTTTCTGAATGAGCAGATGCTGAGTAAAGGAACCAAGACTCAGCAGCAGGGAGGGGACAGGTTGTTTGTCATAGTAAGCAGTGTAAATACAATCTCAGAATCGGCAGAGTGAAAGCTCTGTGCCTAGAAAATGTCAGAAGCCTTGGGTTCTGAATACAGTTATTTTAATTTTAAGAGTCACTGTGAAACTACTAGAACATTTAAGTTCTGAAAGTGTCTGATTCCATACAATAGTCCTATAATGGCCTGATTCTATATATAAGTTTTACATGGAACAAATTTTAAAAACTAAATATACTGTCCTGTAATAAATCAGTTTAGAAAATTATAAATCAAGGATACTCTTCATTATACTACAAACATGTAAAAACGCTGCCAGTATACCTATCTCTAAAAGTAAAGTGACCATCTTGGGCTTCTGGAGGAAAATCAGACATTATAATTTACTTAACAGGACCAAAAAAAGCAAAAATTTTAAAACGTGAACAGAAATGTGAACAAGAGTTCCAGATATTAAAAGGACAATCTTTTCAAAAAGGAAAGCTGAAATTAGAAGTTATATTCCATGAAGATTAATAACCAAAAAAGAGAGAAATTAATGATTTAACTTGATGATCCAAATCAATCAACTGTACTGTTCCACTTGCAGAAAACAGATTTGTTTAATTACTTTCTGTAATTATATCATATAATTACCACATAAAAACCTTCTCTTGTACTCTTATAGTTCAAAACTGATATACTATATAAATGTAGTCATTCACTGGCTTTCCTTTATACATGATTAAATTTCAACAACTTCATTTCATCTTTTTATGTCTATCAGCTCCCAAAGAAAATTCTCTTTAATGTAATTAGCAATTAATTGTAAGAATTATCTATGTGACCCATACGTCTATAGAAATAAACTCTGGCAGGTTGGTTATCAATGGAGAGTGCACATAGGGAGCAACCTGAAGCTTTACCCCACAACTCAAATATAAACAAATATCATCTGCTACTACTAAATTCAATTTTGCTTTTTAAATGCTGCAATGAGGTAGCCCGTTGAACTCGCACAGTAGTTCTCAAAGCTGACTGCACAACAGAATCACCTGGAGCAGAGAGGGCACCTTATTAAGGTACTATACCTACTACATACCCCAATCCAATTAGGATCTCTTGAGGTGGGGGCTGGGTTTTTAGGTTTTGTTTGTTTTTAGTTCCCATGGTGATTCAACTTGCAGCCAGGGTAGAGAACCACTGCTGGACTATTTTAAATTCCATAGCAATCCTGAAAGCTGCAACAACCCAAAGGAACCAGCAGGCGGCTACAGCTACCTTGAAGAATCAGGTTCAGCTTCTAGGGTTTCTAGCCCTATAAATGAAGATTATATCTTCTCCAACACTTATTTATGAAGACAGCATAGAATTATACAGGCTTGGGAATAATGGAGAAAGCAAATGTAAAGTCAATGTTTTTAAAAAATTCTTAATTGTATCATTACATATTAAGGAAATGAGGTATATTTAGCAAATATAAGCATCCTATCCTTTAAGGTAGGGGTCAAACTATGCCCTGCCTGCTACCTGTTTTTTTTTTTATTAATTAACAGAAAAAAAGAAATTAACCCAACATTTAGAAATCATACCATTCTACATATGCAATCAGTAATTCTTAACATCATCACATAGATGCATGATCATCGTTTCTTAGTACATTTGCATCAGTTTAGAAGAACTAGCAACACAACCGAAAAAGATATAGAATGCTAATATAGAGAAAAAAATAAAAGTAATAATAGTAAAAACAAAACAAAACAAAACAAAAACCTATAGCTCGGATGCAGTTTCATTCAGTGTTTTAACATAATGCTACCTGTTTTTGTAAATAAAGTTGTACTGGAACACAGTCATGTCCATTTGCATTGTCCATGGCTGTTTTCATGATACAATGGCAGAAGTAATTTCAACAGAAACTGTATGGCTTGCAAAAGTAAAAATATTTCAGTTAACTATGACCCTAGCTCTCCTGAGATGGGTCTCAGGCTAATAGGTAAAATGGACATGGGAGGGCTGACACAGTGAGATAAATTGGTAAGGGTACATATAGTCTTGGATGTATTCAGAGTAAAAAATAAAAGGGCTGTGGGTTTCATGACCTTAAACTATTGTTTTCTCCATGCAACTTCTTTAAGCATACATATTTACTTCACATGCAGAAAAATCCTCATGGTCAATCCATATCAGCTCTATTCAAGAAAGGTTTTATGGAGCAAAAGGACTTGCCTTTAGTTAATAAGGGAGCAAAATGTTTCTTGGTTGGGAGATGATGTCCAGTGCTACCCAGAGAGAACAATAATGTCATGAGGTACCCACGGAGCATTCAATGAAGATATTTACTGACTGTGAAGGAGTCAGGGAGCCAAAATCATTACTGCTGCTGCCTCAGCCATATGGCCTGGCCAGGTAAAGTCAAGAATGATTGAGATCAATGTCAAATGCAAGTTTCCTAGCACTCATCCCTCTTAGAAGTATATGAACTCAAGTCTCCAGGAACAGCAGAGAATAGGGGAAGTGGACCCACTTGCTATTTTTTCCTCTTCAATTTTCTGAAGGCCTTACTAGCAAGCAGTGGGAACAACTGATTCAATATAATATGCTGAGCCCTTGATCTTGGGATTCGACCCTTTGAAACTTATTCCTACAAAGGAGAAGCTAAGCCTACTTATCATTATGCCTAAGAGTCACGCCCAGAGAACCTGTTGCTCAGATGTGGCCTCTTTATTTAAGCCAACTTGGCAGGTGAACTCATTGCCCTTCCCCCTACATGGGACATGACTCCCAGAGGTGAAAATCTCCCTGCCAACATGGGACAGGGCTCCCAGGATGAGCCAGGACCAGGAATCATCATGAGATTGAGGAAACACGACTGGGGAAGCCTTCCTGATGAAAAGGAAGAAGAGAGAAATCAGACAAAATAGAGTTTCAGTGGCTGAGAGCGTTTAAGCAGAGTGGAGAGGTTACCCTGGATGTTATTCTTATGCATTATACAGACAACCCTTTTTAGTTTATGGTGCATTGGAGTGGCTAGAGAGAAGTTCCTGAAACTGTTGAATTGTGTACCGGTAGCCTTGATTCTAGAACACAATTATAAAACTATACAGCTTTTACAATGTGACCATGTGGTTGTGAAAACCTTGTGTCTGATACTCCTTTTATGCAGGGTATGGACAGATGAGTAAAAAAAAATAAGGGAAAAATAAGCAGATAATGGGGGGATATGGGGTAAAAAAATTAGGCAGATTGAAATACTAGTGCTCAATGAGAGGGCGGGATAAAGGGAATAGGATGTATGAGTTTTTTCTTTTTCTTTCTTATTTGTGGAGCGATGCAAATGTTCCAAAATGATCACAGAGATGAATACACAATTATGTGATGATATTGTGAGCCACTGATTGTATACTATGGATGGACTGTATGTGTGTGAAGATTTCTCAAAAATATTTTTTAAAAAGATTACAGGAAAGAATATATAGCATGATCTCACTTTTCTAAAAAATTATGTATTTTGAGAATTGTTTATGTTCAGAAAAAAGGCTTGATATTGTTAATAGTGGTCATTCTGGGGAACAGTCTTAGAGAGAGAACTCTTAAATTCATATGCTTCTCTCTATATATATTTTTTGCAATGAGATACAATACTGCTTCTGGAATTGTAACTATAGTAAGACTTCAAATGCTTAAACACTGTAAAAAGAAAAAAGGGAGGGTGGGTTGGGGTGGGATGCGTCAGTGACTGCCCTAACTGCTCAGATACTTGGAAAAGAGGATAATAACAAGCATCAACCTGAATAATAATAATCAATCACAACCTGAAACCTGAGTGCTAGGTGTCGTGCTAAGTGATTTACAGAGCTTCTCAAATCCCAACAACTTTCTGAAATAGGCATTACACCCATTTATAGCTGAGGGAACTGATACTTAGAAAATATAGGTAACATATTCAAGGTCACATAACAAGTAGAGTTTGATTTGACTTTAATCTGACTCCAAAGCTATTTATGTTCTGAGGAGTCATAGATGATTCCAAGGTTTGAGTGAAGAGGTCTGAGTGTGTGAAATCACAAAATCTTTGGTCTTATCCCAATTAGATGGTAGTTTCATTAATAACAAGGGATATACACTAAATAAAAACAGTGTTAATCAAGTATAAAATTCTCTTACTGATCCCTCAGTATTCCTATTAGGTTGAAACCTATTACAATTGCAATTCTTCCTTAAGATGTAAACATAAGAAAGAATCCTATAACTTAATTATTTGGGTTTCATACTTCCTAAGAAATCACTAAATATTGTACCTTCCCACATGTACACAATCTAGCTCTTATATATATTTAACATTTAAACATCTATTTCCATGCAGCTAAACTTTTTCATGACTTTAAACTCGTGCCTCTTTTGTATCTTCCCTCAATATTACTGCTGCACACAGCTCAGTTTTAAATATATATATCTTTAAAAAAATACATTTAAATGACATACCAACATCATTAGGATATTTGCAAGATTCTCAAGAGATGTTCTCTAGGAATCAAGATTTTAACAATCAGGAGAGCCAAAGAATGTGACATGATAAGACAGAAAATAACAACATCAAAATCTTTAAAATGTTTGAAAATGTTGGCATGAAACAGCATCCATTACTGATAAAAGTACTGGACTTTTTTGCATAATGATCCTTAACGGTTGTTTTGGTTTTCACAGTATCATCAAAGACTTCCTAACAACTTCTTATCTGCTGAGGAAATTCCCGATTTCTAAACTAAGATATTAGATTCAACCATATGAAACTGCTAAATTTTACAAAACCAGCAATTTCCTAGTTTAACCCACTTCAGAAGCACGTTAAAAAAAAAGTGTTGAATATAGAAGTGATGATTCAGCTTAAAGACATCTCTGCTTTCCTTTAAAACCCTAATGCTGTAACCAAGAGTTCAATGTCAACAAATTATTAGTTACTGAATTATACAGATGCTTTTTTTCTTTCTAGTACATCACAGAATTCCCAAAAGTAAATACCTGAAACTACCAAAATTCACTGAACTGTATCCCAGATGCCTTGATCTTTGATGATGATGCTTTATTATGTAACTATATAATCTTTACCTCATAATTGTTAAGTCTTTTGATAACTTGGGACTGCCCCACTTGTACCCTCTTAAATCTTATTTTACAACTCTGAAGTCTTGTGATCATGTAGACAGCCCCTTAATGGTTGTTAGTGAAGGTATCTAAGTCAGCTCAGGACTAGCCCACCTCAATGCCTGGGCTATCTTACTAGACAAAGCTACTTCTAACAAGAATTGGCCCACCTGACATGTGCAGTAGTAGCTTAAACCTTAACCTACACGGTGACCCATACTACATTATAATACTAAAAATCATGCCCATCATCTTGTTAAGGCTACCATTTTCTTACATATGTTCTGTGACTAACATGTAATCAATATGTGCAGATGCATATTTCTAACATCATCATTTCAAGTCATTAGACTTGTTATTCTAAACGTGACTATCTTTGATACTTCTCTCAGAGTTACAGAGCACTTCTAGGGAGACAGAGCTTCCTGTTCTCCTTGCTTTGTGCTTTGCAGTAAAAACTCTGTGAAATGCCAATATCACAGATTGGTTGGTATGCACACTGGGCAGTAAGCCTGGCCCAGCAACAAGCTAGCAGTTCTGGTGATTCTAGAGAGTAAAACTGCTCAAAGGATTAGAGCCCTGGCTGAACAGGTTAGTAGGTAATCTAGTCTACATGGCCACCTAGACTTGTTAGTCTAGAGGTTCAGCAACCAGGTTTGTCCTGCCCTGCTAGCACCCTAGTGCTCATGGGCATTTTGAAGTTTCAAAGGGAAAAACAGTTTCAGGTCCAGACATCTGATGGGTGGTAGGACATCAAGCAAAAGTAGATCAGGAAAAAATGAAAAAGTTTGAGTTCCTGGACCAGTTAGGGCCATGATTCCTGATTCCAGATGCTCTCTCTTCCTTGCAGTAACCACTATACTTTCCTGATTTTCTGTGGGTTTTTCTGTATGGGATTCAAGTCCCTGCTCTAAGACTGTACATATATATATATAGTACTCCTGGAGTCTGAGAGATCGGGATGCTCTTTGAACTCCTCCTTTCTTCCCCGTGTCCTGGCTTAACCTACCTCCCCTTCTATAAAATAGGATTTCCAAATTATAATGAAGACTCAGTGGGTTTAGCAAATAATTAAATCTTGTCATTCAGACTTTTGAGTTTGGAAACACAGACCTTTGCCAATTCATTTTCAAGATTACTGGTGAAGGTCATGTAGAAATCTGGAGAGACAAAACTACTTGGGTAAAAAAGAAAAGAAGAAAAAACTGAGAAAAAGAAATCCTTCCAAGCTAAAACAGCAGGTAAATAAGTCAAAAAACAACCATATAGGCACCAGGTTCATAGTGTTAGTATTGGTAGTATTTATAGCCTTCAGACTGGGATCATTGAATAAAATCCAAATGTCAAATTTCAAAAGCTCCACTAGATAAAAGGAAAGTGTCCTTGAAAGCTATGGAAAGGCTTTTTCTGGATTATACTTGAGACTAATTAAACAATTGTAGTATATTTTCCAGAGCTTGATAGTCAGTATGCTTTTGAAGTTATTCATAACGTTAAGATATATAGAAATAAAGAGACTTTTAACCTCAAATAGAGAAAAAGTTTTTAAAAAATTTCTTGCATTAAGAAAGTACTGAATACTATACTGTTACCAAAGATTTTAACTATAATTAAAATTCCTGGTCATTCTTAAGCAAATACAGAAGAAAGCACTGGCAGATACAGCAGCAAAAATTGCAACAATAGTCCTATTTGTTTCTATAATAACTTTTGAATTAAACAACTCTATTGAAAAGAAAAGAGAAATATGCTAATTGTTTTTCTAGGCCTGCAATCAAATCATAGCTTCACACCAGCTCTCCATACTTGCCTCCAGAAAGCCGTTTTGGAAACTCACTGAAATAGAATAAAATGGCAAATTGAAGAAAGCAGTACTTCTGGAAACCATCTCCTGAAAATAACTATGTCCTCTAAACTGTTATTATCAAGAGAAATACAAACATACAATTTTATTCTACTCTGGTATGTTCTCCCTAGATTTATACAAGTTTACTGATAAACTAGCATTATATCTATTAAATCCTTAAGATGATGAAAAATGTTAAGTTTGTGTTTGACAAAATTAGATTATTATTTTGGCAAACTTTAAGAATATTATGTTTTGTAGGATGTTTAAAGATAGTTTCAAAGATCTCTTTTGGTAACTTAAGATATGCAGGTATGTAAAGTATGCAGGGTGTGCTTTGTTAAACAAAAGGGATGTAGTTTTGTCTTATAGCAAAATAAGTGGTTTTTCCAGAATAAGAAGCAGGAATGTGCAGGACAATATCTAGGTGGACAGAAGAGGTTACAAAAGGTTTATAGAAATGACTTTTATTTGTCGTGGGTGATGCTAAGATTTTATTTAAAAGCCTTTATATCAAAGTGTATTCACATAAAACTAAAATAATGAAATTTTCTTAAATTATTAGCCTGTTCTTAATGAAAGGTTATGAAAAGTGTTTGTTGACTATCTGAATAGTCTGTCTAGAAGACAAAGATTCTGTCATATCAGAATATTCTCATTGATGTGTATGTTAACCTTATCCTTTATTATTTTAGAAGATAAGTTCCTTCAGCTTAAAGAACTTTATTTTCGCCATCAAGTTAACTCCGATTTTATTCTTTATTGTCACTTTAACTAAAGGGCCAAATATTGTTTCACAGTGATCCATTTTCCTGTTTAACATAATGTTCAAATCTGACAACTTTTGACATCTGCCTTCCTAAAACCAACAAGCCTCCCATTTTCCTTGCTTTGTGCTTTTCAATAACAGCGCTGTCTTTGAAATCCAGGTGTCAGAGATAGGCTGTTATGTGCCTCTGGCAGTAAGCCAGGCCCAGCAACAATGTTATGGTTAAAAGTGGAAAACGCAATAATGACACATTTTAATAACGGATTTTGCCCAATAATACGAGTCTGTGTTAAAATAAAGGCTCCTATCACATATCTGACATGGCTAAAATGACCCATTTGACATGGTTAAAAAGGAAGCATCAAACTTCTAATTCAAAATGTACTCCCCCTTTCCCTTCCAATTATTTGTAAAATAATCCACTATTAAACTTGCAACTACCTTAAGTTCCAAGGCTGTGGCCTACCTTTCCACCCCGCCCCCTACCAGTTAAGTTGCGTGCAGACGTTGCTCCAATAACTGAGCTTTCCATTAAATCCAGTAATAAACAAACTTATCCTCCACTGGCGTCAGGTGAGCTGCTTGGAAATTCTGGGGCTCCCATTTCCCCTGCGTCACCTACAAATGCAAAAGGACAAGCGTCCAAGCTCTCGGGAGGGGAACGAGCAGGTGCGCCCGGAAACACGCGGCGGACTCCAGCCGTCGCGTCCCGATTCCCGGCCTCAGTTTCCTCCATAAGAACTCAGGGAGGAGGGGGGTGGGGAATGAAGATTTCCAAGCTCCTTCAGAGCCGCAAGTCTCCGAGGCCCACTCTTTGTTTCTACCCGAATCCGAGACGGGGAATGGCGGGGACGGCTTTCCCGACTACGGGACAAAGAGAGGGCGAGAGGAGTTGAAGCCGGCTATCTCGGCTGGCGGCCGGGACCCCTCCTCTCACCATTTACCTGTTGGGCGGGAAGTCCCTCCAGGCCCAGCTCGGGACCGCTCAGAGTCGGCTCTTCCATCTCCAGCACAGACAGCTGGGGCCACCACCGCTTCTCCGAGGGAAAGATTTGAAAAGCCCGCCTCGGTGGGAGGCAGCGGACGACGCCAACCGCCCGCTGTAAGTAGGATCTGCGCCGGACGGGAGGGGCTCGGGGAGGCAGAGCCGGCGCGCGCCTGCGCAGTGGGTGCCCCGCCGCTCCCGCCGCCGGAAGTCTCCGGGGACTGGACTTCTGAGTACCCGCCCGCGGGGACAAAAGGGAGCGGCCGGGAGATTTAAAGCACGGATTGGGATGTGGGCGGGCCTGGGACAGAAGTGGGCGAGGCCGCGGGGAAAGCGTGGGCGACGCTGGGCGAACCTGGCCCAGCACAGGGTCTAGGCTGAGGGTTCCGCGACCCGCCTTTTGCACTCGCCTGGCAGCCGTATGCCCGCGTCCCACCAAATGCCGTCCAAAGCGCCCAGGAGCTGGCACGCTCGTGGCTGCGGCCACCGGGCTCGGGGACCCTTGATGTCAATCGGTGCCCACGGCCTCGCTCCCAGAGAACCAAGTGACATCTCTCTCAAGCACAGACTCCCCGGCCCCCCCACTCCTCACACAAAGCTCAGCATTATCAGCCACGGTCCCTCAGATATGACATCCTTGTTAATCAGGCTCATGAAACACTATTTCAGGCATTTCACAAGCTTTTTCTTTGGCTTCTCGTGTATATCATTTTCATCCCAAATGTCCCCCACCCAAGTATTTTTTTTCTTGCAAAAGACCCCTTTCTCTCCCTAGAATTCTCCCACCGACATCTGAAGTGACAGCACAATGAGATAGTACTTCTCCAGAGCCTCATTTCCTACTGCCACTGAAGATCAGCACAAGACCCTTTTTTTATTAAAGGATTTTATTTCTCACAATGGGGAAAGATGATTGTGATTTTTAACAACCAAAATTGAAGTGGCAAAGATTTCAGGCCCTTTTAAGGTTTTTAAAATCAATTGTTCTGTCCTATCCCGAATTCCTCTTGAAAAGGCAGTAAGAAGCCTCTTTAGACTCTTTTTTTTTTAATCCTGAGGGAAGAGTCTGCTAATCATCCTCATCCTTATCCCATACAAGGCCTCGGGGGCCTTCCCCTCCTTAAGTAGGGCAACCATATTTTTTATTTTTCTGTGGGAGTCCCTGTTTGGACCTGTTGTCTCAACGTCCTACTCATTTTGCATTTGTACCCAGACAAAATAAATTAGAAGGTTAGCTTATCCACAAGGCTGTTATCTAAACATTGTGATTTGAAACTGTGCTTCTGAAAATATTAAAGGCACCTTTTGTCTCAAATGGATACTTTGCTCTTTGAAGCCCTTTGGACTAGGTGATACTAGAAGCTGCCCAGTTAGGAATGGCCACCTCCCCCACCAAGTTCTTACACACAACTATAAAATATGTAGAGCTCCAAAATCACCAACACAGAGTATGCCTCCATCTCTGCAAACACAAATCTAAATTCCATTCATGAAGTGCCCCTTGCCCAGTACACACCTCTCTCCTTATGCTCACCACTTTGCAATGCAATATTCCCTATTCAGTGTGAGCTATGCAGCTCAGTGTAGTACCTGATGCATAAAAGAAATGCATGCACAGCTCATCATCAGACACATAGTATTTATCATATAACACACACAGCTCTCAAGTCAGATCAAAATACAGATAGAACCCACCATTTGATGGAAACAGGATCAGCCAACCAATTTGAAATTGGACATTGATGTGGGAATATTTGATCAGCATATACTAGGTACATAACTGAAGATGCATTTTGTTTGTACTCAAGAAAAGGGATCTAGGCAAGGTCATATTCAGTAGTTATTATCTGTAGACTATAGAGTTGCTATTGAAATCTTTCTCTTTGGAAAAGAAGATATCTTTCCTACCTCTTTATCATTCATCAAGGGGTGTGTCCAGGAAATGCTTAAGATGTAATTCTTGTAGGGTAATTTTAAATACCTCAGAATAAGAATATTGTTTCCTTATTTATCCACAAGTCCCTTCTTCTGAATGCTATTTTCATCAGACATGTTTTTCTCTGATGTATACAGTGTACATAAAAATAGAATCATCCTTGGAAACTACCAATATGTTAAAGACTTCACATGCAATAGTTTGATTAGTTGGAGAATTGATCAATTGATTGATTATTTTTATAACTCCCAGAAAGTAGAAAGTACTGGCTTTCACCATCTCAAATATTTAAGGGATAACATCTTGGCATATCTTGATCCTCCTTCCTGGGACTCCTGAAGAAGACGGATACCCAGGTGTAGGAGCTTCAACTTGGGGTTAGTGATGGGATTACTGCCTTACCAATATTATTTGCCACTATAAGGTCAATATCTAATGCTAATTATAAGTTTTAGTTATCTCTCGTATAAGAAATAAAAATATCTAATAATTAATTAATAAAATGGGAAATCTGCTCATTTGGAAAATAGTTATAAATTGTAAAGTATATCTTTCCTCTATTCCCAATATCTCTCTTTCTAACTTTCTAAGAGACAAAAAGTAAGGAAAATACAGAACTGGAAATCAGTTCTCCCTTACATAACAGCCCACAATTGTAAAAAATATGGTTTGCCCCATAATCGGTTAACTGTTGTGATTTTCTTAAAAAAGAAAAGAAAAGAGAATTGTGAGGGTAGTTCAGTGGTAGAATGGGAGATCCCAGGTCTCCCATATGGCAGGGAGACCTGGGATCTATTCCCGGTCCAGGTACGTCCCCCAAAACAAGCAAACAAGTGCAACAAACGAGAATAAACAAAGAATTCAACAAATGGTGCTGCAATAACAGGATGCTCACATGGAAAAATAATGAAATGTGACCCCGCCATACAGCATACAAAAAAAGAAAGAAAACTTCTATTAAAAATGCTCTTGGGGACAGGCCACAGTGGCTCAGCAGGCAGAATTCTTGCCTGCCATTCCAGAGACCGGGGTTTGTTTCCAGGTGTCTGCCCACGAAAAAAAAAATGTGCATGGTACTTCCTTTACTCGTCTGTTCAACTGTAACTAAGGGGTTTAGAATGGATTCTATAGACTAGAGTTGTATTTCAATTATATACAAACAGAGAAGTAAGGAATTGAGGTAGTACTTAGGAGAAATGCAGCATTAGCTTAAATGAATACGCTGTCCTCTGCAAACACCTGAAGCAGCGTATAATCATAGGGAGGATGTGGAATGTAGTGTCTGAGGACTTTTGGCTTTATGACAGTGGGCAAGCCATTCAGTTTCCTTATCTATAAAACGAAAAAAATAATAGTTTTCCTCTTTTAAAAGCTGTTGAGAGGCTTGAATGTGATAAGATTTGCAAGAGTGTTTTGTAAACTGGTTACCCCACATGACGCATAACTATTGCAGGGGGAAATGGCAGTACTGAAGGACAACTTTGCAGGAGTTGCAGAACTCTGAGAACAGAATGAGAAAAACTTAAAAGAATAATATTGGATATAATCAAGATATATGACCTATCACTGAAAGATAATTAAATCTATATAAATATATAAAGAACTTCTGCAAATAATATGAATCCAAGTGGAAAATTGACAACAGCTATGTGCGAGAGGCATATTATGGATGGACAAACCCAATGGCAAATAAAATGTGAAAGGTTGTTCAACATTTTTACTAGCCAGTAAATTGCATGTTAAGATCCAAGGAGATAATATTTGACAAATATTTAGAAGTCTGATAATACCAAGGGTTATGAAGATATGTCAAAGGGTTTTTATACACTGGTGTAGGAGGATGTAAATATATTTGATCACTTTGGGAAAAAATTTAGAACAATCTTGTAAAGTTGAAAAGGTGTATACCCAGCAATTTTACTCCTAGGTATATATCCTTAGAGAAATTCTTGCAAATTTGTACCAGCAACATTGAAACAATCCAATTTTTCATTTGAGGAGAATGGCTAAATAAATGGCAGTAATTTACCCAATGGCAGTTTATACACTAGTAAAAATGAAGGAAACCATAGCTATATGTTACAACATGGCTGAATCGTAGAACTATTGAGTAAAGAAATCAAGTTGCAGAAGAGTACATAGAATATATAGCCTTATAAAGCTGAATAGCCAGAAAATCTAAATAATATGTTCTTTAGGGATACATATATGTGGTAAGAAGTCTATATTTTTAAAAGAACAGGATTGTTAAAATTCAGAATAGTTGCTATATCTGGGAGGAAGGCAGGAGCATAAGAAGGAGACAGAACATGCAATATAAAGCTACTGGTGTATTTTATTTCTTAAATGGGATGATAGGTTCACAAGTATTCATTTTAAATTTTACCTGAGAACTTACATATATTTTAAATACTGTACCAGCCAGGGTTCTCCAGAGAAACAGAATGAGCAGAATATAAATATATATGTTAATATTAAGAGATTTACTATAGGAATCGGCTCATGTGACTGTAGGGATGGGCAAATCTAAATTCTAAAGGGGCAGCCGCATGTTGGGAACTCTAATGAAGGTTTCAACGAATTCCCCAGGGGAAGCTGGCTAGCTGAAGTAGAGCTAGAAATTCTTCTTTCTGGTTGCTGAAATCATCAGTTTTCCCTTTTAAGGCCTTCAACTGATTGGATAAGACTTCTCTCATTGCTGAAAGCAATTTCCTTTGTTGATTGTAGATGCAATTTAAACCCACAAAATGCCCTTATGGTAACAATCAGGCCAATACTTGCTTGACCAAACAACTAGACACCATAACCTAGCCAAGTTGACACATGAACTTAATGATCACACATACTGTATAATCTTTTGTACGCATCAAACATTTCACGATAAGAAATCATTTAAAAATATTTAAATATTTAATTGTAAAAGTTAAACAGTGGTGATACCGTATGATCTTTTTGAAGATCCTTATTTGGCAAAATAATAACTGTTCATTTTTTTGGCTTACAATATTTGCCTTGACATTTCATTAATTTCCAGTACACTTTATTATGTGAAGGGGGGGTGGGTTGGGGTGCACAATTTTTGTTTTAAGTTTTCAAAGCACTCTTCAACAAGTAGTTACAGGACAGATCCCAGAGTTTGTCATGGACTACCATACCATCATCTCAGATTCTTCCTTCTAACTGCTCCAGAACATTGGAGGCTGAAGGAATATATATATATTTTTATCATCATTTTTTTCTTTTTATGTGAAAAATAACATATATACAAAAAAAACAATAAATTTCAACACACACTGCAACAATTAGTTGTAGAACAGATTTCAAAGTTTGGTATGGGTTACAGTTCCATAATTTTAGGTGTTTACTTCTAGATGTTCTAAGATGCTGGCGACTAAAAGAAATATCAATACAATGATTCAGCAATCACATGTACCCGTTAAACCTTACCTTCTCTGTGTAACTCCACCATCACCTTTGATCTCTCTCCAGCTCTTTAGGGGTGATTGGGCAGTGGCCATTCTAACTTTTTTGTGTTAGAAGGAGCTGTCAAGAATAAGGGTGACCCTTCAAGGTTTCAGACGATGTTCTGGAAAGGCTGGCTCCTCTAAGTTCTAGGACCTATCTGGTTGAGGGACCCATCTGGAGGTTGTAGGTTTCTGGAAAGTTACCCCAGTACTTGGAATCTTATATATTGCCCTAGGTGTTCTTCAGGATTGGTTGGAATGGTTTTGGTTGGGGGTTGGTAAGTTATGATAGTAGCAATGTCTAACTGAAGCTTGCATAAGAGTGGCCCCCAGTGTAACCTCTTGACTCTATTTGAACTCTCTCAGCCACTGATACCTTATTGGTTATACTTTTTTGCCCCTTTTGGTCAGGATGGCCTTGTTGATCCCACGATGCCAGGGCCAGACTCATCCCTGGCAGGGAGAGTCTTTCATGCCAGGATGTCATGGGGGAATGCAATTTTAATGCCCTAGTGCCTATGCCTAAGGGAGAGATGCTGGAGAATTGGAGAATTGGCTATGTGGATTTATCTGTGAACACTAATGCCATCCTGCTTGGAAATTGGGACGGGAAGTTTGTTCCTAGTGACAACAAAATTAAGTGGAATTTGAGTTATTACCATTAATGTGACCTTCTAATTATACACAAGTCTGAGGAAATTCAAGTTACATTACAATCAGAGGGCTCTCTACTGAGCAAGCAAATCAGAGAAATTAACTGGTGACTTGAATCATTTATCCTCAAAATGCAGAACGAATTTTATGTATGCCTGGACAGTTTTAATTAAGTCACTTTCAAGATCCTCAATTTCCTTATGTTCCCTTTCCTAGGACTGAACTGCCCAACAACCTGCCTGCTCTCTATGCCCTGTCTGGGTCTTCCTTTCCTACCTCCCCTTTCACAATCACCTTTTCCCACCTGACGAGAAAGGCAGTACTTTCACCAATCCCCACTTTCACCATGGCCCCAGGTTTTAAAAAAACCTCCTGAGGACTGAAGGGACAATTAATATTATTGGTGCTGACTTTGTTACAAGCAACAATGCAAGGGTTCAATGACTTTTTTTTTGGAGATAAAATCATCCAAAGTGTGCAATCAGTGGTTCATAGTACCATCATAAAGCTGTGCTTTCAACATTACAATGAAACATTTCCATTACCCCAAAAGCAATAAAAAAATAAGAATAAAAAGAAAAAGAACAACCAAAACATCCCAACCCCCCATATACCCTATTGTTTATTTATTTATTTTTGTTTCTTTTATTTTTTCTTATTCATCTATCCATACACTGGATAAAGGACTGTCAGTCACAAGGTTTTCACACTCACACATTCACACCTTAAAAGCTCCATAGTTGTTCAATTATCTTCAAAAATCGCAGCTATTGGGTTATAGTTCAACAGTTTCAGGTATTTCCCTCTAATTACTCCAGTACAATATATGTACATATTTCATACAAAATATGAAAAGGATATCTATATTCTGCATAAGAATAACCTCCAGAAAGACCTCTTAACTCTATTTGAAATCTCTCAGCTATTGAAACTTTATTTTGTCTCATTTCTCTCTTCCCCTCTTGATCAAGAAGGCTTTCTCAATCCCATGATGCCAAGTCCCGGTTCATCCCAGGAGTGCTGTCCCATGTTGCCAGGGAGATTTACACCCCTGGGAGTCATGTTCCATATATTGGGGAGGGCCGTGAGTTCACCTGCGGAGCTGGCTTAGAGAGAAAGGCCATATCTGAGCCACATCTGAGCCACGAAAGAGATTCTCTGGGGGTAACGGTTAGACATAATCGAAAGGTTTAGATTTTCCTTTGCAGGAGTAAGTTTCATAAGGGCAAGCCCCTACTCTGAGATGAATCAGGACATCACACAAACCTGTACAAGCCAGTAAGATCTCATTTCTTATCATGGTTCCATGTAATTATGGGGTTTGAATAAGCTGACCAAACAAGATAAATTAGATAGTATGCTAGCGAAAATATAAATTTTGCATTAAATAAACATCCCTTTCTTTGGTGTCACACAGAAGTTGAAGTTTTAACGTACAGTCAGTATCATCCCTTACCCTTTAATCTAATTTACGTTTGTCCTACCCAGATCGGCTTCATTCATATCTCTAGCTAGAGTCTGAACTCTTTTCAGTGTTTGTAATAGTTGCTGTATGGGGTAATGCTGACTGTCATAGCTGCCAAACACTTTCTAGCTCTGCATCTCAGGTGTCAACACAGATACCTGAAGTTCCCAGGGATGTTCAGGTTATACCCAAATAGCTCATCATCTCAGAATTTAGAAATAACAGTTGAAACTTCAGAATAGATGTGACTGCTTAAGAGTTTTAACCTAGAAACTTTACACAGTAGGAAGGGTCACTGTTTAAATCATAAAAATGAAAAACAGATGTGAAATTGGTTTTGACTCCCATCTCATCTAGCATTAAACAATATTCATTCATAGATACTTAAGCTAACTGGGGGAAAAGGGCTCATCCATCTCACTCTGAGATTCATTTCCAGCAAAATTTTACTTTTGATGTTTAGTATTGAGCCATTATAATTTGTAATAAACCCATTCTGTTTTATAGGTTTATATACTTATTCTGAATATTAGTTGTATTTTAAATAATGCAATGCAATAGAAAAATTTGGACATTTAAATCTTTAGTCATGTGAAATGTAAAATTGTACAAAATTTCAATTTTACATACATATGTTTGTGGCAGAAAAATATGATAGGGCAAGGGTGAGTGTTTTGGGAAAATAAGAAGCTCCAAATTCTTTCCAAAACACTCACTCTAAACCTCAATAGGATGTAAATATTTACATGAAGTGTAGCATTTCTACATGGTTCTGTTTGGGTTCCTGACATATTTACCCGTGTTCATTTAGTTCAGTTGGCCAGAAAAATTGGAGGAGCTGAGGATCTGGATCCCAGGGCTTCAGTTTGCTTTAAATAAAGAACAGCTCTGTTTGATGGCTATACATTGACTGCAAAGAAAAATAGGTAAGGAAGAGGGTGACCCAGCTCCGAATAAACTATTTACATTGTTTGTAAAAAACTCGTAACTCATTCTTCATCGAAGACAGTTGAGACGGGGTCCTGCCATTTGTTTCCATCAGTGCTGCATCTCCTGTTGTCAGTCCCTTAGAGACAGACACCATCAAAGAAGGCACTTTTCACTTGTGGTTCTTTTTACTTTTTTTTTTTTTTTTGCACTGACTAGAGTTGCCAATACAATGTTAAATGGAAGTGGGGATAGAGGGCACTCTTGTCATCTTTTTAATTTTAAGTTTATCTTCTAATATTTAACCATTTTTAAATTTTACAGTTATTCTATAATCTTAAATTATACTATAATCTTCATTTAATCATCTCAATATTTGTAGTTCTTGGGTATATTATATTAATTTGATGGTGTTTCTACTGACTCACAGTGACTTGTTTCCTCGTGTTTTGTAATGTTTGGTTTAGTGTCCATATTTGGCTAATTTAAACTTTCTTCTAGAGAGGATTTGCACGTGCTTCTGTGTGGCGCCATTAGGTACTGGGTAGCTCAGACCAATTAGCTCAGGTTCCTAAGCTGAATATGAGAATCTCAGGTGCAGGTCCTTCCACTTGCCGCTGGCAGAGCAAAGCTTTGTGTGTTTGTGCATGTGTGTGTGCATTTTTAGCTTCCAGCTCTGGTTTTAACTCAAGGTTTTTTGTCTGATGCTTTTGTTGTATTTTTAGTCTCTTACAGCTTTCTTCTTTCCTGGGATCCCAGCAATTTTACTAAGCTAATGTTTTTATGCAACATTTATAGTTCACACAAAATTACTCCATAGTGGGAGGACTCCTTAATCACGAAGCCCACCATACTGTTGGTATAGAAGTCCCCAAGAAGGACATTTTAACACCAAAATTATAGGGAGCACATACTTCCAGAATAAAAAGCAGTCTTTTCGATTAAACACCTTTGGTTTTAAGAGGAACTAATCAAGTTACATTTGTTTTTCTCCTTCTACAAATGCAACAGCGTGAAGAAGCTGCCCAGTGTCCCAACAAGGCCGTGTTCCCTGATGTTCACTTTCAATGTGATCAAGGAGGAAAATGGAAAAGGAAGAATTTTTTCAGAGGGTAGAAAAAAAAGCCATGAAGAACAATGGACCTTTCCAGGGTCTAATCAAGGAACATTTCTCATCCCCTGGGCTGGAGGATCCTTACAATATCTGTCCACCATGATTTCACAACTGCTTCAACCCCGCAGCTGCTGTGTGTCTCCTGTTCTTCCAGTTTCTGAACCGGAATAGTTATTGAGGCTATCCTGAACATGTGTCACCAGGGTATTTTTGATATATAGGGAACAGATGACGGTGTTTTTTAGTTTATAGGTTTTTGGTTCAGTAACAGGCACATACAGACTTGATACACATCTCTCCTTGATGTAGGGGCTGCATTGTACCAACCAAATGCATTCCTCTTTGAACTTGATGTCCTCACTGAAGAGGACATTAGGGTTTTCTCCTTCAGGGATGGGTGAGTGCATATTGCCAATAAGAAGGAGAGTGAACTGAATATTTAGTGGCTATAAAGACTGGCTATTGTAATCAGTGCCATTTACAAAATATTTCTGGTTCCGTTCACCTCCTCATAGGTTGGCCTGTCTAAAGTTAGCAATGACTACGTGTCTTGCTTTGGCTGATAAACCACAAGCAGACGTGTCTGTGCAGCAGCTTTGAGAGCAAGACTGTGATTTGCTATAATTATCTTTCCCTCTGTTCCAATGACAGGCAACTTTCCAGATAGTGATAATCCAATATCCTGAATTTCAGAATGAGAGAACTTTTTTAAAAAGAGAGAACCAGCCATCTTGTGATAGACATGTATTAAGAGCAAGAAACTTGCCTGTGTTATTTTGAGCCCCTGAGATATGGGGATTGTTTATAGCTGCAGCATTACCTAGCCCATCCTGACTAATAAAAGCACTAAACTGGGTGACAGAAGTTATAGATAATAGTCTTAACCCTGCTCCCCAATATCCATGTAGTAAGTCACTGAAACTGTGCTTCTCTTTGAACCTGCGTTTCTTCGTCTGTGATGTAGGACAAATAATCCTTCTCCTGCCTGCCTCACAGTCTTGTTTTTAGTATCATGTGCATGTGAAAGTGTTTGAAGAATGTAAAGCATGAACAAATATGTAATAGTAGTATCCTTGACAACCTTGAATTTGTTTATTCCTGTTTATATAATGCCAATTCCAAGAAGAAAATGTTAGGGACGTTATGAAGACTCAAGATTTCAATCAGATAACAGTGGAATGAAAGTTCCAAACACTTGATAATTTCAGCATGACGTAATTATAGTTCCATTTGAAATATCTAAATGATTATGCATACCTTCTTTTTACAGCAAATTTCTTTAAGGAATCTTTAATACTTGACATCCTAAGAATTGTAATTTATAAAATTGTGACTAATTTTAGAAGAAAAAAAGCTTATTTTGACCTTAAAAAATATTCTGTTTTTTACTTTGTGTGATATTAAGGTGAACAGTGTGTTGGCTTACTTATCACAAGTTCTAGAGTATGTTTATTAAGTTGCTTCACTCCTTTCCCAAACTTCTGATAGGGACCTAGGGACGAGCTTCCTCTCCCACTGAGATCATGTTAGAAAGAACAAATCCGAGTCTTGAAAAATGACCTAAAGAAAGACAGGTAGACATCCTGTGACCACGCCCTAGAATGTCTGAGCCCGTTTAACAGTTGCATTGCTTAATGAAGAGTATGCACTGATCACTACAACTACCAGCAAGAAGGAACGTGGGCCATGTGGGAAGGTTGTTTTTGGCTTGCCATGTGTTGTAATATGATGATCAGGCAGGTCGGGTGGGGCTCTGTATTAATTCTATTAAGCGCTGTGTTAACTAGTGCTAGCACAGTAATGATGATGCTGTGTGATAACTAATTATACATGACACTCTAAGCCCCATCATTTTTTTTTGGCGGGGTTGGGGGGCGGGGCACGGGAGTGTGTAGTTGCATGGTCTGGGAATCGAACCTGGGTCTCCTGCGTGGAAGGGGAGCGTTCTACTGCTGAACCACCATCTCTTCTCCTTTAAGAGATCTGGAACTGATTACTTACCTCTGTCCTTTTGAGTTTTGCTTTGGAAGTCTCAACAATTCCGGTTTTATTTGAGCTATTTGCACTTTACCCATTAGTTGTGCTCAAATTAGGTGTTAAATAATAACTAATGCCATGTGAAAGATACTTTTTCCTGGCCTATGCTCTAATCTCTTTACATCTATTAGCTCTGCATGAATATATATATTTTCATTTCTTCAAACCATTTCTCTATTTACAGAAGAGTAGCCATCCATTTATAAAACATGCTCTAAATTCTTTAGTTGAAATGAGTGGTTTAAAATAGTATATTGACAAGAAACTTTATGTCACTTGTAACCCAATGTGGTTCTGCCTTCTTGAAAAGATACTTGACTTTGCTACAGAATATAGTCAGCTAATATCCTATACTTAAAAATGAGTGTTACAATTCATTTGTGTGACCTAACAATATCTTCATCTTTTGGAGTTTCACATCTTTGCTTTGTTAAACTGGTATAAACAGTGTCAACCTTTCTTCTTTGTTTAACAGTTTCTTATGTTTGTGCTATTTGTAGAAATTTCATACAGAAGGATTTGTATTTTATTACCTAAGGTAAAATTAGTTTTTCCCTTTTGGAATATTTATTAATTACTAAGACTATATTTGCTTCTATTACTGGCATTTCAACTTCATAAAATTAACAAGAATAGTGAAAGAAATCATGATTACAATAAAATTATTTTTTTAATCTAATGTAGGTTTAACAAAAATGAGTGTTAAAATTGAAAATATAGAAAGGAAAATTCTTAAAAATCCCTTAGTGTATCTTATCTTTTTTTCACTATTTCTTAACTCATTAAGTATGGGTGGGAAAGGAGGAAAAAAGCATTCTTATCTTTTATGATTCACCCTAAAAATTGGCAGGGGGGACTGCAAGTTTAGTTTGCCTAGAAAATTCATTTTAAAATAAGGGCTGGCTAGATTTGTTGAATAAATACAGGATTTTATGATATATATTTTGAATATCAGAACAATAGTAATTATTGTCAAATATATAGAATGGATGCTATGCTACATTTTTCTAAGCTACAGAATAAAATATATTATGTAATAGTATTAGAAAAAAGATATAGGTTAATGTCAATTCTTTATAGTTTAATCAGCTCAGAATTTTTATGACTTGGCAAAAAGTATTAGAGGGCTTTCAGAGCAAAGAACATTCTATCAGAATTTTATAATTAGACCAGCTATGCAGAGTATCTATCTAATTCTATTTCACAGTTTCATAGAAAAGGGTAGGTCCAAGGTAGTAGTTATAAAATGTTATAAAAATAATGTAACTTATTACTTATTAAAGACCTTCAGTATGCAACTGGGGCATATTGGCAAACTCTCCTTTATTAGCGTGATAAATTGTTATCTTGCATTTATTCAGCATTTGGATAAACTTTGATTTTTATAATGTGGCATCTTGAGGTTTAATTCCTGTATCTGATAAAAAGAACAGTTCACAAAGTGCTTTTCTGATGTGGCCTTTTCAGTGACAACATCTGCTAAAGAACCTGAAAGGTTCACAATATTTTTCCATCACTTTAGAATGATTGCTTACAGTATTGGCAAAAGCTTCATCTAGGTAGCAATACATTATTTCACCAAGGGGCATCCATTACACTCATCCTTCAGATACAATACCAATATATAAAAACTTCTTGTGACTATTTGTCTTTCCAGCTGTGAGCCTAAAAGTTGTAAGTGCTGTTGGAAATGTAAAGAGTTAAATGGGTAATGAAGAAAGCCAGATAGAAAGGATGCTCTCTGCTGAAAATCCTGCTGTGTACCTGTTTTTCTGTCTTCCATAACCAATTGTCATAATCAACCAGTGGTCGTGACCATTGCAATGTCTTTCAAATAAAATGCTTCCTTAATAATGCCATGACAGTGTAGGGTACACCTGCACACATCACAAAGCAAGCATACTCATTTGTCCACTGAGAAAGTCATTTTTCCCCTCCTTGCAATAGCAGCAGCTTTTTACTAAAAAAATAAACCAAAATTTAGCTTTTAAGATGGAGCTCTTTAACAATATTCACATCTATTTCTCTAAAGATGAGAATCAGCATCAGCATTGCTGAATTCATTTTCAGTTTATAGTAGAAAAAAATACCAATAGAACTATAACTAAACTTAGGATTTCATCTGTTGAAGTTTGAGCTTTCAATTTTTCCAATGTAAAGCAACAACAGAAAGCCTTGCTGTCCCCACCCCCAGCCTCACTGATCATATAACTTTGTAAAATTCTATCTGTTGTATTAAATGACTTCTCAGGGTCACTATTATTTATTTCTATATGACTGCATTTCAAATCTCAAATTAACAAGATAAATACAAAAGGTTGTACAACACTAGATAAAATGTGAGTTTGATGCCATAGTAATCAATTTTAAAAATGAGACTACAAATCTGAACTGTTATTATGATCATCATATTTATGCCTGCATTAATAAAGTTATCCATTCCAGAATGTTAACAAGATATCTTTCATGTATCATTAAAATAACTTATGTCAAATACTTGGCTAAATTATTGAAGTCCTTTCAATATTAATCATTTCATACAAATGTCTAGCAAGAATAACCATTCAAAATTAATTAATGATCAATTAGGATAGATGATTTCTCTTGGCTCTCATTTGCTTTCCTAATAATCAACTTGCCTTTTTTGTAAAATAGGTCAATAAAAATGAGTCCTAGTCATTTCACACTTCTATTTTTTTAATAAACCAAAACTGTTTAGATAAATGAGTTCTGCTCTTGTATGTTATTAATTCTCATGGACATTATATATCATGTTTTCATCTCTTAAATTTGATATGCCCATTTCTCTTTAATTATTATATATCAATATGACAACACCTCAGTAATTTTATTAGATATTCTTATATACACTTTGTAAAAGTATATTTACTCGAAAATTAATCATGATTGATTTCATGATAAAACAGCCCCCATTATTACACTATTGATTAGGAGGAACTTACTTTCAAGATGCGTAGCTAAAAGTACATAAAGGGGGCATTAGTTTCTTTGGTATAGAAATCCCTCATAATTTAACCTAGAATCCAACAGATTGAGAATCAGACTCATTTTGATTTGTATTTATCTGTTTAGCAGAGGACATAATCTTCAAAAGAGTCATAATTTTCTAGCAAGATATAACAGAGAATACAGATTTGAAATATCAGATAATGAAATCTTTGAAATCTGTGCATGTTGAAGAGATGCTTGGATTCTGAGAAAGGGTTTAGGTTCTTCCACGGTTACTATTTCTGAGAAAGACTATTCCCTTTATGTGTTCATACAAACTACGACTTCATTTAGCAACTGCTAACTTACAGGTGAATGTTAAAATGGAGAAGAAAGTGTGAAAATTGCAGAACAAAGATAAGCAGAATCATTATTCTGAAGCACAATTCTAATTTGAAAATTTCACCAACCCATTATTCGCAATATTAAATTTATCATTTTTACTTAATTGGAGTGAGTTCCTTTTTAGTTCGCATTGCTGAAAAGTAATACATTTTTCCTAATGGTTTTGGTTTCATAGCTTATGCACCTGTTCTTAAATTATTTCTATGGACCACAGTAGAAATAAATTAAAAACATCCTTTTTTTTTCTGAGAATTTTCTACACTTTCAAATATTCTTCACACCTAAAAGGTGGAATTGGAATCTATTCACTTAGATTATAATGTAATCTTTACAGTAAATCATAGGATGTAAAATGTGAATCAAGAGCCTTTGCATATAACAACAGCTTCAGCAGGCTACTATTTACTCAGTATTTCCTGTTTTGCAGCCATGATGCTTAGCGTTTTATATGTTATTTTGCATCTATTCCTCACAAATGACCAAGACTGCCTTAACTTTCCTTGGTTTGACCAAATTTTAGACAGGCTTCTGTCTCCCGGCCCCTGCCCTCCTTCCCACCCCAGCCCTTATAGGGTCCAGGTACCAGTCATGTGCCTAACCAGGTAACGTCTTATCTTCCTTTTGCTCTTTCCCAGCCCTTACAAGCTCCAGGTGGCCTAATCACAACAGCAACGACCATAAAAAACACACCGAATCAAGTGATTTAATCACAAACTGTAAAACCCTCACCCATCCCAGTGATCAACCCCCTCCCTAACTTCTTCCAGTGTGTGGTGTGCCTACTAGCCAAACCCCAAGTCCTTATCACCCTGCCGTCATTTGTTCTTGGAGTTGAGTTCAAATTTGGTTTCTGATCTCTCCCTTTGTAGTCTTTGAATAAACACCCTTGCCTGTTCAACATTGTCCAGTGTGATTTATTTCTTTGACACAACACTGAAATGAGTATATTTTTACAGCAGAGGTAATTGAGACTCAGAATAAGAACTTGCTCAATGTACGCAGGTTATAAGTGGCCAACCTGGCTGGCACTTAAACCAGATCTGTTTGATTCTAGAGCCCACAATACCACCTTTCTAATTAAAATAATATAGAGTGGAATGGCATGGAAAAGAATGGAATGGAATGGAAACCCTCTGTCTAATAGGTTTAGAATCACATGTTTATTGCTACCAGAATATGTCAAAAGTTGGTCCCTATTACAGACAAAAAAAGATTTGGAGAAACATATTGTAAAATCCAAAAGGCTTCCCCATACCTACTCTCAAACTTGATAGTATTCAAATGACTAAAGCAGGTGGAAAGTGTAAAAAGCTAAGAGAGCTTAAAAACTGGGTGTCCCTGGAAAAGGGTCACTGACAGAAACCCAAGACAGGTTGGGGGTCCAAATTCAATAGGATCTGGACCTTATTCCTGGATAGGGGAAGACATACTAGCCCAGTGAAGAAGTATCTATGAGGTATCTAGGTAAGGAGATACACTGGAGAAGGGCTCATAGTTTCCCCTGCGTCAAGCAGTGCAAGAGCAGAGAAGGATTCCCAGTCTCTTCCATTGACAAGAGGAAAAGGCCCTCAGCTCCCTCTAGATCTTCCCAAAGCCCAGCATCACCTGGGAGCAGCAAGTGGATCCAAGGGTACCTCAAGAGGGGTACTGATGCTGCAGAGTGTTCTGGACCAGAAGGGACCTTGCAGATACTCCTTATGGGACACTCAGAAGGAACCGTGTGGACTTGCAACTAAGGACAAGGCAGGACAGTAGACATCTTAGCAGATGTTTCTGAAAGCAGAAGTACCTGGAGACAAGAATCTCCAAGTAACACCGCACAAGACTGCCACCCCAGGTAAGAAAACAAAGCTAAAATCACCGACCATCACAAAATGAAATTTTTAAAAAATGTGTTAAAATGTGTATATCCTGTTAGCCTAAATGGGATCTTCAAATAGAAGCTGAAACTAGGATTGTCTTTTCTTCCTACTGATCAGTTAAGTATGCCAACTATAGGTCGAAGGATTTGCTTAATTGTGTTCTTCTATTATTTAATTGGTGACATCATCAGCCCGAGGATTTTAAGTGTGCACTTTGCCCATTTTGGAAGATGGGAGAAAGTTTCTGATAATTCTCCTTTTGCCCCTTCCCGCCCCCAATCATTCCTTCACTGTCTTTCCCTGGCCTGCTCTGTGCTGCCGGGGACTGGCCCCCAAGAACTGCATCTCCTAGGCTCCTTTGCTGCTGTGTTCTGCTACTGGGTTCAACCAGTGGGAGGTACTGGCAGGAGACTGGAGGATGGGAGAACAGAGGTTGGTGTTTCTTCACATTCTTTACGTGTTTTGAGCTGTGCACTCTGGCAGTGGCTGTGTCCCTTCCCAAGCCTAGCCTCTACTCCGAGGCTCCAACTCCCTCTGGGATTCAGTGACACAATTCCTTCTCTTTGCCCCTTCAGGCTTTTGGGGTGCTAATGGCTTTCCCTGTGGCTGGTTCCTGGGCCTCATCATGCCTTGGTTTTCCTTCTCACTCTGCTCATGCTCCAGGAAAAAAATCCCCTTGTGAGAATCTCAAACCCGCTGAGGTGGATTCTCTTTCCTACATGTATTCTGACTGATGCAAACAATGATATATTATTTTATTTTGTTTTTTTTTTTGCTTTATTTTAAATTTAGGTATTAGTTTGCAAAAGCTGCCAGAATGCAATATAACCAAATGGAACAGCTTTTAAAAAGGAAATTTATTAAGTTGCAAATTTACAGTTCTAAGGCCATGAAAATGTCCAAATTAAGGCATCCAGAAAAAGACATCCTTATCTCCAAAGAAAGGGCCAATGAAGTCCAGGGTTTCTTTCTCAGCTGGGAGGGCTAGTTTTCTCTCTGGGCTTCTTCAATGGCTTACCTGGACTCTGTCTATTCTGTTGGCTCTAAAGCGTTTTCCATCAGTTTTATCTCTAGTTGCCCTTCTTCTTCCCAGCCCCAACCCTAAATTAACCAGAAGCAAATCTCAAAGATGAAAGCACATCATTTCATCTGAAAGTGATTCATTAGGCATCTCTAAAAAAGAAAATATTTTTTAAAGAACTTAACCATATTCCTTTATTATGCCTCTCAAAATTAACAATAATTCCTTACTATCATCAAATATCAAGACAATGTTTCATCAGTGTGCATATTTCTCTTATTTTGTGTAATTTTTCTTTGTTGATATGAATCAGGGCCAATATATGTTCCATACTTTGCAGTCAGTTGACATGTCTCTGAAGTCTCAGTTTGAGCTGTAGGATTCCCCCAGAGTCTGGCTTTTGTTGACTGCATCTCCTGTTCCTCTGTCCTCTGAATTTCTTGTAAATTGGTGATTGGATCTAGAGTGGTGGTTCTCAAATGGTGAATGTTGCCCCCCAGGAGGCATTTTCAGTTGTTATAACTGGGGGTACTGGGAAGTGCTACTGGCTTCTTGTGGAAGGGGGAGTCCGGAGATGCTGCTAAGCATCCTATAATGCACAGGTCAGTACCCCACAACAAAGATTTATTAGGCCCAAAGGGTCAGTAGTGGCAAGGTTCAGAAGCCTAATTTAAAGGCTTCGTAAAATTCAGGTTTGATTTTTCTTTCCAACTGTTCAGTTTGTCTAAATTTTGTGCTCAGCTTCACATTCTAGGTACCAATTATTTGAATGAAATCCATTTTAGTTGTTTTATCATATGATTTCAAATATAGCAGAGGTTGAACAAATATTTGAATAACTAGAGAGAGAGCTCAAAACTGCTATTAGGATTTTCACCTTGGTTCTCTGATCAAGTTATATTTTTATATCACTAAACTATAGCTGTGATCTGGGTACAAGGCTTGCTTTTTTTTTTGAAGGCTTGTTTTTTATACCACTCAAATCTAATTAGTCAAGCTGCCCTGATGATATCTATGTTCTGAGCCCATTGTGAAAGCTGAGAAAATTTAGTATTTATAAAATTATCTACAAAGTTTTGAGAAAATCATCCAAATGGCAATAATAAGTTTGCTTCTCATACATAGAGCTATAATTAAATTTGAAAATAAGAAAGCCATCTGTCCTGGCTTTTGAAAAAATAAAGCAACATCATTTAGAAAAAAAAAAAAAGAAGGAAAGAATATCTAATTTACAAGTAGCTCCTGTCTTTAAAAGTTGGTTGCTGAAAAATGCACTAAGGAAATTATGCATATTTTTACTGTGAGTAACTTAATTTTTTTGGTGGGTGTCAAGAGAAGAAAATTTCTGAGTCCCAATTCTGACAATCAACTGAGTGTGGTTTTTATGTCTTTATGCTACATGTTCTTCCTCTATAAATTATCTTCATGGTAAGCAAAGGAATGACATGCATTTGGAGAATGGGTGTTGGATAAAAGAGCACATTAATCTTAAACTCTAAAAATATTTTTATCTCAAAACTTGAAAAGAAGATAAAGATGAAAAGCCCTGTAAAATATTAACTGACTCTACGTTGAAATCGTACAGGGCCCTGTTTGTGAGAAGACAACTTAGTTTTCCTCTCAGTTAAGTGTGTGAATGTTCTACTTAAAACATGTCAGGAAGAAGAAAAAAACAAAAAAACAAAATAAAAATAAAACACTTGAGTGTTTAGGTCTAAAAAAATGAAAACATGGAAAGCAAATCCATACTCTAAAAATGAATACCTTTTATAATTATTTATTCCCATTTATTTTTATAGTAATTCATAAGAAATTTCCATGGAAATATTTAAATATTTATATAAAAAGATATACTTGGAAATCAAATATTTTATAATCCATTTTTTTTGTTATAAGGGGCAGAAGCCTGACTCAAAATGACTTAAATAATGAACTTTTATGTCCTCCTTTACCTGAGAGGTCCATGGAAAATAAATGTCTTAGGCTCTAGTAGTTGTCTACGTTCCCCTATCACCACTTTTTCCTTGCTGGAAAGGTCTGCTTCTTACTATAAAGGTGGAAAAGGACAGATACATACTTACCCAGCTCCTTTGCAGCTAGAGTATAAGCATGTGCCCAATCCTGTCCAAAGAAATGTAAGATGTCGTTGGGACCCAGGCTTTCCTTCCTGATAAAAAGAGAGAAACCTTGAGGACAATCTATTTTTCTGCCCTGACTTTGGACATGATTGTGTGAAGAGGTGAGGCTGAAATATTGGGGACAACGGGTGTGGGTCAAGAGCTCTGATCTCATTGGTCTACTGAATCAGAGCTATAACAACCCACCTCCAGACTCTTTTTGTTATGTGAAAAAAATAAATGCTCCCTTGTGATCGGATGGTTTATTCTTGCAGCAGAAAGCATTCTAATCGATATTGCTGATTTCAGGCATTGCTAGGTTCAGGAGCTTAATCGGTTTCATCAACGCTTTCTCTGTTGATCACTCAACTCAGCGTGGGCTTCTTTATCAGGTTCCAGGTAGGGGCCCCAGGTGGATTCACGCTAACATTTTCTTTATTATTGTTAGTTTCAGCCCAAAGAGAGCATCTTTCTCCAAAAGAGTTCCAAAGAGTGGCCTGGGATTTAGACAGATGCCTCTAACTTGGGTCCTATCCCTTTCGTGGAACAATCCCTCTGGCCAGAGGCATGAAACAATACCGAGGTCTTCTGCCCCGTCACTCCTGGAGCCAGGGTCAGGGTCCATTCTACCCAACTCTCATGAAGTGGAGAGCTATCTCAACGCTGCTAACTGAAAATGGGCATGGATACTATGTAGACAAAATAAATTAACAAACACCTGGATACTCAGAGAAATAATAAAATAAGTAAATAAATAAATAAATAAATGTTTACATGGCCCAAGTATAGGACTTGTAGTGGAAAAAGTACAGCCTGGAAGTAAGGCATCTTTGTTCTACTGATTGAGTCTTTTTGATCATTTATTAAGCTCCTAGGTGCTGAGGATACAGAAATTAAGACACACAGTGCCTGCCCTCTAGAGCTCCCAGTCTAATGAGGTAGTGGGAAATCAACGACTACAACATAGCAGATGAATGCCGTTGCATAAGTCTTACAAAAAAAAAGGGGGGGGGGAGAAGAGGGGCATCTAGTTCAGATTAACAGTGGTGGTGGGGGGGGAGGTGAAGTGAAGATTTCCATAAAACTTTCTAAGAGCAGGTGACACGGCAACTGAGTTTTAGAAATCTGACACAGAGAAAACGCTGTAAGTATAATCAGAGAGGCAGTGACCTCTGTGCATTTAGCAAACTCTAGGCTGAATCCAATTCTGCCAGTGGCCTTGGCCAAGTTTTCAAGTCTCTCTGTTTACTCGCTGATAAATAATCAGGTGGTGGATTGGAAGTGGAAGAGGTGAGAAGGGTTGGACTTTTAAATGCTTTCCAAAGTTCTTAACAAATTTAGACTCATCTGATTATTCTGATTATTCTATTACAATTTCTTGTACAAGTACCTTCCATAGGTGTGACAAAGATCTAAAGCAAAGAGTTTTTAATTGTGATCAATCATGAAAGGAGTCAACCACCATCCTAAGTTTCTAATCAGTGCTAGGAAAAAAGAATTTACTTCTATCACTGGATAATAGATCATTAAAGTCATGGAAGAGGTTCTCCTAAAATTAACTGCCTTAAAGTTAACAACCCATTTTCTAGGGATGCATTTTGCTGTTTTTCTCTCAGTGGATCCAGCAGGAAGCCATATTGCTGAAGTTAAAAGTTCAGTGGGTGTTTTCAGTTTCGTTCTGTTTTGTTTGCTGAGATTTACTTTGATGGTGCTCAAATCCTTTTAAAGCTAAGGTTCTCTTGATCTTCATTTTAGATTTGGGCCTTTGTGCATCCCTGTGAAAGGAATAATAAAGCTTGGAAAGTTGAGGAGAAAGTAAGAGGACAGAAATTACTAAGGCAGGTTAATGTTGATGAGAAAAATTTCTCTTGGTACAAATCGTAAGGTGAGGATTACTGAGATAGCTATTCATTACAAATCTGGCCCCTATTTGTTCTCTTTTAAAAATGATGCACCAAAGTAATTTTATCTTAATATATTTTGTTTTCTATTTACTGATTTCCATCTTTCATCTTGACTTTGGCCATCTTATCAAAGTACTTTGGCAACATAACCTCCCTCCTTTATCCAGTTATATTTTTCTCAAATTGTCCTAATGTTCATATTAACTTGGAATAAACCTAGAATTTCATCTTAGAGTAGCTATCTCTCTAGAAATAAGGAAGATTCTTATTGTTTTCTTATTCTTTACTCCAAAACAACATCAACAGCCATAGAATTCAGATGTCTATTATAAAGTCAACATTTGAAGTAAGAGAGAAGCTAATATTTGTTGAATAACTATTGAAAGATTTCAGTTTTGAGTCTAAGCATTTTTACTTTCCTGTACTTCTCATTAGTGTCAAGAAATTATACTCAGAAAGGAGGCATGTATTACGCTTCTGCTATTCTTTCAGAGATGAAAACAGAAGGAATAGAAATAAGCTTTGAAAGAATTTGAAACCATACAGATCCATTCCACTACTATGGGCCTGTTTATTTCCAACAGTATGTCTAAGAATACAACGATGTCATACATATTAATTGTGTGATACATTAATGTGAAAATATTCATTATGACAAGCAATGAGAGGAACAGAATGCTCTATTTGTTTAAGTGATCAGAAAACTCATTTAGAGGAATAATGGGCTTTCTCTGGGAATCTGACATAGGAAAGTATGAGAGGGCATACAGTTTATTCAAAGTGAGTCTTTGTATTTGCTTTTATTGGAAAGCTACAAGCTTTCATAGATGAATCCAGGTAATTACTTTGAAAGACAAAATGTTCTTGGGTTACACCGAGCTTACCGGATTTTCAACTTGCGGCAGTCTGTGAAGTGTCATATGCCCTCTGGGTCAGGAACAAGACAGTTCAATACAATTTAATACATATTTGGAATAAAATAACTCACCTTCTTTACCACTCTGAATAGAAGGGACCATACCCTTCTCTGAATTCTACAACATCAAGGGAAGATCTGCTAAGATTCATCACCCGATAAACCAAGAGGGTATTGCTCCAATGCCTTCCCTCACTCACCATTTGTGCTGGTTTGAAAGTAAGTATGTCCCCTAGAAAATCCATGTTTTAATCAAAATCCCACTTCATAAAGGTAGAATAATCCCTATTCAATACTATATGTTTGACACTGTAATCAGAACATCTCCCTGGAGATGTGATTTAATCAAGAATGGTTGTTAAACTGGATTAGGTGACAACATGTCTCCACCCATTTGGGTGGGTCTTGATAAGCTTCTGGAGTCCTATAAAAGAGGAAACATTTTGGAGAATGAAGGAGATTCGGAGAGAGCAGAGAATGCTACAGCACCACGAAGCAGAGAGTCCACCAGCCAGAGACCTTTGGAGATGAAGAAGGAAAATGCCTCCTGGGGAGCTTCATGAAACCGGAAGCCAGGAGAGAAAGCTAGCAGATGACTCCGTGTTCACCACGTGCCCTTCCAGTGAGAGAGAAGCCCTGACTGTGTTCGCGATGTGTCCTCTCACATGAGAGAGAAGCCCTGACTGTGTTCGCCATGTGCCTTCTCACTTGAGAGGGAAACCCTGAACTTTCTTGGCCTTCCTGAACCAAGGTATCTTTCCCTGGATGGATGCGTTTGATTGGACATTTTTATAGACTTGTTTTAATTGGGACATTTTCTCGGCCTTAGAACTGTAAACTAGCAACTTATCAAATTCCCCTTTTTAAAAGCCATTCTGATTCTGGTATATTGCATTCCAGCAGCTAGCAAACCAGAACAGCATTCCAGCTACTGTTCCTTGCTGTTCACCTACCAAGGGCTGCACTTGGAGTATAAGACCTTCAGGGTGGCCAGTTAAAAGCACACAGGGAGCCTGTGTTGCTGACTCACTGCAACCACTACCACTGCCACCACAATGTCCAGAGATGCTCAAGGCATTTTCCTATAACTTTTGCCAACACTAACAACCATTGCTGCGGCCCTCTTTGCCAGCACCACCCTCAGCAAGCTTGCTTCCGGTGTTGACGGAAACCTCCCCCTGCCTTTCAACTTTTGATAAAAAGGCAAACTCAAAATAGGCAAGCATCAGCCCATTGTTTTCTTGTTCCGAGAATCAAACAAAGCAAAATATCAAAGGTATAAACACAGCGCACAGGCCCCAGTAGACTGCGATTATAAAATAAAAGCCACTTTAATATTTGCTATTAATTCTTTTTCAAATATAGAATACATGCATAAGATTCAAAATTCAAAAGGCACCAAAAGCTATACAGTAAAAATCTTCTTCCCACCATGTTCTCCCCATAGCCAGTTCACCCCCCAAGACAACGAAGTTGTTCTTTCACAGAAATTTTGTGTGTGAAGAAGTTTATATATATGCTTATTTAATAGTCTATTTATGAGTATTTAGGTAGAAAACATTTTGCTGTTATAAACCATCCTTCAAGGAGTAACCAGGGTATAGATTATTTTGAAAATGATTAATTTATATGACAAATTTCCAAAAGAGGAATTGTTAGGTCCAGAAAATAGAGACATATCATGTGCAAGGATTAGAAAACTAAGCTTAGTTATCAATTTTCTCCAAATTAATCTATAGATTTAATACAATTCCAATAAAAACTTGGCAATTTTTTCTTTTTCTTTTTGTAAATAGAGACAAGCTGATTCTGATTTGGCAGTTTCTTGGAAACTGCCTCTTATTCAGCAACCCCACTCCTACATATCTCAAATGAAATGAAAACCTATGTTCACACAAAAACCTGTGCTCAGATATTTATGGCAGCTCTATTAATAATTGCTAATATTTACAAGCAACTCAATATCCTTCCATCGGTGAATGTATAAACTGTGGGGCATTTATATAAGGAAATACTAGTCAGGAATAAATAGGAGCAAGTGCTCAATACAGGCCACAAGTTGCATCAACATCACATACATTATGCTGAGTAAAATAATCCAGTTTGAAAAGGTTGCATATGAAGGTCCATTTATAGTGACTATCTCATAAAGAAAAAAACTGTAGCAATGGAAAATATACCAGTGATTCCAGGGTTAGGATGAGGGAAAATGTGATTACAAAGGGAAAGCATGAACCCATTTTGAGAGCAATGGAATTGTCTGTATTCTGATTGTGCTGGTGGTTACATGAATCTTTATTTGTGTTAAAATTTGTAGAACTGTACCATTCCAAAAAAAGTAAACATTACTGTATGGTAATTTAAAAATAAAAACTAAACAAGAAAAACCCTCCCAGCACTCTCTTCCCCCCCAAAATTTAAGTAAAAGACAATATTGAAAAATGAGAACCAGGTGGAAGGATTTACTGTACTTGATATCTAGACTTCTTATAAAGTTACATGATTAAAACAGTGTGGTATTGGCATAAGGATAGACAAATAGACCCGACAGAACAGACTGAAGCTCAGAAAGAGATCTACACATACGTGGGCACTTAATTCATGAAAAACACATCATTGCAGAAAAATGGAAAAAGGATGTTCACTTTAATAAGTGGTCTTGGCACAGTGTTGTGTGGCATGTCCACGCGGAAGAAAGGTCAACTGCAGGTACTGTAGATCTAAATAGGAAAGACAAAATAATAAAGCTTCTAGAAGGTAAATATAGGAAAATATGGAAATGAAGGATATAGAAAATAAAGTCTTTTATAAGTAGAATGAAGCTCAGAGAGAGAGAGAAAGCCATAGGAAGCAAGAAGCTGAAACAAAACCCAGAAGAGAAGGGAGAGAGCAAGAGATGCCTCCATGTGCCTTGTCATAGGGCAAAGGAACAACAGCCACCAGCAGCCAGTCCCAGGACACCAGTCTTCAGGAGAAAACTTTGCCTTGATGATGCCTTGACATGGACTTTTTTTTAGCCACAAAACTGCAAGCAAGTAAATTCCCATTGTTTAAGCCAAACCATCCCATGATATTTACTTGAGCAACCTAGGAAATTAAAACACCTTGCATTAGCGTGGTACATTTGTTGCAATTCATGAAAGGACATTTTAATAATTGTGCTATTAACCATAGTCCATTGTTTACAATAGGATTCGCTGTTTGTGTTGTACAGTTCTGTGTTCGTTTTTTAAGTTTTTATTCTAGTAATACATATACGACCTAACATTTCCCCTTTTAACCACATTTAAGTATATATGCAGTGCTGTTAATTGCATTCACAATTGTTGTACTACCATCACCACCACCTGTTACCCAAACTTAACCATCAGTCCAAGTGGAAACTGTACAGTTTAAGCATTAACTCCTCATTCCCTATCCACCCGGCCCCTAATAACTTCTATTCTAGTCTCTGACTCTGTGAATTTGCTTATTCTAATTATTTCAATCAGTGAGAGCATACAATAGCCGTCCTTCGTGTCTGGATTATTTCACTCAACATGATGTCTTTGAGGTTTGTCCACATTGTTTCATGCACCTGATTTTCTTCTCTATAGTTTTCTTTCAAATCTCAAGAAAGAAAATGTACTACATTTTAAACAACTTTTTAATTGTATAATATAACATACACTTATTTTTAAAATGTAAAGAAAGGTATAACAAACCCTAATCACACTTTCTTACCATCTAAAAGTAGTGTGTGTCTGGGATTGGGGTGGTATGCCTATACGAGGGAATTGGGGTATGTATACAGAGCCCTTCATTACAAAGCCATTTAATATAAAGGAAAAAAATTCTCATCAACAATCGAATGGTGAAATAAAATGAAGATATATCCCTAAATGGATACTATATAGCAACGAATAGAATAAAATCCAAACCCCTAACGTCAGCTTACAAAACCTAATATGAACCAGCCCTGTCAACGTTATCTTCCTCTTCCATTCTGCTTTAACCAATTGGCCTTTCCATTCCATACATAGCTCCTTCATTTGTTTAATGGTTGTTTACTGTCTGCACATCCTACCAGAGTGGTAAGACCCCGGCAAGCAAGAAACTTGTGAAACTTGTGGATCTTGAATACCAACATCTCCACTTACACTGCCTGGCTCAGCACAGCTGCTCAACTGGTTTAAGGAACGCCTGTCCAGGAGCATCTGCATCCAGAGATGGGGTCAGGAGTGGAGAGGCAAGGATCATTCCCCCTTCATTATCTTAAGACCAAATGAGTACAAAGCACTTTTGGATCTGTACTGAAATCCACCGTTGGAATGGCGTTAAGGAGTTATTAATCTTATGTAACATTTCAAAACTAAAGCCCCTCTTGCCAAGATAAAATTGTTTGTTTTTGCAGAGCATACTATTTCTTTTTAACATGAACTACCCAATTATACGTCAGAAATTGGTTATCATGCTGTGGTGAGCCTGATTTTCCATTTAATATAAAGGAGCAGATGTTCCACGCACTCCAGGGACAGGGGATTCTGTCCTCCTTTCTCTTGTCTCCCACCCACAACCCCACAGATTGTTCTCTACATTGCGGGTATACCCACTCAGCAAACTGTGCAACACAGAATCAGGAAGAATGCTGCCAGTTTCCTGGCATTTGATCATCATTTTATTAAAACACAATGAGAGGCTGATGATAAAGGCGGACCACTCACACGAGTTTCTAACCACCCAGGGAGGAGTGAAGGCTGAGGGATAACATTTAGAGGCAGAAACTGTTCCTGAGATTTAAAAGACAAATTTAGAATGTGTTGTTTTGAATCTAATTACATTTCCGATGGTGATTGCTGGCCAATGACTACAATCTTCATTTATCTTTTAGAAATTCTACCCGAACAAATTTGAAATTGTTTCATTGCTACATGTTTTCTTGCATGTGCCTTCTAATGTATTTTGTTTCATGGGTCTGAGCTAGTCATTAGGAATTTTTAATGGTTTGCCTCTTAGGCATGTAAGTAATGTAGAAGTGTTTTATTTGCTGGGGTCCCATTTTCCATGGCAGTATGGATTGCATTCTGGAGAAGGAGCAGCCCATAAGAACATCCCCAGGAAACTGATGTGTGTGTGTGGTGGTGGTGGTGGGGGGGTGTCTCAGGGAATTGACCCAGAGTAGGCTGCAAGCAAAGGAGAAATGACCATGCACTTGAAAGGGCTGCCCAAGTCAGAAGGGGTAAGGGACAAGGTCACTAGCCTTACTGGGGTGGGGGTTGGTCAGGCAGGGCAAAAACGAGAAGGTAGAGAGCCAATGAGACTGGTGGTCAGGTAGGTCTCTAGAGTTCAAAATGTATTCCTTATTTATTTTAAAATTATTTTATTTACCTATTTTTAATTATTGGTGGAAGCAAAAGAAGGCCTCCCATTTATCAATTCCTCCAGAAACGAAAAAGAGTGGCAAGGACATAATCTCAGAATAAAAATATAAAACTTTAATCAATTCAGCTTTTTAAAAGCCTCACAATTGAGTTTTCATTCTTCTCGATTTCCTGAGGACCAGTAAAAACTTCATCACAACGTAAACTCTAAAGAACAGAGGGTGGAGAGTGCACAAGTGGTTCAATGGTAGAATGCCTGTCTTCCATACAGGAGATCCAGGTTCGATTCCCAGACCATGCACCTAAAAACAAGCAAACAAAGAACAGAGGGTGAGACAGCTGGACGTTCCAACAAACCATGTCCTTTAACAGTGGACTTGACGTTGATGCACCTACCAAGTTCAGACCCCCACTTCATGGTCGGCTGACCATACGTCTTAGTTTTCTCTGAACAGTCCTGATTTGTGCTTGTTGTTCCTACATAATTATTAGCAGTGCCTTCTTTCACCCTCCTAAAAGTCTGGGTTTGGATGATAAATTATGACATCACACCACTGTATTAGTTAGGGTTCTGTAGAAAAACAGAATCAACAGGAAATATCCATAATACAAAATTTACAAAAGTGTCTCACATAACCATGGGAATATAGAGTCAAAATCCATAGGGCAGGCTGTGAGGCAGATAACTCTGATGGAGGGTCTGGATGAACTCCACAGGAGAGGCTCACCATCCGAAGCAGGAATGCAACCTGTCTTCTCTGAATCCTCCTTAAAAGCCTTCCATTGATTAGATTAAACTCACTCATTACAGAAGACACTCCCCTTGGCTGATTACAAATGGAATCACCTGTGGATGCAGCCTATGTGATCATGATTTAATTCTATGAAATGTCCTCATAGCAACAGACAGGCTAGCACTTGCCCAACCAGACAAATGGGTGCCACCACCTGGCCAAGTTGACACATGAACCTGACCATGACACACCACTTAAAGATGTTGCTGCACAATTTTACGTTTTCTCCATTCAATGGTTGATTGGGATAAATTCATTTCTCAAGCTACCTATTCCAAGTACAAATACTGTATTGTCCACTTTGATTTCCCCGATATCTCGTGAAGTATGCAGAGCAGAAATTCCTACCCCCATTTTATAGGTAAGAAATTCAAAGTGGAGAGCAGTTCAATGACTTGTCCAAAAGAAACTAACTAATAAGTACTTCCTCCTGGTTAGGGATCAGCCCTTTGGACTTTATCTTCATTCTTCTTTCCACAACATCGCATGGGTTTTACAACTGTAGGCATTTTGAAAATGTTTTATTCCAGTAAGAGGATGAACTGAAGTAGAATGAAGTTAATTACAAGGTAGGTCAAAACAAAAAAAAATTAAAGTAATGCTTCAGGGTGTTTAGTTTTACAAATATAAAACAATAGCAGATTTTGTTTTGTTTGTGAGTGTTCTCTTACTGAAGTAATCCAGGCAAAAGCTTGGAGGTGGTATCTATAATCTCAAAGATATTTCTGTCATATTTTGTGGATTTATTCTAAAAATTGACATTTAAAAAATTCAATTACATTACACTTTAAAAGCACCTACTAAAACACCCCCACATGTGTACACACAAATGACTAAAACTTTTCTGAAAGGATATACAAGGAACTGAAAAATTTTCTTTTGAAATGAGATCAGGAGTGGAGAAGAGTTATATTTTATATGTTATTTGTTGAATTGTTGTATCAAAGGTATGTTTTTTTTTTTTTTTTATAATAAAAAATAAGTTGGGCGGGCCGCGGTGGCTCAGCGGGCAAGAGTGCTTGCCTGCCGTGCCGGAGGACCCCGGTTCGATTCCCGGCCCCAGCCCATGTAAAAAACAAACAAACAAACAAAATATAATAAAAAAAAAACAAGAAAATGTTTAAAAATGTTTCCCTTTCTTCCTCCCTTCCTTCCTTCTCTGTCTTTCCTTCCTTTCCTCCCTAAAAAAAAAAAAAAAAAAAATAATAAGTTGAAAACATTTAAAGGAAGCATTTACCAAGTAATAAGAAGGGTTCTAACTTTATTTTTCCTATGGAGGCAGTCAATCATGGAAGAAAATGTCAGATTCTTTTGGAAAAAACATCTGAATGAAACAAAAAGCTAATATTTGAGAATAAATATCAGTTTTTCTTTAGATGGATTGCATAGTGAGTGAAGATATCGGAATGAAAATATTTAATAAAATGTCATTTATTTGGCTCAGAGAGTGTGGTTGGTAGGTAGACAAGGGTAGAATTTCTGGGTGGTTGGTTCTAGTACTAGTATTTACTCAATGCCATGCCCCCAATCTGAGGGTAAACTTCAATATTTCAATAGTATTTTTACTAATGCTTAGGGATCAAAGATAGGATGGAGACAAAATTTCTATTCAACATATATTCAACCAACATTCATTGAATGCCGATTACATAGAAGGTTGCTGGGCTTGGCTCTGGATAACGCACTCATATTCAGCTGAACAGCTCCCTGCCCTGTGCAGCTTATGGTCTAGTATAAAGACTGACAAAACAAACAAATAAATACACAGATATATATGGAATTACAGACTGTAAATGTGAAATATTATGAAGCAATAAAAAGGTACAGTCCTAGAGAATAAATGAATGAAGACACTATAATACACATTTGTTTTGCCAAAATTACAAAAATACCTTATCTTTTATTTTCTTCTCTGCAGAGAGGTAAGGGACCAAGAGTGGAAAGGAGATGGGATTCCATCAGAAGGGTCGAGTTCTGGTTCCAATACAAAATAGCACCATAACTGTAAAATTGGCAAACATTTTAAGTCTCAATTTTTTAGTCTACTTTCCTCAACATAACAACCTCAGTATAAGGTTGTTCTGAAAAAAATAAGGCAAAACTAAATAATGCAAATAAAATGCTATAAAGTTCTACGATTTATTCTCTCAATGAACATTTACTGAGAACCGACTTTGGGTTAGACTACTGTGCTAGGAGCTTGCAATATAAGTTTCAAGATTCAGGCTGTACTTAACAAAGAGTTCTTCTCTGATCTGGAGAGATAGACAAATATATGCAACTATGTGCCTGCATGTGTTAAGGTTTTTGTTTTGGTGGTGGTTGTTCATTTTAAAGGCTGCCTTTTACATAAAAGGCAAGTAAAAAGCTCACATAAAAACCTCATTTTTAAAGCATTTTCAAGGTTTTGCCCATGAATTAGTAGAGAAGCAGCCCAATCTTTTCATAATTTCTGTTTTATTACCTTGGACGATGAGAATAAATGTTTAAAATGGTGATACTTTAGCTCAACAATTGTAATACCATTTGAATTACAAAAGATTAATCATTAGTATAAATCTGTATGAGAGATTTTTGTTTGTATTTTATAGATTTGAAAACCACGTAATTCACATATAATAAAAAATGGTTATCCTCTAGAATTTCAGTTAGCTATAGGGCACTACTCCTGGATGACAATGTCACATAAACGGGCTTTCTGTTTATGTGACAGCTGTTTTGGTTTAAATTATGGATCACAAAAAGTAAAGGGTTTGGGGATGAATTGAAAAATGATTTTGAGAAACTTTTAAAGAAAAGAGTGAGTTGGAAAGATTATTCCTACACTAGGATTTCTTGGAATTGAAGCAGAGTTTTTATCTAAGTTAAAAGGAAAATAGAAACTTAAAAATATTTCTTTTACACCTTTTTGAATAGACTTCACTGTGTAACTCAGTCATTAGCAGTTATTTGGTTCGCAAGTTCTGCAATTGGTTTTCCTGAAGGAATCGAAGTTTTATGCCTGAATTGATGAGATATTTTGATTTGTTATCTGTATATATATAGCCTTAGATGCTCAGAAATCACCCGTACCCACCAACCCTCTCAAATGGCCTATTTCTTTTTCAAAACCTGTCTCACATGCTTACTTGTGTTTAGTTTGATCTTTCTAAGGTGTCTTTTAAAAAGGCTACCTGCAAAGTGTAGTGCTTAAAAAAATTATGGGATATAAGGGGACATTCTCAAGCAAACCAAATAAACAACACAAAGACGTGAATAAAACTTCTCAAAAATTCATCTTGGTGAGTTTGTAGCAATTTTTAAAATCTGTATTGTCTTATGTTCTTCCATACCAGCGTTATTCTGTTTAATTGGGACCTATTCCTTACTGTTTCTGGGTTACTATAGTTCACTGCTTCCTTCCTTTTCTGTTACAACTTGGCTTTTGTTGTCAGCATGAGATGAAGTGATATGGCTTTTAAACATTTCCTTGCTGATAGTTCTTGTTATGAATAAGGTGGGGGGGGGGGCGGACAGAAGCCCAAACTATTGCTAGGAAGCTCACGCATTATTAGTTGGTAATCATCTCCCACCTGAGTTGTAAACCCCCTGAGAGCAAGTATCAAGCCCAGGACCTAGTATGGTGCCTGGTATCTGACAGGTGGGTGTGCAATAAACAGTGATTGATACATTAATCACCTGAATTGCTTATGTGCATGATGCAGGCTAACTGTATAAACATGGCAAGATCACTGGGCTGGGAATCAGGGAAACTGATCGACAGAATCACTTGGCCAATAACTAGGTACAATACTTAGAAAAATACTTTGTTGTTCAGAGTGTGATTTTATAATTTTGAAATGATGACCTTGGACCAGATCACTACTTTGAAAATGTTCTTGTTTCTTGATTTTTGTTTAGTAATGGAACATTCTTTTCAAATGGCAGCTTAAGTGGAATGCCAACCGTTCTTTATAGGACTAGTAAAAGCAGAAGAAATTTGGTTTGAAACAGGGCCAGAACCCCGTCCCTCCTTTTTGGCTACCCTCCCCTCTCCCCCTGCAACTTCATCCAGGGTGAGGCTTAAGGCATCCTTTTTAGAACCCTAAGGCTCCAGAAGACCTAATTTGAAAGCCAGCGGACTTAGTCATCTTAAAGGTCCTTGTATAAAAAAATGTTATGACCAACATAAAGAGATATTGTAAGGAAGAAAGAACACAAGAGCTCTCAGTAATAGCTGGAACCAAACAGCGGCCCAGCCTTTCTATGTGACCTTGTGGTTCAGTTTCTTTGTCAAATGAACCATATTTCCTACTAATGGCATGCTGACCAACGACTACATAATTTAAAAGCAATTGTTCTGGTTATCTATTGTTGTAAAACAAACTTTCCAAAGCATGGTGGTTAAAACAGCATCTGAGGATTTTGTGGGGCAGGACCTCAGGCAGGGTTCACCTGGGTTTCTTTTATTCGTTTGCTTGATGTTTCTCATCTGGAAAATGGGCTGGTCCAGAGGCGCCAAGACGGCTTCACTCACATGTGTGCCTCCTTGGCAGGACTGGCTGGCAGGAGTCTAGACATGTCAACCAAGGTGCCCTCACCAGGACTTCCAGAATGGCAGTTTCAGGGTGGTCAGATTTCTTACATGGTGACACAAGGTGCCAAAAAGAATATTCCAGAAAACAAGGCAGACGCTGTGTGGCCTTTTATGGCCTAGCCTTGGAAATCACAAAGCATCCCTCCTGCCATACTCTATCAGTCGGAGCTGTCACAAGCCTGCCAAGATTCAAGAGAGGGAAAGAGAATCGACTTCTCAATGAGTGCTGTGCCCAAGAATTTGTAGTCATGTTTTAAAGCTGCCACAGGTATTCTACTAGTCAGTATCTGTCTTATTTCTGCAGAAGTCTGGAGAGAGTCAATGAAGGTGAGCAGGCTTGAGTAACACATTTCTAATCCACTGTAATAGGTTCAGGATATTGTAAAGGAGTTCATGCTTTCTTGAACATTTTATATCAGGATTAAATGTACCAACCCAGCCAAATGGATCTCTAGTGTTCTATGCTTCAGACAAGCCTTGCACCTGTGCTATGGAATGTTTCTTTGCAGAATTCTTTGCTATCAGAATCACTCAATATAAACAAGTCTCCTCAAGTTAAGATGTCCCATATCACTCCAGCATTGCTAGGATATTGAAAACAGAACATGCATATTTGGAAAGTTGCTTTTAAAATGTGAATGTAAGCGTTCCTTGCATATAGGATTCATTATGCCACTAGAACAATTTGGATATGTGCTCCTGCCTCCCTATACCTCTAAAAACAAATAAGTTCAAACTATAGACGTCATGCTGTCTGGGGAAACAAATTGAAAGCACTTCTGGACCCAGCTGACTCTTTTCAAAAATATGTTATTATGTGGAAAGAGAATGTGAAAGTGTTCAGGAGCCAAAATTACATATTGTCAGTTGATAATGATAAATGGACTTGTCTGGGCTCTTTCTAAAAAATGGAAGGTAATAAGGAGTCTTGCTCCACTACGCAAAATGATTATTTTTACCTCTGTTAATTCCACATGTTGCCTGGAGAATTCCTTTCCTGGAATGGAATATATAACTTAGAATTTGTAAAGCCACATAAGGAAAAATGATGTCAGGAGTCAGGTTACTTTGGGGGAGAATTGCCACAAATTTTTTTCACAAACCTAAATATGAAAGATATTTCTAGTGTCTCACACAAGACCACCTTGCACTAAGTGGTCAGCAGTCAGGAAGGACATGACCACCTAAATGTCTCTTTTAATCATCACAGCAATTTCTAAAACTGCCAGTACAGATTAAGCCCTTTTTTAAAAATTAAGGTAATGGGTTAACTAGAGGTTCTTACAGTTCTGAAGTGAGGTAATTATTAATCATTAGTAGCAGGTGCTATAGTAATACTATTACTATTCTGTGCAGTATTATTATCCAGGTAACTTGCCAATACTGAAGGGAAGGGAGGGCAGTGTTCTGAGACTTGGGCACAGGGGAGGTAACTGGCCGGACAAGGAGCCCTGCTGGGAGGGCAGCCCAGAGAGGGGCCGGCAGAAGGGAACCTTGAACCCTAAGAGGCAGCGCCAGGATACAGTGACACAGAGGCCCATGAAGGAAAGCTTGGGCAGGGGCAGCAGGCTGGAGAGAACACCCCTAATAAAATGCTGATTGTACAGGTGTATTTAAGGATGACCCTATCTCTGTAAAGTTTCCTGGTTAGGAAAATAAAAGAACTTATTAACAGTTTGGTTATACTTAATTTAACCTCTCTATTCCTCACCCTTCTTTTGCAAAATGTGGGCAAGATTGAAAAGCTTCAAGGAAACAGTACATCTAGCAGCATCCGGCACAAAAGCAGTTCTTGGTAAATGATAGCTGTGTCCGTAGATTACCAGGAAGAAACAGATGGCACGATCCAGTTGACAAATTTGAGGAGACTTTTGGAAAGGGACTCTTTGTAAAGGCATGGGAAGGGTGTAGTGAGCCCCCGGCATCCTACCTAGGGCCACTATGACCAGCTTGAGACCTGAAAGGGCAAACAAAAGGGGCCTTGGACTAGAGAGATGGCAATAGTTTGTAGCCATCCTGCAGAGGGAGCTGGACAAATAAATACCCCAACCTCTCTCCCTCTGCTCCCCTGCTGGTACTGCTCACTGACCCAATTGGAAACCAAAGAGTAAGGGAGCCCAATCATGGCACCCACAAAAGTCTTCCCCCAGGTATATTAAATCCACTGGAGAGTGGATTGGGGGTAAATGTATAAGAGATCCAGTACAGTATCTATAATAATAACTATTGTTATTTGTATGTTTATTATTCCAATGTCTAGTACTGGAAGGCATGATACTTAGCACAATGTTTGGAATCTAGAAACTCAATAAAAATCTATTGAATGAATAAATGAATGAACGAATGAATAGATTCTCATCCATGATCATAACAGTTAGGAATTGAGTCTGGTTGCTATTAAAAGAAACCCAACTTCAGTGCTGAAAAACACAGAGTTATTTTCTACACAAAAGAAATCTGGAGGCAGCCTTTCCAGGACCGATATGGGGCTTCCATGAAGTCATGAGAGACCTGGGTTTCCTTCCTTCTTTCTGTTCTGGTGGGCTAGCTGTCATCCTCATGGTGACCCTGTGTTCCGATATGGCTTCCAGAGCTTCAGACATCACATCCACAGTTCTAGAAATGGGAGGGAGGGTGGGAAAAGAGGAACCAGCTTTCTCGTGGAAGTCTCATATGATATTTCCTCTTACATCTTGTTTCCTGGGATTTGGTCAGATGGCCAAAACTATCCACAAAGGACGTGGGAAAAGCTGGCCTTTTTTTTTTTTATTAAGTGCATCATTACTTTGATTAAAATTTGCTATTACAAAGGAAGAAAGGCAGCATTCTCTCTATCAATCAGACTGCACGTCCAAGACCAAACAAAAATTTTTATATCAGACTCTTTATTAGAAAGCCTGAGATGCATTTAGTATTAACTCCATTAAAAACCAGATTGCTTGGGGGTTCACACAGCCAGCGAAAACTGGAACAAGAATTCAAGCTCCACGATATTTCCAAACTCCATGATGTGTACATATATATTATACTGTATACTGGTTGCATGCTTGGCAGAATCATGAGTGATAACAGCACACTTCCAAAATGTATGAGCATTTCCTGAACTATAAATAAATATGTATAAAAGAGCTCTATGGTGAAATAAGATTGGAAAATACTAGATTTTTTTTTTGCATGGGCAGGCGCAGGGAATTGAACCCAGGTCTCCAAGGTGGCAGGCGAGAAATCTGCCTGCTGAGCCACGGTGACCCACCCAAAATGCTAGATTTTAAACCAAGTAAAATAAATTTTTCTTTTCTTTTTTTGAAATAGAAGTTATGTATTGTGAAATCTTCAAGAGGAAGCTACAAAAGAATTTCCAAAATTCATTTGACCATGAAACCCTCTTTTTCCTAGCAACATAGTTTTAGGAAGTGTTAGACTACTTAATTCAACTCGTAACAGAGGCCCTGGCCTTCTACGTGCATAGAATTAAGAGCCCTTCATAAACCTGCCCAGGGAAGTGGCAAGTCTGGACCACAGAGAAGAGACTGTGATGTAAGACTCAAAGCAGAGGGACCACAGAGGATAGGGAAGAGCCCAAGTCTATGGTGAGCACCAGCAAGAGCTAAGGTAACCCTGAGTCAGCCTGGGCCACCCCTCAGCCTGATCACATGAAGAAGGAGCAGACAATGAAGTGCGCCAGCTGCCAACCTTAGCAGGAGAGGCCAGCAGGGAAAGCTTGACCAGGCTGAAAACGAGCCCTAAACAGCTGCTATTCAGGGGAACTTAGAGAAACCTCTCACGGACGGATCATTTTACTCAGCCACGCACAAGATGCTCTTTAAACCATTCTCATAAGGGATTGAATGTTATTATTTTTAAAAATTTGATTCATTTGCATATCAATATATTCACATACTTGGTAAATTGAAACAATGTACCTAGATTCACAGGGAAAAGTTTTGCTTCCCGTTCACCTATTTGTCTCTCAACAGCACTTCTCCTGAAGGAAACCATTTTAATTGAGTTCTCGCGCATCTTTCCAGAGTTTCTTTATGCTAATACTAGCAAATGTGAATATGTATTCTTATTCTTATTTTTCCTTTTTCTTAAATCAAGGGTAGCATAACACTTTGGGGCCTCTTTTTTTTTTTCATTTAAAATATGTCAATGGAATTTCTTTCAGTACAAAGAAAGTATATTCATTCTTTGTTTTCTGAAGAGTATTTAATTGTAAGAATGCTTCATAACTTATTTAACTCTTTCCTGATTGGTGAACATAGATAAGATGTTGTTATGAACAAGACTGCAATGAACAGTCTTATAAATATTTTGTGTACATGCATGTATACTTTAAGAAAAATCTAAGGGTTTGAATTTTAAATAAATGTGTAAATTGAATGGAGACGCTCATGCCACAGAAGACTGGCAGGTTACCAAGTTTCATTGAACCAGGTACCCAGTGAGGAGTATCTTTTAGGAGATCAGATCAGCTAAGGGAGAAATAAAGAAGCCACCTTATCTTGGTGCATCCAAGGTTCTGTTGGTAAGTTTGTGAGTCTCCTTCATATCCATCAACAGATGTAAGCACACACTAAGAAAAATAAAATTGAGCTCACACTCGACATTTCTACATTCTAGTGGTGTGTGGGAGAGTTTTCCTTATAAAGGGGTGGGGTCAGGGCAGACATATTAACATTTTCAAAATGTGAAATCATTATAACATTTTTCCATATTGTTTAGTATCCTCATATGATACCAAATAACTGCATAGTTATCCATTATATAGAAATTCTGCTATATAGAAATTTATGTTATGAATTCCTATTCTAAACATTTAGATTGTCTTAAATTATTTTGATACTATAAATAATACTCTATGAAAACCAAGGAAAGGGTTGCTTTAAGGATTCTAGACAGGCTGGCTTCATTAGCCTGTGAGCTGTGCAATCAGTCCCTCGGGGACCTGGAGTTCAGGGACCCTGAGCCCTGCTTGGCTCAATGCTCTGTGTAGCCCTCTTGAAATTCCCAATTAATTTTGATCAAGAATGCCCTGCAAATTATGTAGGTTGCCCTGGCTAAAGACTATATGCAGAAAGGAGGATGGGATGAAAGAGTGATAAATGTTGGAGAGAGGGCCAAGAAATTGATCTTAGACCTGATTAATATCCCCTTCTTATGCATTTGAAGAATGATATGCTATTAATGTATTAATTGATGTTTTTGTTTTGTTGTCTTCCCCTGTCCTCCTTTGACCTCTGCGTCTCTCCACTGGAGCAACTTCTGGGAAGAGATGACACAGAGAAAGAAAGAATACGCAGGCAATTGTCAGCCTTTGAGTTTTAAATAGGCTTTTGGATTGATAGCAGAAACAACAGTCTTGAGAGATAATGTTACTTCGTTTAGTTTTAACTAAATGAAGTTTTAGTTTTAATTAGTTTTAAAAGCCTGGATTATATGAAGCCTTCAGGACAGGAATAACAGTTCTGGAAGAAAAGTGTTCTCAGTTCAAGGCGGTTTTCCCACCCCCTCAACTACAGTCTCCGAGAGAAAGTGGAGTCAGAGGAAAATGCAGACACTTATGTTTTCTTGGGAGGGACCCTAGGCCTTGGTCCCCACACTGGGGCTGACCCTTGACAGGGCTTTGGGGACCACCAGCAGAGAAGAGCTGTGCCTCACTGTCAGGGTAGAGCCAGGAGAGACAGCCGTGTTACAGGTCCCCCTTTTGCCAGGGTGGTGGGGAGCCACAGAGTAGATAGAAATGGTGGCGGGGTGTCTGAGCAGAGGACGCGAGTCACCCTCTGGGTTCCCGAAACACAGGTGAGCAGCAGGACTATTTCCTGGGAGACCAGCATTGGACCGATCCTGTTGATGGAGAGCTGGGCCTCAGGGGGAGTGAGGTCAGGAATAAAAGGATTTGCATGTTCCCACGTCCTGAGGCTAGGAGGGAAGGGTGACATCTCAGAGGATGCCAGCAAGGACCAAGGAGGACCAGCGACCAAAGCCCTTCCCTGATGCCTTGGGGCTGCGGATATCCCCCAGACTAGACCCAAACATGGGGCAGAGGCAGGGTTCCCTCAATATTAGGTATTAGTGTAATGGGACATAAAATAGAAATAGAATCAGCTACAAAAAAATGAAATACCTTTTTAAAACTTGTACTTGTGGCTGGAGATTCTTCTGCTACGCATACTTTTCATGGGTGCAAATATTTGAGCTCAGATATCCTCTTAGAGTTCAACAAACAGCAGGAAAATTGTGACTTACAAATTAACACTCCTCTGTTCTTTTAAGTATGCATTTTTACATTTCAATAACACTTGAGCTGGTGTCTGGCTCCCAAGATATTTTGATAAACATTTCAGCAATGGGCATTTTACACATTATGTTCTCACTTTTAGAGGAGTGATTTTGTGGACTCGGTTTCTTTTCGCAGTGGAACCATCTTTTCAAATAAAATATTAAGAACCTCAGTGTACAACCTGAGAGGAAGGGTGCCCTGGTCCAACATCAGGAGACTCTCCCTATCCTCGCTGTCCCCCATTAGCCCCCTGAGGTGACCCTAGAGACACACGTTGGTGATCCATTAACAAGCTTGAGAATCAGAGACTAGGTGTGCACTAATTCAGGCTGCTCCAGTTCTGATGGTGTAGTGAATAAGAAATGAAATGGTAACACACTCCGCCAGCAGGTCCCCTGTCCCCATGTCCAGACAGTAAATGGCTTGGACTGGCTCAATGGTGCACTGGTCATTAGAATAATGAGTAGTGGCCTTACCGATGTCTATGCCTTACCCGGCTCCCCAGCCCCCAAACTGAAATTAGTCTATGCTGGGATTCAGCAATAGGTATTTTCAGAAAGGCCCCTTTCCAGGGTATAGAAAAAAAAAAGAATAGGGGGAACAAAGGTTAAAATATATTGGGTAGATGGAAATACTAGCGGTCAAGGAGAGGGAGGGGTAAGGTGCATAGTATGTATGAGTTTTTTCTTTTTATTTCTTTTCCTGGAGTGGTGCAATGTACTAAGAAATGATCACGGTGATGAATATACAACTATGTGATGATATTGTGAGTCATTGACTATATACCAAGAATGGAATGTTCATGTGTTAAGAATGTTCGTGTTTGTATGTTGTTAGGTTTTGTCAGTAAAGATAAACAAACAAACAAAAGGCCCCTTTCCCCACCCTGGCCTTTGTTCCAACACACAACTGGGATGGGAGCCTTAGAGGAAGATAATCTTTAAGGGCTGCTGTCAACAGTAAAATTCTGAGAAAAAGGAATTTGGCAAGAAGACACATTTTCTCACACTTAGTCTAATCTTGAAGTGATTGGAATAATTAGCTGGTTTATCTAAATTTGATGATCCTGTTGGAACAAATTCTGGAGGGCAGGAGAGTTGAGTCTTTTGAGAACTCACAGAAAGTAGAAATAATATCTTGTCAATTTTAAAGGTGTTAAACAGTGAAGCAGAGCAAATTCTATTCTCCTAAGAATGCGAGAATTTCTCTTTAGCAAAAAAGAGTCCTTGAAATCGTTATTTATCCTTGGCTCCATGGGAAATAATGGCTCATTGCCAGGTGGGCATAGAAGAATGGTAATTTTATTCATGTAAATGTCAATATTGTCTTCAGAAGGTAGGAATGTTAGAAATAGTGTTCGAAAATCTTTGGAATCTAGTTACCATATAATTAAATTTAATCTCAACTGCAATCTTGCCTTCTTGGGAAGAGTATTATTCTATTTTTGTTAAATATTTAAAAATTAACCTATAAGGAAATGAAAATCATCATTTTAATCTGGCCTCATATTTGTTTAATAATCTCAAATGATTAATTTTCTAATTAAGGAAATGGAATTGATTTGGCAAAGTTATCATGTAGTATTCATGGTTGAAGTGTTCACTATTTCATCATGACATTTAGCCCAGTTTAATAACATTTCTTCTGCAGTTTTCTAAAAGAACATTCCCAAAATGTGTCTTACTGCTGCTGTTAGAGTTAATAGAGGTCGCATACACCAAATTTCTCTTTATTGAAAGGAGTTTGGAAAACACTGTGTGTGTGTGTGTGTGTTTGTGTGTGTGTGTGTGTGTGTGTGTGTTTTGGGTTTGAATTTCAAATTCTCTAAATTTCTTAGAAATTTCCTTTATAACAGTCATTTTTACCCCAAAACAGATTTTCTTTTTTTTTCTTTTTTTCTTTCGTACCCATCTTTATTTACTCAGAGAAGCACAAGGGGATGGAGGAAGGAGAGTACTTACATTCTCCCCTTCTCCTTCCAGGCTCTGAGTACGGAGATGCTGACAGATTACAGGGTTATAGTAAGCCGCTCTCTGGGACGCTGAAGCACCACAAGGTCTGAACAGTGAGGTTCCTCTCAGAATTCTGGGGAGGGGAAGCAGGTAGAGAAGACATAATTTTGGAGTAAGTTTTTGGAGAATGTTATTCCTTCCCAGGGTGAAGTTCAACATGTGGTGAAGTAACTGCTCTCTCCAATGTGGCTTGGCTATTTCGTTTATGTGCAAATGAATTAAAAGTCATTACAATAAAAAATTCAGCTCCACAGTCGCACTGGCCATATTTTGAGTGCTCAGTAGTCCCATCTGAACATTCTGATCATCACAGAAAATTCTAGTAGAAATATAGACTTAGAATACCTGTCCCAACTACTATACCTTCACTCAGGATGAGTTCTGTATTCTTTCTCTGGTCTTTGGAGCCTTCCCTATCCATCCACTTAGAGCTCCCATATTTTGACAATTGGTCTTTATTTCCTATTTCAGATGATTTTTCTTTCTGGGCGTTATCTTAGGCCTTGCCTTGGTGATCTATTTTATTTGTCACGATTCTGTGGGTTAGCTGGACTCAGTTGGGTGGTTCTTCTCTTCATAGGGGGATGACTGTATTCTCTTCTGGGACTGCAGTCTGCTGGGGGCATGACTTGAGCTGGAATGTCCAAGAGGGCTTCACCTTCGCGGCGGCGCCTCAGCCGGGGTGGCTGGAATGGCTGGGCACTGGTTGGGCCTCTCTCTGTCTTACATGATGGCTCAGGCTGCAAGACAGCGAAAGTAGAGGCTGCCAGAGCCCTTAAGGACTGGCCTGGAACTTGTGCAATAGCACTTCCATTATGTTCACCGTGTCATGGGAAGTCACAGGCCAGCTGGAGCCAAGAGGAGAAAGATAGAGTCCACTTCTGCATGGGAGGAGCAGCTTTCTTGTATAAGGATGGGATCCATTTTTAGCAGTCATCTTCACATACAGTCTGCCACATGGTTTACTATTTTACCTCTTTTTTTGCTATCACTGGAGAGGATTCTTAAAGATATAATACAACGGTGTAATTAACCACAAACTTTTCACTCTAGAATTTATACACAGTAATATATAATATTTCCAGAGCACCTAGGAGCCAGACATGGTGTCTTTATAAATTGTAGTATGACAAAAGGTAGGTGGGTGGATGAAATGAAGATTTTTCCTTCACACCCCTCTCTTCCAAACCGCCTCTTAGAGAGTCACAGTACACATGGGCATGCTGAAAAATCTTAGCAGACATGAAGAAAAGAAGCTTCTTTCAAAGGGAATTTGGATTTGTGTTTCTTCATATTTACCCATCATAAAATGATTTCCTCACTTGCCTTTGAGATGCTTATAGGAAATTGGAAGGTGGGCGGTTCATAAGTAAAAGAAATACATGATGCTAACCCTCATGCATAATTTAAGAATACAATTCAAAATGAAGATACCATTTTTTACAAAACATATTTTCCACAATTAAACATTTAGTAATTTCCAGGATTAAAACGTGAGGGTGGGGGGGTGCAAAGGGGGACAGGCAAGGCTGAAGGTTTGTGGGAATTATGGGAATATATATTTAGACAACTTCTTTGAGGGTATTTTGACAATATTTATCAAAATTTAAAATGCATATCATTTGACTCAATATTTCCTCTTCTAAGAATTCACCCTTATTCCAATAAATCCTTGGCCAAAAAACCATTTTTTAAATACTCACCATATGCTTTTTTGTCTCTCTGAGGGAGAAGAAAAATATATAATTGTGAGATAACCATGGTTCTTCTCAAGTGAGTTATATAGAGATTTGCACACCCCTTTCTTAGAAAGAAAAGGGTCACACTGTTGCCACAAATTGAACATGTAATGATGGCAGTTTCTGGAATCTGTGTTCATAAATGATCTGGCACTCTGTCTAATATTACTTTCACAAAGTATGGAAAAATGTGCAAGATACATTAAGTGAAAAAAGAAAGGTGCAGAATAGTATGCAAAATATGAATTCATCCAAGTTAAAGGAAAATATTATGTATATGTGTGTCTGTGTGAATATATATAGAAAATTTCTGAAAAGAGCTATGTAAAAAATTTAACAGTAGCCATCTCTGGGAAGGAGATGGGGAGCTTTTCATTTTACAACTTTTACTATTTGACCTTTTTAAAACCATAAGCAAGCATTACTTTGAAAAAAAACTAATTAAACCACAAAGAAATAAAACATTGGCAAAGAAAAAGAAAAAAACATTTTAAAGGTAATATGTTCTAAAACACTCCCATATGAATGCAGTTAATAATCATTTTAATCTGGAACACATGACAGATGACGGCTTTCCAACGCACAAAAGAGTGCAGGGTTTGGAGCCAGACAGACTTAGAATTAAATCCCAGCTACACAGAAGTTAGAGGAAAGTCTTGGGCAGGTCACGTAAGCTTTCTGAATTTCAGTTTCACGTCTGTCAAATGGATATAATCATGCTTTCCTTGCAGGCTCACCCTGAGGGTCACTGCATTGGCGAGGTAGGTCCTTGGCACTCTGCCCGCCCTGTGGTAGATGCTCATTAAAGGGTCGCTGCCATCATTCCCCTATTAACAAGCTGTGTGAACCTGGGAAAACTTCAACATCTCTCAACTTCAGTTTCCTCATTAGAAAATGGGGGAAATTAATACCCATTATACTGCTATAAAGAGCTGGGAGTAGGCACTTGGTAAATGGTCTTTTTCATTTCCCTGCACATATGTCCTAAGATCCCTCTTTGGTGGTAGTTTAAGTCATGAAATAGAGGGAAAATATCAGTTTACATTAAATCCATCCCGTGATCAGCCTTCAAAAGACAATTCTAGCTGAGCGCTCTCCCAAAGGCAGTCTCTTTTTAGATTTTTGTGTTCACAGCCTCTGCAGTTGACACCCGCGTTTGAAGACTGCTGGCACAGATCCATGGGCAGTAACGGTTGATAGCCTGGCAAACTTATTTTTGTCAGAAATTTCCCCTCATCGGACCATAGTTATTAAACACAACATTACATGTTTCTTTCTTATGGGTTTTCGGTTTCACTCTGAAAACATTCCCATCCATTCACATCTGTGTGTACTACATTAGTTCTTCTCAAAATATTTGTTGGTTTATGGGCAGAAATAGGCAGGAATAAAAATGATCTGTTAGAGTTTTTTAAAAAAGGAGTCTTTGTCTAGGTTTGTCCAAAGCCTCTGACAAATCCCAGGCTGCTTTTCCACGTGAAGGCAATCAGCTTAATTTGTTCATCATGTATATCTTTGAGAGTCGGAAGAGGTATTTGGCATAAAAAATCTTAAAGGAAATGTATTCCTCAGTTTTCTCAATTTCCCCTGGCAAACCTTCCTCAGAGTCTATTTTGAGGGACTCAAAAGTTTTCCTCTGGAAATAACTTTGTTTTAATAAATCTCAAGGAGAGAGAAAAGGTTATGCTGAAATAAAAAAGTTTTCCAAAAAGATAACTTTTGTTTCCTTTTAGTTTAAGGAGCTGAATATAAGAATTTGCTCATTTTAGCTATAAAGTAAAAGAAGCCAAATTGATCTGTAGACGTATAATATTTATAAACAGCTGTCTCTTTTCCTCTAATTCTCATTTCAATAAAGGGAATTCAAAGCATCTACTTAAATCCATATAGATTTAGTAGGACAAAACCAGGAATAAAGGGAAAAAAAATAAAGAGGAAATATCAAGGGTTGGGTGTAAGATGAAAACAATACAGAGCAGATTCTTATCCAAAATTTACATAATACAATTCTACATCCTACTGGCGGCCGTCTGCAAACTGTCTCCGAGTTTCACAGGAACTGAGGCAATGAGGCCATCTTGGACACACTTCAGCAAGTGTGTCCACCCCCCTTATTCTGGGAGGTACTCTCTTTCTCCAGTGGTTCTCAACCAGGGGCCACTTGACGCCCCCCTCCCCAGTGGTAGAGGCCGGGGAAGCTGCTAAACATCCTAAATGCACAGGGCAGACCCTCACAGCAAGGAATTATCTGGTCTCTGTGTCAACAGAGCCCAGGTCGGGAAATCAGTGTTGCAGCAGGATATTTCATCCCCGCCCCCCTCCTCACCGCTCTGGCTGATGGGCAGAGAAGAGCTGAGGTGAAGGCTTTGGAACCCTCAGTTACAGCCTTCCTTTAGCCCCAGCTTTGCCTCTGCCCTTCTGTAGTTCTGCTATGTGACTTGATAAATTCCCTCTCGCCAACCCCTCTCTCCCTCTTGAAATTTGCCTGTGTGTCTGAGTTGGTGTTTTGTCAGAGTCCACACCAAAACGGAGATTAAACGAGACCAATGGGCTCCACAAGGGAATGACATCAGTTACTTCAGAGATCACACCTTTTTCTGCTGCAGGCTGGGGAAAAAATTTCTGTCAACAAGTAAAAGGACATGGTAGTTTGCTGTGGTGGAAGCCACCCTAAATGATATCTTTATGATGAATAAAATAGTAAGCTGCATATGACAGCTTCTTAGCACATTCCTCAGTATGTAATATGAAAGTCCAACTCAGCAAACCAATTCTATGGGGCCCAAGTTTATTTCTATCTGATAAACAAGCTGGATTGTCTTTTAGGATAGAGTTTAGAATAGTTAATATCAAAGAGGAGGGTTGATCAACTTTTTTGAGAATCTGATGAAAGTTATGGGCCGTTCCCCCAGACAAATATGTACATTCACACAAACTGTTACATGCAATTTCCATTGATCCATAGCTCCTCCAAAACTCTTGTCCCCAAGGCAATCAGAACCCTGATAAGAGTCTAGGATGGACAGCAGATCAGACAGACACTCTTCCTTTGTTGTTTGCACCACGAAACTATTTCAAAATCATTAGATAATGACTCACTTGCTCTATCTATCCATCCATCCATCCATCCATCTATCCACCCATCCACCCAATTATTTATCTATCATCTATCAACTATCTCTATCTACCACTGTTACATGTTACCTGACCAGTGTCTTTGGGGTCATGTTGGGAATAAATCACTTTATTGACTCCTCAGATGAATTATTTGGGGAGTGATAGCTTCTAGATATAAAAACAAATCCCATATTACAATAATTTATACGGTCTGGTGCTATCTCAGAAATTAAAGCACAGAATCACTGGACTAGACTATCTAGCCCAGAAACTAGTCTTAGTATGTATGCAAGCTGTTTTTATATAAAGGAAGCACCACAAATGAATGATAAAGAGATTATTTGCTACTTTTGCTGGGTAATTAGCGATCTGGAAAAATAATTTAGTTCTTTACTTCATATTGGACAACAAAATAAATTCCTGATGGATTACAGAATCAATTGAGAAGATTTTAAGAAGCATGTAAACAAATCTATTTGAAAAATGTAAAAACCACCAACAGAAATATATGGCAAAGATATGACAGGAAATTCACAGAGGAAAGACAAATGGAGAAAAAAACATGTGAAAACTTTTCCATTCTCACAGTAATAAAAATTTGCAAATCGAAACAAGATTTGTTGGTTTATTAAATTAGCAAAGGTTTCTTTTCAATGACAATAATACATGATGTTGAAGGTGTGATGAGACACATACTTGATTTGTGGTATTCAGTTAATGCATTCTAGAAAATAACAATGGGCATTAAGAACTTTAAAAAATGTTTATGCCCCAAGCAAGTTTTATACCAGGAATGCAAGAAATCTATTACTACAACTCATTAGGTATGGCAGAGAATAAAAATGCTTTAAAATGAATTTGATAAAATTCCCATCCAGGCAGGTCTGAGTGTGAACATCTTTTTCTCATTTAGCCCATTAAGCAGGTTGATGTGTTACACGGCACTTTTCCAACTCTGAATAAAGAACTTATTTACTTTGGTGACTATCACGTCCTTTGCGGTAGATGGAACTTCGTGTTTTACTGTATGTTTCCTTAAAAAACCTGATCTGATAATTGATCAAAAAAGAAATCAAGACTCTAGGGAAGCTATTGATCCTAAAGAGCCTCAAAAGCTTAAAAAAATCACCAACATTACAAATCCACCGTAAAGTTACAGAAGATCCAAAAGCAAGTAAATAACCAAATCTTCACTCTTTTCTTCCAAAGCACTCTCTACAAATGAAAACACTTATACACTCACCAGAAGATAAAACCAGTGCGTGGAAATGCATCTGCTACATATTTACAGTTTACTTCCCTTTTTTTTGACTCTTCATGAGGAATTTTATTTTGCTTAAAAATGACACAGCTTTATCCACATGGTCCACAAACATGGTAATGTTGAATTTTGTGAATTCATGAATTTCTCATGGATGAATTCTTTTTTGTTGCTTGACTAATTTCCTTCAAGTGTATAATACTTGGTAATTACCTTGTCTTCCATAATAAATACCATTTGTGCTTCAGAAAAGATGACAATAAATAAGTATGCCTAGTACTGTTTAAAAAACCTCAACAAAATAAAAATAGAGGACACTTTTAACACTTACGCTACCATTGTTTCATAAGTGCCAGCCAGTGCAATTAGACAAGGGAAGGAAACAAAAGATACATCAATTCAATAATGTAATAACGTTAAATATTCTGGCCTTTTAAATCTTAACAGAGAGTTTTAGAAATTAACAGGGCATTTGTAGATCTGTCTCTTCTCTCTGAAGTGGAAGAATGTACCTTCTACAATTAATTAAAGAAAATTGGTCTAGTGACTGATTTTTCCTTCTAGAAGAAAAATAAAGACAAATTTATCATTTGCAGATGGTTCAAATTTGTACCCAGAAAATATAAAAGGATAAACTGGAAAACTATTACAAGGTTCAAATAAGGAAATGTAAAAGAACTAAAAGAATCCATGAGAATATTTGTTTTAAATAATATTAGAACAGAGAAGTCTTTCTCTAAGTAATAAATAGAGCAGACACTATAAAAATGAATATCTTGCATTACATAAAAATTTAAAATGTTTCCACAGAAAAACACTATTAAAAAACTAAATGACAAAAATAGGATCATTTTCACAACACATATAAAAGATAATGAACTCATTCTTTAATACACAAAGAGCTCATAAATAAAGAAAAGACCAACAACACAATAGAAACTTGTGTAAAGGACACAAGTGGAAATTCAGGGAAAAAAGAAATAGAAATGGATTTCAAGACACGAAAACATGTTCTGCTTTAAGAAAAACAAATTTAAGCAATAACCAACTATCAATTTTAATCTATCTGTTTGACAAAGGGATTTTTTTAGATAATACAAAGTATTGGTGACGATATGGTCAAGGAGTCCCACTCAACAAAATACACAACTTGCGTGAAGTGCAATAGGCAGTTTTGATCAAAATTAAAAATGTATACGACACTCACACCCACCAGAATGGCCATTATCAACAAAACAGAAAATGACAAGTGCTGGAGAGGATGTGGAGAAAGAGGCACACTTATCCACTGTTGGTGGGAATGTCAAATGGTGCAACCCCTGTGGAAGGCAGTTTGGCGGTTCCTCAAAAAGCTGAATATAGAATTGCCATATGACCCAGCAATACCATTGCTAGGTATCTACTCAGAGGACTTAAGGGCAAAGACACAAACGGACATTTGCACACCAATGTTTATAGCAACATTATTTACAATTGCAAAGAGATGGAAACAGCCAAAATGTCCATCAACAGACGAGTGGCTAAACAAACTGTGGTATATACATACGATGGAATATTATGCAGCTTTAAGACAGAATAAACTTATGAAGCATGTAATAACATGGATGGACCTAGAGAACATTATGCTGAGTGAGACTAGCCAAAAACTAAAGGACAAATACTGTATGGTCCCACTGATGTGAACCGACATTAGAGAATAAACTTGGAATATGTCATTGGTAACAGAGACCATCAGGAGATAGAAACAGGGTAAGATAATGGGTAATTGGAGCTGAAGGGATACAGACTGTGCAACAGGACTGGATACAAAAACTCAGAAATGGACAGCACAATACTACCTAATTGTAATGTAATTATGTTAAAACACTGAATGAAGCTGCATCTGAAGTATAGTTTTTTTTTATTTTTATTTCTTTCTCTCTATTATCGTTTTATTTCTTTTTCTGTTGTCTTTTTATTTCTTTTTCTAAATCGATGCAAATGTACTGAGAAATGATGACCATACACCTATGTGATGATATTACGAATTACTGATTGCATATGTAGAATGGAATGATTTCTAAATGTTGTGTTAGTTAATTTTTTAATTAATAAAAAATGTATACAACATTGTAACCATTTTGCTCTCAGGAATTTATTCTACATATGTAGTTATATTTGCATACGAAAACACATGAAAAAAAATTTACAGCAGCAGTGTTCGCAATGGAAACAATATAAGCTTGATATTCTGGGACTGAGGGAATGAGGTATAAGGGAGATAATTTTAAAATACATTCTATATTTCTTTAATGTTCACAAATTTTAATAATAAAGAATGCATAATAATCTGAAAGGAAAAACAGTAGAGTTTTTTGTTTGTTTAAGAATCAACTAGAAATTATGTCTCAAAAGACACAATGTAAATCAAAGAAAAAGTGAAATTTGATTCTAAACTTTTTTTAATGTTCATGTTGTACAGGGGGCACAAATATTGAGTAAAGCGGGTAAGAGGTACATTAATTTAGGAATAAATGAAGTTTATCACTGTATCTTAGGTAAAGAGCCTTCTTTTTTAAAAATTATGTATTGTGAAATTTAAATGATAGATGAAAGTAGACACAACAGTAGAAATTATATTCATGAATTCACTACCTAATTTCAACAATGATCAGCATTCTGGCACTCATTTATCTATCTCCCACACATTTTCTTGTGGGTAAAATTCTATAAAATATTGTAAAATTTAACCCATAAGGCCTTGTCTATATCTCTAATACATAAGGACTTTTAAAAACATAGTGACAATGTCATCATCACATCCAACAAAGTCCGCTATGATTCCTTAATATCACTTTATGTTCAAATGTCCCTGCTATCTTGAAATATCTTTTTGAATTAGGGTCCAAACAAGGTCCACTTATTGTATTTGGCTAAATGTCTTTTAAATATATAAAACAAAACTTACAGACCGAAAAATAAAAATAATAGTCAAAATCACAATCATAATGGGAGAATTTAGCATGCTTCTTTCACTGATAAAACAAGAAGATAAATATCACTAAGGATCTAGAATATTTGAACAATGGGACTCACAGATTTGATCTAAATGACATATACAAAATACTCCACCCGAGAATGTGTTAGAATTCACATTCTTTTCAGGTGCACATGGAACATTTACCTTAATTGATCGTCTGCTAAGCCATAAAGCAAGTCCTGAAAAATCTGACAGGACTGGAAACATGCAGAATGTGTTCTCTGATCATGGTTATATTAAACCAAAAACAAATAATAAAAAGACAACTCAAAAATATCCCTAAAGTTTGGAGATTATGCAAATTATTCAAATAACTCATGAATCAAGGAAAAAGCCATAATGAAATGTAGAAAATGTTTTGAAATAAAACATATTGAAAATATATTTCAAAAGTCATGGAAATCAGGTAAAGCCATGGTTAGGGAAACTTATAGCCTCAAATCCATACATTGAATAGAAGAAAGGATGAAAATGATGGATCTAAATATCTACCTCAAAATTTAGAGAAAGAATACCAAATTAAACCCAAAAGAAATAGAATGAAAGAGATAATAAAGATAAGAACAGACACAAATGAAATATAAAACAAATATTTGATAAAGGGAATAACAGAGATTGGTTTAATGTGAAAAATGACAAAATGAAGTAGAAAACAAATATATGATAAAGGGAATTAATAGAGATTGCTTTAATGTGAAAAATGACAAAAGGATGATACAATTGCACCTGGCAAAATTTCCTGAGGCCTAGAAGAGCATGACATTTCTGAAAAACTCAGTTTTGGTGTCTGACTCTGGGCAAGTCTGTATTAGATTGGTTTTGGGTGTCTGAATGAATGAATGATGTCACATTATCTGTCTTTCCTTGCAAATAACCCTAAGCAAGCAACAAGTGGAAAGATGAGAAGTACATCAGATAAAAAAACAAACTGTATAGTCAGGCTCTGGATAATATCAGGAAACCAATTCAAAAGGGAGAATTTTTCTTTCTTTCTTTTAAGTTTTAACCTCAGGGAATTCTATTTGCTTTGCTTATTTCATTATGCAAATGAACACATTTTAGTCACTTCCTGTGGATCCAATCTACTAGGTGGAGGCAGTGGGTCCCCAGAAACCAGGAAGTAAATGAGTAATCTCTTTTCTATAAAGGGCCAGATAATAAGCATGGTGAAGCTCTTATTCACCATGCATGAGAGATTTTAATACTAATTAGTATTTGTAAAGTAGGAGGAGAAGCAGGAGTGAAGTGGTGGGTGATTTTTATTGCTTGATAATAATTACACATATCACACGTATATCACAATATAATTGTAAAGAGTAACATCTACTGTCCTTTCATCTTGCTAAGTTAATGAAAATGAGTCTTCATTTCATTATACATGGAAGGATTTTGAACAGGTAAAAACAACTGATAAAATATGATCTTCAAAAGGGATAAAAATAATAATGAAATCTACATCTCCAGTAGTGGCATCTCTACTGGGCTAGCGGTCCACATATGCGAGGGCTTCTTGAATAGATTCACCTGCATATCCACAACTCAATATACTCAAAATGTTGGGTATTATCTTACCCCAAAACTTAACAGGTACCATCACCATCTCCCTCCTCCTCCAAATCTGCTCTTTCTACATTTTCTATCTCTATATTCAATACATCAGCCTACTTTGCCAAGTTCAGAAATCTAGATACTATCTAATACCTTCAACTTCTGTCACATTCAGAGAAAAAGGAATTTCTATTTATTCTACCTACTGAATTACAATTGAATCCTATATCCTCTCCATCTGCATTGCCACCATCTTAGATGAGGTCCTAGTTAGAACTGTTAGATTTCTATAACTGCCTTTGAATTGTCTCCTGACTCAACTTGCTCTTCTCCAATTTATTTGCTACATTTTGGTGTCAGATACATCCTAATAAAATTCAAATCTTATTACCTTCCTCCATAGCTTAAAATTTATCATCATTCTGTCTGGTATTAATTTGGCACCTACAGTTCTTCATGATCTGACTCTCATCTCAGATCCTCCCCTCCCCCATATAAAACTGACGCCTAACCATACTGACATAAATGCATCTATCTGTGTAACTCACTGAACATTCCACATATTGTTCAGTCTGCCTGAAGCATCTTCCCTTTTTATTCTATGTACTCTCATGTCTCCCCAACACTCCTTCGAAACCTCGCTAACTTGTACTCAACCAGAAAGACTCAGTTTAAACACCACCTTCTCCAGGAATATGTTCTTGAACTTCCCATCTCCAACAGTCTGAGTTAGATGACCTCAGGATGTTATAGGACAGGATGTGATAGGATGTTATAGGACAGGGGCTAGCAAATATTTTCTGTAAAAGGCCAGACACTAATATTTTGAATTGTTTGGGTCATATAATCTGTCATGACTGTTCACCTCTATTACTGAAGTGTGAAGCAGCCATAGGCAATACATAAACAAAGTGGCATTACTGCGTTCCCATGAAAATTATTTTCAAAAACGGGGATTGAGCCAGATTTGATGAACAGGCTGTGGTTTGCCAAGCTGTGTTACAGCGTAGTCGTTGACATACCTGTCTATCACTCTTCCAGAATATAAGCATATTGAAAACAAGGACAATGTCATATCTTAGAACTTTCAGCTCACGAGACTCAAACTTTAATTCCAATAGTGACCAATAAGTAATTAAAAAAAGTGAAATAAGATGGACGAAAAGTGAACACATCATCCAAAGTGAAAACTACAACTCCAGATAATTATTGCCACTAGAAAAAGTCAAGTAAATTGAAAAAAACTCGTATTTTTATAAGTGTTAGAGAATCGTGGAAGCGATGAGGGCTAGAAGAATGAGATGATTCGGAGTAAAGAATCTTCCCAACGTGAGCTGTCAATCACCAGCCGTACTTCTCTCGCATGTACTTGCTGTCTCTTGGTGAAGGATGGAGACCTGGCTAAGGCTAAGAGAAACCAGTAAAATCTTGAGTGTTTACGTGGGTTACTATCCTGGAACAATGTGTGAGGCTGCTGAGTTAGGCTAAAGGCTTCTTAAAAGGCAAAGTGAAACATTCTGCAATTTCACATACTTAGTTATAAGAAGAGCCAGGAGAGGGGGCCTGTCTCATGCACATAGCCAGTTTCCCTTCAAGATACTTGCACGATTTGAAACTGTGCTTCAGTGCGCATTTAGAAATACCTAAATGGCTATATAATTAAGATGATCTGGTTATCCATCATATATATGTTTCAGATAAAAGAAAAAGCTGAATGAATCAATTGCTAGAATCAACATGTTTTTAAGAAAGAGGCAAACATAACTTCAATGCAATACAATCGTTTCAAAGAGAACATACTGGAGTCCCCAGCTGTGCTGGTTTGAAAGGATGTATGCCCCCTGAAAAGCCATGTTTTAATCAAAATCCCATTTCATGACGGTGGAATAATCCCTAATCAATACTTTATGTTTGAAACTGTAATCAGATCATCTCCCTGGATGATGTGATTTAGTCAAGAGTGGTTATTCAACTGGATTAGACCACATGTCTCCCTCCATTTGGGTGGGTCTTGATTGGTTTATTGGAGTCCTATAAAAGAGGAAACATTTTGGAGAATGGGAGATTCAGAGAGAGCAGAGCAGAATGACATAGCCATGAGAAACAGAGTCCACCAGCCAGCAACCTTTGGAGATGAAGGAAAATGCCTCCCATGGTACTTCATGAAACAGGAAGTCAGGAGAAGAAGCTGGCAGATGACGCCATGTTTGCCATGTGCCCTTCCAGATGAGAGAGGAACCCTGACCGTGTTCACCATGTGCCTTTTCAGATGAGGGAAATTCGCCATGTGCCATTCCATGAGAAAGAAACCCTGAATTTCACTGCCCTTCTTGAACCAAGGTATCTTTCCCTGGATGCCTTAGATTGGACATTTCAATGGACTTGTTTTAATTGGGACATTTTCTCGGCCTTAGAGCTATAAAGTAGCATCTCATTAAATTCTCCTTTTTAAAAACGATTCTGTTTCTCGGATACTGCATTCTGGCAGCTAGCAAACTAGAACACCAGCCCTGCTGGCTGTCTCACTTAATGCTTATGTTAGTGCATTCTGGTTCCCCTTTCTTTCCCTGGTTTTCACAGGCAAGTGGGCCCCTCTCTGTAGTGAAAGTATTAAAAATAGTAATGGAAATAACGACAACAATACAGTTGACTTTCAGAGAACATGCCTTACCCTCATCATCTCATCTGATCCTCCCCACGATGTCAGCATGTAGGGCCTGACTATCGCCATTTTACAGAAGAGGAATCCAAGGCACAGAAAAGTCAAGTAACCACCCTTGAGTCAGGAGGCAAAGGAGCTGGGGTCTGATCATGTACAATTTCAGAACTTAGTCTCTTAATTATATTGTGATGATTCAGTTGTAAAAAAAAAAATTGTTCTAAGGTAATTATTTAGCTAATTACAATTAAACTAAAATCACTCCTGAAATGAGCAATAGTCAACCTTTGAGAACAGGAACACCCTGAGGGGTGGAGAAGATGGTTAAATAACTAAGTGTCTAAAGATGACCCCATCAGAGTCATTCCTTTTGACAAGAATTCCCAACTTAACTTTCATCCTGGCTGTATATGCCCCGAGTTGGAATAGGAGTACTCCAAACCAGGTTAGACAGAAAAACAAACAAACAATAAAAAAAAGCTGAGTCATCAGAGTCCTTCAGAAGGAAAGAAAACTCTTTAGGATGAAAAATCTCAGCTCATTCAGGGGAAGAGGGGGTCTGGGTGGGGACTCTTCCGGGTAGTGCTTTAACTATTTATCTTCAACCCATACTCTTCACTAGACTTAGCTCTACCGATTAACTTAGTTAGCTTCAGTACAATAGGCTGCGAAGGCCAGTGTAGATTCTCTAGGTTACTTATTTTGGGACATTCTCTCCTACTTGGTTAGGATGAAGAGATCCTAATAATAACACCGGACCTTCCAGCGGCAGCTTTTCAAGAGTAGATGCCCAGCCGCGCTTCACCCACGTCCATACTCTCGCGCTCACCAATAACTGCAAAGTGCAAAAAGCCTGCCAGGGCCTGCGGAAAGCGCAACGCCTCCGAGGCTAGTACATTTCTTCCCCCGGAATGATTCCAGCGTCTCTCCTGGTGATGTCAGTGGTATCCTGAGCCCGATCCCACTGCTAGTCGGGGGGGAGGGGGGCAGACTGTGCTCCCGCCTGCAGGGCAGAGCGGAGGTGTCACTCGCGGGGCAAGCAGCCCGGGGGCAGCCGCGCTCCAGGGCCGCCCCCAACCCGTCCACGGGCATTAGCTCCGGGACTCCTTGGGCGCAAAAGACCCGGGAATGCAGACCCCGCTGGCCAGCGCCACGCTCAGCCCTGGACGCCGCTGGGTCCCCGCGCGGGGGTGCGGGGGATGGGGGGTGGGGAGCGGCCCCGGCTCAGGCTGATTTACGGCTCTGCTGAAAACCGCTTCGCTCCCGCAGCATCAGCACCGGCCGCGGCGGCAGCAGCAGCAGCTGCAGCTGCAGCAACAAGTCGGGTAAGTGGTGCCCGCCGGGCATCTACGCCTGCGGCCCGGCATAGGGGGCCGGCCGTGGCTGCCGGGCTGGGGAGGGGGGCTCTGTAGCCGCAGCACCGGAGGGAGTTGGGAAAACCGGCTTCTTGGCCCCCACCTGCAGAACTCGTGTGTTCACGTATCCACTCTTGACACCCACGAGCTGGCACGCAGCAGAGCGGGGGCGGGGAAGGCTGGGACCCCCGAGGCAGGGTCATAGCCAGCCTGTCCTGCCCAGGCAGAGTAAATGAGGGCTTTTCCACTTACCCCTGGGACTGGGGTTTCCTCTGGGCCTGCATGTTCCCAGGGTGCGTGATTCCCCATTTCTCCTTATAAGGATGCTACCTCCTTACCCTTGTCCACGAGATCCCTGACTTTCCCTTCTTTTGCTCTTGGCTACGGTTCTTGGTCCCGTGCTGGGCTAGGGTTTGCATCTCACTTTCAGAAAACCAGCAGTTAAAATATCCCAGTGTGGCACAGGAAGAGTTTCCCCCAGAGGCTTATTAACCTGGAATAAGCTGTCTGAGGACTTGTTTGCACCTCTGCTTTTGATGAGGTTGACGGTCCAATAACAACACTTTTCGACATAAGTTCTCCAAGCTGGGCTCCTTCTTTGCGGGGCTGGGGGAATGCTTGTTGCATTTAGATAGAAACCATTCTTGGAGGAATAGACCTGCACTGCTTGCAGAATTGTACTGCCAGCAGTCATCTGTTGCTAGGGCTAATATAATAAATTATTCCAAGGAAACAAGAACTTCCTGCTTTTGAAAGAGTTATGCTACTACTTACCTGGCTCTAACAATGGCCATCTCTAGAAGTTGTCATGTTAAAACAGGGTCAAAGACAAGATAAATCCATCCAGAACACTCTATTATGATAAAATCTTGGCCGTGACCATGGTCCCATTATATCATTGGAGCCCCAAATTTCAGCAAAACTAGAGTGTAAAACTGTTATCATGGTGATAAATACTGACATGTCATCGCAGCAATAATTAAAGGACACAATTAAAGGCAAATATCTCAGATTGTAAAATGTTCAGCTTATTATGTGCTTAATGCCACCATCCTAGCTCATACTTGAGAAAAGAAGGCTGCTCAGTTAGGACCTATATTGACAATTCCTGTGAGTTCTCCTTATTTTTTGTATTCCATCTGACCTTGGATTAATTATTTTCTCAATAGTTCCAATTCTCTCATTTGTGAAGAGTGACTTTACTCACCTATTTTATTCTAGGCAGTGGTTTGCAAACTTATTCTGTGAAGGCCAGGTAGTAAATCTGCATTACAGGCCTTAGAGTCTGTGGTAACTACCCAATTCAACTGTTGCCCAGCAAAAACACTGGTAGAAAATGTAGAAACAAAGGGAAGCAGTTGGATATGACCCTTGGGCTGTAGGTTTTAATTTAAAAAAAAAGACATTATATGCAATAGTTTCTGGAAACCAAAAAGCCTCTGCCTTCAAGAAGATGCCCACCATCAACCGTTTCAGTAACTTTTTAAAGCAGACATGTTAAGTCTCTGGGTCTTTTGTTTTCTTTCCCTCCCCCCCCCCCCACCCCCGCCCCAGGACTTTTAGAGTAATGCAACAGAAGGCATTTGAGGAAAGCAGATATCCCTGGCAGGAATCCTTTGAGAATGTTGCTGTGTGCCTGCCATTCCGCTGCCCGAGGTGTGGAGACCACACCAGATTTAGAAGCCTGTCTTCCTTGAGGGCCCATCTGGAATTCAGTCACAGCTACGAGGAAAGAACCCTCTTGACAAAATGCAGCATCTTTTCTTCCCTCAAAGACACAGACCCAGCTGCTTCCTCAGAACCCCTGAAGCAGGGAAAATCTCCGAGCAGTGGCCTTGTGGTCAAGCAGAAGCCCAGCTATGTTAACTTGTACAGCATTTCGCATGAACACTCAAAGGACAGGAGGCCACTGGAGGTGGTGGCGGAGAGGCCCGTTTCCTACATGCAGACCTACGCGGCGCTGGACCTGCGGGCAGACTCGCTGGCCGCCCCGAGGGCGAGCCCCATCCCAGACTCCAAGGCATCTTTCGAGGCACACGTCAGAGAAAAATTCAACCGGATGGTCGAGGCTGTGGACAGGACCATCGAGAAGAGAATCGATAAACTCACCAAAGAGCTGGCCCAGAAAACTGCCGAACTGTTGGAAGTTCGGGCAGCGTTCGTGCAGCTGACGCAGAAAAAGCAGGAAGTTCAGAGGCGGGAGCGGACCCTGAACCGACAGGTGGACGTGGCCGTGGAGATGATCGCGGCCCTGAGGCGGCGCCTGACCGAATCGGAGGAGGAGCTCCTGAGGAAAGAGGAGTAAGTGGCAGGGAAACAGGATGCTCACCCCGGGGCTTTAGGGCTTCCGCCCCCAGCCCCAGCCGCCCCCCTCCACCCCCCACCCCGGGAGCGTATGTTATTCAAGGCTCCGTTTCTCTCCAGGCAGGTGCTTGGGGTGCTTTTCTCATTAGCAGAGTTAATCCTGCTTTTCTCATTAGTAGAGTTAATCCTATGTGGCATACGGCTTTTGTTATCAGTTGTCCTCTCTGTACGTGTGTTGCAGCCCAGCAATACTAAAGAATAGTCGAACCACTTCTCTCCTTGGAAGCTGGCAACAGCAGGGAATGTTTTTGAGAGGGGAGTAGCTTACCCGTGTTGGGAGCTGTTCACCAACTGGTGAGCAAGGGTGAGTTGAGCCCGAAGGCAGGAAGGTTTGCTGGGTGACCCATCCGTCTTGACCAGCCTCCATTATTGTAAAGTCGAGAACATGCGATGCTGTCTCATTCGAGTACAAAAGTATGCTCCAAATACAAATAATTTTAGCTTACTTGCCATTTTGGATTATCTGCCCATGTTACTATAATGACTGTAGCTGAGAAGCCATTTAATTATAGTTTATAGGAAGCAGACATTGGGCAACCAAGATGAAAGACTTTGCAATAGTGCTGTATTTCTACAATCAAACTTCTAAGTTTAAGAATTTTCCACGTTTTCTAAAATTATGCGTGATACTAAGTTAAGTCTGGCCCCCTTGCAAAGAGTTCATACTGGTTCTCACAAGTTATAGGTGGTCACGGAACCTACTGCTTTAAAAAATCATCATATTTGGAGTCATGTTTCCTTATGAGTCATATGTATTCAACCCAAATTAGAAAAGTGTATTAACAATGCAGTGTATTTCCCAAAAGCAGAATGCCAGATTTCATTTTAAATGGAGGCTCGGAATTCATGAGATCAAAGGATATTAAAATTGACAGACTAAAACAGCCTAAGAGTTTTCAAATAATTTGAATTCTTATTTTAGAGATTGCTTTAATTTCATGCTTTCTTTCCCCCTTGGCATTCTTCTATCTCATGTTGTCTCTTAAAATATAGTAATTAAAGTTATTTCCATTTGGTAAGAGAATGAGAAACCCTATATATTAAAGAGATCATCATTCACTATCACTGAATGTTTACATTCTACCTAGAGGGAAAGCCTATTCTGCTCAGACTAGACGTTTTTAAATTATGTTAGTTAGGACAGATTTGCGTGAGCCATTGATTTACTTTGCTCCTAGGGAAATAAACTCTAATAATATTTCTCTCTCGGCCTCAGTTGTTTCCTAATAGGAAGTTAGTGCCTTGAATGGACCCATTATAGCCACCACGGTGACCAACCCTGTGCCACTGAAAAAAAAGGCCTAGAATTCATTTTTAACATTTCTGTTTGATTCAAGGGCATTGAGTTTAAAAGGAAACCAAATTAATGTTTGCATATATTTATTTGTTTTATTTTACTTATTAATTATACAAGTAATATTGAACACAGGATTTGGAGTGGTAGTTACCTAGGGCACAGGGAGAGAAGACAAAGGAGGGGAGGTCCAAATGGTTAGACCCAGTTTACTGTCAAGGATCTAAATTATTTGGGTGGTGGGTTCATGGGTGCTTTCTTAATAATAACTGAGTCATTACTAAATAAGAGTGGCCCAGGCTTGGATATGTCATGAGCCAGTAGTTATGATTAATCCATTGGATTAATCCATTGCGGTCACCTGAGGACCAATTGGAAAACTCGTGCATATTTGTAAAACAAACATTTAACTGGATAGAGCTGTCTGTGTTAAAAGTTCCCTTCTTCCCCAAGCTTACCCTGCGCCATCCTCCAGAGACTGCAACTGTTAAGTTCAGTGACTGTGCTTTCAGACATTTCCTGTGCCCATACAATCATATGTAATTAGGCACACATGTAGAGCTTCGGGTTTTTTCCCCCCGAGCGGAATCATGGTACAAACTATTATGCCATTTGGGTGTGGAGTTTGTTTTCCTTTTAATTTAATACATTACAAACATCCTTCATGTACTGTATATAGAATTATCTCATTCCTTTTGACTGTTGCATAGTATTCCATGGTATGGACATATCATGATTCATTTAACTAGTTTGCTACCCATGAATACTTAGTTTTGCTCTGTTTTCTTACTATTCATATTAGTACCTCATTTAACATTGTATGTGTGTATACATATATATCATTGTACACATTTTTGTGAGTGTATCTGAGGGTAAATTATGAATTAACTTTTTTCTTTTTTTTTTGGTGCATGGTCTGGGAAACTGAGTTAACTTTTAATGTATCATTTTTGGGCTAACAGAAAAAAATGCAATGACATTAAAAAAAAATTGAATAAAAATACAGTGAAATTTAAAGTTTAAACTTTTAAACTTTAAAATACACAAAGTCTTCATTTTTTTAAGCCTGTGTTTGGGGCCCTCCCTCACTTTCTCCATTTAAGCATCAAATAATCACTCTCTCTGTACATGAAATAGGACTGAAAGAGTCTTGTTTCCAGGAGGGACACTGAAGCTCTTGGTGTGAGAGAGCCACAGTGGACAGTGACCTCAGTGTCTAACCCTTACCTCCACCCCCATCTGAATAGGGACATAGGAGCAAGGCAGCTGCCCTGCTGCCACTCCTTCCATAGCCAGCTTGATCTGACTGATCTGGCGTGCCGGTCCCTCTTCCTCCCTACTCCCCGGGGCTCGCTCCCAGAGCTGTGCCTTCACTGCGAAGTCACCTCCCAGATGAGGGAAGGCCTGGTATGGCCACAGACATGCTAGAGCTGCTAAATATTTCCACGTGAGCGCTCAGGAGCCACTTTTAACAGAGAGTAGGTGATTAAGGTCACATTTAAAATTGACTCTGTGACCTTCTGAAACACAGATGGTAGTTTTGGTTAATATAAAAAAAGCAAACATCTAGTATTTTGACATTCACATAAGGATGCTGTCTTGTTTATACATCTTTTCCTCAATCTTAAAATCCTTACTTTCAAACTGAAATAAAAGTTTCCAGGGCTGATTCTGCCCTGAGGCCATAGTGCTCAAATATATGTATATATACACATATACACAGTTTTACAGAAGAAGGTTTTCAAATTGGCAATATTTTGTACTTTTGTACTGGTGAGTCTCCTTGTCACTGAGTAGAAAGGTCTCTATATGTTTACGTAGCACAAACCCAAGATGTGAACTGAGTTTCATCTTTATAGTCAGTGTAACTTTCAGTGCCCTGTGGACATGGGTATTTACTTATTCAAGGGTATTCTGAGCTGTTGGGTGGCATTGGCTGTAATCAGGTAAATCAACCTGCCAGGCTTGCTGCAAAGTATCACTTCACAAGAAAGGATATGTTTAGGGAATAGTAGTGTTCCTGGCTGAGTTGGTCTCCTGGGGTTTGGAGAACTTCAGGGTAATAACAGTAATTCCAAATTTACTTACATTCACTTTCGCTGGTGAGGTTGGAAAGTCCCGATTGAGAACCTGTGATGTGCCTGACACTGTGCCAGGGGTGTGTGTGTGAGTGTGCTCATGTTCAAACCCTGGGCATTTTGAAGAAGTGTTTAAGTGTAAGGCATGGTTTTAAGCTGATAAAACTTTCGAGAATGGCATTTTCTGTGTGGACAGGCTGAACCAAGGGCTTAAGGAGGAAGGGCAGGATTTGCCACGGTGGCTAAAAGAGAGAGGGACATTGAAGGGATGGCAAGGAGGGGACTGTGAGAGACAGCCCCTAAGGGAACCTCTACCTCCGTCACGATCACACTCACATTTTACAGATGCAAAAAATAAGGTTCAGAGCAGTGGAATGACTCACTCAAGGGTGAACATTTAGTGGCAAAGCTGAAACTGGAACCCACATTCCCTGTTTTTCTGCCGAGTGCTTTTTCCATTAATTGACTACCTCCCAGCCAGACTTTTGAAAATGTGATATTTGCTCAAAGCGTAGAGTTATATAATGCTGAATCTGGCCCATTTTGGAATATTTCATAGCTATTTCAAGAAGGCTGCCATGGTGACATCATTTATTTTTTTATGTGATTAAAGAAAATGTCTGCTGGCATCAAAGGTGTTGGGAAATGGTGGCATCATAAGCATAGTCATGGTATTAAGCTTCTAGAATGCCCAGCCCAGATTTTGTCCTCATTGTCCAACGAGGGCTTTGAACTTGACTGTCCGGATGCCCGTGTTCAGACAAGGTAGAGCCTGTGCTGCTGCCAGCCTTTGCTAGTGGTGAGGAGCCTTTTGTGATTTCATCTCTAATTTCCATCCTACTCCCTTGTGAGCTACAACAGATGTAATCTGTCTCCCTTCTTTCTTCCTCATTTGCCCTGTTCCCACATGAAATCAGCCAGAAAGGAAACCTTTACTGCATGCCTGTTAAGTGTCAGGTACTGTTCTAGGATCTGGTGTTACAGTGTAAATACAGTAAAAACAGTTTCTGTGCTCAATGAGCGTATAGACTAGAAGTGAAAATGAACATTAAACAGATCATTAGGGGTATGATAAAAAGACATATAGGAGTGGCCTGTACGTCTTTATCCGGACCTGGCTATGGGATGCTGGCCTGTAGAAGGCAGGTTTGACTTGATAATTTGTTTTGTACAACTACATCTTCTTGCCCCTTAATTGGGTCATTTCCATTTTCTATCAGTTAAAGCAGTTTGAGTAGACAACTTGGTCTCCAGACTGATCCGCAGCTAGGAAGCAGGCCAAGAGAAATCATGGTAAGTTTAGAGTTCAGTGGGGAACAGAGGGGCCTGTTTGCTCTACCTTATTAATGCATTTTTCAAAAATGGGTTCTCCCTTTTCAGGCTGTGTATTCCATGCTGACGTAGACAAACTACTACAGAAAAAAACCAGATGTCAAACATGCCCTTTTCAGGATGGCATGTTTCTATTTTATTTTCTCTCTGTCTTTTCTCTCCATTCTTCTCCCTCTCCTCTTTCTTTGTTTTTAGTTTTTTAAGGCCTGAGAGCCTTAGAATATGGTATATATGGTGTTGATCCACTTAGAAACAATAAGAATAATATGGATCTCTCACTAGAATTACTTTTTTCTTAATTCTTAATGAGAAATATATACATCTTGCTCAAAGAAACCTAAAAAAGAAAGTTGAGGCAAAGGGCCTCAACATGGATCCAGACGTATGGCTGGTACACAGTTCCATCCCTTTGGGTATGCTGAGAACACAGGAGTCGACTGCATGCTTGGAATTTGCAGCCAGGCTCCTGAGTGCTGGGAGGTGTCTGACTCCAGCTTCAGGATTTGCCTCATGGCTCTGTGATCAATAGCTGGACTATTTTTAGCTGGAGGTATTTTTATCATTTCATACACCTCTGAAAAGGGTCATACATCAGCAATGTAAGATGAAATTTAAATGACTTGGTAGAGATTTGCCTTTGGGAGGAGAATCTGATGTTAATGCATTAAGAATAGAAGAGAGTCATCCATGTCAGAGCCCACCCCACTCTGGTGGGAGGTGCTTTTAGGTTACTCATTGGTTTGATGCCCCTACTACTTGTCTGGAAAAATATCACAAGAACCCTAAGAATCTTTCGGTCTGTTAAAGAATTTCAACTAGAGATGAATTCGCAAATTTCATGAGATCAGCAGAAATCTGCTGAGCCCTATTGTTTGTCAGGCTCATCTTAGGTGCTGGGGGGGGGGGGGTACAGACTAAACAAGCAGACAAGGTCCCTGAACTCCCTGATTTTACAATCTAATGGGGTAAATGTGCAAACCAAGCCCTCAGCAGTGTGTGCTCCGGTGGGGTCCCAGGTCCTGGGGAAGAGCATTGCAGGTCGGCCAGCCCACACCTGCAGGAGTGTTAGTGAAAGCTGGTGAGGGATAGAGGGATGAATAAGAGAGGGGCTTGGGAAGGGTGAGGAGTAGCCCTGGCAGTAGGGGTATGTCTCCGTGGAGCAATAAAGGGAATTCATGGTGCCAGAGCTGTGCAGCGCTGAGGCCAGAGGGGAACACAAGACTACAGGGTGGCTGTGAAAGTTGAAACAGGAGAGTAGACATCATAAATGCGCTATTGATATTGGATTACAATAAATGATAGGCTCAACGCTTTGCCCATCATTAACTGCCTAGTTCAGTGTTCATGCAAAATTGCAATGAATATGGTGCATTAATGTGCATTTCAGTCATTGCCTAAATGCACATGTGTATCTCCCTCCCATGAGCTCTGTCTGCCTATTCTGAATAAACCTGTGCCTTTAACTCTCCCCCGCCACACACACATCATGAAATAATTGAGGGGGTTCAACCTGTAAAAAATGAAGTAATTATCATCTCTATTTCAGGCTTTTTCTACCCTGCAAATGAATGAGTGAATGAATATATAATATGTATTTTTAAACAAAGCACTGATTGTACTTAAGGGCTTTTCGCTCAGTGCCCCCTTCAACTGTGAGTGCTTCTAAACTTATCAAGAGGCCCAAGAATCTTCAGGATACTGGTAGATTCCCAATTCTGCAAATCAGTCCGCTCAATAATTTGGAGGCCAGTTTAGATTCTTTACTTATTTACCACTTAAATAAGTGGAAACTTAAAACTTTGGATTTAATAATATTTGTCCTATTTGCTTTTTTTTTTTTTAACAAATAAAGAGTCCAAGAAGGGGGTATGAATCACCCAGAATCTGTTAAAGATAATTTTCCCACAGCTCGGCTGTCCCAGCACCCTCATTTGTCCTTGTCTTTTCATCTTTCCTTCTAGCTCTCACATTTTATTCTTAATCAGAAGGTCGAGAATCTAAAATAAAACTGTACATGTCCTTCACTGTTATGTCTGAGAGCATCATATTCTTCTTTTTCTTCATAGTATTCAGCTCAGCTTTGTAATTAAATATTTATGTCGGTATTTGTTTCTTTCATGTCTAACACTTCCACAACACCAGAGGTCAGCACAGTACAGCCCACGGGCCAGATCCCACCTGCCCTCTGCTTTGTTAAGGCCTGCGAGCTGGGGATAGTTTCATTTTTAATTCAAAAGAAAAATAAGTTGTGACATGTAAAACGTATATGAAATTCAAATGTCTGTTTCCATAAATAGAGTTTTATTATTACCCAGCCACATGCATTTGTTTGCATGTTGCCTTTGACCACTTTTCTGCTAGGCAGGGTTTTAAGTAGATGCTGCAGAGACCACAGGGCCTGCACAGCCTAAAATAGGCACTGTCTGGCCCTTTGCAGAAAAAAAAGGCTGATGCTTGAGCTCGACTGTAAGCTTCATGAGGATAGCTATAGGCTCTTTAGTGTGCCCCACCACTGCTCTCTGAGCCTGGTAGCACTGAATAAATGTTTGTCAAGATAGTGAATAATGGAATAAATAAATGAATGCATTGTGGCTGCATCTTACTGGTGTTCTGTCACTGGAGTCCTGAGGGCCAGGATCCCTTTTGCTCACAGTATGATAGTAGTTTTCAAGCTTTTTGGCCTCACTTCCCCTATACAGTCTTAAAATTTGAGGCTCTTAAAGAGCTTTGGTTTATGTGGACTCTATCTATTGACATTTACTGTTAATAGAAGTTAAAAAGTTATCTATTAATTCATTTAAAATGAATGATCAGTCCATCACACGTTAAAATAAGCAACACATTTTATGAAAATAACCATATTTTCCCAAGAACAATTGAATGAAAAGAGTGGTATTGTTATACAGTTTGCAAATCTTTTTTAATGTCTGTCTTAATAGAAGACAGCTGGATCGTAATAGCCCTGCTTGCTGCATTCAGTCTGTGGCAGATATGTTGAAGTATATGAAAAATGGTCAGACTCATACAGACATGTAGTAGGAAATTGGAGGAGGTATTTAGCCTTTTTCAGTTAATAGTAGATATACTTCTTTGCTGCTTTGCCAAAACGCAACAGTTGGTAGATTCTTAAAGATTAAAAAATGTGGCGGGCATCAATATAGAATCTGAAACCTTATCAGTGAACTTTTGTTTTCTCTTACAGTGAAATCTATTGCTCTATCTTACCGTTTGAGTGGATTTTTTTTAACTGTTTGGGGTGTAACTATTCAAAAAGTTTACAAGTGTAATGCAGTTAAACTTCAGGCCCCCCTCCCCTGCCTTTTTTTTTTTCCTGTTCAGATAATCCCCAAGATTCCTTCTGGGAAGTAAGAGGTGTTTCTGGATATCGTTCATCCGGACTGGACAGGATGTGAAAATGGGATCTGAAGTTGTACACACATCCTATTTATTTCACAATCACTCCCTTGGTTTTGATATTGTTTTTGACACAATCTCCGAATGATGAACTTCTCCAGCCCTTGTGTGCGTAGCTTTTTAAAGGCAAATCACGCTAAACTATCCAGCTTGGTTTAACTACCTTTTTATTTAGTTAATGTGAAATATCCACAAACTGAAATTCAGTTAGTACCGGTGCCAGGCTGGTTGAAAAATACAAAGGATATTAGCTTTGCAGCTTCAGGACACAAGATAATTGGGTGAGGGGGTTAGAGAAAGATCCTTCTCTTCTATGACATAATACACCATGAACAGCTAGGCGCATTAATATTAATTTTTGGAAGTTTTATATGGAACCGTTAGCAAAACATTATGTAATTTTAAAAATACAGCCACAACCATAAACTATGTTGCCTTCGGATTTTTTTTTCTCTTGCTTCCATGATGTTAATCCTGTGAGATTAAGTTGTTAAATGTTGCTGACTTCTTAAAGCAGAGCCCAGTGATGATAACTACGTACAGGGAAAAATATATGGCAAGATATTCACAGTCATTACCCCTGAGAGGTGGGATGATGGATCATTTTTGTTTTCTTTCTTGTCATTTAAAAATATTGACAACAAATATTTATTGAATATTTAATGTATGTCAAGCGTTGAATACTGAGGGTTGAATATAGAGCAGAAAATAAAAAGATGATTCAGCCTCCACCTAGTTGGAGCCTCCAGTAGGTAAGTTTTCATATTTTCCATAATAAAATGTGGAATGCTTTTATAATAAGATTAAAAACATACAGTGCATCTTATAACCAAAATGAATTGGAAAAAAATGGCTGGCTGTTTTTTCTTTTTCTCCTCTCCTCCCTCCCTCCTTCCTGTTAAGAGTGAGGTTTGTTTTTTTGGTTGACTTCGTGTAAGTGCAATTTTGAGATTCTTTCATGATTCCATTACCCTTAATATCATCCAGGAAGTCTCTATGATGGACTTGACACCAAATGAATGAAAACCTTAATATTAGAAAGAGGATGCAGTAGCCATTTTCTTGGGCTATATTTTCAGTGGTGCTTTTGAGCTGTGAAAATCCTCCATCAAAAGGATCTAAACCATAGCTAAGAATCACCAAAGGGCTGGCTTAGCACCTGGACGGATCCTCCACCATTTTGCTGCTAGTCAAGGTGTGTATGAGGGCTCACTCAGGAGGCAGGTCAACCCCAAGTGACACAGGGCTTGAATACTGGCTTGTGTCCATGGTCTGAACAGCTTGGACTTTGGAAAATGCACGTCTTCTATTCAGGCACTTGTTGATGAAAGAAAACTTGCTTTCAAAAACATTCTTACTTCTCTTATGTGGATAGTTCTTAGCTACTGAAAGATAATGGGATTATTTGGTATTGGAGTTTACATTTGATCCTGAATTAGGCAACTGGAAAAAAGGATGCTGGTGTAATGAACAGTTCTTTGAGTGAGTCATTGTCAGAACCAGTCTCTCTATTTTTATCAAATATGTAATTCACAATGTTTTGCAAAGATGTTGCACTCTGTAGGAAGTATCTGAAAAGTTTCAGTATGGCCAGATATTATGACGTACGTATTTGTGAGAGAAAAATCACAAGTAATTGTAAAATTGGCACACAGAGTAATAATGCAGAACAAAAGGGGCTGGAAGCCACTTTCAGCTATTTTCCAAAAACCTTATGCAAAACTGTGACAGACCTGAGTTCCCTGAAGCTCTACTCTCTATTTCTCAGGAAATTAAGGAGTTTAGTGGAAGATAAAGATTAAGTGGAGGTTGAGAAGAGGCAGAGAAGGCAATGAATTAAATCAACTGTCTGGAAGAACTACATGCGGTTAAATTAAAAATTTAGGATTCATTAAAAAGAAAGAGGCTGAAGAGGTAATGATCAACATCATTAGAATCTTGTCTTTGTATAAATTAAAAATGGCCAGAAAAATGAGAGGACACTCACTGAAGGCTGAGAAATTTTGAAGACCGATGAAAAGAAATACTAATAACCTATGTATGGGTAAAATGATGAAATTCATTAGCTCCAGAGAGGATGGCAGAATATCTCCAGGGGTAGCTAGAGATGAGGAGAGCTGTAATAATGCACACCTGTTGGTAATGATGGTCTCCTGGCTCTTGGACGGAAAAAGATGTGGAGGGAGGGCAGTCAGGAGGGGTGGGGAGGTAAAGAGAAGCAGAAAAGTTGCGTGTGTGTGTGTGTGTGTGTGTGTGTGTGTGTTTACATACAGAGATATGAGAATGGCCATCAAAATATTAATGGTGGTGGTCTCAGGATAATGGGATTTCAGGGATATTTCCTTTCTTTACATTTTTACTCTTTGTAATTTTTGAAAAAGTTTATCTTCATAAATCACAAAAATGTTATTTTCATACTTTTGTGAGAAAGAAAATATAAAGTGGTAATAAAGTTATTTTTAAAAATTTGGATTTAGAATCCAAAATGAATTGTGTAGACGAATGAGAGTTGATCGAAGTATGTTTTAGTGAGGGCTGCTGTCCCTTTGCTGCTCCTATGTTATCCAATCCCAGGTATAACCCCATCTGTCTCTGATTGATCATCCTTTTTTTTTAAAACTTTTTTTATTGTATAGGGTAACATATATACAAAGCAAAGAAATAAAAAAGCCACAGTTTTCAAAGCACTCCCCAAAAAGTGGTTGCAGGATACATCCCAGAGTTTGTCATGGGCTGCCATACGATCCTCTTATTTTTCCTTCTAGCTGCTCCAGAATATAGGAGGCTTTGAGGGCTTAAATATTTTTTTTATCATCTTTTTTTTGTGAACAATAACATATATACAAAAAAGCTATAAATTTCCAGGCGCAGCACCACAGTTAGTTGTAGAACATATTTCAGACTTTGACATAGGTCACAATTTAACAATTTTAGGTTTTTACTTCTAGCTGTCCTAAAATACTGAAGACTAAAAGGTATATCAATTTAATGATTCAGCAATCATATTCATTTGTTAGTTCTATCTTCTATGTATTATTCCACCATCACCTTTGATCTTTCCATACCTCTCATTGGGGTAGTTTGGGCTTTGGTAATTCTAAATTTTTGATATTGGAAGGGTCTGTCACTAATATGGGGTAGGGAGATGAAACTATCTGATGATGTTCTGCAGAGGCTGGGCTAGGTTTCAGGACTTATCTGGACCAGGGACCCACCTGGAGGTTGTAGGTTTCTGGAAAGTTACTCTAGTGCCTGGAACCCTTGTGGAATCTTATGTATTGCCCTAGGTGTTCTTTAGGATTGGCTGGAGTGGTCTTGGTTGGGGGTTGGCAGGTTATGATAGGTAGCAAGGTCTATGTAAAGCTTGTGTAAGAGCAACCTCCAGGGTAGCCTCTCTAATCTATAAACTCTCTCTGCCACTGATACTTTATTAATTACACTTCTTTTCCCCCATTTGGTCAGGATGTAATTGCTGATCCCATGTGCCAAGTCTGGATTCATCCCTGGGAGTCCTCTCCCATGTCGCCAGGGAGACTTTCACCCCTGGATATCTGATCATCCTTTTTAAAATACCCTTTGTCCATCATTCCCTGTACCTTTGCTCCAAGGTTCAGTTTTCTTCTTAGCACTTAATCATCATCTGCTATTTATATCCATTTGTACATTTTATTGTGGCTGTCTCCTACTATACTGCAATCTCTAAATGTAGCTGCTAAAATGTAATTTATTTATTTTGTCATGGTCATGGCCATAGTGCCTAAAGCAGTACCCAGCACGTAGTAGGCCCTTAATAAAGATGTGTTGAATGAAATAATTCCTGTCTCCTATCTCTATTTTGTGTTCTGACATTTTTACCTTGCAGAGAAGTTGTTACATTCAACCATTTCCTGGAAGCAGCAGCAGAAAAGGAGGTTCAAGGGAAAGCTCGGCTCCAGGACTTTATTGAGAATCTGTTGCAACGGGTAGAACTGGCGGAAAAGCAGTTAGAGTACTATCAGAGCCAGCAGGCTGCCGGTCTCTGCCGCGACCTCAGCGAGCACGTGGTGAGTCACACTGGGGCCCTGTGTGTGGTGACTGAGTTGAGGACAGATGAAAATGCTAAGGGAGCTGGGCAGTGATTTTCAGGGAGCCTCCAGGCATCATTTTAAAGAACTGCCCAAGCCTTGCTTATGCTATGGAAGTGATGCTGATGGGTCCAGGGCACTTGGAAGTGATGCTGATGAGTCCAGGGCACTAGGAAGTGATGCTGATGAGTCCAGGGCACTTGGAAGTAAGTTAAATCCTGAATGCACAGTCTCCAGTTCTTCTTCACTGTCCTAGTCCAGGCCAAGCTGAATTGGTAGAAATATTTTCATATTTATAGAATAAAGCCGTTTGGATCCAAGGCAACTCATCTGTCCAACCCTGGTGCTCAAGTGCATTGATAGTTTTTATCCTCTTTCTGTAGTGTTTTAAAAGAATCTTGTGAAACCTTTGGCCCTTCTCAGTAAAACAAGATCCAACCACATATACTTTTGTTTCCCTGTAATAGGAAGGGAAAAACTGTTCAAAAGTTTCTATAGATTGAACATTCTTAAGTAGATTTAAAAAAGAAAGACTTAGAAAAATTCACAGATTAGATAGAGTTCGATGATAGATTTTCTTTTTTTGTATGCTTTTCAGCGGGGGTCACATTTCATTCTTTTTCCATGTGAGTATCCCCTTATTACAGCACCATTTGCTGAATTTTTGTTTATTTGTTTTTTTTCTGATTTGTTTGTTTGTTTGTTTGTTTGTTTGGGAAATGCATGGGCCAGGAATCAAACCTGGGTCTCCCGCGTGGTGGGTGAGAATTCTACCACTGAACTACCCTTGCACCCCCTCTGATAGATTTTTGCATACAATTTTACATATAGTTTCAGGGACTTAAAGACCCTCAGAGCTTAGATGAGAAGCCTGGGTATATATGAGGCTCCAAACTCCAATAAATAGCTTGAACCTTGCAGTATTTTCCAGAGATCTATTGACCCATCCTTTGGAAGAGTGGAAACAGATAACTGTGCTCTAGGTGACACGTATGGGTAGTCATTTTTTACCCTCTATATAGTTTCTTTGGTGATATAAACAAAAAAGCCAAAGAAAGGATTTTTGAAGCCCCAGTACAGTAAATTTATAATATTTTCATTGTTTATTGAGTTTTATTTAAACTTACCTCCTCTCCCCAAGTTTAAAAATGATTTTTTCCCTTCCCCTAAAGAGGACTATAAGGAAAAGAAAAATGGGAATCATTTATGCTTACCAGGTTAACAAGGTTGCTATAGTTGATGAAGTTTGGATTGAGCATTCTTGAATCCAAGCCAAGATGAAAAGGAAACATGATGAAATAACAAATCTAATTATCTGAAAGAAGGATTATGCCAAGCATAGAAACCAAAGGAAGGAATGAAGTGAAAGACAGGCAGATAAAAGCAGGAAGACAAGGGAGGGAGAATGACAGTAAACATGAAGGAAAGAAAGGAAGGTAGAAGGAAAGAAACAAAAGAAATCTTACATGGGGTTTGTTGTAATAATGCACACTCAGCCTTAGAGCAGCATAGTACTACCAGCCCCAGAACCTTCCAGGCAGGGACAGAAGTAGGCTGGAAGGAAGTAAATTTGTTACATCTGTTAGGTTTTGGTAGCTACTTTAAGTAGTTTCATCTGCATGACATATTTATTGTTTCCTGAGCAAGTGTCTGTGGTTTTCTCTGTGTAACTTATATAAAAGGGCATTGTCACTTCCTCCCTTGATCCCTCTCTGTCTTCTTGAGAAACTGTGAAAGTTGTCCATTCTTGACTAACTGTAGCTGGAGGGACACTATATGCATATGCATCTTTTTTCTGCCCTCTTCTCAAATGAGGGTTTACCCAGTGCAATAGCAGCTTGTCCCGAGGGACACCCTTTCTACCTGCACACTTCAGCACCCTCCTCCAGAACAGACGGGAATATGTTTGCAGCCCGGCCTGGCCCTCACCATCGCCACTAAGCCTGCATTGCAAAAATTGTGTCATCTTCTTCATCTCTTTCCTTTTATCCACCTCCAGGTCCTCCCCTCATTTTCTAATTACCACCTTCAGAGAGCAGTGAAATTTCTACATTGATATATAAACTGCTTCTTTCCAAGGTGCCTTTGAGCTTTAAGATTTTTCTGTGCTCTAAAAAAATCTCCTTCCTCTCATATTTTTTTTCTGAAATAATTTTTCAGCATCTGTAGCTTTCCCTTAATTCCCTTGAGCATTTATGTTCTTTTTCACCTGTTTGATATCTAAAAATGGAATGTGCTTACTTGGATACTTTATCTTTATTCTCTGAAAAATGCTGTCGAATTAGACTCAAAGTGACCTGATATCCCATCTGCCAAAACCACTCACATAATTGCTCAGATGGAAGGTCATGAAACAGCTTGCATAATCTTATTTTAAGTGTTGCATTTATTTCCTGCAGGTTGCTAAATTAGGACTACCAGGAATTCATTTAACGCCGATTTATTGGGGGCACAGTGCTTACTGAGTGCTAAGAAAACAGCTGTGAATAAGATGGATGAGGTCCCTGCCCTCACGGGTGTTATGTTCCAGTGAGGGGTGGGGCACCATAAACAAGTAAAAAATAAAGGAGAGAATTTCTATATAGTGAGAACTACCAATAAAGAAAGAGGAGACTAAGGTGATATGTTTGAGAGGTCTAGGGCTGAAAACTACTTTGGATTTAGTGGTCAGGAAGAGCCTTGCTGAGGAGGCATTATTTGACCTGTGACCTGAATAATGAGAAGGAGGCAGCCCTGGGAAAACTTGGAAATGGATTGTTCTAGACAAAGGAATAGGATGGTCAAGTGTCTTAGCAGGGAGCAAGCTTGATATGTGCAAGTGGCAGGAGATGCAGACTGAGGGCTGAGGAGGATCCAGATTATGCTGGGCTGTGCAGGCCACATAAGGAGTTTGGGCTTATTCCACAGTCCACAGCAAATGCACTGGAAGATTTTAAGTGGCAGCAAGATCATTTTGGCTGCTCTGTGGGGAACTGACGGTGGGGGCCGAGCAATGAGAGACTGGTTAGGGGGCCATTATGGTCTGAGAGGTGAGAAACGATGGCAGCTTGGGGAGGGTGGAGGTGGGGAGAAGTGACAGATATGGGATCTATTCTGGGGAACTGACCAGACCAGTAGGCCTTGCTCAAGGATTGGATCCGAGGAGTGAGGAAGTTGGAATCGAGGATGAAGCCAAGGTTTTAGGGAGGCAGTGCAGAATGAAGGCTGTTCAGATGTGCAGTGCTGGCTTAAGTTTGAAGCCCAGCCCTGACAGTGGTAAAGTATTGAGGCTTCCAGCCAGTTGACTTTTCTACCTTAGTTCCCATATCTGTAAAACGAGGAGGGTAATGCTTACCTTATAGGGTTGTTCCTCAAGGGTTAATTGGGGTTCTTATCTGGTAAGTACTTAACCCAGTATATGACACTAGACCTGTACATCTGTGTGTATGTGAACCCAAGGTTTTGGCCCGAACACCTGTGTGTACAGTAATGCTCTTTACAAGAAAGGAGAAATGGGAGGTGGGCTAGGTGACTAGCTGCCCCAATCCTACAATTATCAGAAACACTTTGTTTGCATTTTAGAAGTTCTTAGGTTGGTTTTCAGTGCAAGGTTATTTCTATTTTTCCAACATGGAATCCTAATCAAGAACTCTCAGATGTCCATCTTAATACCGTCTTCTTCCTAAACAGAAAGAAGACCAAGTAGTGGACTAGGAGAAGATGGAGGCAGGTTAATGGGCAGAGTAGAAATGAGCTTTTTAATCTGCCCCTGTAAGGCAAGGTTGGAGCAGCCCAGAGGAACAGTGGCCTCTTGCATTTAAGGGGAGGAAACATGAAATTCTATAGTGGCTGTGATAACAGACCCTCCCTCCACCCCAAACCTTATTACTTATAGGACAATTGAAGAAATTCGAATTCATCCTCAATTCCATTTAATTTACTTTGTACACACTTTTTCCTTGCCATTATATGCATGAATGCCTACTTTTTAGGGAGGCAGTGCAGAAGGAAGGCTGTGCAGACATGCAGTCTGCAGACTTGAGTTTGAAGCCCCAGTCCTGACACTGGTAAAGCATTGAGGCTTCCAGCCAGTTTTCTTTTCTACCTTAGTTTCCATATCTATAAAATGAGGACGGTAATGCTTACCTTATAGGGTTGTTTCTCAAGGGTTAATTGGGGTTGGTATAGGTAAGTACTGAACCCAGTATGTGCCACTGGGCCTGTACGTAGGTGTGTATGTAATGTTCATGGGACAGCATTATTCATGCATTTCGCTGTTGTAAGTCACAGGAAATTGCTCTAATTTACTGAGGTTCCAGAGGGACCCCTTAGTGACATCGATAGGCCATAAGGTGTGATTCTTGAAACATTTTTGAAGTCAAGGACCCCTTTGAACATTTGACAACAGTGTTGACCCTTCCTCCCAGGGAGGGAAGTGTACACATTCTCTTTCACATGCACACACACACTTAATTTTGAATAAAATTTCAATGGGTATTATGTATATACACAGAGAACAAATCATCAACCTGTATGCTTACATACAAATGTAAAGTGAATCTCAATAATAAAAAAAAAGGAAAAAACCCTGTATACTTATTACAGTTTACACAAGTGCTAAAGTCCATTGCAGAAGCCCAGAAAGAGAATCCTTATTGGTATTGGGGGAAGAAAGGCACAAAGGGGAAAATGCCAGCCTCACATTTGCCTGAGCCACTGTTTCTCCTTTATACATTGCATAACCTCAGTTCTTTCATGCCAGGATGCTGTGTTTTCCTGTTTGCAATTTAGTAATCTCATGCCAAATCCAGCCTGCATGAACATGATCAAAACAATGCTGACTTTTATGTAAAAAGACAGAAAACAAGGATCCCATCTTGCCTTCCTGGGGACATGACCTTCAAAAATCTATTTAAAAACCTTTCTGGCTTGCTCCTGATGAAAGCTCGAGTTGGACACAGAAGAACCAGAGGGAGTGCTCCTGTTATGCTGAGCTTAGCGTTTGAGATGATTTTAGTATAGTAGGGACACATGTCTTGGCCAAACTGCACCCCAGCACCACGGTGGTCAACCCACATTTCTTTTGCCATCCTCTTTAATGTCAGCCTGCCTGCTGAGGTGACCCCACTTCTTTTAGTAAAGGCTACATGAGGGAGGTAAGGAACTGAAGGCTGCGGAGCATTAGGCTTTGCCTATAAACTGGATGGTGACAGCTGGTTCACAAAATGATAATTACCAATTTATCCTACAAATGAAGTTGTTCTGAGCTGAGCCACAAAAGTTTAGGCAGATATTTTATTGCATGATTTATTGGTGGTGGAAAATCATCTCAATGATGGGTGGCCTCTGGGACAGCTATGGTGTTGGTCTCCATATGCTATCATTTCAGAAATGATGTACTTTTGCAATAAACATTTTATGCCAATTTTCCCCTTAGTGGATGTGTGCTGACCAGCCACAGCTGTAGTGAGTTAGCTGCAAATGCAGCCTGAAATCAATCAAGAAATAATGATGCATCATTCCAGTTTTTAAAAACATGTTTCTTCAAAGGTTGCTCTGGCGGTGGTGGTGGTGGTGGTGGGGTGCTCTTTGACTTCCTGAAATTTTTGAGACATGCTGATGCTGGCTTTTGAAAAATCTAAGAACCAGTGCACAAAGAGGCTCCCTGAGTATGCTGAGGCTGGGCATGAGATGTTCTTGTTCACTGATGTGATGGATGGCACCAGGATTAATGTTTCTGAGACTACTTATGGGTTTCCTTAAGGCAAATTCAGCTTATTAAAAACAAAATAAGAAAGATCTTCAAAACTGAATCCAGTATTTTAGAACCTCATCTACTCTTTGTGACCAAACGAACAGAGGTTTATTTTGTCTGGAACCTAAATTTTCTGTAGCACATAACCCAACTCAGCCTGTCTGGATAACTAATTTAAACAATCAAAACACAGGGAGCCCAGAATAAGAATGAGGGCCTTTAATCCTGTATAGCTTAATGTAATGCCTGGATACATCCTAGAATATATTAGGCAGATAATCAAAAAGTATTGGCAAAGTTCCTTGAGGGATGGGAAGAAAAATATGGAACTATTAAACTTTACCATCGGGGAAACCCCTGATACTGTGTCAAACATTAGGGACATCCGAATCAATAGGCCATGCCCTTGATCTTGAGGTTTGCTCTTGTGAAGCTTATGTATGTAGTGGAGAAACTTAGTCTACCTATAGGTATGCCTAAAAGTTACTTCTGGAGGATCTCTTTTGGTTTCTAAGCCCAACTTTGCAAGTGAAATCACTGCCCTCCCCACTACATGGGACATGACATCCCTGGCACCTATGGGATCAACAATGCCATCCTGAACAAAAGAGGGAAAAGAAGTGTAATAAATGAAGTATCAGTGGCTAAGAGAGTTCAAATAGATAGAGAGGCTACTCTGGGGGTCACTCGTGTGCAAGCTTCAGTTAGACATTGCTACCTATCATAACTTGCCAAACCCTAACCAAAACCATTTCAGCCAATCCTAAAGAATACTTAGGATATTATATAAGATTCTACAGAGGTTCCATGCACTAGGATAACTTTCCAGAAACCTACATTCCAGATAGGTCCTTGAACCAGATAAATCCTGAAACCTAGAGGGGCCAGCCTTTCTAGCACATCAGCTAGTTCCATCTCCCTACCCCATAATATTGACAGCCCCTTCCAACATGAAAATGTTAAAATGGACATAGCCCAAATACCCCTAAAAAGTGGGAGAAAGATCAAAGGTGATGGTGGAGTTATGCAGAGAAGGTAGTTTAACAAATGAGTATGATTGCTGGATCATTATATTGATATTTCATTTAGTCTCTAGTATCTTAGAGCAGCTAGAAGTAAAAACCTAAAATTAGGACTTGTAACCCATACCAAACTCTGAAATCTGTTCTACAACTAATTGTTGCTCTTTGCTTTGAAATTTTTTTCTTTTTTGTATGTATGTTATTTTTCATAAAAAAGTCGATTGTGGTGATAAAAAAAGTATTTATTCCTTCTAGCCTCCAATTGTTGTGGAGCAGCTACAAGGAAAATCTGAGATGATGGTATGGTAGCCCATGACAGACTCTGGGATCTGTCCTGTAACTACTTGTTAAAGAGAGCTTTGAAAACTGTTGCTTTTTCCTTTCTTTGCTTTGTATATATGTTATATTGTACAATAAAAAAGTTTTGTTTTTTTTTAAAAAGGGCATCCAACATGCAAATGAGGTAATATCTTTTTCTTGTTTGCTTTCCTTCAGCTTGCAGATATCTCCTCAAATAGGAAATCCAAATGCCTGTATGTATACCTTTATACTTGGGCCATTTGATGTTAGTATAGTACGTATGTTCAGTATAGTATGTTTGTTTATTATGTACAGTATATTTTTCTGTTGCATTTTATATAATATCTATTATTTAAGTGCATTTGGGAACATGTACTACATGTGTACTTAACTTTGTAAAATGTTGATGTGACTTTTAACTATACCAACATTCTATTAGGATATGGCACCATGATAGTACTACAGGGTATTTTTATAGTATTATATAGTATAATTTTCTTTTATTAAGGTTAGAATAGTCATAATAGCATTATAGTACTATTAATGTAGTAGCTTACTAATTATCTATATACACAAATTTATATCGTGACTCATTTACTTTATAATATCTATACTACAGATTTGTCTGAGTCCCCAGTAGTCACTTAAAGAGTCAGGAGATATGGATTCTGATCTCATACCACTGTGTGCAATATTATGAGCTGGCTTTTAAATTTTGCTGTGCCTCGATTTCTTTGCTGGTAAAATAGGACTAGTAATGTCTTTTTGGAAATTTAGTATCATGAGCTCATTTTGTGAGATCACTGGACTTTTTGGAAGAAAAATACAAATATACATACTTTTGTTTTACTGGTACTATTACCAGCACTGTAGTGTGCAAGAGTGATTGTGCCATGTGTATAGTTCTTTTAGGATTTTAAATAAACCTTTCTTTCTGCTCTCTGTCCATCTGTAGGGGCCGGGGGCACCCACATGCAGTGTGTAACTACCAGGATCTCAAGACCCATTTCCACCCAAAGGGAAGGAGCTACCTGAAGAAAGCCAAGGCTGACAGAGCCAGCATGCAGCCTGCTAAGTCCGTGCATGAACAGGCCGAGTTCTCGAGAGAACTCTGCAGACCACCAAAGAAAGGGGAACCTCTGGGATTTAGCCGGAAAGGGAACATCAGGCCCAAAATGGCTAAAAAGAAGCCAACAGCCATTGTGAATATCATCTAAAAGGGTAGGTGGCTCCGAACCACCATCGCCGGGATTTGGAGAATGTCCTAGGGGATGAACGATGATGTCCTTTTGGACACATCCCATAGAAAGACACATTTGAAAATCAACAGGGCATAACATTTATTTTTCATCCATACAAGAGTCTCTAACCTGAATTTAATAATCCAGAATCTCGATGGACCAGAATTTTTGTTATAAGCCCCTTTTAGAAGCAAGAGGTCAATTTCAGAAAGAATAAAAAAGTAAAGCAATTTTATCCCAAGGTTTTAGTAGAATCAAGCCCTGATTTCTAAAATAATTCACCCAGTGTCCAATAGTTTCCTCATCTAGAGTCCTCACACCAAAGGATATGTGAGAAGTCGGGCACTGGTAGAGAATTCATGCGTGTTCACTGTTCTCTAGATTGTGGGGTTAGCAATGAGAGTGTAAAGTTCTGTCAATAGCAGTGAGATAAAAGTATTTTTGTTTGTTTTTAACCTTCCCCTCCATGAATTTGAAAGCCCCTCCAAAAGCAGGATTCTGTTCCCCCCTCCCCCAGTGTTCTGGTTAATCGAGGTTTCAATTTTGGTTTGCTTCAGAGACTCCAGTTTTTATCATTTCAAAGGACTGATTTTTCAGTTTGTTTGATTGAGGTTTCATGTTTCCCCAGATACATGTTTATTCAGATTTTGGTACATCTCGACTCTCCCTTTTGGCTGTGTATTCTGCACCCTAAGACTTTGGTGCCAGCCTGTATTTTAGTAGCTACTCTACTGCTGTGGTTGGGGAGGACAATAAAACCCTTCTCTTCAGCACCCATCATTGGTGCAGTGTCTGAGTGATTGGAAAGCCAGTGGACCGTGCATTTAGTGTATCGTGAGCTGTCCTGGAAACACTGCAGAAGTTGCTCAACCCTTTTCAAAGATCTGCTCCCTTGTCAGTGTTGGCAGCCACTGTGTTAGCTGTGGGCATGGCTTTGTCTTTTGCTGACCTAATGTTTCCACGAGGCAGCTCGCTTTACCTCCTACTGCTTCTGTTCCCTTTTAGGATTAAAATACATGTTCTTGCCTTTCGACCAAGCATCTGAAATGTTCCTTGTATACTGCTTTCTAAAGTAATTTCTGACATAAACGATGCATGTAGGATCCAGAATCTGAGACTCCTCCCATCCCTCACTTAGAATAGCTTTTGTTTCCACAAAGAACTATCTGTTAAAAGCTTCCTGCTTTACGATTTTTTTCTAAGAATGAATTTCCACGTTACTCTTCCTTTTTAAATGAGCAGTCTCATCAAGTTTCATGCAGAGTTTAAAAATGCAGGCATACTTCTGGAAATAAGAAGAATTTTGTCTGCAACTATACACATATATACATATATATATACAACACTCAAAATATATATGTCAAGTGTATTAATTTATTTTTAAATACTCATGAAGAAGGTGTGTGTTTGTGGCGGGTGATCTTTAAACTATATGTTAGTTCATGTAGATTAAATTCTCTTATTTTAAGGATTAAAACTGTAATCTAATTAACATTAGTAAGAATTATGATTGTTATTGCAATATGCATCTGATTAGCAGCACATTAGCATAGATTATAAAGCAATTAGTTAAAATGCCAATAAATGGAAAGGTGTAATTTATACAAGCATTTTAAATCTATCATAGTAAAAAAATGTTGAATTTTGAGTCTTCACTTTGACTTTTGGTGAATGGGGGTAGCCCATTCCTGTGGCATATAGGCACCTATCAATCGGGAATAAAACATTGCTGTGAATATCGTTGTTTAGGCTAACATTGTAAAAATTGTAATGTAATAATTATTTATTAGGAGAATTAACCTCCTCAAGAGGTTATTGTTGTTTATACCACGATTGCACTTTAGCCTTTTACATACTAAAAAAATTGATTTGTTAGTTGTATTGCATGCTTTTTGTTCTGTAACATGTATGTGAGATAACAACTTGGTTTTGAAGATGGTATAGCCGGATTTTTTTTTCATTTTATTTAATATAACTTACATTTTCAGTTTTTGTTTAATATGCCTAGAGGGCGTGGCAGCCTTTTAGTAGTGGCACCCAGTGATCTTAAGAAAGCTCCGCATTGTCATATCTACTCTAAATACATTATACAAGACACATTTAATATATAAATTATTATATTCATATGCTGAGCTTCCTTTGAGACATACATTTACTGTTAAAATATAGGAGCTGGTTCACTCTAAGAGATACTCCATTTACATGTTGTGGCCAAAACCATGAGCTTTGTGTCTGATCTTTAAATATTTTGTCTATGTGGGTGGTAGACCTTAGAGTTAAGGAAGTTGCTTTTTCTGAAGAAATCACCAAAGTTTCTGTGAAAACATATTCAAGGTTAAACTGAAGAATAGGTCTAATTTTATTATTTGTTTTCTAGGCAAGACATCATTTGGACTGTGCTTTCTTTTTTCCCCCCCAAAGTAGGTGACAGATTCTTAACTGCAAAGTTCAGATTGCTTAGACACTGTTTTCCAGTTTTCTTCAGGGCCAGTCAGTTGTAAAGAAGTTGGAATATTCTGTTCCCAGAATTAAAAAAAAAAGTTTTTAGATTATGAAATATTCTAATAATAAAGCTATATTTCCTACTAATGTGTTGGTATGTTTTGTCTAGTCGAAGTGTTTCTGGAGAGGTAACTGTTGACTCATTAAGGGTAAGCAAAATGATCTTTCATAAATAAGCTGTTCATTGCACATTTAAGCACCAAGATCTTATACACCAATAAGTTTCCTTGAAAACTTAGCTGATCGTTTTTTGTTGTCATACAGCCTTTATTTAAAAGTTCTTTTTATATATGTTCTCACAGAGAGTTCCTCATTCAAAGCCCCCTTGGCAGTTTTCTCCTATCTTCCTACACACTCATGAACAATTTTTTTACGTTGTATTTTTAAACTTGTCAATTCTTAGCAAAAACCATGAGCAAATTTCACAATATGTATTCCAACCTATAAATCTTATCATTTTGGGGCCTAAAGAGTGATCAGAATAGATAATAAAGAGAAGTACATCGTTGGTAGAAATATACACCCATTCTGTATATTTCTTAAAAAAAACCATAGGGTAGAAAAATTTAGGGGACTCCATCTGTTGAGGAGCTTTAATGCTATTGGGGAGATGATCTCAGCCTGCTCTTTTGCCTATTTATGTTAGAGTTAATGGATTTACCCGGTGATAGTCTTTTTGAGAAATAACTGTGACATTCTTGATTATTGCTGGGCATTAGAAAACATAAATAAATCCCTGTATCTTGCTTCTTCTCAGTCTGGGTCCTTGAAAGATGAATTCCAGGGATGGCATGCAGGATCCCCAAAACAAGCCTTGAAGCAATTTCAAAAATTTAAATGATTGGGATTCTAAAAGTTGAAATCCTTTTTGTGGAATTATGTGGGTTTTTTTGTTGTTGTTGATGTTGGTTTAGGTTTTTTTGGGTTCATGTTCTGAATTAGCAAAATGGACATGTCTGAAATTTTTCAATTTAGAAAGGGATCTTCAGTGTGCAGCTCTAAGATAAACTTACTCTGGCTTTGCAGCTGTTATTCCAGGACAGAAATGAGTTTTTCCATTAGGAACATCTGAAGTAGGCAGGCTAGGCTCTCCTGTCCACACTGTAATGGGGATGTTGACAAATTTCACAGAAATGAGGCAGATACCTAAAGTGGTGACTAAGGGCCCCTGTCCTGTGAGAAGAGGAGACGTAATTGCTGTCTTCAAATATATGAAGGGTTGCCACTTAAAACACTTATTACACTTAAAAACACTTAGTATTATTATTTTTTTTGTGGTGGAAAAAGGTATTCCAGAAATCAGTGAGGTAAGTTCCAAAGCAGCAGATATCGAGTCACTGAACAAAAAATTTCTAAGTGCAACATGGATTCGGCGACCTCATGAAACACAATGAACTCTCCCTAGAGCTTCTAGTTTCTTCCTGGGAGATGGGATTCTGCTTTGGGTAGGAAGTTGGACTGGGTTCTTCTCAGAACATATTTATCTCTGGGATACTTTCCTTTTATGTACTATTACTGCAGTATTGTAAACATGGGCTACATAAAAATCTTGGTGTTGATGTGATCATTGATTTTGGAGATTTTTTTTTTGACTGGGACTTTTTAAAGGTTTCTGTAACATGTATTCCCATTTATCCTCCTAGAATCCTATTGAGGTAGGGAGGGAGGAGGAGAAGGTATAATTTTCTGCTCTTAATAGATGGAGGAACAGAGGTTGGGATAGAAGATGTACAGCTGGTACTGTTGTCTCATTTAGGACGTGTGCTTCTCAGAACAGGAAACAGCTCACCTCACCGAATGTCGTTTTAGTGTTAAAAAAGAAGGTGCATTTTTTTTTGTTTCAACATGACTCCTGGATGCAAGCCAACCATTTCTTCTGGTGTTCTGTTGAATCACCAGCAATCTTTTCACACGGGGGAAGAGGTTGGCAATGGACTTAATGAGAGGCGGTGTGCGTGGTGTGTCAGGCTCTGATGTTGTGCCTTCCTCAGCCATTTTCCAGGTAGTTCTAATTACACTTCACTTTGCCTTTCTTATCATAATTCTTAAGAAGATAACTCTAGTATTTTATGATGAAGATGGGGCTTATGATGGTTTCAAAGAATTGCCCCAGGCCCAAGAGTTCATTCATGACAGAACTTTGTCCTCCTGAATCTCATCCAGAACTCTTTTCACATGTTCTTCATTGACGGACATCCCAGAAAATGGTCCTAAATGTATACATTTGTTGATTATACAAAGGTTCTCAATGTTCCAAAATTCACTTTAATATTTATTTTCAATTATTGCACCTACTGTATGCAAGCCACCGTGGGGATAGAAACCTTATCAATCTTTAACCTCTAGGTTAAATCCAAATTCCCCCTACCCCTTAGAACAGATCCATCCAATTTACCAAATAATTCTGAAATTTCAGGTCTAAATCTGTTACTTTGGTGTACACATTTTTGGTCACTTCACTTGGAAGTTTGCTGACTGATAAGAGTAACAGTGTATTCACCTTGGTCAGGTATGTGAGTGAAACAGAAAGCTGATTACATATCTCTACCCCTCTTCTTTCCAACTTCTAATTCCTTTGTTCGAGGTGGCAACTCCACCTCCCTCATTCCACAGAATGTACCATTTTATTTTTTTCTCTGTTTAAACTGGCCTGACAATTGACACCATAACTAAAATTTCTCATATAATCCTAAGTACAGAGAACTGGTGGAGGGAACCAGGATTCTTACAAGGTGAGGAATACCTAGAATTTTTTTTTAAAAGAGCTTATAGTGGGTAAGCGCAAATGAGTGGGCCCGAGAATATTGGGATGAAGATCAAAGCTCATCACTTGTCCTGCAGGCTGGGGCTCCATCCTGCCTTCCTCATCTCCTCTCTAGCCATTGGCCTCTTTTCAGAGCACTGAGAATTGCCTGCTTTCCTCCTGCACTGCTTTTATGCTATTTTGTGCCTTCTGCCTAGAATGCCCATCACTTTCTTCTCCACCTAGATAATTCCTTCTCAGCCTTTAGATTTCAGCTCGACTGTCATTTCTCCAAGGCAGCCTATAACTCTTAAGGCCCCAAATACCTTTTTCCTGTAAGACTGATCCAGGTGCCCCTTTAAATATAATTATATGATTATTTGACTGACTTCTGCCTCCCCCACTAGTCTGTCATTTCCATGAACAAGGAGACCATGTCTGTGTCTTTTATCACCTGTGTATCCAGTGCTGGCACAGAGTGAATCCTCAATAAGTACTGTGGAATGTCTGAGCACCAGTGGTCTCGGACACTTAGTTAAACAGCACATCTTTTCCTGGGAGCCTAGAGAAAGTAGATTTTCTTCTGATTGTAGAGGATCAAAGAGAAAGTCGTGCTTAGAGAATAAGTAGGATTGTGAGCAGCAGAAGAGAATAGAGCATTTTAGGCAAATGTAAGCAAAGATGTGGAGGTAGGAAAGAGAAGGAAAAGTGAGGGCCAGATAAATAGTACAATTTCTACCTGTTTGGCTACCTATTTGACTGTCTGTCTCCTTGTCTAGAAGATAAGCTTGCCAGGTGAAGAGAAAATGCTGTACCTATCTTGGTGATCCCAGCATCCAGCCCTGGGCCTGGTGCTGAGTAGGCACTTGAGAAATCAGGCTGGAAAGATCATAAAGGACCAGGACCAGTTGTTTCTGGAGCTTGGAGTGGGGCTCAGCCTGCCAGTGTGGGACAAGCTGAAAAGAGTTACAGGGGCTTAGAACCAGGTAGATCATTAGAACACAACCCTTAAAAGGACCCCTCCAATTATAGGTATTTTGAAACTCTCCTTCCTATAGTCTCTATGTGTGGTATGATGGAAAATGTATGACATTTTCTTCTTCTGAATCTATGGTAGACATAACTGGCCATGGTTCTCTTCCCTGATGAGTTCAGGCATGACCTCAGAATCCTCAACGCAGCCTCTGTCAGCTGTGGTAGGCAGAATAGTGGTCCCAAAAGATGTTTACTTACATTCTAATCCCTGAAAACCATGAGTATGTTAAGTTACATGGGAAAGGAGAATTAAGGTTACAAGTGAAATTAAATTTGCTACTCAGTTGACTTTAAAATAAAGAGATTAACCTGGATCATCCAGATGGGCCCAATGTATTCACAGGAGGAGGGTGGCAGAAGAGTCAGTGTCAGTGTGATGCAATATGAGAAAGACTTGACCAGGCATTGCTGGCTTTGAAGGTAGATAAAGGGGCCATGAGCCAATGAAGGAGGGTAGCCTCTAGAAGCTGGGAAAATGCAAGAAAATGGGCTTTCCTCTAGGTTCTCCAGAGAGGATCACAGCCCCGCATATACCTTGATTTTTGCCCAGTATTGGACTCTGACCTATAGAACTGTAAGATAATAAATATATGCTGTTTTAAGTAACGACGTTTGTGGTGATTTGTTACAGTAGCACAGAAAATTAATATACCAGTTGCATTGGTCACGTTCATTTGTCAACTTGCCCAGGTGGTGGTGCTCAGTTGTCTAGTCAGGCAAGCGCTGGCCTATCTGTTGCTGTGAGGACATTTCAGAGACTTAAATCGTGATCACATTGGCTGCATCTACATCAGCTAAGGGGAGAATCTTCTGCAATGAATGACGCTTAATCTAATCACCAGAAGGCTTTTAAGGAGGATTCAGAAGAGGCAGTCCTTCTTTTTGCTTCTGCCAGCCAGCCTCTCCTGAGAGTTCATTATGGACCTTCATTAGAGCTGCCAATTTGTGGCCTGCCCTACAGATCTTGGACTCTTACATCCCCATGATTGTGTGAAACACTTTTATAAATTTTGTATTTACAGATGTATCACCTGCTGATTCTCTAGAGAACCCTAGCTAATATACCAGCTAATCTGTTTTGCACACAAATTGTATCTATTTGTCATTCCTTGACAGTGATGCAGTGGAAAGAGTACAGACTTCATCATCCTGTTTTACATCTTACATTCGCTGTGACTGCGGGTCCAGTTTCCTCATCTGGAAAGTGGACCGAATGATGTCTTGTCTTAACCATGTAGGCAGTATATGGAGATAACCATGAAGTCTACCCTCATCCCTACCAATTTCCTATGCAAGAACTTGAAAATAGAAAAGAAAAAAAGAATCTTCCCTAAGTAGTAGAATAAAAACAAAATATAATGAACTAGAGCAAAAAATTATGAAGGGAAAGAAATAGTCTGAATGGAAAAGACCAAACTACAACCTTTTTGAAGATGTTAACCTACCTAACAGAAAATAGATACATATTAAGATACCTAAAGAAAGACATCAGTCTCCACCACTTTCTAGTTTTATCTTGGACAACTTACTTCACTTAAAACCTCATTTTCTCTTAGTATATCATCAATGATGATGATAACCTCATTGGATTATCACAAGGACTCATAAGATGCTCCACATATAGTTTTTAGCACAATGCCTGGCACAGAGTCAGTGTTTACTGTATTTATTATTTAAGGGAGAGATGTTTAAATATAGAAGCTTAGGAAAGAGAGTGTCAGAAAGATGAACACTAATAAGCATCTGTTGGAGGTATATGGGTCAGTAAATATATTTCCTCTCCCAAGTCCTGAACCAAGAATTATGATTCATGAGTCAAACAAATGAAGATCAAAAGATGAGTGCTACTAGTAAATGCATGGCTCATTGCTTTTGGGCCTAAATTGAACTGCTTTGCTTTGGATTTTAGCGACCTATGTCTTCATTCCTCAGCAGGGTCAAGAAGGTGTTCTTGGACTTCTTTTCTTGGATATTTTCCTCCAAAGTCTTTTCTGTATTCATGCTTATCCCATTTCTTTACTGTGCTTCATGTTTGGGTATAGGGTACTCTACCATTTGCTTTATCATTTAGGAAAGAGCTGTGCCTCAATGTCAATAACTTAGTTTGGCCCAATATCTGAAACAAATCCTGGTTTAACACCTCACTAGGTGAATCTTATCAGAATCACTAGAATTAAGTACCCATCCATCCATCCATCCATCCATCCATCCATCCATCCGATGGACCAACCAACCAACCAACCAACCAACCAACTAACCAACCAACCATTCATGAACATCCACTGGGAGGCCCATGTGGACCAGTCACTGTAGTAGATAAAGAGGACATAGGCTACCTCCTGACCAGATTTATTTGGGATAGCTGATGAAGTTTAATGAACCATTAAGGCCAATCCCAGTCAAGATTTGCCTCTCTGCAATGGTGTTCCTATTACCCTGACTGACCCTGAGGCCTCTGTAGCCTTTCAGGACCATAGCATAGCATCTAATCACAATCTCTGACTCCATCATTCTTTGTTCCGTTACACTGTATTTTTCTTCTCAGCACTGATCACTATCTGGAATGTACCTATTTATTGGTTTACTTGTTTATTATTTTATCTGCTATCCTTGTTTCATGGGAGTGACTTGTCTGTCTTCCTCACTGATAAAGATTGAATGAATTGATTATAGAGAAAAAAAATCCTCCTCTTGTGTTGGATGGAGGGTTGTAGTGAAAGAACTTGGAAGATTCCCCACAGTAGGGACAATATGTAGAAGCATTTTGGAGAGCCCCAACTGGTCTAAATGCTTTTCTTTAGGCAGTTTGTAGATGATACTGGTTCTTCTAGGGAGTGGGTAATGTGGAAGCTGGGCTAATGGGCAACTCTGCTTCCCCAAATGGTATCAGAATCTCCTCAGATTACTCTATAGCAGTGGTTCTGAAGAACTTGATAAAAGGCCTAGGACCCACCATGAGATCAACAAGGCCATCTTGACCAAAATGGGGAAAAGAAGATGTAACAAATAAGCTATCAATGGCTAAGAGTTAAAATAAAGTCAAGAGGCTACTCTGGAGGTCACTCTTAAAGCAAGCCTCAGTTAGATATTGTTACCTATCAGAGCTAGCAAAACCCCAATCAAAACCATTCCTGCCAATCCTAAAGAACACCTAGGGCATTATATAAGATTCTACAAAGGTTCCATGCACTAGGGTAACTTCCCAGAAACCTACAACCTCCAGATGGATTCCTAGACCAGGTAAGTCCTGAAATATTGAGTTGGAATATGCATTCTAATAGAACCCCTGGGTGATTCGTGCATTATTGATCAAGAAGCACTGATCTAGAGAGATGGTTCTTAATCAGAGGTCCATAATAGTTGGGGAGACTTTTCAATTTGCAATTACAGCTCCTCTCCTCACCATCACCTATCAGAATTTCTGACTCACACTTATAAAGAGAAGGACAAAAAGGGCCTTCAGGTAATGCTGTTACAGTCTCCAGATCTTCCTTTCTCTGGCTCAAGACTAGGCTCTTGACTGAGGGAGCCAGGGATAGCAGTCCTCACAGATTCAGGATACCCAGCAAGAAGCAAGTTCTTCCTGAAATTTGCAATGTTTTCAAAATAATTTATATAAAGCAATTTATTGGATATGAGAGAGTGAGTGAATCAATCAGTGCCCAAATTGGGATTTTTCTAATTCTTTTTAGACTTCTTAGCACAAGTAGAAAAAAAGGTAAAGTTCAAGGTTATCCTGAGAGCTCTTTATTTATTTATTTTTTTTAACATGGGCAGGCACCGGGAATCGAATCCGGGTCCTCTGGCATGGCAGGCAGGCATTCTTGCCTGCTGAGCCACCGTGGCCTGCCCAAGAGCTCTTTATTCTTAAGAGCTCTCACCAAAAACTCTATCACCCAGCGGATCATCCAGATAATCTACCCTCTTTTTTTTTTTTCTGTTCATATGGTCTTCAGTTTTCTGAACTTTTACATGTACCTCGATTCTCTTCCTTGCTTTGCCTTTTGGTTTTCAGTGGTTTTATATGATATACAAAATTATGTTCTTCTGTGTATGAAAGCTTATGCTTGCTTCTTGAATCTGTGTCAGAGGTTCATTAACGTGCGGGTTGATACTCTTCCGATATGGAAAATCCTGGGTTGTTATGTCTTCAAATATTTCTTCTGCCTCATTCTCTTCTCTACTTTTGGGGTTCATATTACATGGTATGTTAGACCTTTCACCGTGTCCCACATGTCTCTTGTGCTTTTTTTTGTAAATATTTTCCTTTCTTACTCTTTCTGTACTTCAGTTTACCTATTTTCCATTGGCCAACCTCTCAGCTCAATGATCCTGTCTTCTTCTGTGCCCAATCTATTCCATTTTTAATTTCCGATATTATATTTTACAATTCTAGATTTCCATTTGATTCTTTTTTAGAGATCACAATTCTTTGAGAAGTTCCCCATGGTTAATTCTATTTTCTTGAACATATTCATCACATTTATTTTAAAGCTTGTCTACCAACACAGGTCACCTACTTTTTTTTCTTTCCTATTATATGTTTTCATCCTGCTTTTCACTAATACACTCCTAACTCAAAGCAGGAGCTGAATGTTGGTCATTTATATAAAAATTATATAGGCTCTAATTGACTTTTTCTTCCTCCTCAGAGGGATCAACCTTTCCTTTGCTAGGCAAGTGAAATTGGGACTGTCCTAAATCAATCAGGGATTGAGTTGAGTTGAGGCTGACTTTAAGCCTTAGTAAAACTCAGTTGGTCTCTGATTTGATCTTATTACAGTGTTTTCCTCCAGAGATTTCAACTGACTGGACTCCCTCATTTTGGTGAAATGGAATTTTTGCCTCTTTAGAGTCATGAAACAGTGTATAACTCTTTTCTAATTTTAAGAGGTTTTTGGCTTAATTTGCAAGTCCTAACAGTCTAATCTTTGTCTCCTCAGTGCTATAAGACCATGGGAAATGGTACTTTGTATTTCAGAAGTTTTCTGCTTAGCATTTCAATCTCTTACTCTCATCATTTTATAATTTGGCAAATTTCTTGAGAGGTTGTATGTTTGAGGTCCCTTAAGTCTTCAGTTACATCTCTACAACCTCACAAGACCATTAAAATCTCTGTTCGTTTCTCTGTCCTGCAGCAGTCTGGGAAGTTTTCAGGTTGACAGTCTCTTCGAATCTGTAAATTCCCTTGTGGAAAAAGTAGCTGCAGATTGTCAGCTCATCTCTGAAATTTTCTCTTCTAGCCCTTTTTTTCTTATTTGATTCAGCAGCTGCCTGATATCTTTAAAGATATTAATATCTATTTAATCTAGTTTCTCTATTTTCTATTGAAAGAAGCATTGGTCAGCCACAAATTATTCTATTCCACCCAGTACTAAATGTTCTTATGTTGCCTTTAGAATAAACAATTGATCACATTTACCTCTGGATGCTATTTCTTGGATCACCTCATCTCTGAGATGGGAACATCTCTCAATCCCTCCTCCAGTCCCAGTTCTCAGCTGAGGTCAAGTGTTTCAAACTTCATTTTATCAGATGGGAGACGACCTGAGAAAACTACTGTGAAGCTAAGACTTGATTTAAAATGAATTCAGAAACAGCCAAATACAAGAAATGACTTTTGGAAGAAGAACAGTTATTTGTATCCAAGGTAATGTTCGCCTAAGAAAAGAAAATAGAGTCTTTTCTCTAGGTATTCATTCTCTGAAAAATACATTTTCATCTGAAATATTCAGGAGTTTTCCTAATGCCGAATCCAAAGAAACAGTGTCTGATTTCTTAAAGGGAGAGCCAATTACTTACTCCCAATCTCCTAATGAGAAGAAAATAGGAAAATATTTCTATTTCTCCTAATGGGAGAAAATAGGAAAAATAATGGTTTCAGGATTTTTGAAAGGTCCAGAGATGTTAGGTTTCAACTTGCACATAAAAATATGCTTTTTCTATTCATATTGAAATCTTATGACAAGAAAAAGAGAGGGAGAGAGAATGAGAAAGGGAAGTTGAGCAGACATGCAATCATAGCATTATAGAGAGGATTATTACTGTAATTTAATGTGTTTCACCAAGCCAATTATAAAAGGCCTTGAAGGCAAGGTCCTTCTGGAAATCAGTAACCCAGAGAATTTCAGATGATTTGAGATCTATTAGATCTATTTTGTTCACATAAGAGACATTGGAAATAATGTTAAAATACGTATTCCTACTGAAGAAAATGGACATTGATAAGTGTACTTATTTTGTTTGCCAAGTGATCATTTATATTGTTTCTGAAAATTTACAACATTGGTCATCAGCTCCTTGAATCTACTTGAACTAAACAAACTATTCTTTCTCCTTATTTTGCGTCACTATAATGTTTGCTCATGCATTGTGCTAATGCTGATTATTACCATGCATCCTGTCTTAAGTGTTTCAAGTAGACTATTTTGGTACTTTGTACCCTAGTAGTCATTTTTTTTAAATACCAGTAATACTCCCAGTGTACAAAATATACAAGTCTTTCATAAATAGAACTGTTAAAAATATGAACAAAATGTCCATTCTCATTTCTTTTTAACGTCATGTTTGATTCAGTTAATTTCTTTCCTGCAGCCTTTACCTCTAAAGTGTTGGATAGAAAATGAGAAAAAGTGAAAATCAGCTCATCTTAATAAAAACTCTGTGCTACTTCCTGATATTCCTCAAATCTATTTAAAAAACTCAAGCTAGATGTGTTTCAACAACCACAGCTCAGGCTTTCTTGGTATATCTTTGCCTTTTAGATGGACAGGACATCAGAGATAATTTAGTTTCCTTCCTTTTTGTATCTGGGGAAATGGAAATATCAATTGGGTGATTTTCCAAAAATTACCTAGAGATTTCATTAGTGGAAGAGAAAGAACAATACCCTGAGTCTCTTAATTTGCTTAAACTTTAACCTCCTTGAAGATGAAGAAATAAATTTACTTTTCTTTAGACACTTACTTTCCACAATAGAATAGGTTCTGCACCTATATATCAAAAAATAAATGAACTGGAATCAGTGTGTATAGTGTGCTACCTTGTGAAAAGGGAAAGGAAGAATAAGATATTCTCTCTTGTAAAGGAAACAATGATAAGAGAAGCTAAAAGCTAATAAAAATGGTTACTTCTATGGGAAGGGAGAGAACAGGGTGGAGGGGACAGGGATGGAATTAAGACTTCTCTGAATCACCAAAGTTCTGGATTCCAAAATTTTGATTTTGGAATCACGTAAATTGTTTATATAACAAAAAAACAAAATAAACTTTAGAAAATCAACCCTTAAAAATTGAAAGCAATGACAGAAATGCACAAATAACTAGAAGGTTTAAAAAGAGAATTCAACAGTATATAACCAGGAGTGATTTTAAGTAGTTTTCCTCACTGTGGTAATATTTGAACATCACAATGAAAGAATCAACTCTGGCCATTATTTCCAAAGAGAGGAAAACCAATAGCAGATGTGTACATTCTACTTCAATACAGCTATTCCCAAAGCTAGTGTAACATATGTTACAATACCAATCTCAGGCCTTCTGCACTCTTAAAGATGGCTCTGATTTGGGCTCTACAGTCAGATTGTTTCAGTTTTAAACTCAGATGTACTACTTACTAGTTTTGTGAACTTGGGCAAGTTAATGAACTTCTCTGGACTTCCACTGGCACATGTATAAAGTGAACATAATAGTTACTACCTCACAGAGTTGCTGTGAAGATTTATACAAGCAATTGATGTAAAGAGCTAGCATATAGGGCTCAAATTTTACCAATTATTTAAAGAAATGCTGCTTCAACAAGAAAAGTAAGTGAAAATAAAAGTAATTAAATCTATTCATATCTAAGCAAATATAAAACATACCACATTGTATGTACAATAGAGTATATATAATATATGTGTATATTTTAAAAAGTAATGAATGAACACAGATACTCAGCAACTAGCTTAAGATATAGAACAGTTATAAGGGATTTTGAAGCCCTTGTGCCATGTGTCTTAAGGTGACAATTATCCTAAATTTAGTGTTACCTTTCTCTTGCTTTTTTAATGTATAGACTTATCATCTGTGTATGCAGCTCTGTGAATAGTTGCTTTAGTTTTGTTTGTTTTAGAAAGTTTTTAAAATGAGATTGTACTTCTTGTGAAGCTTATGTATATAGTGGAGAAACTTAACCTACCTGTAAGCATGCCTACAGGTTACTTCAGGAGGACCTCTTTTGTTGCTTAGATGTGGCTCCTCACTCTAAGCCCAACTCTACAAATGAAATCACTGCCTGTCCCCCTTGGTGGGATATGACTTCCAGAGGTGAAATTCTCCCTGGTGGTGTGGGAGTTGCCTCCCACGGATGAGCCTGACCCTGGCATTGTGGGATCAACAATGTCATCTTGACCAAAAGGGGGGAAAAGAAGTATAACAAAAAAGGTTTCAGTGGCTGAGAGAGTTCAAGCAGAGTTGAGAGACTACTCTGGAGGTCACTCTTACGCAAGCTTCAGTTAGACATTTCTACCTATCATAACGTGCCAAACCCTAATCAAAACCATTCCTGCCAATCTTACAGAACACCTATTTAAGATTCTATAAAGGTTTCATGCACTAGGATAACTTTCCAGAAACTACAACCTCCAGATAGGTCCTTAGACCAGCCAGCCTCTCCAGAACATCACCTATTCCATCCCCGTATCCCACATAATCGACAGCCCCTTGCAATGTGAAAAAGTTAGAATTGGTATAGCCCAAATACCTCTAAAGAGTGGAAGAAGGATCAAAGGGGATAGTGGAGTTATATAGAGAGAGTAGAGTTTAACAAATGAGTATGATTGCTGAATTATATTGATATTTCTTTTAGTCTCTGGTATCTTAGATCAGCTAGAAGTAAAAACCTAAAATTGTGGAATTGTAACCCACACCAAACTTTGAAATCTGTTCTACAACTAATTGTTGTGAAGTGTTTGAAATATTGCTTTTTTGTATATATGTTATTTTTCACAAAAAAGAAAAAAAAGTCCATTTTGATGATAAATGCACAGCTATATGATGGTATTGTGAACCATTTATTGATCACTTTGGATAATTACATGGTATGTGAATATATGATATATATCAATAAAAATAAATAATTAAAAACATCTAAAGAGAAGGTAGAGTTATAAAATAGAAGATAGGATTTAACAAGCGAGTATGACTCAATCATTATACTGATATTTCTTTTAGTCTTCAGTGTCTTAGAGCAGCCAGGAGGAAAAACCTAAAATTGTGGAATTGTAACCCATAACAAACTCTGAAATCTGTTCTATAGCTAATTGTTGTGCTGTGCTTTGAAATTTATTGCTCTTTTGTATATATGTTATTTTTCATAATAAAAAACTTTTAAAATGACATTGCACTGTGTGTATTCTTCTTTCACTTGCTTTTATCTTTTTTCCTCAATGTTTGTTTAGCTGTGATTCATCCTTATTAGCTGCAGTTAACTTAATTTCATTGTTATAAATAATTACATTGTTATTTATTATGTGAATACCTAAAATTATTTAAAAAAATAATTTTAAAAGAATACTGTTGGTGAATATTTGGATTGATTTCAGTTTTTGGTACTATTAGAAATGTTGATATGGACATTCTTATAACATTTTTCTTGGTGCAAATGTGTAAGAATTTCTCTAGTGCATATCCCTAGGAGTGGTTGAGATGCGCGTTCAACTTGGAAATTACAATTTGTTTTCTGAAGTGTTTGTACTAAACAACAGCAGTGTTTGTGAGTTGCTGTTATTCTACTCTTTTGTCAGAACTAGGTATTGTTAATCTAGCCATTTTGGTGAGTATGTATTGGCACCTCACTTTTGTTTAAATTTACATTCCATGATTATAAATTAGTTTGAGACTTTTCTTATATTTAGTGGCCATTCAGACTTCTTCTTTGGTAAGTTGCCAATTAAAAAAAATTATTGTTTCTTTTTCTTTTTAAAAAATTAACCTGTAGAAGTTCTTTATCTTTTCCCATATTCTGACTATTTTCCTTGATTTTTAATGTTGACATTGGATGAACAGGTCATAATTTTAATGTAGTCAAATGTATTAGCTACATTTATGTGTAATGTTTTTTATTTCCTATCATACCAAAATTTATGGCAATATTCTTATATATTAAATTATTTAATGTTTTATCATTGGATGTGATAATTGCTATAGATTTTTGACATGTTCTTTTTTCAAACTACAATGTTTGAAAAATGTTCTTTACTTCTTAACTTGTCGAGATTCTTTTTTCTTATTACATATATTACAAATTGTTATGCATTGTATGGGATTTTTTTTATTCTGTATCTAATGAAATATTTTTTGTTTTTTTATCTTTTCATCTCTTAATGTAGCAAATTATATAAACTTATTTTCCAACATTAAATCAATCTAAATTCTTGGAATAAAACCTACTTGGTCATTAGTTATTATTTTTATATGCATTCTGGATTTAAGTTGAGATCAATAGACCTGTAATTTTCCTTTATTGGGTTGATACTTCTTATTTGCATATTAAAGTTAGAGTAGGGACCTGAAATGAATTAACTACTCTCTGGAATAATTTGTGCAAGTTTGAAATTACCTTAAAATAAATATTTGTTGGGGGCGGGTCACAGTGACTAAGCAGACAGAGTTCTCGCCTGCCATGCCGGAGGCCTGGGTTCAGTTCCCTGTGCCTGCCCATGCAAAAAAAAAAAAATATATATATATATAATATAAATATAAATATATTTGTTGGAACTTTCATATAAAGTTTTTTTATTTGCATTTTTTTCTCTAATGACGCTTGCCAGAAATTTTTTATATATTTCAAAACATAAATAAACTCGTCTTTCATGTTTCTCTTAACTAATTTTTCCCTTTTTATTTACTTTCTTATTTTATTCTATTAGAAGTTTAAATAAAAAAAAATGGATATCTTCCTTTACCCTGTATTCTGATATACCTTAGTCCTCTCCAGATCGACTTCATTCATATCTCTACTCAATGTCTGATCACTTTTCCAACTTATTAAATAGTTCCTGTATGGTGTACTGCCAACTTTCACAGCTTCAGAGCTCTATTCTGAGTCTCAGGTGTCACATAAATACCTGAAGTTTCTGGGAATGACCATGTTATATATAAGCAGCTCTGTATCTCAGAATTTAGAATTAACAGTTACACTTCCTAGAATATATGTGACTGCTATAAGAGCTTATGATCTAGGACCCTTTATAATAGGCCCCAACCTGATAACCCATGCTCTCAACTTTAGTTCACCGAGTTTTTATATTATAGTTAGTTCATATGATTGAGGCATGATAATATTTGTCTTTTTGTTCCTGACATTTCATTCAACATGTAGTCCTTAAGGTTCATTCACCTAGTTGCATGTCTCACAACTTCATTCCTTCTTGTGGATGCTCAGTTGTCCGTTGTGTGTATACACCATAGTTCCCCCTTCCATTCCTTAGTCATTGTACACCCTTAGGCCACCTCCATCCATTGTGGATCAGGAATACTGCCATCAGAAACACCAGTGTGCAAATGTCCAATCCTGTCCTCACACTCAGTTCCTCCAGGTATATACTGAGCTACAGAGTTGCAGGATCATATGGCAACCCCATCCTAGCTTCCTGTGGAACCACCACGCTGCCCTCCAAGGGGCTGCGCCTCTCATTTCCTACAGACAGTGAATAGGTACATCTCTTTCTCTGCCTTTTATCTAGCACTTGTTTCTCTCTATCCATTTTCAAACAGTTTTATTCACACATCATACAATCCAACCTCAGTGTATAGACATGCAATTTTTATGTATGATTTAAAAATGTGCATTCTCTTTATATTGTCTGCTATGATATCATTGCTGCCAACATCAGGAGCATTCACAAATGAATCAGGATCATTCATTTATAAATAAATAAATGATACATGTATGAAATCAGCTTATTGATTTGGTTGTTCATTATATAATTTTTATCCTTGCTGACTTTATTTTGTCTCTATGAACCATCAACTACTAAGAAAAGTGTGTTAAAATCTCTTACTATCAGGATGTACTTTAATTTCCCCTAGTTGTTCTATCCATGCCCACTTTATGTGTTTTTTGACTATGTTTATCTCTATTAGTACCTTTGATCTTAAAATCAGTTTTGCCTGATGTTTATGTAGCTAGTTATAGCAGCTAATTTTGATTGTTATTTGCTTGGATCACTTTCTATTCTACTACTTTCGGTCTTCCTGACATATTATTGTATTATTTTCAGGTCTAACTTTCTTTGCCTTTTGATTTGAGAATTTAGACCATTTATAATAATTGTGAGGGTTTTTATATTTGGATTTCACCTAGCATGTTATTATGTACTTTCTCTTTGAACTGCTTTGAAAATTTTCCCTCATTTTGCCTTGTATTTTGGATTGATAGAGATTTTCTTTCCTGTTCTCATGTCACCTTGTATTTGTTTGGAGGTTAATACACTATTCCCATTCTTTAGTAAACTCAGTTTTTATTTGTCTGAGCTGTACTCATTCTCTCTTACTCATAAAAGATGGTTTTATTGTATACATAATACTAAGATGACAGTTATTTTCTCTTTGCGTTTTGAAGATATTATTTCATGTTCTCCTGGTTTTCATTATTGCTGTTGAGAAGTTATTTGACATTTTTATTATTCTTCCTTTGTAGATTATCTTTCTTTTCTTTTTGAATGTTTTAAAGATTTTTTTTGTTACAGTATTCTACAATTTTTCCATAATGGGCCTATTTCCTTGTATTTGCATTTTTAGTACTAACTGGAATTCTTGAATGTGAGGATTGGATTCGTTCAAACATTTTTGGGAAAATCTCTACCAATATTATTTTTAGTATTGACATTCTTTAGTTTTCTAAGGAGTCTTTTTTCTGGAAACTTGAGTAGACATAAGTGAGACTTGCTTACTCTATCCCCATTGTCTCAACTTCCCCTTCATATACTCCCTCTCCTTTTATCTGAGTTGCATTTTGGTAATTTTTTGGCACTGTCTTCCCCCTCAATCACAATTCCTTCAGCAATGTCTAATCTGCTATTTGATCCCTCTGTTGAGTTTAATTTCAATTCTCATCTTTTTAAATCTCTCAATATTCTATTTGCTTTTCTTTTTTTAGTATTCTTATCATTCTCTATAATTTCATGTTTATATCTTTCTAATATTTTCTGATTTTTTCCTTATATATTCTTTCACATTGTCTTTTTTCACTCAGCACCATTCATGCCCACCTTTTCTGTTATCCCCACAGAGAAGGGACTAGAAGTTTTCTAGATAACTATGTGGCAGAAAGAGAGAGACTAGAGAATTGTGTGAGGGATTTTTTTCTCTCTTAACTCAGAAATTACACACAATCTTCTCACATTTCATTGGTAGTACCACTTCCATGGCCTTACATAACTGCAAGGAGGCTGAGAAATATAGGAAAGCAAATGGAATACTTGGCAAGCTTTACTGTCTTTGGCAGCTTTCTGAGTTCCTGATCTGGACTGCAGATGTAATGTCTTAATTTTCTGCAGGCTGGCACGGAACTTGGAAACAAGTGACAGCCTTCCCTGACATTCTCTCTTTAGCCATTCTAATGGTTCTGTAAACACTTAATTCCTTAATTAGATTTCATAAGCACCTAATCCATTCTGGAGTTTTTTTTGTCTTTCTGATGGAACTGTGAGTGATAAAGCATTTTGTATTACATGTAGTCTGAAAACAAACTCTCAAAAGTAGAAATTTGGTCTAGTTAGGGTTAGACATGGAAAATTGATTAATATGGTAGCCCATGGCATACAGTGGCAAAATAGCCTATTTATTTATTTGTTCATTTAATTTTTATTGAAATGAAGTGTTTTTTGCGAGCAAGTGTTTGGGAGGTCAGATAGCTCTTGCAATTTATTTTTGTAGTAAGAATAATAATTAAAAGATTTGTGGGAAATTCTATCAGAATTAACAAGCTCAAGGTTTTAAAGTCTTGGATTAAGATATGGTTAAAGAATCATAATTATGGCTGTTCAAGAAGAATATATTATTTCTTCTGATTATGGTACTGATATACCTTAAAGCCACAGTAAAAACTTGAATTTGCAAGATGCTAAATTACAGTGTAAGTGTAGAGAACTTATGAAAATTAGAGCATTGACTGAGAGCCTGAGAACTGGAAAAGGGAAATTTGAGTGAGTATGGATGAATATAAATCCTTCAAATTCCAATGAGCCTTCCTTATTTTCTTTTGGAAGAGGCTAATTTCTCCTTGCTTGAAGATACGATTATGCTTTCACCTTAGGTACTCAATTCCAAATGGGATGCTGATTTTTCTTAAGACCTATCCCACACTCCTCTTGTTTCCAGATACATAAACAGAGTGAAATCCTAGCATGCTACAGGGAAACAACTACAAAGTCTAAACCATAGAGGAGAGCTTAAACATCAAAAGAATTGCATGATGTTGATGATTTATATTGGTGGAAACTTGGAAAATATTTGTAGGAATAGGGTATAAGTATGTTAGACCAGTTAAAAATAGGCCAAGTTTCCTCATGAGAAACAGAAATTCTGGCTTCATTGTGTTAGCTCAAGCTTTATCATTGAGGAGTGGCTTCAGCATTTTCTTAGTTGGTTGAAACTAGATTTAATGGTGACTTGCATTTTCAAAAAAGTTGAGTTGCTAGAATGACCATGGTATAATGTGGAGAAAGGTATCTAAAGTTTTAGAAGGAGAGGAATATTGGAGTAGATATATTCTTGTGTGTCCTTCTCTCCATCTTTCATTGTTACCTCTGAGATGGGCCCAATGGATACTCCCCAAACCAAGATTAACATGGTAAAAGGTGATTAAGTATCCTCAGAAACCTGTGTATTAGCTATCCTCTTCAATGCACGAATGAAGGTGGTATATGCCATCATTGAACAGGGCTCTTCAGTTTTAATAAGAATGTTGAGATCCTTAAGTGGTTGCAGTCAAGTGGCAGCCCCTAACTTCCAGAGACAAAGTAGGCATGGTAATGGTGATAACTCTGACATTATCAGGATGTTTTAAAACACAGACATCTTGGGTACCACCTGAATGATTATGATGTCCCTAGGACTTAAATATATAGGGAGCAATTTGTATTGATAGAAGAGACCTAAGTCATGGAGAATCTTGATCTCAACCCCAATTTCCACCCTGAGCCAGTTCACAGAAGCCTGGGAAAGGAGGAAAGTCTAGTCAACTTGATGAAGGATCCTACAACACTGATGCCATGATTTAACTAGCTACTGGTGGGATCCCCACATTGATATCTTCACCACTGGAGCAAGTGCTATTTTCATAGAAAGAGCTAAGAGGAAGAGTCCTTGGAATTGCTTCCCCCAAATAGTAATCCAAAATTAGTACTACATCCTTGAGGTAAATGTAAAAAAATGTAAAGTTTTACCTTGAGGTAAAATGTAAAGGTAAATGTAAACTCTTGAAAGCTGCAGGACCATTATCATCTATTTGTTCTTTCAGAAAACAAATGAATTAGTAAACTTAAGAAGATGTAATTATAATTATAGCTGTTATACTTGTGAACTCCTTGCTAGAATAACAGCTGAAACTCAGCTATTGATAAGGATAATGTTTTTATCCCTTCATTTCTGATTGGCAAAGAACTCCAGAAGCAATTTGCTTTTATCTGTCAGGGAGCACAGTATACCTTCAATGTCTCAGTACAGAATTATATCAACATTCTGATTTTCTGCAGTAATCTGGTCCACCGAGACCATGATTGTTTTTATCATTCTACAGGATAACATGCTAGTCCATTATATTGTTGACTCACTCTGATTGGACCAGGTGAGTAGGAAGTAACAAGTACTTCAGGTGCCTTGGTAAAATACATGCATGACATAGGTGGGATGAAAATTCAAAGGCATATAATCTTGGTCATTTTGGTGCAATTTGTAGGGGGTGTAGTGGCCTGGGAAATGTGATAACCCCTAAAATATGGAAAACAAATTGCTACATCTTGCATCCTTATCATTAGTAAAGAGGCACAACATTTGATGCACCTCTTTGGATTTTGAAGGCAACACATATGAGTGTGCTGGTGTGACCTAATTACCAGGTAATAACATGTAAATTTGTCATTTTTGATTGTGTCTAGAATAAGAGAGGCCCTGAAGCTGGTTCAGACTGTTGTGCAGGCTGCTCTGCCATTTGGGTCCTATGACATGGCCAATCTAATGATGCTCAGCATATCCATGGCAAGTAGAAATGCTGTTTTTGGAGCTTTGGAAAATCTCAGTAGAAGAATCATAGTGAAAATCCCTAGGATTTTGCAGAAAAGCCATGTCCTCTCCTGAAAATGTTCCTTTTATGAAATAGCTCCTAGCTTTCTACTGTGTCCTGGTAGGGACTGAACGCCTGAAATAGGGCACCAAGGAATCATGCAACCTGAGAAGCCTATCATGAATTAGTTTTATCTCATCTACCAAACCATAAAATTGGGTGTTCATAGAGCACTCTGAGATGTCAAGAAAGAGAAAACGTTATATATAGGATTGAAGTCAAACAGATCTTAAAGACTAAATTAAGTTGCATGAGCAGCTGGCCCAGACTCCCATGGTACCTGCTCTTGTATTGCAACATCTTTCTGAGCTCACATCTTGTCTTCTAGGGAGTCTTCTTTGACTGGTAGCCTGAGGAAGGAAATATTTGAGAACTCGCTTACAGATGGTTTCAAACAATATGTTGGCACCAGCTCAAAGGGGACTTATTGTAACAGTTAAATAATTTGTTGTGAGAAGTAATAATTTAACAGATACTCTACATAGGCTAGTCTATCTCAGCAATTTCCAAATTGTGTTCTGCAGGAGGTCACTATATATAATACTCAAAAATCTCTGGCCTGCTAAGTTTGAAAATTTTTTCATCTAATTTTTTTTACATATAAAAATTGCCAGAATTCTAAAGGAATTAATACATTTAGACATACTTTGAATTTCAACATTTTCCAAACTTACATGACCCTGAGACCCTTTCTTCACAGAACTTTGCGCAGGAGTAGTGGTTTGCAAAATCCACTTTAGAAATTATGATTCAAACTGATTCTGACTTTGGCAGAATATTAGTTTGAACAGACTGGCATGAAAGTGTTAAATTTTTATATTAACCCTGGCTAGAATGTAGGATGTGCTAGTCTAGATTATTCTAAATGACTAGAATTTTTGTTTATAAAGATATTTTAAGAGAAAATCCTTGCTCCAGAGAGAGGTGACACTACCCAAAAGGAGTGTTTACAGAAAATTTAATGGTGATTTTTCCATTTTATGATGAGGAGTTAGGATACAATGAAATTCATCCTTTGAATTTACAGATCAATTGATTTTAGGGAGAGAAATAATGATAATTATAGGCAGGATATTTGGTTCAATAATTATGCATTAGGTTATTCAGATCATTTATATCATTCTTCATTTCAAAAGTGAATATAAGTGGGTGGTCACGGTGGCTCACTGGCAGAGTTGTCACCTGCCATGCCGGAGACCTGGGTTTGATTCCTAGTGCCTGCCCATGCGAAAAAAAAAAAGAAAAAGAAAAGTGAAAATAAAAAAAGTGAATGTAAGGGCAGTGTGATGGTGGCTCAGTGGCAGAATTCTGGCCTGATTCCTGGTGCCTGCCCATGCGAAAAAATAAAATAAAACATGAGAAAAGTGAATGTACCTGGTTTTTCACAATGCATTGAAGTTTATGGAATTTGAAGTATATTATACTTTCTTTGGAGGCACTGATCGGAGAAAAAATTGTAAACAAGATAGAGGGCATGAAGTTAGGATAAAGAAAAAAAAACTAGGTCTTATTACAAATGGTTTTGTCTTTAATAAGCTTTTATAATAAACTATATCAAACATTATTTGTGAAAAGAATAAAAAATGTTAGAACAGTCTAAATTTATGAGAATGCTATTGATTTGAGAAGCCCATGAGTAAATCTTTATGTTCAATGAAGCTTGTTTAATTTTGATCCTATTACTTACTCTTGCTACCAAATTAAACATTACTGTTGTTTTTATTCTGTTTGTAGGGGATATAGGTAGAGAGGTGATAACGGAGTGTTTTCCTTTTTTTTTGAAGCACCATATCTAGCTCTAATGCAGCTATTATATGATATTACAGAGCAGCACTTCTCAACCTCGGTTCCAAGAGAGAACCAAACCATAATGCTGGCAGGAATCCTTTTTACATAATATATTGAGATCTCTTTTCTGTATCCAAAATGGTAGTGTTTCAGTTTTTTAACACTAAAAGCTTCCTTTATTTATTTAATTTATTTTAAACAGTAAAAGCTTTACTTATTACACCAAAATAAATTCCAGATAGGTAACTGTTCTCACTGTTAAAAATTCCATATATTAAAAGAAAAAAAGAACAATTTTCTATAATCTTGGAGTGGGGATGCCTTTTCTAAATAAGATACAAAACCTAGAAGCCATAAAGAAAAGACCGATAAATTTTATTACATAACATGAATACTTCTGTACAGGAACTATGTCTATATATAGACAGCTATTTGCCCACAATGTAAGCAAAATAAAACACAAATGACAAAGTAGACAAATATTTGAACTACTTAGACTAGGCAAGGACTGATCTCTTTAACATGCAAAAACTCATAATTCAATAAGAAAAGAAGATAGATAAACTAAGAGAAATTTTGCATGGGAACAGTCAGTTTATTGAGTACTAAATACAATGCTCAATAAATATTTGAGAAGTATAAGCAGGCAGGCTCCAGCCAAAGGCCTTTACACTTGCTATTCCCACTGCATCAGTTGCTCTTCTCTAGGATATTTTCATGTCTCACTGCCTTACCTGTCAAGACTTTGCTTCTTATGAGGCCTTCCCTACTTAAAATGGCATCTCCAAATGCCAGCATTCCCTACTTTCTTTCACTGCTTTATTTTTCTGCATAGAACTTATCACCACCAGATACAATATATATTGTACTTACTGTGATGGTTAATTTTATGTGCCAACTTGGCCAAGTTATGGCGTTCAGTTGTTCGGCTAAACACTGGTCTAGTTGTTACTGCGGAGGTATTTCATAGATGCAATGAGCATCTATAATCAATTAGCAACTACAAGTAAAGAAGATTACCCTTGTCTGTGGGCCCCATCCAATCAACTGAGAACTGAGAGTTCCAGGGATCAGAAAGAATTCTGCCTTTTTCAAGACTACACCCTCCACTCCTTCCTGCATTTCCAGCTTAAGAAATTCAGATGCAAAACTTCAGTAGTACTCTTACTGGAATTTCCAGCAAAGATCTGGAAATTCCAGTACTACAGAGTTTGATCTTGCCAGAAGATCTTGCCTTAGAATGATGTGAGCCAATTCCTTATAACTGCCCTCCCTCCCTCCCTCTCTCTCTCTCTCTCTTTCTCTCTCTCACACACACACACACACACACACACACACACACACACACACACAGCTGTTGGTTCTGTTTCTCTGGAAAATCCTTACTTACTGTTCATTAGTCCCAATAGAAGGCAAGGTCCATTAGGGCAGGAATTTTTTTTGTCAGTTTTGATTACTGCTATATTCCTGACACAGACTACTTTCTGGCACACAGCAGCAGGTCAAGAAATATTTGTTGAATGAATGCACGAATAAAAAGATTCTTAAGCTCTGGCATAATTAAAGAATTGTAAGTCCAAACAACTATGTTACAACAGGTATCCACTGACTCTATAATGGTAACTTGTCAACAGTCATTTATTTATGAATCCTTCCCTATATGCCAAATCCTATACATTTATTCTTGTAATTCCAGCACCTAACTCTCCAGCTTGGCTGCCAATCTTGACTATATAGTTCATTTCTCTGTGACGGTGTCACTAAGGTTCTATTCCTCGACTCTTCCTTCCCCCGTTCAGGTGTTCTGATGCCAGCTCATCCGGATGACTGAAACAATTTATTATGGTTCCCCCATCTCCAGCCTTGTCCCAGTGCTGCATCATCTGCCTGAAACATAACTCTGTGCCTGCCACTCTCCTGTTCAGAAGCCTCTGTGGTCTATTCCTCACCATAGCTGTTTAATTTCTTCATGATCTGGTCAAAACTCTCCAGTCCCCCCTCCTATGATGCACAGCCCAAGTTTCAGTACCCTGAACATAACCAGAATCGCCCTCCTTTGCAGTTCTGCTTATGGTGTTTTCATGATGTGCAATAACTTTTGGCAATCACTCTATTCCCTCCATATCTACTATCGAGGGATTATGTAGTTTCTAAGTCCCAGTTCAGATCTTACTTTCCCCATGGGAAGTTTACTGATTTCTCCCAGTGAGAAACAATATTCCCCCATGTGCTCCTGTAACATTTCATAATTTCTTTTTATAGCCTGCCTTCCTAATTTGTATATTTCAATTACTTGGCTTGCGCCATGGCTGGTTTCAAGCTCCCAAAGTGCAGTCACTGAACAGGGAGTTGGGAAGAAAGGTGCGCCATCAGATCTTTTGGGCTGGCAGGAACTGGAGCCAGCACCCCATTGCATGCTCCACCCCCCTGCACAATTGGCTTCTGTCTCCCACCAGACATGCCTGTCTGTGTCAACTCTTGCCATGCACCTGTTTGCGTTCTCCCAGGAAGCTTCCCAGCCTCCAGGTAAACCACTAGATGCAGAGTGGCAGCTGGGGGTGGTTGTCATTGTTGCCTGCTCGGCCTGTCTAACGGTGTATGTCCCAATCTCAGCCTTGGCCCAGGGAAGATGTCCTGTTTCACATTTTGTTGGGCTCACTAAGTACTGACAGCTGTTTGACGTCTAACTTTCAGGAATCAGTATAAGCACATTTTCTATTTAAAGGGATCCTTACAGTAAACTTCCTCAGGAATTGCTGATTGCTTTTTTATACCCCCTTTATTCCATGCTTAATTGGTCAAGTATTCCCAACACCAAGCAGGACTACATTTAGATCTTTTGAATAAACTAGAAGGGGACACATTTATTCGACCGTGGTAATAGGTTTGGATCAACTTATCACTCCTAAACTCTGTGTGTGTGTGTGTGTGTGTGTGTGTGTGTGGTGGGGGTGAGTGATGATGTGTGAGGAGTGGAATTACATGAATACCCATATCTTAGTTTTCTTCAGTTCACCTTATTGGGGGCATAGTACTATCAAACGTGCCTGTTAGTCTTCTAACTTCTCAGAAAGTTTCCACAATTGGCTTATAACATTAGGGATCTGGTTGAGAAATGAGCGTCCTGGCTATTGATGGGGATGGGTTTACCATCTCCCTTTTGTCCATCAGAAACTAAGACAGACTGAAGTTAACTGTTTTGCCTGCATTAGGAGTTAAAAAACAGTGAAAAGTTAAAATTCTGGTGTTCCTGCACTAGCATTACTCACTGAAGATGCCAGTTCAGCTTCAGTCTCAGCCCTAGTGGCTCAGAATGCGGGTATGACGCTGAGGTTACTGTGAGTGTGGGCCAATCCCCACACTCAACTTCTAGAGCCAATCCCCAATCCTCAATGAGCAGGCATAGTCACCGAGCAGACTTTCCTGAAGAGCACTGATGTTTTTGCATTTATATTTCTTTGGTAATGACAGAAATATTCATTGTAGAAAACTCAGAAAATAGAGATAAGCATTACACTTCCCCAAATCCCAGAAATACAGTTAACATAGATATGATAAAATTAGAATGATATGGTTCCAGTCCTATCATGTGCCTAGTTCATGAGTCTTGTCAATATTTTTAATGAAAGTATGCTATTCTGTCATGAGAATGTACTATAATTTATTTAACTCTTACTTTTCAACATAATCATGATTCTAGTGCAATAATAACAATTTGAAGAACATCCTTATACCTAATTCTCATCTACATCTCTGATTATTTGATTAGGAGGGAATTATGGCTGCAAAAGTGTTAGAGCCACAAGTAAAGACATTTTTAAGGTTCTTGTTTATAGACCTGAAATTGATTTTCAGAAAAAAAATATACCAGGTTGAAGGTAAAAGAAATAAAAGCTCTCTTCATATTAAGGTGAAATAAATGTGGAAGCCCTCTTCATTTTAAGCTTAATAATATAGTAGAAATTGAATGTAATGGACCTTTCTGAGGTTTTTAATTTAAACTTTTCTGCCATAAAGCGGAAAACCCTGGAGAAAACAGGAAATGTTATTTTGGTGACAACTTGGTAGAGAACCACCCCTCATCCATCACCAAAGCACAAGCAGACAAAATAGGAAAGGAGAAGAGAAAGGCAATGTTTCTGGGTCTATGCTAAAAAGCTCACCTAATCTGGACAGCTTGTTGAGTGGAATTTCTTTGGCTATTTTTCTTTATGTTGTAATACAGAGGATGAGTATCTGACAAGCCAGGTGTGGCCTCACTCCTGAATGAGTGGTTGTCACATCAGTCTTCTAAGGAGGGGGCAATAAGGATTAAGAGTCTAACCCTATCATTTTGCTGTTGTTTTTATTTGTCTTGTAGGGTGTAATTATAGTGTTTCCCTTTTAAATGGCTCTTAATATGTTTGGTCAGAGCGGAAACCAGAGCAAGTGGTAAAAGTCAAATGCTTCACCATCTGTCTCTATCAAGTGTGTCTGGTTGCAGCCTCAGCAGCCCTGCCTGGGGTAACCTACCTTCATTTCACAAATAGGTCAAATCTATTGATTTTGGCCAAGAGCCCTAGGTTTGCAAAAACACATGGCCTTTCTCTCCACCCCACCTGTATTTTTTTTCTACCACTTATGAAATTATTATCAAAGTATTAATATTCATAGTAAAATCAGTACTTGTCTTGACTTTCCTGCCTGAATTTTCTAAGCAGAAGCAAAGATATGTATATATACACTTAACAACTAACAAAACACATAGGGTCATCCTATACATGGACTCTCTTCTTATTTCACTTAACTACATATCCAGAACACCTTCATATCAATGAGTAAAGCTCTTTCTTCTTTCCTTTCTGAAAAAGGGCAACGTAATCTGTGTATACTTTAAAATGCATTTTTAGAACCAGCCCCCTACTGGCTATCTCCTGTTTTTGATGGTTCCCATTAATGTTAAAATTGGGCAAGTACCTTTATGCTGAATCTCTAGGTCAAAGAGTATTGCAACAAAATAATCTTTCAATAAGATAAAAGCAAACAGAGAATCAATTTCTGAAAAAGAAGGTGTAATATTTTAAGGAGAATTTCATACAAGGAACTATCTGATAAATTTTCCATTCTTAGGAAGGCCTAAGTAGCATTTCTCTTTATTTGCTTGCTGCTTTTTAAACAGAGAGTTCCAGTAATGATACAGAGATTCAAGAATGACGGTTTGAAAAGGGTTGATGTAGAGGAAAGAGTGGGAGACAATCATGTTACAATTGGTCGTGAATATACAATGTAATCCTAGGCAAATAATTTCATGGGATTTCAGCTTTTCTATCTGTAAAAAGAAAGTGCTAGAAGTTATTTAAACTATCTTTTAGTCTGGTTTTCTGTGCTCTGCCACTCAGGACTTGTAGTGGCATTGTTGATGAGCTGGCTAAACCTGGAAGGCATGACTTTGTGAAAATGGGGCTGTTGGCAGGGAGTCCAGTCTTTGGGTTTAAGGGGCAATATCAGATATTTAGGGAGGACATTTTTCATGTTTCCCATATTGTTTCTGTCATTCTAGCCCCAGACATTTGCTCATCTGCTGCAGGAAGAATTTGGACCAATATTCTACTTGATCCAAATATCAGAATCTTCATAGTAAGAAGTGATTTTAGGGATGACAGAATGTCAGTGTTTGAGTGACTTTGATCTTTTCCATCTTGGAGGCTGATTTCCAGAAAGTACTTCTTTGAAATGGACACCTCGGTATTTACAAACCTAGCACAGATCGATCACTGATATTTTCTGAATTCTGACTCTAAATCCTTCACTTAAACAAACAATTAATATTTAAAGATTCCTTAAAATACTACTATCTTTTTAGACCACTGTGAGTAAACAGTGCATCCATATTTTCAATTTAACCCAATGCCAGGTATAAGGAAAAGGCTTGATAAACAATAGCAACTGGTATTATAATGACAGAATAGCAATTTTACAAATTTAAGTGAAGATAATATTCAGGGCTTAGAAGATTTTCAAATATGTCAATAAGATTGAAGAGAATTGGAATAGAAAATATAACTACTTTATCTCAAATAAAATATAAAAAAGTTCAGTGACTAGAATATTTTCGTCTAAATTCTAAAATTTATATTGAGTTTTCTCCCAGTAAACTCGAAACCAAGCATTCCTTCCTACTCCTCATTCATCATGAGGTTTAGCAAATGTAAGGATCTGTTCAGTAAAACCGTTCCACACTTTGGGTTTCACCTAAAAGCCCAGATTACAAGGGAAATCAAACCAAAAGGAAGTACAAGTTCACCCTTAATTATGAAATGTTCCTTTTAGGACCCTACTGCTTGATATTTCTAAGTTCAACTTAGATTTTTTTTTGAGAAGGGATGAAAACTGAGGGTGAAGGAAAAGGCTAGGATAACTCAAAAAGAACCAATGACTTTCAAAGTTTTAAGAGATTTTAGTGGTCCCCATAATTTAGGTTTCTGAGATGAATTTCCTCAGACAGTAGACATATGACTCACAGACTCTAGCTGTCAAGGCAGGCTAAGTCATTGAAAGCCAGCTGAATCACCCAGCCTTCAGCTCTGTTTTATAAGAATTGGGACTGACTGCTTATTCTGTCTCTCTGATTGTGAATATTAAGCATTTAAATATATGGAGAATAAGATATCCTTCTTAAGAGAAGCCGAACAAATTGCTCATGCACAGATGGGCTAGGTTAGTGAAAACAGATTAATAATTGCTTTTAGTTCCTGATGATGAAGAAAACTGCTCTGAACACGTACCTTGCTGGATTCCTTACTCCTCAGATAAACCTCATCCTTGATGAGGATCCAGATTAGGACTAAAGAAGAATCATGGCCTGATGCCACATACAAAGTATAAGCAGAGGGTTTTTTTTTTTTAAAGAGATGTTTCTCAATGTGGGAATAATGAAAGAAGTCAGTTAACATTTTTATTGGAAATAGTGAGGAAGTCTAAGGCATTTGCCTGCATTCAGGTGTCCTGTGATATGTTCCTATAGTTTTTCTCTTTCTTTTTTCTTTTAGGGGGATAGAGATGTAGTGGAGGCAGTTTGGCATAAGGGAAAGAATCCAGGTCAAGGAATTGAGGATTATTAGTGAACCATGTGGCATTAATGAACAATCAGGCCTTTCTAAGCCTCAATTTCTTCACCAAATAAATAAAAGGGTTGTATTATATTGGTGTTTCCCAAACTTGCTTGAGCATAAGGATCACCAGTGGGCACTTATTAAAAATGCAAATACACCTCACCTCACCCAAGCCTGCTCAATCAGAATCTGCGCGGTGAGGCCTGAGAATTGACATTTTAACCAGCACTTTGGGTGAGTCTTATGTTAAGACATGTTTAGGAAACACTGGATTAGATGATCAGTAAGATATCTTTCAGCTCTAAGATTGCTCAATGATCCTTCAAAACAGCAAGTCTTTTTTTTTGTTTCTTCCCAAATTGGTGAGGTAAGAACCAAATGGAAAACAAATCAAGTTAAACTATGGGTGGAGAGATATTGGTGGGTTTGGCATGTGACTAAATGAGAATGCATATGAAGATTATTCTGGGACATAACTAACCTCAGATATTCCAATGGTTGCATGTTGTCTCTGCTCTCCATTAATACATCTGCTCGGGAAGGGCCCAATCAGTTTGTTCACCCTGGAGTTTAGCCTTCTTATATTTTCCCTCTGGCATATTAACAGAATTGGAAGCCAATGCAACTGAGGCATCCAGAATGTCAACAAGCAGGGCAAGCACTGAAATCTGGCAATGACCTCACCTACTCAGACAACTGCACTGAACAATCCCATGTGAAAAAGGAGAGCCTGCATCGGTTCAAGGACCCTAGAATAGGTTATTCATCTTTCAAGCAAGGCATTATATCAGAAATCAGAACAAAATTAGGGCCGCCATTCCAGAGCCCAAGCTCTGGGAAGCCTCCTTGAGCAATTTTAATCTCATCTTACAAACTCTTAGGCTCACAAGAGACACTGCAGAAACCTTGTTTAGAAAACTGAAAATTCATAAATCATAAATTCATTCTTTTTTGCATTTGACATTATTTATTAAGTCTTCCTTTGCACTGTCCTAGGCCCTCTGGATACAGCAGTAAACAGGACAGGTTTCTGAGATTGTATGGAACTTGTATTCTAGACAGTAGAAACACAATAAGTGAACAAATAAGTAAGACCAATTTTACAGGGAGGTAAGCAGTATGATGGAAACCTTAAAGATTGATTGGGGTGCATGGGTGGTTCAGTGGTAGAATGCTTACCTGTAGTATGGGAGACCCAATTCTCAGCCCATGGACCAAGAAGAAAAAAATAGTTTGGGGGCTGTAGCGGAGCCTACTAATAGGCCTTGCTAAGGAGATTTGGGAAGGAACATTTAGACATCACCTTTCCCACTTCCAGATGAATATGTGTCTCTGTATCTGGTAAGTGAAATCACTTAAGTGCAGAGAGGATAAGTACTTGCCCTTTGGTGACACTAGAGTCCAGGTTTCCTAGGGTTTGGAGGGATATTTTTTTCCCAATAAACTTAACTTTCTGAATGATGCTCTGCATGAATGGTTTTTATTTTTTCCTCACTGAAGCCTTAGATGCATTTCTCTGAGTCCTTTCATATTTGTCACAGGCTGGAGTTTGGATGATGAAACAGGCTTAGAGCTCTGGAGGCTCTCCAACCTAAATGCTAAGGAATCGTAGAAACCCATTTTATGGAGATTAAGGGACAATGATGAATCAATAATAGTGAGATTCTGTAGCCCTTTAACGTCACCTGACAAAGACAATGGGAAAATGGTTTGTTCTCAATCAAGGGAGATGGGTTTGGTTTGATCACCAAAGATGAAATCAGTCCCAATCTCATCCATTCTATTAAGTAATGTGAAAGTTATTTTTGTCATTGATGTTCATAGTATCACTTCCATCCAGACTCCTGGCAATGCCTAAATCTTGCCACTGCAAGAAAATGAAGAAACCAATTTATTTTAAAATATATTGAGTCAGTCTATTCTGTCTTATTTCCTTTAATAAAGTGGATAAATAGCATGCTCAATCTTGATACCATTTCTGAAATATTTAACAGAATATTAGTTATTTAAAAAATTTTTTTTCAGGGCAGCAGGCAGAGTTCTTACCTGCCATGCCGGAGACTGGTGTTCAATTCCTGAAGCCAGCTCATGCAAAAAAAATAAATAAATAAAAGGTTTTTTTCAGCATTGTTACAAGATAAGTTCTATGACAAGCTGCCCTTTTTTTCATTTGATGTTTCGAGGGTAGGATTTTATACCTGTGAGGCTCATGGAAATTATTACCTCTTTGGTATTTGGTTTTCTATGCTGTAATATTTTTGTCTATAATTTTCCTTTCTGTACAGCCTCACTAATGCACTGGTCTGAACATATTTGTGAAGTTTGCTTACGTGCATATAATGAGCCACTGCCATCTGGTGTATTATAGAGGACACTACAATTAGCATATACTTTGCAATCCCACCAGGCAAGCAGCCCAATTTTCCAGACCATGAGAATTTTCTTCTAGATAGGCAGGAAAGTTCCAAGGCCCATATAAATTTAATAGAATAAAATCTTGACTAAATGGTTCTAAAGTAACTAAATTCCTAAATTAAATTAAATCATCTCATTTTATTGGTTGAAAAGAGGGCACAGGGTACCACATTTATATTTAGGAGAAAAAAAAGCAACTGGCCAAAAAAAAAGCTATAACTGAGACTTGGTTAAACAAGAAAATTTTAGAATATGTCCAAGTTATGTATAAAAGCACATAAGAAATGTAATTTTCAGGGGAATAATTTTGATGCCCTAAAAGACCTTGGTCATTAATTAGGCTCACTACTTCTTAAAGTAGAAAGATTTTCATCAACAAGTTTTTAAGAGATAAAGATTACTTGAAGTCTTTTGAATCCTTGATGACCAATAGCATTACACTTACTAAGTTCTTGTTTGCTGATGAGTGGAACCAATTGATTGAAGACGTAACTTTTAAAAAGATAGCCAATTGAAATCCAGTAAAGTCTACTCCCAACCTGTGCCAGGAATATAACATATCTGAGCAGGCTCATCTGTAGAATGATGAGCAAAATAGTGTATACTTCACAGGTCTGTTAAGAAGGTCAAATGCTAAGTTCAATGCATGATACATAATTGGTGCTCAGAAAAAAATGTTACTAGTGATCACTCAAACACACACTCACACACACTCACACACACACAGCATTTCAAACAAGATCTATAAGTAGATGGACTTCTCAGTATGCACTCACTATAAAATCTCTTTAGCTCAGAGGGAAAGTCAAATATCATATTGAAAGGTACATTTGAAAAAAAATGTGTCCTCTGTTCCCAGTGATTCTAGAATTTGAGACCATTTTGGATGATTTCTTTTTAAAAATTTTCCTCAATCTATACCTATAGATACAAATATAGGTGTCTGGAGGTGTTTGGAGACTAGGATTGGGTACAGGCAGGGAAATGTGGTTGAATTCAGGCAAATAATTGGCTGTTTTTCAAATAATGATTTGTAAGTAGTAGTTTGGCTTAGTCTAACATTTCTTTTAAAAAAGCTTTGTGTGGTTTTCTGAACTCCGTCTAAAAATGTGAATTGATATCAAACTTTAAGGAAACTTTGTCATGGTTTTCTTACTTTCTGGAAAGATCTATGAATGTTACAGAGCAAGTGTAAAAGTTTTAATAAGATATGAATATTCTTTCCCAAAAGGCTTTGAGAATAATTATTTTAAATACTTCTTAGGTAATGATTCAATAAGCAAGTGTAATGACAGAAACAGGTTCAAAGGGAGTTTTAGGTACATTCTTTTCATCTCTAGCTATGTCTTCCAGTAAGTTAACAAACAGCCAGATCATCAAGTTAAGGTACAACTCATAACCTTTTTCCATATATATATATATTTTCCATATATATATGGAAAATAACAAAAACATATACACGCACATATATCTATATAATATACACACTCATATATACCTTGTATATATGCTTGTATATGGATGTATATATGTTTACGTATAAGCATGTATGTGTATGTGTGTGTAATTCAAAGGTTGTAAGATAGGCAGCAAAAGCACTCTCTTTGGCAAAAGCCTCCAGTTTTTTGTACTTCTGAAAATGAGACCATGCTCTATACCACTAGGGGGTGACAGCTGATAATGAATCAGCTTCCCTTAAAGTAAGACAGGCTTGGTTTTGTAGGTGTTCCAGTAATGTTTCTTCTTTATTGATTGCCTGGTGATATTTGGCTTGATGTGCTTTATTTGCTGAATATGTTTCAGTCCAGCATCATTCCTGTTGGGACGTACAACATGGCATGATGGACACCCAGCTAATTCTGGAAGGATTTGTAGATTTCAAGTAAGTCCAGAAAATCAGTTAACAGATAGGCAGATCCATCCATACCTCCAATCATTTAATAAATATTAAAAGCCTACAGGCACTGCAATATAATGGTGAACAAGAGTATAGAATCTGTCCTCGGGCAGTTTATATTGTAGAGAGGAAAATTAGAAAAAAACCAGCAAACACATAAAATAATTGTGGGTTTTAACTGGACAGATAAAAGAAAGAAAGATGAGGGTGGGATATAGAATAATAAGAGTCAGGGCACTAGACTAGAAACTACCTAGATTAAGTAACTTGCATCCGTTTTTTCCTAAAAGAGCTGTAACTCAAGAAATCTCTCTCTCTCTCTCTCTCTCTCACACACACACACAAGAAAGGATATTGTTCATTTAAAGTTAAAATTAAAGTTAAAGCATGGAAAATGAGAAAATTATCCTGATGTTGAAATAAATATTGGTAAGACTATAACCTTACTGGCTTATATAGCACGTATGTTTTCTAGTCATTATAGATCACTTAATTCCATTTCCCATCTTGATTTCCTTCTTTACCTGAAAGAGCCTACCCTTGTAGTCTCAATCAATTTAAATCCTCATCTTTCAACTCCCAGTGGGTCTCTCTCTTTCTTTAAATTTCCCTACAGGCTATATGTATCCCTTCCCTTTTATTCCAGAAGCACACGTGTAATTGAACAGTTGGTTAAATAATATCTTTGTAGGATTTTATAATTATTTTATTTATGCAGCAAAAACTATTGTTTGGTGACCTAACAATCCCTCCCTTTCCCAGCCTGCCTTGCAGCTAGGGAGGAGATATGTGACCAAGTTCTAACCAATGAGATGTAAGGGGAAACATACCAGGTATCTTCTGAGAAATATATACTCTCCATGACGAAAGGGAAAAGGCATATGTGGAGGCCTTCTCACAGCTATGGTTCTTCCTTTGCCCTGCCTTTGGATGAGGTTATGAGGGATGTAATGTCTAGATCAGCAGAACCATCCGTGGACAAAATGGGAAACCAAAGAGACTCTTGGAGATGTCAACTCAGGGCTCTTGATAACGTGAAGCTGATGAACCAGCACTGGAATCACCAACCTCTAGCTTCTTTTCCTATCATTTGATTTAAAGCCTTTATTATTATGCCACTATTAATAGCTAAACTGTTACTGGGAAAAATATTTATCCTAACCAACACAATATGTATATTTAAATCCCCCAAACATCATCTCACTTTTAATTCTGGTGTTCCCTAGATCTTGCTCCAGTGCTCGATACAGAGTATTGGCTAAATAAGTATATGCACTCTACATTTTTTCCCTTTGCCCTCTTCCCTGCTTTCTTCCCCATCTAATAAGATTCTTGAAATTCATCTTGTATGCTTATTTCAGACTGCTGAATTGGGCCAGGAACTTTCCCTACATGGGTCTATCATATGGAATGCATACATGTCGGAGTGTAGTTTATGCTCACTTTACCATGTGTTCATAAACGCATGATACTAGAGGGCAGACATCTTTCTCTTCCATCTTTGCAGTTACCAGTGCTGGTGTTGTTTCTTGTCCTGGATATACCGACATACACTGTACTGGGTGAATAAGTTGGGGGAGAGTGGAGGGAAGGAAGCCAGAGGCAGGAAAGTGCATTTGGCCTCTTGATGGGTATGAGAGAGAATTGCAAATTCCTTGGGGCAGAAATCTTGGCTTATTCATCATCTTTGTGGCTTCTAAAAGCATAACCCAGAGGCTGGCTAAAATTCAGATCTCTGGGCCTCACCCAGAAACAAAATCTCTGAAAGTAGGCCCAGAAATCCATGTTCACACTCAAGATTCACTGCCCTACTGTCTAGCAAAGCACTTTGTATGCACGTATTCAGTAGATAACAGCATGCATAAGCATGATGCAGAGTTAGGACAGTGTCTCAAACATAGATCCAATCTCTAAATTCATTCCTTTAAAACATACTTATTTAATGAGGGGAAATATTATATTTCAAAAGGTTGAAATGCTCCTTTTTCAAGTGGGCAAAATATGTTCTTTGATAACTAAGATGATAAACTAAATGATTCACTTGGTCTCAAATGTGAGTAAACTGAAATGAAGGGTTTCTTTAAAAATGCTTCTAAGCCCCCCATCTCCTTAACTATCTCCGTCTATTTCTCTGTGATACTTCCCCATGCACTCTTCCCAAGACTTTGGGCAGAACTGGATTTGGCTACAAGCTCACCGAAGAATGAACTCACTTTCTAGACTGAGCTAGAACAAAACAGTGAGTACAGATTCCTCTTCAAAATGGCCATCTGGCTGTAACCCAGCTTTTCTGGCCCAAATGGGAGGCTGAATCATCCAATGCCAGGCAAAACTTCATTTCTTTTAAAGCTGTGGTTACAATGACTTGCACTTCCCTACTTTTCTGAAGGAGTGTTATGGCTGTATATAATCTACCCTGGCATAACCAGATCAACAGTATAAGTGCACAACTTCTTTCTCTGTAGGAAGAGAGAAGGCTCTTGTTTGAACAGCTGATGCTTGAAAATTGTTTTTGATTGACTATGGTTTGGAGGAAATGATGAAGCATCTATTTGACTGGAAGGATGGAAGAGATCCTCCTTAACAAGCAAGAAAATCTAGCCCTACCCTAGTGGTCCAAACCTCTCTCTCTCTCCTCCCAACAGAATCCAGCCAGTTTCATCACCTTGACCCAACACACCAGCTTATATGCATTTGCTCACGATCTTTGGCTCCAGCTGGAGTTCCTTCTCTTCTCTTCATCAATAATGAGAATAATATTTATAATAATCATTAAGAAGTTACTATGTGATTTATATAAGGTGTCTGTTTGAATACTCCTGACAGCTCCAAGAGGTTGGTATTATTATCTTAATTTTATACATAAGAAATATGTGATCATTAGATGTTAGAGGCTAAATTACTTAGCTAAGGTCATCTAGCCAGTATTTTGCTGAAGCCCAAGGATGTCTAATTCTAAAGACTATGCTTGGAGCCACAGTACACCCACTGGATTATTTTTTCCCCTCCAAGTACCACTTTGTTTTTGAAACCCTCTTTGACTTTTAACATTGACTATTGCCTATGTACACACGTGGGTACTTTATATAACAAAATACAGAGTATTAGAGCAAGAAGGACTCCTGAGGCCATCTAGACCAGCTCCTTTGCTTTACAGATGAGAAATTAAGGATCAGAGATGAGTAGTTCTTGTCAAAAGTAATATGGAATTCAACCATGTAGATAGGGCAGAGGTTTTCAGCCTTGCTGATTCTTGGTATCTCCCCTGAGAGCTTTTACAGACAAAGACCTGAATGTGTGCTTTAAAAATAGTTCCATGTCGATGTCCAATCATCAGCCACAGTTGGGAATCACAATTTTACTCTATCAATTGGTTCTATTTTCATCTATGCTGTTTTATCTTTCAAACCTTATGTTATCCATACTTTGTTCTATATTTTTGTATTCCCTATAATGTCCGGCCAACAGCTAGACATATTTTAAGCGCCTAGTAGATGTTTATGAATTGAATTGAAGAAAATTTTACACTTTACATTTGTATATATTTGACTAGGAGGTGGCTGGGGAAATGGATTATGGCATTTAAATCCAAGGCCACATAAAAGTAAATGCTCCACATGGGAGGCAAAATAGGCAGTGATTATACAATTTGGCTGGTCTCATTTATTTCAGCTTATAAAGCTGAGGAGTCCAGTCAGCCAAAGATTTCAGATAGCAGCGTCCTGATTTTCTTTTTGCCTTCCTGAGCATGTTAGATCTACTCAGTAAATTTGATCCCCAGATGCTCAGGACAGGTCTTGTATTGCTATGAGCATGTGGAACCCAAGCCCCAGTGACACTCTTGCCTTGGAGTGGCAGAGCCTTATATGGAAGCAAAGTGTACTTTTCACTGTACTGGGGGATCTTTAAATAGCAGGGAACAGCAACTCAAAGCTTTTCAAAGAACTACTTAAAGTTATTTCTCTCCATGACAACAGTCTGCCAATAAGCATAGAATTTAAAGAGCTAAGACCCCAACTAGAAATAGAAAGGGAAAATTCCTCTGCTAAATTGAATACTCAGAGATGAACCATAGCCATAGTGTAAGTTTCATACATTGACTCATAACCATGGGACAGATGAGATGAGCAATCAAGGCAATAGTCTCTTAATAGTCTGCATACAAAAATCCGGAGGATATTTAAAGGAATTCACTCAGTCATGGATGGGGTGGGGAAGACAAAGGCATATATGGCAATTGCTGGAGCTGAAATGATGGATCATTTTCTTGTTTGTTAACTTTAGAATTTTGGAGGGACTAATTTTGTTTCAGGGCCTTAAAGATCGACTTCTTAAATGATCCTCTTGATCATTTTTGGAGGCCTAGACCTTACAAAAATGCCTTTTTTCCTGTCTCATGAAACCTGACCTTTGGCTAAAGAAAGCTTCCTAGGGATGGTTCTCCTAGGCATAGACTGTAGTGGACTCAACTCCTGATTTCCTCTTTTCTATCATTTAAAAATATTCTGATGCCTTCTCAGGGGTGCCTCCCTTGGGCTTTTTTCTTTTCTTTCTTTTTTTTTAATTGCATAGCCCAGGAATCGAACCTGGGTCTCCCACATGGAAGGCGAGCATTCTACCACTGAACCCCCCCCCGTGCACCCACCGTTGGGCTTTTATTTCACTTATCTGATAGGCTGCCTCTATCTCCCATGTTGGAGGAATTTATGAGATTTCCCTTCTACTTCTAATTGATCCCTGAATGACGATGAATTTGCCCTGATAACTTCTTTACTGTCCACTCCCAACAAAGTCCTAGTCTAACTGAGTGGCATTAGCTTTAGGACTGACCAATCTCAGAAATAGAAGAGATTCAATTCTTTGAGAGAGGAAGCCCACCATGGTGTTCCCTACAAATGAACACCCAGCCTTTCAGTTCTGGGTCATCAGACTCTCTGTTCAGTGATAGGATGCTCTTTAACTTGACAGTAGTAAGTTTCTCCACTGACCAATGCTGGTGATTACCATTCACTCAACAGATAGCATTGAATGCCCTCTAGATGCCAAGCCCTGAGCTAGGCACCAGAGCAAGAAAGAATAATTATCAACTTCATCTGTTTTGGGGGGTAAGTGGTGTAGTTCTGCTCTTGAAACCATGTAATTGACCACACTATTCCTTCAAAAATTTAAACAATCAGACCCCCTCAAAATCCATTGTCATTCTGATTACCCCCTCCTGCAGAGATGTTCCAATTGGTCTTGAACTTTTCAAAGGAGATTGCTCAGAATTTTACCTGTCTGAGCTTTCTGCCTTGTGTTTTGATGCTCAGGTCTTATTACAGTTGCTTAAATCTGTGGATTTACACTGCCGGACACATTTCTAAAGCCTAGGGGTGCAAGCTTAGATATTTATATGTTCCTTGAGGAGACAAAGTTAAAAACATTAACCTTAGTCTGGGGGAGTTTTCTTTTCCTGCTCTTTAATTAGACAGCAAATACAAGCATAGTTTTGAAAACTGAAATACCACCTTCTAAAGAACTTGCAAATAATAGAGTTTGACTTGAAGGGGAAAATGTGTTCCATAAAACTTAAGTGATCAGAGCTCCTACACTGTCCTCTCAGTTGGAAAATTCAGAATAAATGGTAGCAGGAAAGTAATTGCTTCTAACTGCATTACACTGAGAACTAATGTCCCTCTTACCAATAAATAATGTTAAATTAAAAAAATTTAAGCCAGGCTTCTCCATTGTAACAACTTAAATAGGCAGTGAATATAACCCTTGAACTTCTGTCCTTCTGGAGTACAGCTTCACTTTGAGGGAAGAGGTACATGAATCTGGGGGCCAGAGCTGATACACCAAAGCGTACTCAATGCCACCATGACAAAGTTTTGTGGCTTAGATTATTGAAGATTAGGTATTCCTTCTTACACTTGGCTTCTTCCAGGGCTGAGAAGCATCAGGCTATCTCTGCAGAGTTCAGAAGGATTGACTTGTTCTCCTTGCTGATTATTCACTGACCTGTTCCCCACCTCATCCTGCTTCAACAAGCATTCTGTGTACCACTTTGCCCTGCTCTGTGACCAGGAGGCTGACCACTGCAGATGCATCTCCTGGCTGGCTGGCTGGCTGGCTGTTTTCCAGTTGAGTTTGGTCAAAGGGAGGCCCTGGCAAGAGACTGACTGATGGGAGGAGTGAGAGGCGAGTGTATACCTTCCAGCCTCTTTGCTACTGTAGCATGTCTCTAGAAGCAGCTATGCCCAATTTGTCCAAACTACAGCTCCTGACAGGAAGCCCCTAATCTATGGTTCCAGCTCTCACTGGACCCTAGTAAATATAATTCCTCCTCTTGTCCCTAGGGCTGCTGGCCTTCTTGGTAATGGCCTGTTATTGTTTTAGTAGTCCTCAGGTGCCTCAACTTCCCTAATTTTTCCTTAACTTTGCCCTCACCTTTGTACTATCATTAGAACCTCTTCGTTCAAATCACTTGGAGTCAATTCTTTCCTATGTGGGCCTTGACAGATAAACCTCTGGATGTTCATTTTTTTCTGCAAGTTCTAGAGCTCCAAGCCATTAGCATGGTGATGTTTTCTTACCACTTTTAGGTAGGTGCAGTCCCCAGTCCCAGGGCCAGACTTATGGCAGTGGGTTTTTCAACCTGGAAGACTCATCAGGAGTCCTAGAATCTGTATTATGGGACTCCACCTATGAAATGAGACTCTCCTGAGACAGTGCCCTAAAAGATCCATGAAGCAAGGATGACAAAACATCGATAGTTCAAGTTGGGTGACGACTACAAGGGACTCACTAAACCATGCTCTTTACCTGTGTGTATGTTCGAAAAAAATTCATTAGGAAAAGAACTTGGATATGTAGGGCTTTTAGTTGAGAAGCACTGAGTCAAAGTAGAGGTGTGGTATTTGCTTGGCTAATCTCATTGTTCCATGTATCTGCTTGGCTCTGGCCATCTATGGAATTAGTCTATGGTAAATAGAACCAGCTGGGATGGGACAAAGAGATCCAGTTCCTTCCATTTGCTGTAGCCCTTCTCCAGGGCACTCAGAGATCCAGGAAACTCTAGCCTGCACCTCACAGGATGCTTTTGTAAACTGGGGTTGAATCAATTGGGCCAAATCTTTATGACCTTTTGAACAGTTTCCATTCATATAGATACAATTTGTGAACTTTAGCCAAATTCCATCAATGTTGGATTGGAAAACCCAAGTTACTACACTCTGATGTGGTTTTCTCTCCTGCCCCTTTTTAAAGTGACATTCTTACCGAGTCCCATAGTTCTACACATACTGTGGAGGGGAACAGAAAGGTCCCAAATAGAATTTGGAGTAGCAAATCCAGGTTTCCAGTCCCTACTTCTGTGTGATCCCGGGCAAGTCACTTACCTCTTCAAGTTTAATTTCTTCAGTTTCACAGCACAGTGGTTAAAAGCAGGGTCTTTTGGTTTGAATCCTAGATCTGCCATTTTCCAGCCAGGTGACTTGGGGCAAGTTGCTTAACTTCTTTATGCTTCTTTTTTTTTCATCTGTAAAATGGAAATATTAATATCCACATCATTGGGCTATTAGGAAGATTAAAAGAACTAATACATGTAAAGGGAGTAGACATATGTCTGGCATGTAATAAACTGTATATGAGCACTAGCTGATGCTGTTATCATAATTGTTGCTTATATTTATCTTTATAGCTTTGGAGGGCAAAGCAGAAGAAAACATACCAACAGTCTCAAATATAGAGCTCCAGGGATTATTTTTATCATAAAGTTTGGGAATCATTGCTATAGATCTTACAGAAATTAATGACTATAGGATTCGGGGGTAGGATGGGAGTACATTAAAAAAAGTATGTGTAGGCTGAGTCTCTAGTTGCTGGTTATTTTTCATAGTTCTGGGCTTTGATACCAGTTTGGGTGGAAGGGCTGATCCCATTTGAGACTGTTCTTTTCTTGCTCTGGCCTGGAAAAGACAAGAGTAGCTTTTACTGGTTTTGATGCGTGGGAAGTGATAGTGAAGAAAAGAATAGGGGAGCATCAAGGATGCTCCTAAATCACACAGAAGAAGACAAAAATGCTGGGATAGCCTTGGCTTAAGTATGTCAATTCTCAGCCAACTTGAGGACATGGCAGCTTCATTTAGCAAACCTGACCTCATATTTCTGTCAATTAAGAACTATGCAAATGTGTTTTGAATTTTCTAGGCGAGGGTGTATTACCTCCTAATGCTGAGTTTTAAAATTCTTGATAAAATCCGACCTCCAAAAATTGTACAAGACAGAGGGAGAGTCAGAAAGAAAGAGAGTTGGGTCTTTTAATAATTGAGTACAAAAATATTTAATATACAAATATACACTACAGAGCAATTGCTTAAGTTCTCACTTGGTTTGGAGGAAAAGGCTAACCCCTCTTTTCTTCCTAGACAAGCTCACCTAGCCTAGTCTAGCCTAGCCTAGCCGACACCTGTAGAACCTAACTTAAGAACCTTTATTTGAATGTTTTTTAATATAGGATCTGGGAATTACAAGAGCCAGATGGTGAATGATGTAAATTAATTCACCCAAGCCAATCTCTAGCAAAAAATGGTTGAAAATCAGTACGTCTTTCATCTGAAATACTGGTCACTCACATGGTTTGGCATGTTCTGCTAATTTTTCACACTCCTTGTGGTATGTATTTAAAAGTCACCAGCTAAGAAAATTCACATCTTCTATTGCTAGTTGTGATGTGTGAATGGCAAAGGGATTTACAACCCATGCAAGGCCTCAATTATAACCTGTGGTCCACACGGTGGTCCTATAAACTGAAAGGGTCAAAGAGGGGTGACCGCCTGCCTTGTGATGCTATCCCCCTGTAGCCACGTTGGTGCCATTCTTGATTCTTTGGAAGAACCATTCTTCCCTGCAAGTTCTCATTTTTCCTCTTCCCACTCAAACGTGTCCTGAAAGAGTGCGTGTGACAACACCACATTGGTCATGGTGGACGGATTAGGGGTAGGTAATTTGACCTAAATTGAGCAATCAATGCCTCATCCCTCAGGTTGGGTCAGGGCTGGTGAAGGAACCCAACTCAGACCGAGCAGAGTTCCTCCTCAGGATTTATTTTTCTTATGAAAAATTTCTCACAACGGCAAAGCTGGAAGAATTTTGTAGTGAACACCTACCACCTAAACATGAACATTCTGTCATTAAACATGAACATTTTACTATGTTTGCTTTATCACAAATATATCTCTCCATCCAGCTACTAGTTCAAATTATGTCAGGTGCATTTCTAAGTACATTGCAGATATTAGTACACTTCTCCCTAAGTAATTCAGCATGCTTTATTAGAGTTCCATATTTACTTACAGCGGTTTTTATTCTGATGTAGAAAATACATACAATGAAATGTATATAAGAATACTTTTGCAGAGTCTGGGTAAATGTACATACCAAGTATTTATTTTCATCAGAAGTGGAAAGAGAGCCCCTTTCTGTCTAGGAAGGTGAGGCTAGAGGATGTTGTCCAGAGTTGGGGACAGCCTTGTCTCCAGCCTTTGGATTCTGAAAGCCAGCTGAGGAAGAGAGAGCTGAGATACCCAGGCAGAGGGAGAAATAAGAGAGAAAAATAATTTTGAAAGGATGGAAGTCATTTCTGTCCATTTTTCTTGCAGTTTGGTTGCATAAGCCTGTAAATTCCTACATTTGCCTAAACTATTTTGAGTTGACTTTATTTTACTTGTAGCCAGAGTCCTGACTAATATATCAACTGTCCCGTTTATTTTCAGTATGATACTATGTATCTTTTGCAGGTGTTAGGACCAAGTAGGAAGAAGTTAAGAAGCTCTAAGGTTACTTTCCAATCTAAGAGATTGTGGAGCTCCTCCTTGCCTGGGTCAGGCTATGGATTCAACAGATGTGAGAAATAAGAAACAAATTTGCACAGAGAATAGCGAGTTTATTCAAAGCAGAATCTCTAACTTAAATAAAAATAACAGCAAAAACATGACATATGGCAATCTTGATACTAGAAGTATAGGTACTGATATCAGAAGGGAGACCCTAATTGACTTCCTAATTAATCTTCCCAACTTTGAACATGAGCCAGTTTCTGTGGTTTTAGCTAAATGATTTTAGAAACAGAGGTAGTGGGTTTTCATGTCAGAGGTGGAGTAGTTTTCAAATTGCCAGCATGGGTTCAATCTGGAAAATGTTGAGTCTGTGTGAGAGAGAAGGGAAAGAGAAAAAGGCTCTTAAACATTCGAGGGGGAGTAGAGGAAATATTTTATTTCCCAAGAGAAACTTCTACTTTTATTTTGCATATGATACTATTTACCAGTTGTGTTATTTTGGTATTATATGGCCAGAATGAATTTATTTTTCTCTCTTTGTCTCAAACCCAAATTAAAAAGTTCCTCCTTGGTGACTTCTATAAAACTCAGAATAGCTGTTCCTTCTGGGGGAAGGTAAGGGCTGGTGAATGGGGTGGGGTCCGTGGAGGGCATCCAGGGTGAGTGGCCAAGTTCTTTTCCTTGACCTAAATGGTCACTACAAGGTTGTCCACCTTTTATTAATCTAAGCTTTTCCTGTGTGGGATTTCTGCTTTTGTGTTTTATTTTACAATAAAAGTCATTTAAAATCTGAAACAAATATGTAAAGATGTTATGATTTGATAAAGCTCCAACACTATTAGAGTGTTCATTTCATTATACTTTATATTTTCTGTATCATTAGAATATTTCATATATAAACTTTTAATTTAAAAAATGGCGTCCTTAATTTCCAACCTCTTTTTGGGGGGGGCGGGGCAACAGGGTGGTGGGTGCATGGTCCGGATCCAACCTGGGTCTCCCGCATGGAAGGCGAGCATTCTACCACCGAACCACCCTTGCACCCTCAACCTCACTTTTAAGGAACAAAACTTTTCTATAGGCTTCCATTTCTAAGATCTGTCCAAAGTGAAAGTCAATGACAGTCTTACCAAAATTATCACACTGTCCCCTCAAATGACTTCTTCAATCTCCAAATCTGCAGGTCCTCAGCTCTTCTGTGTGAGTCTTAGCCTGCCCATTTTCTCTAGAACATCTGATTTTTACTATAAGTCTTTACAACTTTATATTATATTTTACCTGACCAGGTTTACTCACTGACAAGGTGGAAGGGATAATTAAAGTAATCCTTTAGGTAATTTATGTTACAGCTTTTTTGTTCACATAATTCAAATAAAAATAGAGAAAGTGGTGTAGTGGTTCTTGTCCTGGATGACCTAATAATTGCCCCAATCCCTCATTTTGTTTGGATATTGAGGTTCTTAATAGTATTATGACATATTCTAGCTGGGGATAGTAAGAGTTAATGATGTCTAAATACTTGCTCTGTGCCAAGCACTTTGTGAAGCACTTTACAGCTATTACCTTGTTTAGTTATTCATCCCTGGGAGGAAAGTACTGCTATTGTTCCTACTTATAAGAAAAGAAGATAGGCTCCTCAGGTCATCTTCCCAAGTCACACAATGAGTGTGGGGTAGTAGGGACGGTTTTGTGGGTATAGAACCTGGGTAGGCATAGAGACCTGTACTCAGAAAGACCCTACAGTTGGTTTGATACTCTGCAGCCACTGTCCTGAAATTCCTAATGATTTGAGAACAAGGGATCTTGCATTTTCACTGTGCAAATTATGTGCTGTGGGGAGGCTTGAGGACCTGACCCCAGAGGTTGTGTTTTTAACCACTATTTTTATTCTGCCTCTCTTTGCCTCGCCGTCTAATCCAAACTAGAAGAAGCAACACACAAACAGAACAACAAAAACAAACATATTTTAAAAACCAAACCAGTAACAGATGACCAGCTGACCTGGCATATGCGTGTAACTAAAGACAGTAAGAAACCAATCTGGGAAGAATAATCAGAAAATGTGTGAATTGTGCTTAAATTAACATTTCCTGGCTATTGGTTTTGGTAAATGAAATGAATAACTGAGATGCGTTCTTCCTTAGGAAATGCGCACACTTGAGGGACATAAAGATCGTTTTTCTCTATTCAACAAATGCTATCAAGTCAAGAGTCTTGAAACAAACCATTATTTGGGGAACTAAGAGGGGTGAACTTAAGGCCCAATCTGTAGATTTGCTCATTGTTTTTCCTAACTGGGGACTGCTTTTCATTGCTCAGCTTTTAGATCTATAAACTCACCTTCCCTTGCCCTAAATGAAGCTACAGTACAGAAAGAGCCAATAAACAATGACTGCAGATTGGAGAAAGCTAAACCGTCAGGACCCCGTACCTGCGAGATCTATGGAGGGGTATAGTCACTTCCTCCTGTGGGCCCTTCATTGCCTCCCTGTTCTGATTTGGATCTCGAAGATCCCTTTTTTTCTGATTGCTTTCACAGCTGCATTTTCCATTTTACTGTGAATTTTGTCCATGTTTTGCTTATAATCTCCGCCTGTGCTTGTTTTCCTTGCTCAAGTTGCTCAATTCGAGTTGCTAGTTGAGAGCTCCTCTAATTTGGCCTCGAGGCTCTCTCACTGGGTTGCAAGATGAAGCTTGGCTCTTACTCTCCTTGCTACGACCTGTTCAGTGGAGGACCCAGGTGAGGGCTGGTGGTCGTGAAAAAGGGAAAGCCACTGCCGAGGCTCCAGCCTCCATTCCCCTTGAACCGCTGAGGCATTTGCCTCCTACCTCTGGAGAGCATTGAGACTCAGATGCCACAGGAGTTTTAAATCTTTTGGCCCTAGTGTTACTTCTTAATCAGAAAACCAAATCACGGGAGAAAGAACCTTTCTTGCCATGTGGGGGCTTGGCTAAGGTTCACTGGTTAGTTACCGACATTTCCCTTCTTGCCCCACCCAGCTCCACAATGCTCATCATTGTTTCCAAATGAGTTTCCACCCGTGAGTGAAGAGAACCTGTTCTGGCAGGTCACAGCAGCATCCAGCTGAGGCTTGGAGCCTTCTCAGGGCTGGAACGCAGTTCCCAACAGCCAACATTCCAAACTGAAGGATTGTCATGATAAGTTAATTTTTTTTTCATTCTACATTAAGGATGGATATTATTAATAAAAAATGAACCATTGCAAGGTTGATTATATGGTCCTCACCATACACCTATCAGGTAGACAGGCTACGCACTATTAACATTCCTATTTTGCTGATGCAGAAACTGAGTTTCAGGGAAGTTGTGATTTCCCTATGAAGAATGAAGTGGAATTTATCTATTAAAAGCACCAATTTCATATGGAGAAGTTGGTAGATTTTGCCTGAAATAGCTCCTCTGCAGTGGTCGCTTTGGGTCAATACATCCCAAATACTAGGCCGTAGGAATACATTTTTGCTCTTTTGTACTTCTGGACTATTTCTGTGAAAATTTTGACAAGTACTGGTCATATTAGTAGACAAGGTAAAATTAAGAGATGTTAAAGATTTCCTGTGATCACATACCCCAGCTAATTAGTAGCAGAGCCCAAGGTCCCCTGATTCCTGTCTACGGTTGCCTCCACTATTCCGTAAATCCATTCCTTGTAGAAATGTTTCAAAATAAGACATTTTTCTGCCTTGGAAACTCTAGGATTAAGAAATAATGTAATATTGGGTAATTGGACTATGTGTTACAATGAGCATCAATCCATGGGACGTGGGTTCTGAAATAACCTGAGTTGATTTTGTGAACGGAACTTAGGTGAGTCCCACAAAAGGCTTTTCCAAAGGTGTATCATCTATTACCTTGCTTGGATAGGCTTTGTTTATTTCTTCTTAAGTAAAAAATAAATTCTGATTATTAAGACAAAAATTCTCATCCTCATTAAATATCAAGTAGTGCAAATCTACACAATAATATGCTACACATTTTTTTGCCTTGATTTATAAGTATTGATTTTTCTAAAATAATAAAAATACCCAGTATTATTGAAGATAGGAAAGAACACTGTGGTATATACTTAGCCCGACCTTTCTGATGGAATAACTTCATAATATTTAGCCCAAACCTTAGACTTTGCACATCTTACCTCTTTGTCAAAATAATTCTACTTCTATAAGTACCCCCCTCCCCAGGAAACAGACATGTTTCCATGCATGGGTTTATCTAGAACGATGTCCATTTCAAGTTCGTTGAGAATAGTGAATAATAGGAAATTATTTAAATGTCTAATATTTGGGATTTGATAACATAAATTATAAAACATCTTTACAATAAAATACTATCAAATGATGCTAGGAATGTTAAAGGACATTTGAGTGAGTTGGCTAAAAGTAGTGATTCTGGAGCCCCATTTCTTAGGTTTGCAGCCTGGTTCTGCCACTTAGAAGTTGGAAGACCTTGGACAAGTTTCTTAAATTCTCAGTGCTTCAGTTTCTTCATGTATAAAATGAGGATAATGATATGAAATTATATCTTCCTCATATGGCATATATTTAGTTACTTATTCAATATTAGCTATTATTAGAAACTAGCTAGCAACAAAAGTAATTTGTTTTATGTATTATTAACTTAAAAAAACAAGTTAACAAAACAATTTTATGGTATAATATTATTTTATTTTAAAAAATCTTTTAGATAGTCTGGACATGTGGTTTCCAAACTATGTGCCAAGACATCCTAAATTCAATGCATTGCAGTGAATTCACAGGTGCACCATATGATATTTTAAATTTTCAGTGAAACACAGAGATACCTTTGGACTCTGTGATCTATTACTACTGAGTTGTTTCAGCCTGCCTACTTAATATACATAATTGTTCAGCTTTTCTTTTGGCCTATGGAACTAAAACAAATTCCTGAAACACTTAGGATACTAAGAATCAAGAAAGTTTGAGAACCCCTGATTTAGCCTATGGACATGTATGTACCAAGGTGTTAAATAACTTTCTATTTAGTAGTAATTGCCGAGACGTGGCACCATGTATGCTTTACATTTTTTTCTTTTGGTTTATCTGAACCTTCCAATTTTACTACAGTGAACATTTATTATTTTAATAAGGTATTACAAGTTATTATTTATTTATCATCACAATTGACTTTTTTCTTTTTTGTGTGAAAAATAGTAAATATACAAAAAAGCAATAAATTTCAAAGCACATCATAATTGGTTGTAGAATAGATTTCAGAGTTTAGTATGAGTTACAATTCCACAAGTTTAAGTTTTTACTTCTAGCTGCTCTAAGATACTGGAAGCTGAAAGATATATCAATATTAATGATTCAGCAATCATACTCATTTGTTAAACCCTACCTTCTCCGTAGAACTCCACTATCACCTTTGATTATTTTTTTTGGGGGGGGGGGTGGGTGCATGGTCCAGGAAATGAGCCCTTTGATTTTTAATACAAGTTATTTTAAAATAATTTCTTCTCAAATAATTTCCTCTCAACTATTTATTGAACATTATCTGGGGTCAGTCTCCAGGCTGGGCTCAGGAAGACAAATGCCACAACCCCGAGGACACATAATTGAGGGTGAGAAAGGAATGTAAACAAGTAATTTCTATACATTAAAACAGGCTCTGTGACATCGGTACCAGTTGGAGCAGTAGTTCTGGGCTCTGCTCTGGGGGATTATGGAGGCCTTCACAAAGGGCGGGAGGATAGGTGGGTCTTGCAGAATAAACTGGAATTCCCTAGATGTAGAAGAGGTAGGGGAATGTTTCTCCCAGTGGCCTGCGGGTAGAGACCTGGGTGCATTTGGGCAGTGGTAGGAGGTGGGAATGGAAAGGCAGGCAAGGTTCAATGGGAATGCTCCGATGGGTCATGCCATGGACTGGGCACTAATCTTGTAGGTGATGGAAAACCATTGGCAGGTTTTTCCTTTCCTTTCTTTTTTTTTTTTTTTTTTTTGCACGGGCAGGCACTGGAAATTGAACCCGGGTCTCCAGCATGGCAGGTGAGAACACTGCCTGCTGAGCCACCGTGACCCGCCTCATTGGCAGGGTTGAAGCAGAGGAGCATGGAAGTGTGCTGTGGAAAGGTGGCTTTGGCAGCACTGTGGGGACTACACTGGAAGACAGGGGAGCAATGAATGGAGGAAGGGGACCAGCCAGGAGGATGTCGTAATAGTCCAGGAAAGAGGTCATGAAGCCCCAATTGACCAATAATGAAGATCATATCATAGGCCCCTGTGGCCCAAGTCAGCAAAAGCAAACTGTCCAGATGTGGCATGTTAGTCATCTCAAAATATGTTGGCGTTTTAAAAACAGAAAAAGCGTCTTATTTTCTAATGATAGGGGCAATACATGGTCAGTGTGAAAATTTGGAGTAGGAATGTACTTATATATTATAAAATATATTATATATATAAAATATGTAATATATATTACATATTATATTTTAGATAAATATCTACTTAGGAATGCTGATATATAAAGTTCACATATATACATTTACTATATAATTTATTTAAGATATATGAATATGGTAAAATAAAATCTAACTTATAGAAGCACAGAAAATTTTGAAATAATAATTCATAATTACTGGTGATTATCATATGCTAGGCACTCTTAGAAGCACAAAACATGTAATCATAACTTATTTTTATATCTATCTGTCAATTATCTACTTTATAAACGTACTTAATCCTCACAACCACCCAGTGAGATAGGCCTGTGAGCATTTTGCCATTATACAGATTAGAGGGTTAAAGTTTAGAAAGGTCAAGGACTTGCCCAAGTTTCTATAACTTTTAAGTATCAGAATTAGAATTTGAGCCTGAACAGTTTGGCTCCAAGGTCTGTACCCTTAAACCTCTATGGTACAATTTTGAGTATACATTTAAACTTCTGTTGTTTGATTCATTGACTTTAGTCAGTATCTTTTGACACTCTGGTACAGTGCCCTCCAACAGAACTTCCTGTGATGATGGAAATATTCTATATCTGTGTTACCCAGAACAGCCACGTGTAGTTACTGAACATTAGAAATGTGACTACTGTGATCAAGGAGCTGAATTTTAAATTTTATTTAACTTTAATTCATTTAAATTTAAATAGCTCCATGTAGCTAGTGGCCCCTACATTGGACAGCACAGATCTACTACATGCAATTAAAAATAATCACTTCATCCCTTTGTCATACTCTCTGTCCCAATAATCAAGGTAAGCACCTATATTTATTTTTGGTCTTAGTTCTTTCTCATGTTTATCTCTGTTGACTCCAGAAGATATGCTCATACCTGTATTTCTTGATTTACTTACTGTAAACATTAGACTGACTATGCAACACAAAATAAGGAATTAGCATGCAAGATGAGTGCACCAACAAACATTCCTCTTCAATTTTAATTATTTTAGTTCTTCCACTGGTTACCTATATATTTGGTATCAATAAAGATTCTGAGTGCATGTGGGAAAAAAAGCCAAATCAACACGACTTGAGCAATCTAGAGGAGATTTATTGGGTCATATAAGCAAGATCAGACAAGCCTAGACTCAGAAATCAAACAATGTGAGCAGGACTCAATTTCAGCTCACCTTTCCTCTTTCTGTAAGCTTTATCCTCAAATTCCATGTGGTGGCCACATAGCTACAGTAGTTCTAGCTTCATATTCTCTTAGATTCCAGCCTAGCAGGAAAGAAAGTGTGCATTACTTACTACTGTGTTATTTAACTATGGCTACAATAATGCTGAGTTAAAAAACAAACATAAAACCTCAGTGGTAACAACAATAATTATTTATTTAACTCATGTATCTTGGGGTTGGCTGTGGCAAGTTGACCTAGGTTGGGCTTGGCTGGTTGGCTCTGCTGATCTTGGCTGGGCTTGCTCGTATTTGTAAGCTAGGCTAGCTCAGCTGAGTTCCATGCGTCTCTCATTTTCTTCCTGGAAAATGACAAATGACCTGTGACTACCCCAAGCATGATCTCAAGGTGATGACAGAGACACAAGAACATTTAAAACTAACTGCACAAGCACATATTAGCTTATGCTACATCATGTCTGCTAAAAATCCCATTGGCCAAAGAAAATTATATAACTGAACCCCGAATCCCTGGAATGGTGAATGTATACTTCTCCCATGGATGTGAGGAGGAGGGAAAGAATATTTCTGAACAGTAAATTTATCTACCACTTGAGCAGATGGACTTGGCTTGTTTATTTCAAAACCAGTGATTGTGGCCAAGGGCATAGATTGCATACTTTGGTCTAAACCTAGGTTCCATATTCCATCCCTGGGGGCAGAGGTTGCCATCAGATTCACACAGAGCAGGTGGGATAAGGGTAGAGGAGGAATAGTTACCCCACACCAAGGTCAGGATTCTGTTCTCTGAAGGGGAAAACCACAGTGATGGTTTTAACTTTAAGTAATACACTCAAACTTCTTGAGCCTTTGGTTTTAGATAGCATCCCTTGATTCAGAAGAATTCTCTTTCATTCTCTCTTCTCTTTCATCTCCCATTTCCCACCTCTAGCAGCTTAATCATTCAAGTTGTTTGTTTATATTTATTAAGAGCGGCTGTTTGTACATATGTGGGGGAGGGAGAGTTCGGGAAGGAGAGGTCTCTGCCACTGGGTAGGTCTGTTCCTCAACAGTCATATCCTTTGGAAGGCTGTGTGGAAGATGGATTGTGTACGTGGATAGAATCTGTCAACTGACAAACTTCTCTTAAGGGTGCAAGCAGAGGGAATCAAATAAGCAGGTTTCTTTCCTCTTTGAAATGCCAAAAACAGAAGACTTCACCATGGGATGCCAAAACCCACACAAGTAATCAAGTTCTCCCCAGGCAGAGGTCTAATATTTTTTCATAGAGCAGATCTTGGGGAAGGGGTGAGGATTTATGAATCTTCTCTTGCTGGCCCATCTGTATGCATGGAAATGGTGAAGAGGGATGAGAAAGGCCAGATTGTGTCTGGACAACCTTTCATTCTCTGGGCAACATTGATTTTGGCTCTTCTTTCCAGTCCTGAGCTCTGAATCTGTTAATGTCCAGCATGAAGATTCACCAAGTCCTCTTTGGAAAAAACATTTCCACCTTTTTTTATGGGCTTCTCCTGATTATATCTCAGAGGCTGCTTCCTCTGCTCTGTTTCATCCATCAATACTATTCACTTCCTTTCTATCTTCAAGAAAATTATCTAAATCTCCAGTGCACTGATGGCCCCTTGGCTGTCTACAACAAGGTTGTGAATTTATTCCCTTTACTGACTGTCCAGAAGAATTCTGGAAAGGTGTATATACATGCATGTTCTCAAGTACCCCATCTTGAACCATAGCATATAATTATATATGCATATGTGTATAAATATTTATATATTTTTTGAACAAAATTGGTTCTTGCCAATTATGTTTTCAGTTCTTTCTCATGGTTTAATTGAAGACTATTCTAGAAGAGCTTTGAAGGTTGTTCCTCAAAGCCACTTTCCAAAAAAGGAGATCTTCCTCTGGCTCTCTTTTTAAAAAAATAACATTAGCCAGATTTTTGGCTTGTTTGTTTTCCTACTTGCATGAATAAATGATACGACTTTCAACTTCAGGAGTAATCTAATCCATTACACAGAAATCAGTTTAAGTTGACACTTAAAACATAAAAATCAGCTGATTCCAACAAAATAAAAAGGAAAATAAGAAAAAGAAAAAAAAGAAAGAGAAAAAACAACAACAACAACAAAAATCAATTGATTCCAACATCTGAAGGGTAGAGTTTTTTGGTTTGTTTTTGTTTTTTTGAATCCTGAACAATTCAAAAATAAAAACTCATCACTTGAGATCCTTCACTTCAAATTCTGATGGTGGTCAGTGAAGGATATTAGCAAGGAGTCTCGAATAAGAGTGGATAATTGACCCACAAAGGAAATGACTATCTTATGTTGGATTTAAAACCTAACCCAAATATATTTTTCTGTTATTGTTGGTACTATATACATTTGCCATACGCCAAAATATATAGGTCTGCTGAGGATGGCTAAAATATACATAGATTGAGGGAAGGATCTGTTTAGTGGGTTTCAAATTGAAAAGATGTAGGATTGAGAAAGTCACTTTCCAGGAGAATATGATGACTCACACTGGAATGACTTAAATGGCATCTGGTTTCCATCTTCTTTGTTTCTTCCCTTGGACTCTATTCAGAGGCACTTCCTTCCAGCTGGAGCTTTTAATGGCATAATGTGAAGGCAAGATCTACAGAAGTGGGTTTAGAGGAGGAACTTGAAGGAAAAAACGTAGATCATGAGGGGAGACTATGGAAAATTATATCCTGATGGGAGGTAACAGCAAATGTATACAAATGCAGATTAAAATGTACCAATTAAATTATTTCTGGAAAGGCAGAGAGGTATACAGTTTTTAATATACAAAATGTGAACTGAATAAAATTTAAAGTGTTATAGAACTGATTGCAATTAGACAGCACATTAATGCAATTTCTATTTCTAGCCTGTAAAAATATATCAGCTCTCTTTGTTTAAATGAATGTAGCACCACACTTGTGGTTTTGCTCTGATTTAATCATTCCACATACTCGTTCCATTCATGATGGCAATACCCTTCTTTCCATTTCATATCTGAAAAATCACTTTGCTTGGTGTTTCCAAATGATCTGGGATGCAGGCAGAGCCATCACCTAGTGGGTGGATTGGGCCTTGTTGTCTCAATAACCAGAAGCCAATCAGAGTTCATAAGAGACTGGACAGGGTGGAGGAAATAATTCATTTCTGCATGTGAAACATTCATTCTAACTTTCTCCTATCCCAAATCCATCATCAGTAAGGAAGAAGTCCATATCTCTTTTCCATATGGGAGTCTATTAAATTCTGTACCATTCTTTTCATACATGATATTTCTTTTAACCAAATATCATCTGATATGAGCAATTTGCCTCTGGGCTTGGCTTCCTCCCCACACCCAAACAACTCTTGAGAAAGACCATGCCAAGGGAGGGAGGTGGCAAAGAGTATGGTTCTTCTGAACACTGTGGTGCTGATCTAGAGCTGATCTAAGCTGAGACAAGTCAGCAGTGATTTTTTGGCACTTTATTAGCACATGGCATTGTCCAAGTCACTGTGGAGAGATACTTTAATGAGTAATACATGCATGTATATCAAATAATAATATAAGCCTGTATGCATTATGCCATAAAAGATTTACAGATAAGACTAACAGGGAGAATGGAGGTTAGTTCTGATGGTGGAATGGAGGAAAGGAATGCAAATCAGAGATGATAGAATGTTCAAAGGACTGCACACATGTTAGTGGGGAAGGATTTTTTACCTCAATGATGTAGATAAATCCAGAGGCAGAGCTGGCTTTACACATAGACCATAGGTCCATAAACTCAGATACTCTAGGGGCCAGGCAGATATCGTAAATGTGTGACTTCAGTCAGGTGGAAAGCAACAGGGAGTGGTGGAAACTGTGATAAATTGAGAGGCCTGTCCCACTGAAAAATACATTTCATATTAAAAATTTATTTCTGCTGAACAAACAATTCCTGTCTTGACTTCAGACCTCCATAATTCAAAAGCCTCTTTATGTCTTTAAGTTCAGGCCCAAATGGACTCTTCCATTCAAGAGAGAGACCCAAGCTTTTCCCATATTGGCTAAAGCTGATTGTTCCAGAGGTATGGTAGAGCAGGTCTCAAAGACATACATGTATTTCTCTGTGGGAATTCTTTTACAGGGAAGTTTAATCAGCTTCTGTAGGGCATTGTGCCACATGTTGGCCATGGAGTCCAGCAGAGGAAGAGCCTGAGAAATTGGTGGAATCCTGCTATTTCCCAGCAGTGCTCCTGGAGTTGCAGAGGTGATGGGGAGCAGGGGCACCTCCGCAGCAGAGTGGCTCCACATTTGCTGTTTCATGTCCCGGACTCCTGAGGAAGATTTTGTTTGAAGAGGGAATGACCCCTGAACATCATTATGATAAAGATAAGGAACTTTGTTCAATCTCTTCAGAGGACTTGGGTCTGATGACCTGTCTTGTCTTTCCTTACAACAACAAAATCAAGGGATTTTCCCCTTTGGCACACAATGATTTATCCACCACTACCTCATCTCATTCCACGAATATAACATCTTGATGTAACTGCTCAATAAGGATAACGTATTGAAATAAAGTCATATTAGTCCTGATTAAATTACCAGCAAACTGTAAAATTTTCCAGAATTGAAGAAAAACAATTTGGGAATTGAATGTCCCCTACATGTACCAGATAGGATTAAAAAGAAAATAATAAATCCGTATGAGGTGAAATGATAGAACACAAAGAAAATGGGAAAAATTTACAAAAACATTAGATTAGAATTTAATTCCTGCATAAAAAATCTACATTCTCTCCTTTATTTAATCCTTTCAATAATAAGCAAATCCATCAATATATATTAAGGTTATAGAGGATTTATATCAAGTCAGAATGGTATAAATTCTGCAGGCAAACAGAAACACTTGGGAGTTCTCCATCCATCCTCTTTTACCACTAGAGATTTTAGACATTTGCAAATAGACTTTTTTCTTGTTCCTTCCTTTGGTTTAACTCAGTGATTCTGATACTCTAGTATATGTATGAGTAATTTGTATAGGTTTAGATTACATTTTCCCAAACTACAGATGCAAGGGGTATTTTGACTCTTTGAGATTCTCACTTTATGCTGTTAGATGTTTCAGCCCCCACTTCCCCACCTACACACACACACACACACACACACACACACACACACAGCTGATTCCAATGAATTCAACTGTATTGGCTTTTCATATGTTTTACACTCTCTTCATTTCAAACAGATAGCATGGCTTGTTATTTCTTGCTGAAGCTTGTTGAACAGACAATGTTAGGTATCCCAAAAAGGTAAGAAAGGAGAAAGCCTTTGAAAGACATTTTTTTAAAGGACAGGGAAAGAAAGAAGGTGCTTCCCTAGATTGAGCAGGGGTGACAGACATGTGGCTCCTATGAGCACTCCTCAGATGAGAGGGCTGCCTGTGCCGTGAGGCGGGCTGCACCCCTCAGGAGCAGGGGGCTTCCCACCCCAGCGGATCTTCCTGCAGTCCAAATGTGGTTGGCAAGAAGCAGGGGGTGGACTTGACCGGGCCATGTGGGTTGGGACAATTGGTATCTCCGCACTAACCAGCATGGACAGATGACCCAAATATTGGAGAGGTCTTCCTAATACCTCCACCCTTGCTTTGTGTAAGACCCAGACTTTTGAAGAATTCTGGTGGATTGGGAATTAGAGCATCCCCCAGATGGCTGGGTAAAATCTCCTGCCAGCTTGGTGGGTTAGTTACTCGGAATCTGAATTTAATGTGATGTACGGAAATTTTAAAAATGTATGTTTCTTAAACACATGGATTGCTAGAATGAGAGTTATACTTTTTTCAAATATTCTTTGAATGCCTTGCTGTGAGGAGGGATTTGCTGAAAGTACCAGGGAGCCATCTTGGCCGACTTGGGATGGACCTGCAGCTTGGGCATAAGTGAAGGAGGAAGGAAAGCATGCTGCCGGCAGCAGGATGAGGGCATAAAGATGAACTACCCCAGTGTCCCATTCCTTCAGAGACTTTACCCTACACCTTTTATCTAGGGCCCTGACTGTCCCCACCAATACTTTTGCATAAAAGAAACAAAATGTGCATATTGCAAAACAAACTAGCAAACAATTTGATGCTAGCAAATTATTTTGTTAGGCTCAAGATAAGTTCCTGCCTGCAAAGCTCTCAAACCCCAGAAACTGTGGGCAGGGCGGCCGCCTACTTCCCATCCGAGTCACGCTGCTTAGGATTCTACTTGAATGGATAATTACCAGTCACCTCACCTTCTTGTCAAAACCAAAAGATTATATTTAATGCACAACTTAAGCTGTCCCCTGGACCTCACTTGTTTGGGCTGGCAATAATGTTTTCTATTCCCTTCCCCACTTACCTTAAGTTTCAGTAATTGCCCTCTGGGTTCAAAAGAGTATCCCACTAGGCCATTGAAATGTTGAAAAGCCCCCTGACATGGTGAAATGTTTATCCGCACTCTAAGAGAAAGAACTGGGACAAATATGTGTGGCTTTGATACATGACAGGATGCAGATTTATTGTGAACAATTTCTTAACTTTCAGCTTAATAATAACTATAATCAACTTGTGTTAGGCAGTAACTAGAAACTTTAAAGATGGTAGATAGGTCATAATGGCGATCTTTTGCACAATGTAAACATAATGCCCAGTTTTCCTTTTGGCTTTGCAAAATGCAGGATGCCTTCTCAATCTATCTTTTTTAGAAACAAAGAAGGTTAAGCCCTTTCTCCACCTCTTCATCAATCCTGCCTGTTGTGGGATTCCCAAGAGATCAATTAGCTCAGCCTTTCTTTCTTTTTTTTTTTTTTTTTTAACTTTTTTTTATTGTATACTACAACATATATACAAAGCAAAGAAATAAAAAGCAATAGTTTTCAAAGCACTCTTCAACAAGTGGTTATAGGACAGATTCCAGAGCTTGTCATGGGCTACCATACGATCCTATCATATTTTTCCTTCTAGCTGCTCCAGAATATAGGAAGCTAGAGAGCTTAAATATTTTTTATTATCACAATTGACTTTTTTTCCTTCTTTTTTTTGTGAAAAATAACATATATACAAAAAAGTTATATGGGCGGGCCGCGGTGGCTCAGCGGGCAAGAGTGCTTGCCTGCCATGCCGGAGGACCTCGGTTCGATTCCCGGCCCCAGCCCATGTAAAAAACAAACAAACAAACAAAATATAATAAAACAAGAAAATGTTTAAAGATGTTTCCCTTTCTTCCTCCCTTCCTTCCTTCCTTCTCTCTGTCTTTCCTTCCCTTCCTCCCTCTCTCAAAAAAAAAAAAAAAAAAAAAAAAAGTTATAAATTTCAAAGCACAGCACCACAGTTAGTTGTAGGACATATTTCAGACTTTGACATGGGCTATGATTTCACAACTAGATTTTTACTTCTAGCTGCTCTAAAATATCAGAGACTAAAAGAGATATCAATTTAATGATTCAGCATTCATATTTATTTGCTAAATCCTATCTTCTATGTATAACTCCACTATCACCTTTGATCTTTCCATACCTCTCTTTAGAGTTGTTTGGGCTTTGGAAATTCTAAATTTTTGATATTGGAAGGGTCTGTCACTAATATGGGGTAGGGAGATGGAACTATCTGATGTTCTGGAGAGGCTGGGCTAGGTTTCAGGACTTATCTGGACCAGGGACCCACCTGGAGGTTGTAGGTTTCTGGAAAGTTACTCTAGTGCATGGCACCCTTGTGGAATCTTATGTATTGCCCTAGGTGTGCTTTAGGATTGGCTGGAGTGGTCCTGGTTGGGGATTGGCAGGTTATGATAGGTAGCAAAGTCTAACTGCAGCTTGCATAAGAGCAACCTCCAGAGTAGCCTCTCAACTCTATTTGAACTCTCTCTGCCACTGATACTTTATTAATTACACTTCTTTTCCCACAGATGCCTTTGATATTGATTGCATCTGTTGATAATCTACTACCAACAGGTCTCTTTCCAACAGGTGGGAGACTCAAGCTATGTGCATTTTGGGGTCATACTCCAAACTCTTAAGCCAACAGGATCCCGATGGGGTTATCAAAAAGGAGCCAAGCACAATTTATCAGGAAAAATAAAAGCCTTTGAACTCAAATAGGCCTAATATCGAACCTTACCACCCAGCCAGTAGCAAGCAAAGATATACTTATCTTGCGTAAGTATATAACATACAAGACAAATATACTGCACCTTGCATATAGGGGAAAGACTATAATGCTTTTGGACTTAGCATGTTCATTTTTGCTGCAAGTCTCTACAGATGTCATTTCATCTTCTTGCCTAACTAATTCTTATTTGTGTTTAATATCTCATTGTAAATATGATTTTCTTAAAAAATCTTCTCTGACATGATCCCCCATGTTATATAAAGCCCCCATTACACCATCTCCCTCTCAAAGCACTTAAGAAACTGTAAATAAATAACTTTTGTGTAATCTCCTTTGTCTCCTTGTTGGAATGTAAGCTCCATGGGGGTAAGAATTATTTATCTTGTTTACTGTGGCATCTCAAGCTTCTTGCACATGGCCTTACTCCATAGCAGATGTTTAAGAAATAGTTATTGAATGAACGAATGGTTGATCTGCCTCTTGACGTTGATGGAAGGATTGTGAGGTGACTCAGAGTCTGCACGTAGAATCAGTCAAATCAATCAATTTTAGCTTTATTCCTCCCTTCTTTAGTTCACTGGTGCTTGACAGATGTATTCTCTTTCCTGTTTGCTTCTAAAAACTCCAGATTGTTCATGCCCTGGCAAAGAATTATGATTTTAGAGCTCGGGGTGTGGGAGAATCATCACTTTATGAATTGCCATGTTATGGACACAATAGTTGAAGTTAAAAGAGAAGTCATTCATTGTTAAGGTCACATGATCGATTTGGTGGACATTCAGTGCCAAGAGTCTTCATCTTCTGTTTCCATAGCTCTGGCCTCCTCCTCATACTCAGTACATACTGTATTTTGCTCTCTATCTTAGTCTTCAAACTTGTCTCAAACAAGAAGTATTCAACAGGTTTCTTGATTGACTAACCTGACAGGGGCCTAGCCTAGCTGACACGTTCAAGAAGGAAGAAAAAACCAACAAACTCTTAACAAAATCCAGCATGCATTAACCATTTGAATATAGACAATCCAAGAAATTTTTGCTCTATACCTGTTAAAAAGCAGAACTCATTTTCCATATATAGGGCTCCTATCATGGAAAAAATAAATGTTTTTATGGATTTTTTTTTTAATTCAAAGAGAATTTTGGTATCTACTTCTTTCATGGTAAGTTTCATCAGAATTAATACCACAGAGCTTTCAAATTAGTTCACTGCTTGATTCAGTGCTAATAGTGGTCAAAATTGTGAATTTTATTTGTGCTGATGCCCCTGACCTTTTCAGTTTATGGGTTATTTGGAAGAAGTGGAAGGAAACTATGAAGATGAGATAATTTTACCCAGTTAGATGCCAGGGTGGTGGAAAGGTGTTGAAGGTATTTACCAAACTCAGATTAAAGACGTCTGGGAATTATTGTCTCCTGAGAGCATCAATCTGTAGAATCCTCTATGATGATAAGATTGCATTTTTTTTTTTACTAATATATACTTCTCTGAACACAGTGAATGAGTGTTGATTTGTTCAAGAAAGAACAGGTATATAGGGTTCATACTGAATATATGGATTGAATATATTGAATAGAAGTTGTCTTCCTTTTTCATTGTGACCTAACTTGAACTTAATGGCACCACAAATTCTAAAGAAGTACAGAACAATTGGTGAAAATGAAGTCACCCTTTCAGAAGCAAGTCACTCATTTTGATGCTATGAATTATGTTTTAAGTTTCTTTGCTTGCTTTTGGTGCTTAAACTGCAGAAGGTTTCTGAATTACCAAGTGTCTGATTTATAACGTAACTTGGTTTCTGCAGGTACCCTTGTCCAATCTGTGGGAAGTGTTTGTATTTGCATGGCTTTGTGTCAATACATTCTATTTAACTGACCCTAAGACCCACAGCCAACAATATAAACCTAGAATAAGAATTGAAATGCTCTATGATGAATGCACCCACAATTCTCAAGAAGATTGAGTATGGTAAATAGTAGTATTCTCTCTGGCTTTACCAATAAAGATTGACTCACTCTAGGTTCACAATTCCACATTTTTATGAGAAGAAATTTGGCAAGGAACCTTTTTGAGCTGCTTTTAAATTTTTGATAAAATGCATTAAAATCTTTGTCATATGACTACAAAAGTGATGATTATAAAAGTTAGGAAAATATAGAGGAGTAGAAAGAAAAAATATTCACCATGTTAGCATACAGACATGTGCTATTAATATTTTTGTACATAAAGTTCCTATTTCTATGCTTCTATAAATATATGTGCACATGAAAATTTATATATGTGAGTGTGTGTTTTACAATGATGGAACATACTGCTTTGTAAACATGTCTTTTAAACTTTAAAGCATATTGTGATACTGATGAAGATGATGATGATGATTACTGTATGTCAGGCACTAGACTAAGCATTTTATTATCTCATTTAATCTTCAAACACACTATGACATATTTTAATGGATGTATGCTGTATCATAATACTGATGAACTATAACTTAACTAATCTATTATTGGACAAATATAATATAATATCTCCAAGTATCCAGTAGCATAAATAACACTGTGATGAACATCCTTTTAGATAAATATTTGTATATATCTTTGATTAGGCCAACCAGATGCTGACCTTGAAACAAGGGTTTGAGTAAAATTATCTTATTTGGGAGTTGTTCTAGTTTGTTAGCTGCCAGAATGCAACACACCAGAAACGGGTTGGCTTTTAATAAAAGGGATTTATTTTGTTAGTTCTTCAGAGGAAAGGCAACTAACTTTCAACTGAGGTTCTTTCTCATGTGGGAAGGCACAGAATGGTCTCTGCTGGCCTTCTCTCCAGGCCTCTGGGTTCCAACAACTTTCCCCGGGGTGATTTCTTTCTGTATCTCCAAAGGCCTGGGCTGAACTGTGAGTGCTGAGATGAAGTATGCTGAGCTGCTTAGGCTGTGCTACATTGACCTCTCTCATTTAAGCACCAGCCAATTAAGTCAAACATCATTCATTGCAGCAGGCACGCCTCCTAGTCGACTGCAGATATAATCAGCAAAAGATGAGGTTCACGTACCATTGGTTCATGTCCACAGCAACAGAACTAGGTGCCTTCACCTGGCCAAGTTGACAACTGAATCTAACTACCACAGGAGTGATCCAGGAAATATCGATAAGAGAAGGGGAAATGAAAATAGGAAAGGAAGAAAATCAGTATAGGGTGTGCTAATGAGAAAGTTACCACTGTGGGCTACTGATACTCAACTGAAACTTTTGGGAGTCTGGATAGAACTCCCCTCAAAATTGTCCCCACTTATTTGGTGAGGCAAAATAAGCCAGAAACAAAAGAGCAAATATTGCATGATCTCTTTAGAAAATACTTGTAAGAAAACTGAGGCCAAGACTGTAAGCTTTTATAGCAGTCACCTTTTGTCTGGAGCAGTAATTGTTATTTCTGGATTTTAAGAGGCTGTTTTATATATGTATAACCTGGTACTTAGAGATAAGAATGAAGCTGATCCAGTCAAGATTAAGGTAATTCAGAATATAGGGGAAAGGGAGACCTTGTCTGTTTTTTAGAATTTCACCTACTCCTTGAGACCAAAGGAAGAGAAGTTTGTTTTGACCAGAACCTAAATTTTTTGTAGCACATAATCTCACTCAACCTGTCTGGATAGATCATTTTAACAATCCAAATATAGGGAGCCCAGAATAAGAATGAGGGCCGTCAACACAACAAGCAAACTCACTGCCCGACCCCTCTCTACGTGGGACATGACTTCCAGGGGTGTAAACCTCCCTGGCAATGTGGGACACAAATCCTAAAATCAGTTGGGACTCAGCAACAACGGATTGATAAAATCTTCTTGACCGAAAGGGGGAAGAGAGAAATAGACAAAAAAAAGTGTCAGTGGCTGAGAGGTTTCAAACAGACTCAAGAGGTTATCCTGGAGGTTATTCTATGCATTATATAGATATCCCCTTTTCAGTTTAAGGTGTATTAGAGAGGCTAGAGGGAAGTGCCTAAACCTGTAGAGCTGTGTTCCAGTAGCCATGTTTCTTGAAGATGACTGTATAATGATATAGCTTTTGCAATGTGACTGTGTGATTGTGAAAACCTTGTTCTGATGCTTTTATCTATGGTATGGACAGATGAGTAAAAAATGTGGATTAAAAATAAATAAATAATAGGGTGGAGAGAAATACTAGTGGTCAATGAGAGGGAGGGGTAAGGGGTATGGTAGGTTTGAGTTTCTTCTTTTTTCTTTTTATTTATTTTTCTGGAGTGATGCAAATGTTCTAAGAAATGCTCATGGTGAAGAATTTACAACTATTTGATTGATTGTACACCAAATATGGAATGTTCATGTGTTAAGAATGTTTGTGTCTGTATGTTGTTTGCTTTTATCAATAAAAATTAAAATAATAAATAATAAAAAAAAGAATGAGGGCCCTTAATCCTGTATAGCTTAATGTAATGCCTGGATATATCCAAGAATATATTAAGAAGATAATCAAAAAGTATTGGCAAAGTCCCTTGAGGAATGGGAGAAAAATACAGAACTATTAAACTTTACCACCAGGGAAACTCCTGATACTGTCTCAAACACTAGAGCCTTCCAAGTCAATAGGCCAAGCCCTTGATCTCGAGGCTTGCTCTTGTGAAGCTTATGTATGTAGATGGAGAAGCTTAGCCTACCTATAGATATGTGTAAGAGTTACTTCCAGAGGACCTCTTTTGTTGCTCAGATGTGGCCTCTCTCTTTCTCTAAGCACAACTCTGCAAGTGAAATCATAGCCTTATCCCTAATGTGGGACATGACATCCAAGGGTGACAGTCTCCCTGGCAATGTGGGAGATGATTCCCAAGGATGAGTCTGGCCCTGGCACTGTGGGATCAACAATGCCATCCTGGCCAAAAGTGGGGAAAGAAGTGTAATAAATAAGTTACCAGTGGAAGAGAGTTCAAATAGAGTCAAAAGCTACTCTGGAAGTCACTCTTACATAACCTTCAGTTAGACATGACTACCTATCATAGCTTACCAAACCCCAACCAAAACCATTCCTGCCAATCCTAAAGAAAACCTAGGGCATTTTATATAATGATTCCACAAAGGATCCATGCACTAGGGCAACTTTCCAGAAACCTAGAACCTCCAGATGGGTCCCTGGACCAGGTAAGTCCTGAAATGCAGAGGGACCAGCCTCTCCAGAACATCAACTAGTTTCATCCCCTATCCCATATTACTGACAGACCCTCCCAACATGAAAAAAGCTGGAATGGGCATAGCCCAATACTCCTAAAGAGTGGGAGAAAGACCAAAGGTGATGGTGGAGCTATACAGAGAAGGTAGGGTTTAACAAATGAGTATGACTACTGAATCATTATAATATTTCTTTTAGTCTCTAGTATCTTAGAGCAGCTAGAAGAAAAAACCTAAAATTGTGGAATCATAACCTATACCAAACTCTGAAATCTTTTCTACAACTAATTGTTGCTCTGTGCTTTGAAATGTATTGCTTTTTTTGATATATGTTATTTTTCACAAAAAAGAAGAAAAAGTTGATTGTGATGATAATATATATATATATATATTCCTTCTAGGTTCCTGTGTTCTGTAGCAGCTAGAAGGAAGAATATGAGGTGATGGTATGGCAGCCCATGAAAAACTCTGGGATCTGTTCTGTAATTACTTGTTGAAGTGTGCTTTGAAAATTATTGCTTTCATCTTTCTTTACTTTGTATACAATGAAAAAAGTTAAAAAAAAATTGTCTGCACTAATGTTGTGGAATCCTCAACTTCTGCCTAGTATTTGTTGAGGACTTCTCCCTGGGGTGTTAAGTCCTTGGAATTTCCAGCCAGCCTCCTGTGTGATCTAGCACACTTCTGCAGTCAGAGTACACACCAGGCAGAGGGTTGCTGGCAGTTGGAAATCAGGCTGCATGAACAAAAGGGTGTGGGTGCGGCATTAACAATATCTGCTATAGCATTTGTCCATTACTTTTTCCTTCTGGATAAACTTAGGATAGATACAATTCTATGATTTGATGAATTTTGATTGCCAAATAGACCCACAGAAAAGTTGTAGCAATTTACACCTTCCTTCTGTGCTGTGACCAATGTTGGTGATTAGTCAAGCTGATAAGTAAAAAGGTATCTAATTTGCATCTTCTGATCAGTGGTGCTGTTGAATTTTTTTCCATATATATGTATCATTATAATTAGTATTTCTTTTTTGTGTGTGAATTGCCTTTCATTTACTTTGATTATTTTTCTGTTGGAGTGCTCACCTTTAAAAAATTTTTTTTTGTATGCTGTGTGGTGGGGTCACATTTCATTCTTTTTCTGTGTGAGTATTGTGTTATCGCAGCACCATTTGTTGAATTTTTTGTTTGTTGGTTGGTTTCTTTTGTTTGTTTTGTTTTTGGGAAGTGCATGGGCTGGGAATTGAACCCGGGTCTCCCGCATGGCAGGCGAGAATTCTACCATGGAACTACCCTTCCATCCCCTAAAATCTCTTTTTTTATATCTTGCATATACTTTTCCCCAGTTTATACTTTGCCTTTAAATTTTAATGGTTTATTAATTTGGAAAAGCATTAAAGATTTACATATTTTCATCTGTAGATCTATTTTCCTTAATGGACTCAGCCTTGGCATGCATGCTCCAAGAGAGTATTTTGAAAAGCTTTCCTGACTTGAGATGGTAATATTTTTTTTTCTTTTAAACCTTTTAAAACATTAATATAGGTAATATTTATTTTGGTTTACAGTTTGAGATACAGATCAAACAGATAATCAATCATACCCATACTTGTGATTAGAAATGCCAACATTTACTGAATTTATATGTAACAGCAGTTTACTGAAAACAAAAATTAATGGATTTCTCACTTGATTTATTATATTTTCTTATGTTTATTGAATTCATGTTTGGCAGAGCAAAAGGCTATCCTTCACCATAGTTATTCATTTAAAAAAATTCAAATTACCTATCTTCATATTAATTTCTGACCATATGGCCCATTATTAAAAAATCCTGTCTGTTCATACTACATAACCACAATTGTCTGTATTTCTGGCATGGATGTACAACACTTTTCTTGATTATTCTCTAACTTCCCACATTCTTTAGCATTCCAACCTACATGTTACACTCTTAATGTCATCTAGAAAGAAAACATTACTTTATCTTGAATTTTTATTGTAAACATAACTTGAACATGATTTTTAAATTGTATCATCTCTGCACGAGGCAGCACTCTCTCCAGCAGGATACATTATTTGGTTATAAAGTAAAATTCTAGAAATTGGTACATGTTGAATCAGCCACCAGGGACCCCTTATTTTTCCACAAATGTAATATCAATAGCATAAGAATAGAAATTGCCTGTAAGTGTTCAAGCTTCAACAATATGCCTTTTTCTGGTATTGCAGTTACACAGGGGAAGTAAGCCAGAGCTGGGGTGCACAGTATTACAAATGGCTTGTTACACAGCTGCTGGTATAAGACTCCCTGATTCAACATCTTCCTGTTATGATTACATTTACCATTTCCAAGTTATGTTCCTTAAAGCTGAATCCATGCAGTCTCACCCTACTATAATAAAATATCAAGCATTGCTTATTACAGGGGTTTGAGAAAGTTTAAGAGAAGGCTGAAAATGGTCTCCTGTCAGGACCATTTCAGGGGCTACAAAAACCATTTCTGAAACATTCCTGGCCTTCTTTACTCCTTTGTACTTTTCAAGCATTTTTTCCTTACCTCTAGGAGAAATTTATCACATTTTATTGAATTTTAATTTTTAAAATTATTTTTGAAACGATAGTATACAAACATAGGGAAAAAAATGTAAGAGTATAGATGGTACAAAATAGACTTATAGTGGAAACCAAGACTTTCTGACCCGGTTCTGAACAGCCTCCTGTCTCCCCCCGCCCCAGGTTCCCTTCCCAGAGGCAACTGCTGTTAATTGGATCTTATGTCACTTATTATGGGCATCCTTAGTTTATGTCCTTGTTTTCTCTCATTGACCATAGGCCCTTGGAGGAAGGGACTCAAACAAGATGAGGCCCTGCTCTGAGATGGGACCAATGCCTTTTCTCTGTCTCAGCCTTTAATCCAACCACAATTATCATATTAGCTTTTAACTCTTCAAAATGGGCAAGTGATCAATCAAGTGGTGCTAGGGTCAGAGGCCTGGCTATTGGGATGACTCGAATCCAATAAAAAGGCATTTTTAAATGTAGTATAATTTTGACTTTTCACTTACACAGATTCCCTTTTCTTCTATGAAGCAGAGCTCAAGAGAGCCCCTACCCCTATCTCTGCAACCCTGAAAAATCGAGCCATTTGAGAGACTGGACACCCTTCTCAGGGCAGAAGAAAGGGGAGTTGCAGTCTCCTCTCAAGGCACCCAAGCTGAGACCAGACTCCTGTCACAGAGCCACACCTAGGAAATGCCCTGAGTCCTTCAGCAGAAGAGTGGGAGTCATGCTTCCTCCAAGTGAGTTCACTGGCCCCTAGAGCACTGTGGCAGGATGGAACCTTGTGTCTAGGAAAAGCTGATTCCTGGGACAGGCCCAATAAAGCCACCAGCTGTGACCAATTATCCAAAAGGCCAATCAGGTACAGGCAGTTGGGCAGTGTGGGGGCTGAACTGGAGTCTCCAGAAAACTAGCAAACTCTTGGCTGCCTAAGACTTCAATTCAATTAGTATTTTTGGACTCCCTTTTGAAACTCAGATGGATCTTATAGAAGTTCCTGCATCTTATCTAAGGAGTGTTAGGATACTGTAAGGAGGTAAGCTAAAGTCAGGGTTTGCTCTCAGAAGCTGTGCAGCGGCGCATTTAAGAGCCCTTGGTTCCCCTGTTCCATGCCTTTTTTCTATTGGGTCTTGGGGGACGGTGTCTCTATGCTTTAGGGACCAGTGTCTGCTTTCTCCCTTCAGGAGATAAATCTCTTCTTAGAAAAGGACCCCAAATTCCTCTATCTTGAGGTGGCCTGGCTGATGACATATTTTAGTTACTTTTATGAAAATATCTCTAGGGATATGTAGCCTTGAGTTTGAAATGGTTTCCAAACTATGTTTCTAAGAACCATCTAATTTTCATAGTTACCAGAAAGCCTGTTTAGGGAGGTAAGTTATGCCATAATTTGGCTTCTATGTAATCTTTCCATTAAGGTATTAAAAAGTAAATTTCATTTTTTAAGCATCTCAGCTAAAGAATTGAAAATCAAGTTTTGGGTATCAGCCAATAATTGGAGAGATGATTTGGAGGGATGAGAAGTTTTCTCAAAGCTCAGAAGTGTTATACTTGTTCTTCATTCCATGAAGCCCTAAGGTAATAAAGGCTAAATGTAGAGAAAGAGATCAGTCTGGCACCTAATGCTGAAGAATCCATAAATACCAACTAAGATTTTGTGCTAGGAAGATCCAAAGGATGGAGTTCTCTAGTTTGTTCTTCATGGGAGCTCTGGAGAAAAGCTGAGATGTGTAAGTTAAATAGGTAGGGAAGCAAAATTAGATGTGAAATTAGGCTAAGAGCTTGATCTGAATCATTCCTGTAATTGAAGCAGCCATATTCTAACTCATGAATGCTATCTCTTAGCAGTGTCTGGATTTTGGGAAGCAGAGAAACACCAGGTATTTGTATATAGGAACTCACTCATGTTTCCTGTCCTGCTGTGCAGGTATTCATGGGCAGCATCCCTCAGTCATTATTGAAAGCTGATGACAGTTGTCCATTAAAATCCAATTTACTATCATTTTTGTGATTAATTGCTTCTGTTACCAGGAACCATATAGAAGTCAAAGTTTCAGAATTTCACTATTGAGTCCCTACTCTGTTCCAGATACCATGCCAGGTGTGGTGAGGGATATAAAGAGGAGTCAGGCTCAATCCCTGCACTCAAGTGGCTCATAATCTATTGGAATATAAAGAACAAAATGCAATTCTAAGAAAACTGCAGATGATACACTAGGTAGTGATAGTTAAGTAATCAGTGAAAAACTAGGGCAGGCTGTTAAGATGAGGTACTAGAAAGGAGATTGTATTCAGAAAGAGAATGCTAAACAAAATAAATGAAAAGGGACCCACATCTAGACATATCCTGGTGAAATTTCAGAAAACCAAGGATAAAATAAAGATCCCAAAATTTTCTGGAGGGAAAAATGAAAGGCAACTAGGAAGTCTAGGATAAACCAAGTACTATATAAGAAGTCATTGTTCAAACATGAAGCAAACTAAGATATAGCAAGATTTAGAGTCACTGAATAGTTGCATATTTCTCTTTTCTGCACATGGAATTATATTTTCTTCTTTATAGGTACAGACACATTACTCAGCATCACAATGCACATATATCATAATATCACTAGCAATGTATATTGTTGTGACCATCAGAATGAACTATATTATGCTCTGTTATAAACACAAGTTTATTTCTTGCTCACACTAAATATCCATTGCACATCAGCTGAGGCTGGGAGGCATATCATTTTCATTTTGGGGCCCAGACACTATCATGGACGAGGGGAAAGAGGCATGGTAAACCATGAACTGCCCAGGAATGATACACATTACTTTCATCCACATTTCATTGGCAAAAGCAATTCATATGGCCACTCTTGAGTTCAAAACATGGTGGGACCATGGAGTCTATAATCTTCCCATAGGGAGAGGCACCACAGGGGTGGAAACAAAAATATTTGGTGAACAATGATACAAAAGCCACAGTCCACCTTTTGAGTATTCAACTATTTGGTATCCTCCTTTTCCCACGTGTAGAATACACTTACTCCTCTAAGGGGGACAACTAGAAGTACCAAACAGGCAATGTGAGATCGTTTCTCTATCAGCTCAAGATGCAGCTTTTCTTAAACCAAAATTCCAGGAACCAAAAGAGAAACCTTCCTATATCCACTGTGAAGTAAACACTCCCATTTGGGAAGGTGAAGAATGAGAGACATACAACTGCCACCGACCTGCCCAATCCTGAAATACCCTAGGCAGACGTTGTCAGGAGGGAAATATTCCTTGATGAGACCTTGAATAGTTCTCCTTGGGGAATAGCTCCCCAAGCATTTTTCTCCTTAGCCCGTGGTCTTAGCCTCTGGGAAATCTTGACTACATCTCAAGAAATAATTGGAAAACATGATTTCCTTAGAGGACGAGATTTCTTCCCCCTGATTCCTGCTCAAATAGAAAGGATGAGGGAGGAGGAGCAAACATCGTTTTAAGTTTTTGAGAATTTCTTTTGTCTAGGCTGGTGGTTCTTTTGGTAGTAAAATGCTTTTTCAAAAACAGCTTCTTATCTATTTGATTTCTGTCAAACAATTCCTATCTTGTTTTGAAACTTCCCTAGAGAATAACACCCTTAATTTCTTCTCCCTGAGCCATTTTATGCAATTAGTAGGATTTACTGGATGTCATCTTAATAGATTACGAAATTTCAACAAATAGCATGCAACAAGCCCTTCATTTGGTCCTTGCCATGAGTTTTAGTTTTATTAAGTATTTTTTTTCCAAATACCTGGTTTTTATATTTTATTGATTGAAAATAAGAACCAATTCTATCTTCCAAACCATGGTAGTGCCCAAATTTCTGGACACTCTCTATTTTCCCTTTTCACCTGTTTCCAAACTGCCAATTCCTTTTAAGCTTATCTCTTTCTTGTCAAATGCATCCAATAATAACTAACCGAAGCTGTCAACATATGGTTTCTTGCATCTTCTAAAGGTACAAAGTCATTAAGGATGTGGATCACTATTCTTCTACCACTGATAACAGTTAACTTAGGTTAGCAACTAGGACACAGACTTGGAATGGTGGCTTGGAGTTACATACCTCAGAAAAACATTTTCTTAATCTTAACCCATTCCTGTGGGTGTAAACCCATTTTTGAATAGAATCTTTTGATAAGGTTACTTTGGGTAAAGTGAGGCCCAACTAAATAAGGGTAGGTCCTAATCCTATTCCTTGAGGCCTCATTAAGAAAGCCACAGAGAGAGAGGCCAAGGGAGCAGCCAGAAGCCAGAAGTCAACATAACCCAGAGGAGAAAAGATAAGACATTGCCATGTGCCTTGCCAAGTGATGGAAAAGACTGGAATCCCCAAAATTCCAGCCAGCCAGCCAGCCAGCCAGCCAGAAGATGCCGACTTCAGGAATAAACACGCCTTCTAGCCTCCGAAACTGGGAGCCAATTAATTCCTGTTGTTAAGCCAACCCATCGTGTGGCATTTGTGTTAGCAGCCAGGAAATTAAAACACGTGGTTTTACTTACCAGCCTTGAGGTCAGTGCATTTTATTTCAGGCTTTTTTTTGTTACAGTAGCATCTCATATACATTAATAATACATTGGTCAGTCAGGATGGGCTATATTACACTGAGGTAACAAATATCCCCAAAGTATCATGGCCTGCAACAATAGAGGTCTATTTCTTGCTTTTGCCTCATGTCTACTATAGGGTGGTTGTGGCTTTGCTTTAATTTACCTTCACTCTGAGAACAATACTGATGGGGCAGCCACTAGCTGGAGCTTTTATGCTCTCAGGGAAGAGGGACAAGAATAATCCCTGTGTTGGCAATTTGAAGCTTCTGCTTGGAAATGGCACATATCATCTGCAACCACATTACCAAAGCAGATCATATAGCTACTTCTGAGTTCAACAGGCAAGGATGTATATTCCTTCCACAGGGAAACAGAAAAAGGTGCTTGCTAATCAGTAATACCACTTACTACAATTGCTCTAATTTTAGAATCAACAGGTAATCAAAGCATAGAGGACTTATAATTATAGTTATATCTCAGAATAGAAGAGCCAAAACCATGTCCACGTGAAAAGAAGGAAATAGCTAACAAAAGTAGAAGTAAAAGTAGTGTGTGCAATCTACCTTCTTGAGTAGAAGTCCTGCCTCAGACTTCTGGCTCAACAGACTCTTATCTGTGCTCACGGTGATTACATATTTTATCATTCAAATTGATAGTATCAACAATTATATCAGGAAAATAGGTAAAAACTGAGACTGTCCTGTGCAAACCATCACGTATGGTTCCCTATCCAATGTACCTGTTTAGCTCAAGATTCCACTTACAGGCTGGAACAGTATGAATCCTCAGTTTTAGAAAAACAAATACTACATGTTGATTCTAATTTGGCAATACATAAGAGAAGAGTTGCCAGCATAGTGTTTGCCAAAACATGTAGCTGAAACCGCTTTTTCAAAAAAAGTGCTAGCACCTAGATACCGCTGCCAGCTATTCGAGCTTTCCTTTTGGTTGTTACAAATAGGGGCTTGCAATTGAGGAAGAATGAGCTTCAAGTGCTATGCTTCTCGATGAGGCCTTGCCTTGGATCAAGAGACTCATGAGTACACTGTGTCAGAGAAGAGTTCATTCATTCCAAAAATACCTATTAAGCAGGTTTTACATGTCAAGCACATTACAAGGCACTTGAACTATCACAGTGACCTCACTCATGAGGAGTGGGTTCAGAGTCACGATGCATGAGCTACAGTTGATTTTTACGTGTCTATGACTTTTCTTCCTATGGAGAATGTTGATCTCTCAAGGACACAGACCATCCCTTATGTTTTATATTTCTCACAGAACCTGTCATAATGTGTGGAGGAGGTTTCAGAATATATATATTTTTTATGAGGTAAAACCATACCCTATATAGCTTGGGACATTGCTGGTCCTCAATTAGTGTTAAATGAATGAATATTTGTTGTGTGATTTGCTTTTTAAGTTCCATTTCCTTGAAGAAACAAAATCCAGATCCTACCCAAAGAGAAATACTCAACTGCTTGAGGATGTCCAGTTTAGTTAGTTTCAGAAGTACTTTTGTGGGTACATGGGTAGTTCAGTGGTTAGAATGCCCACCTTTCATGAAGGAGACCTGGGTTCAATTCCTGGACCATACACGCCCCCCCCCAAAAAATATTACTACTTTTGCCACTGAAGAGCAAATACAGATGATGAAAAAGCAGATGAAGAGATGCTCATTTTCACTGGCTATAAGGGAAATGCACATCAAGACCACAATGAGATACTATCTCACACTTATAAGAATGGCCATTATTAAACAAATGGGAAACCACAAATGTTGGAGAGGATGTGGAGAAATTGGGACACTTATGCACTTCTGTATAGCCACTACAGAAGACAGTCTGGCAGTTCCTTAGAAAACTAAATATCAAGTTGCCCTATGACTGGCAATACCACTGTTCCGTATATACCAAGAAGAGCTGAAAGCAGTGACATGAACAGACATTTGCACACTGATGTTCATAGCATCACGATTCACAATTGCCCTAAGATGGAAACATTTCAAGTGCCCATCAACAGACGAGTAGATAAACAAAATGTGGTATATATATATATATATGATGGAATATTGTGTAGCAGTAAGATGAAATGATGTCCTGAAGCACATGACAGGATGGATGAACCTTGAGGACATAATGCTGAGTGAAATAACCAGACACAAAAGGACAGATACTATATGATTTTGCTTTTATGACCATGGTAATGGTAATCTCAGAGGCTTATAATACAGAATATAGGAGACCTAGAGATACATGGAGGCTATAGATGGGTGAATGGTCAGCTAATGAGGTTGAACTTAAATGTAAGGGAATGAATAGAAGTAAAAGCAGTTCATCAGTTGGTATATATGTAAATATTGCCATACTGAATATGAACATGATTGAAAAGGGTTGTATAAGCCATGTATCCCACCGATTAACACTAAAAATATAAATAAGTTCTTGCATGAATTACTTCAAAGTTATGAATCTTGAGCAAAGAGTACATAATATCAGGGTATGGGGAAAACTACTATTGCATGCATGCTAGGGCTGTGTTTAATAGGAAAACATCAACAGTACCACAGAAATACCAGGGGCAAATAATGGGGGGGGGGGCAAGAGTTAAGGGGAGGTTTGGATTGTCTATTTGGTGAAGGTGTGTTTGTTGGTTATCTTTTTCTTGGGAACAATGAAAATTGTCTAAAATTGAGATTAACTGTTGACTTCGGACATTATACATGATGTCTAATAGATGAAGGTGGCTGAAGGGTACACTGAGAAGTAGAATGGCAAACTGTGGTATATACATAGCATCAAATATTGTGCTGCTATAGAAAGGAAGGAAGTCGTGAGGCATGCAACATTGTAAATAAACCTGTGGGTCATTATGTGATGCAAAATAGGCCAGAAACAGACGAGCACATATTGTATGGTCACATTTGGAAAATATTTATAAGAAAATTGGGGCCTACATTGTAAGCTCTTATAGCAGTCACATTTAGTCTGAAGTAGTAATTGTTATTTCTAGATTTTGAGAGATGAGCTATACATATAACTTGGTATTTCCCTGGAACTTTGGGTACCTGTATGACACCTAAGTCTCAGGGTAGGAATTTCTGTAGTTCTGAAGGTCAGCATTGTCACAAACAACAACTGTTAAAGAAATTAAAAAGAGATCAGACTTTAATTAGAGATAAGAACGAAGCTGATCAGGTCCGGACTAAGGTAAATCAGGATACAGGGTAAGGAAGACATCACCTATATTTTAGAACTTCACCTACTCTACGAGGCCAAAGAAAGAGAGATTTACTTTGTACAGAACCTAAACTTTCTGTAGCACATGATCCTAACTCAACCTATCTGGATACATTATTTCAACAATCCAAACACAGGGAACCCAAATGGAAAAAAGGGCTTTTAATTCAGTATAGCTTAATGTAATGCCCAGATACATCCCAGAGTAAGTTGAGCAGATAATTAAAAAGTATCAGCAAAGTCCCTTGAGGGATGGGAGAAAAAATGTGGAACTATTAAACTTTACCACCAAGGGAAACCCCTGATACTGCCTCAAACATTAGGGCCTCCCAAGTCAATAGGCCAAGTTCTTGATCTTGAGGCTTGTTCTTGTTAAGCTTATTTACGAAGCGGAGAAGCTTAACCTACCTACAGCTATGCCTAAGAGTTACTTCCAGAGGACCTCTTTTGTTGCTCAGATGTGGCCTCTCTTGCTCAGCTCTGCAAGTGAAATCATTGCCCTTCCGGCCGTGTGGGACATGACATCCAGGGGTGAAAGTTACCCTGGCAATGTGGGACATGGTTCCCAGGGATGAGCCTGATCATGGCACTGTGGGATCAACAATGCTTTCCTGACCAAAAGGGGGGAAAAGCATTGTAACAAATAAGGAATCAGTGGCTGAGACAGTTCAAATAGAGTTGAGAGGCTACTCTGGAGGCTACTCTTATGCAAGCTTCGGCTAGACATTGCTACTTATCATGGTTTGCCAAACCCTAACCAAAACCATTCCTGTTAACCCTAAAAAACATGTAGGGCTTTATCTGAGATTCTACAAAGGTTCCACACACACTGATTACTTTCCAGAAACCTACAACCTCCAGATGGGTTCCTAGGCCAGATAGGTCCTGAAACCCAGAGGGGCCACCTTTCCAGAACATCAAATTGTTCCAGCCCCCACCCCACATTATTGACAGCCCTTTCCAAAAGGAAAAAGTTAGAATGGGCATAATCCAAATACCCCTAAAGATTAGGATAATGATCAGAGGAGAAGGAGGAGTTATAACTGAGAAGACAGGATTTAACAAATCAGTATGACTGCTGAATCATTATATTGATATTTCTTTGAGTGTCCAGTGTCTTGGAGCAGCCAGAAGGAAAAAGCTAAAATTGTGAAATGTAACCCATACCGAACTTTGAAATCTGTTCAACAACCAATTATGGTGTGCTTTGAAATTCATTGCTTTTTTGTATATATGTTATTTTTCACAATAAAAAAGAAAAAGAAAAAGAAGTAATAAAAAATAAAATAATAGAGGAAACTAAGTACGTGGTTTATGGGAACTCTGAACTATCCCTGTAATTTTTTTGGTATATTTCAAATTGTTTTAAATTTAAGAGCTTATTTTAAAAATAATAAGAAGAAAGGAGTACTTTTGCCAGAAAAGGTGGGGGCCCAGCTCAATTGCTCTCATAAGGCAATGCCGTCTTGCTCTTCTTAAAACCAGAGGCCTTCCATACAATGTCAGGCCGGGGGTGAAGGATTTTTTTTCTCAATGGCATATTTAGTACAGATATATCAGAACCGAAGCATTCTCTGAAAGTTTCTTTTCTATTCAGATGTTGGTCAGGAATCCATCATGACTGAGTTGTGCAGTATTTTATGAAATTGTCAACTAGAGGAACACATCTGCTCATTTTTTTTCTATAACTCTGAAATTACTTCACTTAACAGAGGGGGCCAAATCTAGCTGTCCTGTCATGATTTAAATGGCCTGCACCTCATTAATTCTGTCAGCATTTATTTAATAAAATCAAATCAGAATAGCATTTAATTTAGATTTAACAAGATAGCTAATGTATGTTAACTAAATATCAATCGATTATTAAAGTGGAGAGTGCTGAGGTGTAACAAATATGTAAGATATAAATCTTGTTGCTATGCCATTAACTCAGAATTACATAAGCAATAAATGTCTAATTAGACTCTTAGTAGTGATGAGTTATAAGCATTTATTGAGATTCACTAAGATCGATGTCATAGACTTGTGCTAAGGACTACAGCTTATTTAACTCCTTCATATCTATTTTTACAAGTCTTTGCCATTTTTTTATTTCACAGGATGTTAAACTGAAGGGACAGAGGCAGAGAAAGGGGGTGATAAATCACAAATAGAATGCAGGGCTGACCACTCTCTGACAGCCTTGGATTCTGAGACTTTGGGTAATGGACTCAGATTTTTAAGGTCTCCTGCAGAGTAGTTTGGAGATCCAGTATGACGTGACAATATAGTCAGACCATTTAAGTAACATAAGGCGAAAAGTGGGCTCAGAAGCAATCCCATCTTAGACGGGGGAAAGAACAGAAGATTTATACAGTGGGATTTTGGGAGTCTGCTCTCCAAAAATATCTGCCCTACTTTGCTCTCATACTGCCTGAAAATCATCATTCAATTATTCCTTGGGCCAAAGGTATTATTACTTCTTGATTCCTGGATCATATAGGGGAGCCATACCATTTGGAAACATAGGTAATTATACATAAATGGATAACTGATATTAAAATAAACAATAAAATAAATATGTTCAATGACATTATGTGATGGGTGCATTGCATTGCCCCTTGTTAAAAATACACAGCTTAGTGCACTGTGAAAAAACCATTAGTGCAGCATTTCCATCAAGACCTGTACATGCATATATGATGTTTGCATATTGCATATTCCTTTCCTTGTATCCTTGATTTTCACTAGATAAACCTGTGTCTTTAGCAGGCCCCAGAGGAAGTAATCAGGTGGTTCAATCGGTAGAAAAATATTTTTTGTATTATCCGATTTTACAGCCACTCTGTATCTGTCTGAGGATTCAGTTTGCAGACTATCCCAGTTCTTTTCCTTCCTGACATTGTGGTTTCTTTCCTCTGCTAATTATAATTTCCACCAAAAGTTGAATACAAGAAAGAAATATTAATTTGGCAAATTTTATTTTATTCTTTCTATCAACAAGCAAGTATTTTCTAACCATCCTACTCTGCACTCAATATAGCTGTAAAGTCTACAGGGGATACAATGAGACACGGGAAATCTTCCCTGCCTTCAAGGAGCTTTCTCAGTCTAGCGAGAGACACAAATTTCACTACTGTGAAAAACAGAAATAGATTGTACACTGAAATCTGTGGCCCTAGCTACTGCGAGACCAGAGAGAGAAAGAAATTCACTGCACAGGGTTCTCCAGGCAACATATTGAAGGAAAGGAAACAACAAAGTCCAGGATTACAACATTCTTGTTTTCTCTTTTTAAAAATTTAATCATCTAAACATGTCTCAAGAAGGCATTATCACTCATTTAATCGATGTAAAAACTAGGACATGGAAAGGATGTAGTCAAAACCCTTAGCCTTCAACGAAGAAGCATAAAGATGATTCTGAGACAATTTGATCTGAGAGCTCTTTCCCGCAGTGCATGCTGGACAGCAGTTGGGGCTTGAGCCAGGTCCTAACAGATAGGTAGAATTTGCCTAGATAAGGGAAGGGGGCAAAGACTGAGAGAAGAACTGGGCATCTAGAAGTCAATGAGGACCCTCATGAGACCAAAGCAGGCTGGGGGTAGCAGGAGAAGAGGCTTTACTTATTTACTTATTTATTTGGCATGGGCAGGCTCCAGTAATCGAACCTGGGTCTTTGGCATTGGCAGGCCGAAGAGGCTTTATTTTAAGTTAGTGGTATACACTGGCATGTCTCAGGAGAGTCATTGATTTCACAAATAATGTTTAAAATGAAAATGAGAAAGTTTGCAGTTGTCCCAACATTTGAAGGGTATAATAATTAGTAGAGGTCTATAATGTGTTGATATATACTTTTACAACCATACTTGGGTATGGGACACAAAAATAGCTTACTATTGCTCCTCAACCCGAAACTCAGAGTGGCCCTAGTGAGATGTAGCTCAACCGCATACCTGCAATTTGGAATATATGCTTTTATGACTTGTGTGAGTCATAAGAACAGGTACTTTTTGGAAATCATGGACGTTTGAAAGTGAAGAGATAGGTTAACAATAAACCATGAAGACACAAAAACCATGAGCCTAGATACAGTTAATGGCGTAGCCTCAAAATACATAAAACAAAAATTGAGAGTGTTAAAAAGAGAGAGACTCATCCAGAATATAGTGGCAGATTTTAATACAGTTCTCTCAGAAACCAATAGAACAAGCAGACAAAAGAATTAGTAAAAATGTAGAGGATTGTACAGCATAATTTTTAAACTCCATCTAATAGTAGATACAGATCCTTGTATCTAACAGACAGAGAATACATTCTTTTTATGCATTTATAGAACATTTATAAAAATTGATCAGGTGCTAGGGCACGAGAAAAGTCTCAAGAGATTCCAAAGAATCTATTCCTACAGACTATATTATCTAACCACAATGAAATAATTAATTTAGAACAACAATAAAAAGACAGCTAAAACCATTAGCAGCTGCCATGTGTTTAGGAGGAAAACATACTTTGAAATAACTCAGGGTCAAGGATGACACATTTGGAAATTGCAAACTATGTAGATCTGAATTAAAACAATAGTACCAGGTTTCAAAATGCGAGTAAAAGCAGTTCTTAGTAGAAAATTCAGAGTCCATACATTTGATTCTGTGTAGATGAAAAGTGAATTGGAGTTTTCATGAAACTTGAAAAATTCTATTAATCATGAGAAAGACTAAAAGTAAAAAATGATCAAGAATAGCACATAGGTAAAACTTTCTTAAGGAAGAAAAAGGACTGCAGACTTGTACTACACGATATAATTATAAAGCTATAGGTTAAGGTAAGTTATAGTTATAGAGCTTTAGTAGTTAAGGTAAGGTGGCATTGGTGCAGGGATGGACAAAGAGATTACCAGAAGAGAAGAGGGAGTTAAGGCATGAAAACAACCATGCCTAGGGCTGTGTATGCAACAGAAGAGGATGACAGAGGCTAGGATGAACTGATCAATGATTGCTATATAAGAAAAACTGGTTTCCATATAAAAGAACTAAAATTAAATCATTGCCTCATATCATATGTAAAAATAATTTCCTAATAGGTTAAAAACTGTAATATAAAAAAAAAACTTTACAAGTACTTGAAGATGGGAAGATGTCTTCTGAACTCAGAGTAGGGGATAAGTTCTTAAATAAGATTCAAAATATTAGATCAAGACAGAAAAAAAAACATTAAATGTGAATATTCAAATTTAAAATTTCCTCACAAGGAAAGCTAAATATAAGTTAAAATATAAGTGAGAAACTAAAAGGGCAAAAGACACGGTATTTGTAACACATACAGACAAATGATTGTCACCCAGGACATATCTGTAAAAAATTAACTATTAAAAAGAAAAAGACAAAAAACCTGAAAGAAAAATAATCAGGATGTGAAATCAATTTTCAAAAGATGAAATTTGAATACCTTCCCAAATTTTCTTCTTTTGTTTTTTGCATAGGCAGGCACTGGGCAATGAACCTGGGTCTCCAGTACGGCAACTCTGCTTGCTGAGCTACTGTGGCCCCTTCCCAAATTTATGTGTGTGTGTGTGTGTGTGTGTGTGTGTAGAAAGCAATCACAAAAAAGTACAATAAAACCAAGGAAATATGAATAAAATTCTTTGGATTGTATCAATACCAATATCTTGATTGTGATATATTATACCACAGTTTTGAAAAATGTTATCATTGGGGGAAATTGGGTAATCTATACAGGGGATCTGCCTATATTATTTCTTACAACTCCATATGAATCTAAAATTACTCAATAAACTATTTCAATGAAAAATATGAAAAGATGCTCACCCTCCTGATAATCAGGAAAATTACTTTTTAAACAGTGAGATGCTATTTTATATTAAGAATGTAAGTAAAAATTAAGAATTTGTGGCCATAATGAGCACTAGTAAGGATGTGACTATTTCAAGCAAAAGGAATTCTACAGTTTTGTTTGTGGGAGTGTAAATTGGAGAACAATTTTGCAATAGCTCTTCAAGTTGAAAATGTGCATATTGAAGAAATTCCCTTCTAAGTTATACCCTGGATATTTGTTTCACATGTGTCCAAGGAGATAGGAACAGGATGTCATTGCAGTTTATAACAACTCACATAGCTATGCATAAAAGGATGGATAAATAAATTGTGGTATTCCATGGAACACTAGACAACAGATAAAATAAATGAACTAGATCTTTAGGCATTGACATGAATGGCTCTTGAAGGCATAATTTTGACTAAGAAAATGAAGATGCAGAGTGTTACATTTGCTGTGAAACCACCTATTGTAAGTTACAAAACTCAGAGGACAATATGATATATTCTTTCATGAAACTATATGTAACAGAATGTTAAAATAAGAGTAATTATGTTTCAGGTTTGACTGTATCTCAAAGACAAAAGACAGAAATGCTCTGACGTTTTACACAGGGGTGCAAGACAACCAGTAAAGGACTTATAAAGGAGTCTTCTCAGACCCAGCCATGTGCTCCTTAAGTCACAACTCCGGCCTTTTAAAGAGAATGGAGGTGTCAAAAGAGGTCATGGAGATTAGAGAAAGGTTTGCTTTGGAATGAGTGTCCATGTGTCCATGTGAGTCCCCGCTTCCATTATTTTGGGAAAGGTGAGGTGGGAATTTTTTTTTCTTAACTTTTTTTACTGAATAGTATAACATATATACAAAGCAAAGAAAGAAAAAAAGCAAAAGTTTTCAAAGCACTCCTCAACAAATAGTTATAGAACAGACCCCAGAGTTTGTCATGGGCTACCATTTGAGGTGGGAACCTTTATCTCAAGTCATCTGACAGGGCCTGGGACCACTCAGAGGTAGAGCGTGTCTACAGGTGTATGGTGAACACAATGAGCTGAGGGGAGACGATCCTGAGTGACTCGAGGTTACGAGGCTATAGCTGGGGTTCAGCGTTATGAAGGTTCCAGAGAGGAGAGATGCTGTGCTAGGAACGGCCTGGACCACCAGAGTCAAGATTTCCAAGGACAAGGATGGGCCACAAAAGAATCTACCATTTGTTCATTCATTCATTCATTCATTCACTCAGCAAATATTCATTAAGTACCTTTTATGCTCCAAGGACTGTGTCAAGTGTTTAAATCTGTGGTCAAACAATGATTCTTGTCCTCATAGGGCTTACATTCCAGTTGGAGGAAACAGATAATAAATAATAAACATGATAAATAATTGAATGATGCAGTGTAATAGAGTGTGATAATTACTATGGGAAAAATAAAGCAGGGTAAGAGTCATTGGAAGTGTCAGGATGAGGTGGACGCGCAGGGGGCAACGATAATAAGGGTGCCAGTGTAGATAAGACGCTGAGTATGAGTTAGGCAGATGAGTTCAGGAGAGAGGTCTGGACTGGAGATATAGATGTGGGAGTTCACCGGTGTTGGGATTTCTAAACCCATAAGATTGGGAGGAAAACATTGGAGGAATAACAATTTCAAAGAATAAACTCCAGGGTTTCAAATATTAAAATGTCAGGGAAAAAAAGAAGGAATGAGGAAATGAGATTGAGTAACAATGCCTAATGAGATAGGAGGAAAACCCAGCGGGGTGACCTGAAGGCAAGTGAGGGGGGTGTATGTGGAGGAGGATGTGATCAAATGTGTCACGTGCTGTCGACAGGTCCAGTAGGACAATGGGTGAGAGTGAGAATTTATCATTTTTTATTAAAAAATAAACTCAAAAAAGAGAAATAAATGAATACTTCTTTAACATATTAAAATATCTCTATATCAACACAAATCCAAAGCCAGCATAAAATTATTATTATTTGCTGGTGATATGAATGTTTACCTGAAAAAATTTAAGTCACTCAACCGAAAAAATACTAAACAATAAGAGAATGTAGTTTAGTTAGGTACAGAACTGATATACGAAAATCAATAGCCTTCACACATTAAATTGAAACACAAAAGCAGAAAAGATCTTTTACAATAACAACAAAGATGAAGTACCAAATGCAAACCTTACATAAGCAAAACTTTCAAACACTATTGAAGGACACAAAAGAATACCATAATAAATGCAAAACACAACATAACATGTTCTACGATAAGAAGACTCAAATCTCATACAAAAGATAATTCTCCATTAATTAATTTAGAAATGTATTGCAATTCCAATAAAAAATTAATAGTTTTTAAAGCATATCTAAATTAGACAAGCTGATTCTAAAGTTCAGTGTAAAGACTGAAAAATTTTACAATGAAATATCTTCAGGGAGAAATATTCCACATACTAAGAGAAAATACAAATAACAAACTAGGGGAAAATTTTCCAACTGATATTGCTAATAATTAATTTTATCACCATACAAAGAGCTCCTACCAATCAATAAGCAAATCAACAGCTCAAAAGAAAAACGAAAATATGAATGAATGTTTTAAAAGGAAAGAAAAGACAAACAGCTCTCAAACATTCCTCACTTGACTCCAAATTTTTTTAATGGCAAAATTACAATGTGATACCATTTTTCATTTATATGGGCAAAGATCAGAAAGTTTGATAACACATCGTTGGCTAGCATCTAACAAAAGAGACATGCTCAGATGTGAAGCCAGTGTGAAGAGTAAATAGTTACTCCTTCTTTGAAGAATAATTTGAAAATGCCTAGGGACAATTGAAGTGCCCAATGCCCTTTGATCTCAAAATCCCACAGATCTACCTGCATCCAAGAGAAGACAGATGCACAAGGGGATTAATGGCAGCACTGTTTTGAATAATGAGAGATTAAAAGCTGCCTAAGTATCTATAGAAAAAGAACTGGTTAAAGAATTTATGATACAGCTTGCAAGGGAACTCATATGGCCACCTAAAACAATGAGGTGGGACTGCATACTGATAGGGAAAGCTCTCTAAGACATAGTGAAAAATAATAAAAAAAAAAGCAAACTAGTGCGTAGAACTTGCTAATATTTGCACGATGACATACATGCCTGTTGTTATTCCTGGAATAAAGTAATGTGGTCACCTCCTGGAATGGGAACTGGGTACTCTGGCAGTTGCAGGAGGGAGTCTTACTTTCACCGTATGCACCTTTTCAATTTTACTGCATACTTGATTTAGTGATTCAAAACCATAAATGATTTTTTAAAAGGCAAAATAGATGTGTGAAAAGCATAGGTACATTGATTATTAAAAAAAGGAAAGAAAATTAAGGCTTTAATAAAAGTGTCACTAGTCTCTTCAATGAGTTCTGAAATGAAACAAGTCAACATCAGTTAGTGGGACTGTGATTTTGGATTCTTCTGCAAATTCACTTGAAATCCACCAGATGGCACAAGAAAATACCATGTGAACAAATCTGAGGGTTGGCACAGGTAACAAATACGGGTTGGTGAGAAGCCACCTGGACTAAAGAAACAAAGGTTCTCTCCAGACTGAATCTTGGTACATCCAAATTCCAGTCTTGCCATTGTCCTTGGGGCATGGTTTTGTCATATTAGACAGGTGATGCTGGGGAATTACCAAGTAGTGCTCATGATCATAAATGCAGAATTATCTATATCACAGGCTCTGCATGAATAGCTTATTGAATGTTCAGTTCTTCAGTGTAGAATTCTCTTTTTTTCTTAATCCATACTTAATGCCTTATGAAAAGAGGTATTTGTTTCTTGGTGAGCCACGTTTCTTTAATTAAAGAAGGAGGGTTGGGAGAGGTCCACTGGAAAAGGAGAAAATTCTGGTTTCACAATATGCACTATTTATGAGGGTGCTTTGCTATTGAGCCTGCTAGAGGCCAGCCCGGCCCAGTTTGCCTCTTGCCCTCCCAGGAGACGATTACTGTCCTGCATAATAATTTGAAGCAAATATCGGATGTGGTCAAAGAGCAGTTGTGGCCCTCTCTCCAGCAACTGTTTCTGCTTAGATTTCTTAATTGTTTCCACCACTTCCTTTGCTTGGCTGTGGCCTTCTTGAGTTCTGCAGGATGCTGAACTTTAATAACAGCCTCCCATTCTCCCTGGAATTCACATGTGCAAGCAGATACTTCCTGGATTCTGGAGGAACAGCACCTTAGAGAAGTGCTTCCAGCCAAACTTGTCCACTGCACACGCAAATGGAAGTCTTTGCAATGTAATGCCTTCTCCTTCTTGACCACTGGGAAGGAGGCCTGACTTGTTCACTTCGCCCCCTTGCCTCCTCGTTTTGAAGAGTTTTCCCTCCTCCCTCCGTTCCCGGAGTTCTGGCTTGTTCTTTGTCTACTGAGAAGATCTTTGCCAGTTGCTTTCTCTGCTCACCTCCATGTAGGTTTGTTTCAGGTATGACCTGGAAGATTTTTCATTTGAAGATCGAACTTTCAAAGAAAGGAACCAGATGGGGAGATTCTTTAATGGCGGAGTTTTAAGCACTAGAGTATCTGGGTAGGGAGACGTTTGGGAGGGACACTTAAGGTCACCACACTGGCTCAACGACCACTTATTTCACTAAGATGGGCGACCAGCTCTGCTATCCATAGTGCCTCTGAACTGCAGACGGGAGACTGGAGACAAAGGTGTGGTGGGATCAGGAGCCAGCAGAGGTCTGACCTCCCTTTCCGGATACACTTCCCATCCTGTGCCTTCAGGCCCTCATCTCTGCCATGGGGATGGCAGTCTCAGCCAAGCCCAGCTCAGAGAACCCCAGTGAAGACGGGTAAATTTAAATCAGTTATTTAAAAGAAATTTCAGATTGGTAAAATGCTATGCATCTGTGGGGTGTTATTAAAATGGCAACTAAAATCCCTGCGGAACTAGCTTATGTATTAGGAAGAATGTTGGTTTTAAAAAAAAATGACTGATGATATCTTATAAATTGCTTAAATGACAGCTTTGGCAAACAACTTGAATAGCTTGACCCAATTGAGGCCATGTCCTGGACAAGAGGGAGTCATTACTATTCCCTTGTCCTGGGCTAAATGCAAGAAAACATTTTCTGCTGGAGGTAAAAATTTGGCCTTCGCAAAATGTTGCTAGAGGTGTTAACATTCATATTCCTTGTCAATGAATGACAAATGACGAACCCAAATCAAATACTTGCATTTCCTTTTTGTATCTTAAACCATGCTGAACATGTGCCACCTCTGATATCCTATGCTTTGCTTTTCAAATGGACTTGCAAAAGGCAGTCAGTGCAGCAAATCGGGAATTGCACACGTTCTTCCCTCCAACCCAGGGCTTCTGCCAGAGTCTCCATCCACATGAAGCTCCTCCTCACCCTCTCCCACAGGATGTGTCAGTTCTCAGATTTTTTCATAGCGCACCCCCATTGGTGTACCAGCACTACACACTGTATATATTTAAGCAGTGGTCTACGCAGTACAAAGAACTTTTACAAATGAATTTCATGAACCCACACAAAGCACCCTGTAATACAGATATAACCTCGCCTTTGTGGATGAAGGAGCAGACTCAAAAGGATTTGCTTATTTGTCCAAAGTTGTAGTTTGTAAGTTCAAAACCAAATCAGGACTCAGCCTTATATACTTTCCCTCCTTTAGCAGCACCATACATGAAGTTCCAACAGACCAGGAAATTTAGGAGGTTCATTAAGCTGAATGGACAAAAATGACAAACATGGCATCTGTCATGTAGGGCTTAGTCATGACACATTTGCTACTCCATATTTGCTTTTCCAGAGTGTGTCCTGAGTAACAGGACCTAAGGGTCTTAGCTCCTAAGACCCTGCAAGAAAAAAAAGAAAGAAAAAAAAATGACTTCCTCATCCAATATGTTTGGAAAATGCTGCAAATTATATCCCCCCCTTTTGCACAATGTGCACATTAGCATATTAAAGGCCCCGAGAGGTCCTGCAGTAAAGAAGCATTCTATTTAAGTTTAACTCCATATGTCTCAAACTTATTTGGGCACAGACTTCTTTGTATACCACCTATTTATATTTTACAGAATTAGTGTGCCTGCATGCAATACACTTTTGGAAGAGTGTGTAAAAATGATTTGAGGCAAGCTGAGAAAGTCAGAGAAGGTTTTCAAAGTGACATGCACTAGTCAAGAAAAATTATGTGAGGAAAGGGCCAGCATGGCTGATGGGCATTTGACTAGGAATCTGCAGGCTAGGTGTGGATCTCAGGTGGACCTTCCTTTTTCCTGACTGTGTGATCCTGAACAGGCACTTACCTGCACTCTGGGCCTCAGTGTCCCCTCCCTAAACTGAAGGGGATTGCCTGGGAGATCTTTAAAGTTAAATTGCACCTTAATGGTCAGTCATTCCTTTCAGGAGATGGAATGACTCTGCGAACGTTTTATTGGTACCACTTTACTTTGATATTATATTAATTTCCTCTGGGTGCTGTAATAAATTGCCACAAACTGGATGCCTTCAAACGAGAGAAAATTATTATCTCACTGTTTAATAGGCCAGAAGTCTGAAATCAAGGTGTCAGCAGGGTGGGCTCCCTCTGGAAGAGCAGAGGAGAGTATGTCCCAGGCTTTTCTCCCAACTTCTGGTGGTGGTGGCAGTCCTTGCTGTGCCCTGGTTTGGAGCAGCTTGACTCCAATCTCCACCTCCACCTTCACATGGCCTTTCTCCCTGAGATTATCTCTGTCTCTGTGTGTCTTCTGTTCTTATAAAGACAACAGTTGTTGGATTTAGGTCCCGCCTAATCTTGTGTACCTTCATCTTAACTTGAGTGTATCTGCAAAGACCCTACTTATAACTGAGGTCACATTCACAAGGTAACAGGTCTAAGGACTGTACATGTCTTTTGAGAGAATACAATTCACCCACTGAAAATGTGTGATACTTTTGAGAAGTTCTAAGAATAGTAAAACAAATTTTCATGTAAATTTTACTCAGATTCACCCAGAGTTTACATTTTGCCCCATTTGCTTCATCATTTGTCATACTTTTTTTCCTGAAATAATTTAAGAGTAATGGTTGCTGAACTACTTGAGAGTAAGTAGGAGATGCCATGCCCCTTTTCCTTTAGGATGCATTTCCTAAGAATTAGAACATTCTCTTGCCTAACTACAGTATGGTTATCAATATCAGGTACTTACCCGACCCTGCAAATAAAATCAGTAACCTCCCCACTATGTGGGACATGACATCCAAGGGTGAGAGTCTCCCTGGAAAAGTGGGACATGACTCCTGAAGATGAGCCTGGCCCTGGCACTGCAGGACCGACGATGTCTTTCCAGTGAAAAGGGGGGAAATAAATGTAACAAAATAAGGTGTCAGTGGGTAAGAGAGTTCAAATAAAGTTGAGAGGCTACTCTGGAGGCTACTCTTAAGCAAGATTCAGCTACATATTAATAATTACCATGGTTGGACAACCCCCCAACAACATCATTACTGTTAAACCTAAAGAACGCCTAGGTCTTGGTCTGAGAGTCTACAGATTTTCATTTACTAAGATTACTTTCCAGAAACCTACAACCTCCAGATGGGTTCCTAGGCCAGGTAAGTCCTGAAACACAGAGAGGCCCGGCTCTCCAGAACATCAGCTAGTCCCATACCCTTATCCCATATTATTAACACCCCTTTCCAACATGAAAAAGTTAGAATGGGCATAGTCCAAATACTCCTAAAAATTGGGAGGACCAAAGAAGAAGGAGGAATTATAACAGAGAAGATAGGATTTAACAAATGAGTATGTTTGCTGAATCATTATATTGATATTTCTTTTAGTTTCCAGTGAATTGGAACAGCTAGAAGGAAAAAGCTAAAATTGTGGAATTGTAACTCATACCAAACTCTGAAATCTGTTCTATAATTACTTGTTACAATGTACTTTGAAATGTATTGCTTTTTTTGTATTTATGTTATATTTCACAATAAGAAATGTTTTTTTTCAAAAAAAATCAGGTACTTAACATTGATAGGATACTATTATCTAGTCACAGTGAATTTTCAAATCTCATCAATTGTCTCAATAATGTCTATATGGTTACTTTTATCCCTCATTCTCTGCTAATTTTTATAGTAGATAAGGTTAAGTCTATTTTGAAATAATTTCTTGACCTAAAATGAAATAAGTAAGTTATCTTATTTCCCCTTTGTTCTTGTTTCAGCCCAGGATAAAATGGTGGGAGAGACAGAGAGGAGTGAAAATGTATAAAAGTACTAAGAAATAAACTTGGCCTTGTACAATAAACCATTGACCTGTACAAGAACACGTGACAAAGGCCATGGTATTGAGTCTGTTTTTACTCCAAGTCGCTGAGATTTACAATGATAAAAAAACGATTTGACTCATAGTGAAAATTATCACTTTCTAAAAAAAAAGCATAAGGTCATGCATTGCTTCCTTCATTCATATCATGCATACATATGAATCTCTGAATCTCTTTTGCCAAAGTGTAAATTCTTTGAAAGAGAACTGGCAGTTTCAAGGCATGATGACAGACCGCCTGGCTACAGATGGTACCTACAAGAAAAGAGCAGGCAGGGTGCTTGGAAGGTGGATTTGGTACAAGTCTTGCATACTTAAATACTTTGCTTGGGAGTTTATTCCTTTTTTTTTTTGCCTAGAGAGAAAGACCATGTCATCACCTTTCAGTCGTATAGGACTATTATAAGAACTCAGACTTAGAATTCCTAGGGATCAAATCTCAGCTTAGTCACTTATTACCCAAGTATGCTCTTTAATGTTTTGAAAAATACAGATGTTAATAAAGCAGATTCAGAGGTAGGAGTCAATGAGTTAACATATAAAACTTGTTGGTTTCCCCTTTCTATTTATGCACATCTCATATCCTCAAATATTTACCTATATTCAATGCTAAAAGTCTACTATCAACAAACAAAGTTTTAATGTTTATCTGGAATTTACAAATAATGCTTATCTGGAGTCACGGAAATAAGAATATTGTTTAGTACTCTGAGGTCTTTATCAGGAACCATTAAGCTGTTTGACACTGATGCTATAAAATATCTCAAAGTATGGCAATTTTGGTATGTCAGCCTGAAGTTTTATTGCTTCCCCTTTAGTGTATTTAGTTGCTACCCCTTTCTCCTTTCCCCAGATTTCTTCGTGCTGATCAAAAACCTTAAACATAATCTGGGTTTCAAAACAAAGGGTCTGAGTGCAGGTGCTGCAGAAACAGAGCCAAGGGTCTCTCCCCCTCCTTGGGTAGAAAGCTGGGTCAGCTGCTCTGAGGAAGTTGATTGGAAAACACACGTATGCCATTTGGAAGTCTCCCTTTTCTTGATCCTTCTTTTGGAAATGTTTTTACTCTCTTCAGAGGGCCATTTGGGAGGAATATTTTGGCTAAGTTAGGTGTCTGTGGGGGACCCTTTTTATGTGGAGCCAGAGCTGAGCCTGGAAGCCAAAGGGCGCACCATTTCAGGAGTCATCAAGTGCACTGTGTCTTTGGCTCTGGAAAAGTAATTCCAAAAGGCACGTGCAGCCACCATTTGTGGCTTTCTTTTAAAAAGCAAACAGTAGACACATAGCCAACAACAGCTGACAAATGCCAAATACATCCAAGTCTATCAGCCGTTGAGACAGGTTAGTTGCTGTAGAGAGAAACCAGCTGCCTTTGAGCCATTCTTTTGGATAGGGATGGGTGATAAAATAAGGGAGGGGGTTAGGAACAAGATGAATCAAAACTTATGAATGGAAACAATTTTCTTTTCAGGGGCTCTCAAGGGATGCAGTGGTCTCCTGTTTACCTCCCCCATCCCCTCCCCGACCAGTTTAGACTTGCTCAAAACAATGACTGGAACTTCCGTTCTCAGGTATAACTACTTGGTCATGCAATTGTGTGTTTGTATGGACTGGTGTGATATGTCTGATGAATTGAGTTAATTCATTCCTTAACTTAACTGGCAAGACTTAATGGTTCACAATGAAAGCATGAATAACCATTTTGTTCCCTGAATGACTCCAGTTTAATGCCTCCTGATGTCAGTGTATTTTGCCCAGGGTAAAACTTACTATATGAATTATTCACTGCTCGATTGAATGAATGGGGCCATGTTTGCCCACAGAATGTTAGCTGTGGTTATCTGACACGATGGGGCACAGTGGATGCTTACAAAGGACAATGGTTGATTTAGAATGTCGTTACAGGGCTCAGCCTTTGCAGTTAAGATCTCACAGAAAGCATAGCACCTTTTTGTCTTGTGCGACACATCACAATAGCATCAGTGAGCCAAGGAACTCTTGGCCTTTCAAAAAAATCAAAAGTTCTAAGTGTGGTTGTGTGGTGGACACATTTATCCTTGGTTAAACCTTAGCTACTGTTGGGAGACAGGGTGGTGAGGGATGGAAGTTCAGTAAAGAACAATTTAAAACAAATAGAGGAATTAGTCATTTGCATTGTAATGACTTCATCAATGTGAAACAGAATATTTGGGGAGAAGAAAAAACAATGTGTAATTAATAATAGGGAATCTTACCTTAACTTTGGTTTTAGAATGAAGGTTATCTAGGTTTCTCTGCTATCAGAGCATTTGGGGTGAGTCCTTTCCCTGGAGCAAGCCTCCAACCTTGCTACTAAGATGCCTCTGTTTTAATAAGAATAATTTATAATCTGGAGTGACAGTTAATGCAATTTAGTGGGAGCTGATAAATGAACCACTGAATTTACTTATACAAATAAGTGGGGCATTAATCTTGACTTTGAATTTCCCCATTGGATTCTCTTTATAACCATCTGTGATACTATGAGTGTCAGGAAGAATGATTGACAAGTTTTAAGTTTTAGCAAAACTTTTCTGTCTTTACAACTTCACAAACAAGACAAATAAGTCTGAGACTGAAATATGAACTAAATTAGCTTCCATCTTTTCGGGGATTTTGAGATTAACGGTGGGCACCTTTTTAAACTGTTGCACTGATAAATACAGTCTATTCCATACAGTCCTCAAAATGCACCCTGACACAAAGCTGAAACCCATAGCAGAGCACTGAGGCTCTCTGCAGCGAGGCTGGGTGGTTCCAGCAGGGTCTTGCTGGAATGTGCTTCTTAATGACAAATGCCTTGGTGGGTGTCTATCCTGGTTCAAACAGCTCTGGCCAAGAGGTATAGGACTAACACCGCTGCTAGCTTCCGTCCCCCTTGTGGATGGAGAATTAATTCTCAGAGAAGGGATATCAAGGGCTGGGTAGACACCTGTGGTAGGTTGAATAATTCTTCCCCAACCCCTAAAGATATCCAAGTTCCAGTTTATGGAAACTGTAAATGTTACTGTAAAGGGCAGTAGAATCTTTCTACTGTAAAGGGTAGAAAGATTATCCTGGATTATCCAGGTAGACTTTAAATGTAATCACAAGAGCTCTCATAAGAGGAAAGAAAAAAAGATCAAAAGAGGATGGAGGAGATATGATGATAGAAGCAAGAGGATGGAGTGACTCAAGGAAGGGGTTAAGAGACATCCTTAAAGTTTCCAGAAAGAATCAGCCCTACTGACACCTTGACTGTAGCCTAGTAAACTGATTTTGAACTTCTTACCTCATGAATTGTAAGAGAATAAATCTACATTGTGGTAAGGCACTAAATTTGTGGAAGTTTGTAGCAGCAGCAATAAAAGCTAATACAACATACAGAGCATGGTGGGTTGAATTATGTACCCCAATTTAGACATGTTCTTGATCTTAATCCACATTCTTATGGGTGTGAACCCATTATAAAAATCGGATCTCTAGGAGATGTTTTTACTTAAGATGTGGCCCAACTGAATGAGGTTTCAGTTTTGGGTCTTAATCTGGATTATTGGAGTCCTTTATAGAGAGAAGAAATTCAGACAAAATTAGAGAAAGCCACAGAGAGGAGTCAGAAGCCAAAAGTCAGCAAGAAGCAGGAAGAGAAAGGAGAGGATATCCTCATGTGATGTGAGGCAGGGACACAAGCCAAGGAATCCCAGGGTTTGCAGGCAGCCAGCACTGGAACGTTATTGCCTTTGGGGAGAAGGCATCACCTTGCTGACACCTTAATGTTAGGCTTCTTCTATCCTCAAAACTAAGCCAATAAATTCCTGTTGTTTAAGCTGACCCACAGTGTAATTTGTGATAACAGCTTAGGAAAACAAAGACACAAATGTTACTCCCTTCAATCACATTAAATATTTCAAGAAGAATTTATCTCTCTTGCCCACCCCCTTCCCATCAGTTTAAAGTCTAATTTCATGGTGTCATCCTACAAAGTCTTGTTAGTTCATTGTAAAAGAACTGTTGAAACATAGACCATGCTACTTCCTCTGAATAAGAAGGCTCTTTGTGTTTGTTGAAATGCTGTACTCAACAGGGAGGTCTATGTTTCCAAGAGGAAGTGAAGCCTTCTACTTTGCATATGGTTAGGCTCAAGTAATTGTTGATGCAAGGATAAATAAATGAACAAAGGAGAAGAAAAGAAGATTTTAGAATCAACAAAGAAGCAAACTGGTTTTTTTTCAATGTTAAGTGAGTTTTAGAACTAAAATTTATTAAAAAACATAATAAATAAGAATATCAACCCCTTAGATTCTAAATGTCTTTGTTTTCATTTGACTCTACTACAAATGCTCAAGGAAAACCTTATTTAGTCCTCCAAAAACACTCTCAGTTCTTATTGGATATGTTTTGTTTATTATTTCCCCCACCATTGGCATGACAAAAACTCACTTTATCGAGGAAAGTATATAAAGTTCATTATGAATGGATGTCACTGGTCTCAGTATTACAGACTGAGAATAAATTTTTGATTCTCAACTACTTTTCTTACGTCTTTATGTAGGGAGGAAGAGTTAGACAATTATTAAAAACACCAAAGACTCCTAGGTTCTATTGGCAAATTCAAAGTTTTTTCTGATCTTCATTCCCTTCAATAATATCTCTAGCATTTGATACGTCTTTGTCCATTGCAAAACTCTCTCCTTTTTTATTGTGAATTTTACACTTCCCTGATTTCCCTCCTACATCTCCAATTGTTCATGCTTTAGCTTCCCTCCCCCAGCTTTCTGTTTAACTATTAGACATCTTCTGAATCTGTTCTTACTTCCTGCTCTCTTTCTTCCCAGCGGTCACCTCCATTTTAACGACAAACTTAAGATTCTTCGTTTCTCCTTACCTCCAACACAGTATCTCCTAACTGTCTGGCCATGCCGCTAGGGTAGTTCATCACCTATAATACATCTGAAACCTTGAACACGTGCCAGAGTCTCTGCTACTCCCATGTCCTTGCACATTCTACTCTCTCTGGCTGACAGTCACTCTTCTCTTCTTTTGTCTATCAAACACCTACAGATCAATTTAAATGTCACTTCCTTGTGGAAGCAGTTGTGACCACCCAGACGGGATCGGATACCCACTTCATGCTCTCCTAGCAACTGGTAGAAAATAAAATAATTTAAACTTCTTTGAGAAAGAAAAAATTGAAATAAAAGAATACTTTCCACTTAAGGAGGAAATCAGTTTCAATAAAGGGAAATTACAAAGCACATAAATTGGAACTAAAAATATTTTGTTTTTCAGAAACCTGTTGTATTTTACAACTTAAGCTTAGAGATGAATTTACAACTTAGTGAACTAAGCCTAGAGCATTGGTTAGAGGACCCAGTGACTGAGCAAAGACCCTACGTATGATCAAATGTAATATGCTCTGGTTTCTAGCATCTGATGCTGTTACATAGTTTTAAGACAGAGCTTATCTTACCCATCTGATACTTAAACCTCAATGCTCAGATAATTGTGAGAAATCATAAATAATGTCTAGGGTAGAAGATAATGACTGGTCATAAATTCTACCTATTATTAGTCACTTTTGGATACAACTGAACTTAAAATTAACTCAGTTGCATTTTAAAAGTGCATTCTCTCCTAGAGCTCACCTTCTTATCCTGCCAGACAAGGTAAACTGTGCTTAATAGCTCCACTGATATACTTCTCAGTATATATATACTGAGAACTATATTGCACTGATATCTACAATCCATTCATTTCAAGGGTAGAACTAAGTGGATTTTAGTATCTTCATAGAGTTGTGCAGCATCATCATAATCAATTATAGAGCATTTTCATTACCCTCAAAAGAAACCCTAGAACACCTTAGCCATTACCCTCCAAAACACCTGCCTTCAGTCTAGGCAACCACTAGCCTACTTTCTCTCTCTACAGATATGGGCCTTTGTGACTGGCTTCTTTTACTTTGCATAATGCTTTCAGGTTCACTCATGTTGTAGCATTTATCAGAACTTCATTTCTTTTAAGAGCAGAATAATATTCCATTGTACTGACAGATCACATTCTGTTTATTCATTCATCAGTTGATGGACATCTGAGTTGCTTACACTTTTTAACCCTTATGACTAGTGCTTCTATGAATACAGGTGATTTCTGAGGTCTGAGAGCTGCCTGCTCCACAGTTTTTTCTCTAGTTGGTTTCAAAATGTAAGGTGACTTGGCCATTTCTAACTCCGAAATTACAACACAAAGCATGGTTTATTCTTTGACTCCCCTGCAGCACTTATCACACCTATCATCATTTGGTTACCCCTTTGTCATTATTTGTTTAATTTTGGTCTTTCCTCCTAGTCTGGGGGCTCTATGAGGACAAGGATCCTCTGGAACTGGGTTGCTGCTCTATTCTTGGCACTTTGAGCAGTGGTTGGCCTGGATTAAATATTTCTTGAATGACTAATTTTATCTAACCCCAACCTCAAATTGGCCTCTCATCTCAACTTTCCCATTTCTATAAACGATATTACTCAAGAACTCAAGAACAAAATCCATGTTGCATTTAGCGCTTTCCTTTTTCACTTCTTCCTCTATATATGATCAATGGGCAAATCATTTTGTAACTTCAGTCAAAGCAATTCTCAATATTTGTACATCATTCCTTTCTCCAACACTTCTCAATCTAGACCCTTACTCCTAGCCTCCCTGCCTTTCTTCTCTCCTTCTGTAGCAGGCAGCCCATTTGCCCAAGCCATTTCCTCTCACAGCAGGCAGGCCCCTGTTTACTCAGGCCATTTTCCCTTTGAGAAGTCTCCTTTGCCCTGGGAACGTTTGAAACTGCACGTAGGCAGGATAAGAAAAATTCCTGTAGAGATCCCTCCCCCTCTCTACATCAGCACGTAGCCAAGAACTTCCCTGAAAACCCTGTGAAAACCCCTGTACGGGGTTCAGACTTTCAGAGGCTACTTGGCTGAGCCCTGTGGCCATAGACGAATAAAACCTACTTCCTGAAAGTTCAGCACCTCGACCCGGTTTGCTTTGTTTCCATGTAACGTTCCTGGAGGCTCGCAGCCTTGTTCCTGGTTTCGCACAACACTTCTAGGCTACTGTAAAAAGTTTTCAAATTAACCATCACACAAAAAAACCCAATTCCATCACTTCTCTTCCCTTTTCACAAACTCATAATGCCTTCCCATTTGCCATAGACTACAATCCTTTGACCTAAAGTTGGAAGATTTCCATAACATGATTCCTAATATTGTGAGTCAGATAGCTGCTTCAGGGATACCAGGACCGCAGGCTTTTCTAACACTCCCCACCTAGACACTATCTACCAGGCCATTCCTCATGGTACTTACATCAGAAGTGGGTTTTTTTTCCAAAACCTATGCAGAGAATTAGAAGGATTAATTATTATTGGATCAACTGTTTAACATTGCTTAGGGAGACAAACACTAAGCAATTTCGAAGATTTTTTGATCAGATCCCATTGACCAAAGGAAAAATGCATTTGATTCACATAATATCAAATCAGTACATTCTAGTCCAAAACATCTTTACCTTGATTTTTCCATCTTCTTTCCCAAAGGTGAGTCAATCACAACAACATTTTATAGGAAATTCCCTATGTACAGAATTCCCTGCTTTCATGTCACAGGGAGGATCATAATTAAATCATTAGTAATATCCTACATACTATGTGTTTTATAGGCTCTTCTTCCATGACATTTGCTATGGTGCCTGTGTATGATAAAAGATATAGATGAAGTCTTATTCTTTTCTTGGCAGAGAATTTTCTTCCTTAATCTTCCAAGCCAGAAATGTTTGTTTTTGTTAGGTCAATAATTGGATAAGTCACTTGGGCTTGGGGATAATACCCTCATACCAAAGGGTAATCACAGGTAGTTGTTTAACTGACTTGACAAAGAGGTCTCATTGATTACACAAGCTTTGTTGCATAGCATATACCACTTTGGGGTTAGAGTTGAATTGCTTGGGACAATAGCAGAAACTTTCAGGGTACTATAGTAGATAGGTTTTGATGGAAAAGGGAGACCCAGTAACTGGCATCTAAAAAAGACTTTGGAGGAGAATAGAACAAAGAGGATTTTGTTGAGGTTGTTTTCTGTGTGGCGTACAGTTAAAGCCCTCTCACCCGTTTTCTCACAAAAGCGTCCATAAATTATATTTTGCTTCCTAATGCTTTGTGGAGTGGATTTGCTATCTGAGGCTATGACTGTTGAATTAGACCTCAAAGTTTGAACAATAACAGAGGTTACCCATGAGAGGACAGCCACGTGGGGGTTACATATACATTAAATAAATATGTATTACATCAATGTGTTTGTCTTATCTTCTTACAAAGATGATACTTCCCTCTTACCTCTAGGTGATTTGTTATAACTTGCTGAGTAAAGAAGAATGTGCTGTAATTCTAATTTATCTTTCAAGGAAGAAGGAAAGTTTCTTAAATACCTCTGGATATCATCTTTGTAGCAGACTTCAACATTTAATGTGACTCAATCCTTACAAACTTATGAAGTAAGCACCATTACTATAATCCTGATGATGATCATGATGATAAAAACTAAGGCTTAGTGAACTTAAGTACTTTTCCCAGGTGACTGTTACTAGGAAGTGGCAGATTTGGGGTTCTAACCTAGATCTGTTTAACATCAAAGGCCTTTTTGAACTATGCCATGAACTTTTATTTGAGTATTTGAGAGAGAGAGAGAGAGAGAGAGAGAGAGAAGAAAAGAGAGGAAGAGAGAAAAGAGAGAAAAGGAGTGAGAACAGGAGAGAGAAAGAGAGAGAGAGAAGGAGAGAACAAGAAAGAGAGAAATTTCTTTTAGGGAAATTACCTATTGAGAGCTTAATCTGGCAATATATAAAGACAAGCTCCTTGGTGTCCTCACTGACTCTTATGATATTAATTATGCTATTGTATATTAATTGTATAGCAGTGACTGGTGAGCCCTGGGTTAGCTTTGGTTATTATGAATTTTTCAATTTCTAAAAAAGTCTTGCTGGTTGCTTTGTTTTTGTTTGGTAGTATATTATGATGTCAATTAAAACTTCTCAATAGATTTTTTAAATTTGAGCAATCACCCCAAAACCCACTATAATTTGTATGCCAGATAGATTAATAGCTTATCTTTTCTTCACTGAGGCAAAAATGGAATCCTTTCCCTATTTCTGACCATTTCATTCCCATCAGTAGAACATTGGGGATGAAACTCTTCCCCTTTATATTTAACAATCTGCTGTCTTCAGATTTACTGTTCAATAGTCTACCTAAAAAGTTATAGCTTGCAATAATTGTGTACTTTGGCTATGTGCTATGTCACTGGGTGGCAAATTATTGAACTTTCAATAGTGCCATCTTGAAATAATAACACAAGGTAGGTTTTTATATCAATTCTTAATGATGACAGTAATTTCCTTCTTCTAAGATAAAAATTGTTGATGAGAAAGATACTAGAATATAAAATTAGGTACTTCTGGTTACCAGAGAAAGTCATATCTATTGGTGATCATTCAAGAATGCAACCACAATTCAAGGTTGCCATAGACCACCTGCTACTATTGTTCACTGGTGATATCTGTTCCAGTAAAAATGCCAATTTCGGAAGCCAGTTACCACCACAGCAGTGGTGGATTTTGCAGTTGCTTTACTTGGAAATTGCTCTTGGGGATGTTGAGAAAAGAATCTAACTTCTGGAGTAGTTACTGCACTATTATTGATACAAGCCAGATTTAGTTCTTCTTTGAATATACAATGTATTGAAATGTGTATAATACCTATTGGTGGGTTGGTTGAAAAAAAAGGTACCTTTCCAGATAAACTGATTAAGAAAAATAAATGAGATCAGTTTTTGCAGGTCTGATTTGTCTGGTAAGAGCTTTGTTTTACTGATTTGGTTGGACCCATTCTTGCTTAGCTTAAGAGGTCTTATCTGGCCTAGAGATGAGCGCAGACTCTTCTATTGAATTGTCACAACCATCCTTTGCTCTGCTCTGCTGGTTTTTCAATTTCATTTAAAAAATACTTATCAGGCATCTAATTTATGGTGAGCACTGCTTGAGTAAAAGTTGAGCTGCAACAGATTTTAGGAATATAAGGTCTAGAATTTTCTTGTAGCTAAAAATGAGAGGCCTTCTCTTTTATTTTGTGTTGGAAATTAATGAATTGAAGCTAAATATTGGTATACTTTTAAAAATTGTAGTATTTTTATTATTTTCTATAAACTTCAATGACCCATTTTAATTCAGAGAAGATTTTCATAATTTTCTTCTCTGCACTCATTTTTAGCCATTCATATGGTAATGATGCAATGAGGGTTAAAAAAAAGCCCTCATATCTACACCCACTTTACTTGTACAGAGAAAATCATCTTGAAAAGATGCTTGAAGAAACTGTAGACATGGGTTGGCAGGAGAGAGGAAAACTGCTCTGTAAACAAAATGATCTGAAATTTGGTGATAGAAGAGATTAAAAGAGAGGATTGGCTACTAATAAGGAAGACATCCAAATACTTTTTAAGTTTGTGTTGCTACAGAGAAAGCCTTTTATATATCTCCACATTTTGGTAATGTTCATCATGCCTTATGTAACTGGGTTTTTGAAAGAAACCAGAGAAAGGGGACCTATTTCATATTTGGGTGTTTCACAGCCTGGTTTAGCTGAAAAAAGAGAAATACCATGAAAGGTGAGGCTTGATGGGAATTAGGGATTCACGAGAAAGAGGAACTTGGAACCAGAGGTGAGGAAGAAAATGCTAGCCCCTGGGAATGTTCACGAATCTTGGGGTGCCTATGGTCTGAGGGGCTCAGGATAAATTCTGGAATGCAGAGGTCTAGCAAAAATCCCTGACCACTCGAAGGTAACTGATTCCCAAGTCTGCATGTGCCTGAAAAGCTTACTATGATGCATTAACTATAGCTTCCAAATGGATGGTAACTGACTGTTAGGTACCTGTTCAGACACTGAGCCTAAAGTAGCTCATTCTAACAAATAACTCCAGATGTTGTCAAGATTTTTGAATTTTATACTTCTGTTGTATTCAAATGAAGTTTTGATTTCCTCCTTATATTTTAAGAAGCAATCTATGACAAGAAGCTTCCATAATTGTGTAATGACTCCTGGCTCTCCTATGCTATACTGAACTCTGCTTCTCTAAAACTGCCATGCAACTGTATAAACTATTCATTGTGTTTTGTATGTTTATCAGGATTCCATAGTCAGACATTACATTCCACTCAGAAGATTAACTGAGGCATATTTTTGAATCTCCATTTGTGTGTTTTAGAAACACTCAGATTTTTCTCCGTTGACAAATTAAATACTAATAGAATAATTATATGGCAAAATAAAAAGTTTTAAATGTAAGTTTGATTTGTAGACCATGTACGATCAGGACTAATGACTTGTTCTAATAAATAGTATGCAATGGAAAAATACATCTAATGATGTTGTGGGTAGCATTTTATCCACTTCAAAAAGAGTTTGCTTTTATACCTTTCTGCTCTTTTGTGCATTCCAAAAATAGTTTTATCTAATTGAAATCAACTGTGAAAATCAAGTTGATTAAACATCAGTTATAAAAATAATATTTTAAAAGGGGCTGAGACGGATGCATGGGTGGTTCGGTGGTAGAATGCTCGCCTTTCATGCCAGAGACCCGGGTTTGATTCCCAGACCATGCACCCCCCAAACAAACAAACAAAAACCTCTAAAATAGACTGAGTGATTTAAGGAATAGGCAGATTTATTTCCTTTTTGTGATTACTAAAATAAAGTTATTGTAACTTTGCATAGATTAAATGGTGACTGAAGGTTTAGCAGGGAATTGAGACTACTAGGGAGTGAAAAAAATTCTTGTCAAGGAATTTTTTTCCAGAGCTGTTTAGCTGAAACGCTGTATACATAAAGGCCTAATGTACTTTGGCAACTCCAACACTGAGATTTACATTGTTTGCTATTTTGCTTTAAAATTAAAATGTTCAAAAATGCCTTTTATCTGCCTTTTCAGCCATTTAGCTTCATTCTCTACAACATGGCCTAGACGTGGTGAACTTGATTGCCTGTAAAATGAATTAATGAATCTTTGATGTCAATGGGAGTTAATTAACAACATTCATGACATTTTCAAATCAATCCTCCTATGTTCTCCAATTATGGCCTCATTGTGGTTAGGCACCACCCCAGGGGGAAAAACAATGGGGAAGGGGAGGCAGTGTACAACTGACTTCAGAAAAGCAAATTAATAAAGGGATGTGGATCTAAATTATGTTTTCTGTTGTCATTTGTTATACTAAATGCAAAATACAAATGTATGTTCTTTAAGTATTTGGCTGTTGTTCAAAAATGTGAATTATCCTGTCAGAAGACAAAAACACTTTCCTTCACCTCTAGGTCCCTAGTTAATTTAGTTTTTTTCCAACACTGGGGCATTTTTAAACTTTAAGTAAATATTATATACACAGTAAATGTACTAACCGTTAACAGAATTAAAACATTGCAATGGTGAAAATATGAAATAATTTAGGATGAGGTTTTTAAATATTACACCCAGTTTTCATACCACATATGAAAACTGTGGTATGAAAACTGGTCCTTTAACTTTCCTGTTCACTAAACCCTCAAGTTCTATTAGAAGTTAAGCAAGTTCCGGAATAGTTAATGGATGACCTTAAGCCAAACCCTCCAGTTCCTCCTTTATTAAATATGGAACATTGACTGTTTATAATTGAATACATCAAACAGTCAGTTGATAACTTTTGCTGAGTCCTTTTTTAGAAACATTTTTTTCCCTCCTTTGTCTCTCCTTTCCTCACTATACGATTGTTCCCAATAGTAAGTCAGGACACACTGGTAAATTGTGACTTCCAAAGAAATGTCACCAAATTGTCAGTGTTATATAAAATTTATTTTTGTTTCAACTGAGAATACATATTGTGCCCTATGATACATTAGATGAAAACATTAGGTGAGTAGTTGTTGTGACAAAGCTACTGAAAATTTGCCAAAAATAAGGGGTAAAAGGATAATCGTTAGTGAAACTGATGACACTTTAGACCTGTGCTGTCTAATGTGGTAGCCCTTAGCCACATGTGGCCATCAAACTCTTGAAAGGAGGCTAGTCCAAATTGAAATATACTATAAATGTTCAATACACATCAAATTTTGAAGGTATAGTGCAAAAAAAAAGATTGTTAAATATTTCATTGACATGTTTATATTGATAACATTAAATTAGTATTTCAGATATTCTGAACATATAATATTAATTTTGACTGTTTCTAACTTTCTTTAATGTGGCTAGTAGAAAAGCTTAAATTACATAGATATCTCATATCTCTATTGGACAGCATGCTGGTATGGAACATGTGTTTATTAAAACATGAAAGACCTACCTTATTAATAAATAAGAAAATATGCTCAGGTCAATACAATTCTCCAACAGCTGCAGAAAGGGAACTGCTTGAATAGAAATACTATTATAGAGTTCTCACGATTGTCTTAGAAACCTTGGTGCCTTATTTAGTCTTGTTTTGAGTTTTAAAAACTCTTTATATTCTCCTATAGGTGTACACAGAAAGCAAACACTGTCAGTGCCTCCTTCAGGCTTCGGTTAATGGTGACGCGCTGCATGTTCCTTATCTTAAGTTCAGTGATGCTGGGGTCTGTGACTTTCATGACTTTCACTCACAATGTACATGCTCAATGCACATGTACTCCCAGGGTAGCTGTTTTAGTTTCCTGGCTGCCAAAACAAAGGCCATGCAATATGATGGCTTAAACAGTGGGGATGTATTGGTTTCTGGTTTAAGAGGCTAGCAGCTTGCTATCTTTTATATACCAGTGTTGGTATCTTTTGGATGGCCAGAAATCTTAGGGGTTCCTTGGCTTTTCTTCACATGGCAATGCACCATGGTGGATATTTTCCTTTCACTTCTGGGTTCTGTGGACTTCCAGCTTCTGCCTGTTCCCTGTGGCTCCTCTCTCAGTCTGACTTTCACTCTGCTTATAAAGGACTGAATTAAAGCCCAACCTGATTCAGGTGGAGCACACCTTAACTGAGGTAACGACTTGAAGACATCTCATCTATACCTGGTTCATACCTGCCAGAATAAGGACCAAGACCAAGAACATATTCAAACTGGGGTACTCAATTCATTCTATATCAGTCGGTAATAGAAATGAACAGGGAAAATAGCAACTACTTTTTCTATTCCAACTTGGACCATCAGTTTTGCTAGTAACTTAGCCATTCCAGGGGTCACCACTGACTCCACTCAATTTTTCTCTCCTTCTCCCAACCCAGAATCATTTTTCTACCAATGAGATGTGCCTTTGGCTTGGTATTTTCCATCAGTGTGTCTTTCTCAGAGGTTGCTTGCTATCAGGCCCACCTTTCTTTGCATTTGGACATGTGGTATAGACAAAGTATATTTTGAAGGAAAAGAATCTGGAATGAGAGATGAAGGACCTGAGCATCTTCAAAATGAACATTAACTCATTGAGGGCCACTGGTTCTTTTAGAAGTTCTCACTGTGCTCCAGGTCTCTGCCTTTCTTCTCCCCTCTCATTTGTTCCATTCTGGAAAATTTCAAGTGAAAACATCTGTTCTCAAGTGCTATACTCCTTTCTGGACAACAGTTTTGTTTTTTTTTTAAATACCCGAGTTTGCTTATTTTCTCCTTATCATCCCCAGATGTTTTGTCCCCTTTTTCCCTCATTTTAATAATTGTGCAAACCCCGGAAGAACTGCTGGCAGATTTTTTTCCAGATGGATCACCCTGCACAGCTCCCACCAAGAATTCCACCTCTGCTCTTTGCCCATCATTCAGCGGACTCAGACCAAAGTACATTAGGGATCTGGGGGACTAAGGGAAGAAGATGGGCAATAATTTATTTCTTCAAATAGATATGGTCTGCCTGAAACCATAATATTTCCACACAGGTAACACTATGGAGGGAGGAAACATACTTCACAATCTTCGAAGAAAGATACTATTTCTGGTTGTTGTTTTGATTATCTACTATTAAAAAGTAAAAGGGGAAACATAACATTTAGTTTTTTAAAGAATAAATTTTATTTCCATTTCTAAAGAAGTAAGTTAAGGGCAAATAAGCCAGTCATAATAACAACAAGACAGGAATCACCAATAATCCTTAAATGTATTATAAACAAAACAATAATTTAATATCATGTCTAGCACTTCATGGTTTTCCCAGTGTTTTTCACCCATAGGTATAGAATTGTGAAAGCAGCTGTAGTCTGGGACCCTCAAAACAGAACTGTTGAGGCTTGGAGTTTAGATTGGGCATGATTCTGAAAAATGTTGTGGAGATCTGTGCCAATAATTTGTCTTCTTTAGATCTCTGTTGCTTCATTTACACTAAACACTTACTCTGTGTCATTTTGTTTTTCATAGAAATCCTGTGTTCTTAATGGAAAATTTTACATTTATGCCCTCTTCATACATGAGGAAACAGATCCAGAGAGCTTAAATTCTTTATTCAATATTATACTGTTGCCTGGTGACAGAACTAGGACCAGAGTTCAAGTCCCCTGCTGAGGCCTGGTGGGAGCCTCGTCCAGGGGCTGGGCACAGGGGCCACTAGTACCCAAGGACAATAACAGATGTGGTCATTGCTTGCCCTTCAACTTTATGTGGTGGATTGGGAAACTCCAGACTATTTGTAGACTGTTTGCCTTGTGGCCCTACAGTGATGTGTTGAGGAGGATGGGTCACGTGTCTGAGAATAAGGAGGCAAAGCCGGGCCTCTGGAAGGTGCAAACCCAGATAAATGAACAGCCGTGACCTCTTCTCTGAGAGGAAGACAGACACCCTGGGCATCTGGAGGCTGGGCACAGCTTTGTTCCCCTGAAAGCATTTCTGGAAGGTAGAAGAATCACAGAAAAAGTCCTCATTTTCAAGTGTGAGTTTTCTGAATGTTGAATTGGGGGAAAAAGAAAAGAAAAAACAGAAATTCTCTTATGGATGCAGCAATTTAGAACCCCAACCCTTCCTGTTCAAAGTTGGCCAGAGTTGAGGGACTGATGTCATTCTTGATGAGAAAGCAGATGTGGGTGTTGACATGACTGATGATCTGATTAGGAGTTCCATTAATTCATTTTTTCTTTCTTTCATTCAACAAATACTTGAGTGTCCACTATGGGTAAAGCATTTGCATAGTGGACAATTTCATTTGCCGGGTGGGGGAGGGGGGGAGATTTAAAAGAGGCATCTATAGGAAGTGGGAAAGGAATTACAGTTAATTAGGAGAAGTAAAGAGTTATATACATGTAGAGAAAGGAAAAACAAGTGAGATAATAGGCAAACCAGTAGGATGATTTACATTCTTTTAATCACAAAAGTGAGTGTAGCCAGGAACTTGGACACTGACCAAACAGAGATAAAGGTCTCCATCAAGGTTCTGTGCAAACTGTACTCCTGCTTCTTTGGCAAAAGCCCCCTCTTATGGTGAGAGACATGACAGAAAAGCCACACAAAGTAGGTAATGAGAAGAAGGGCCAGGTGTGGTCTGATTCCCTCCACTGTGGGGTAAGGCCTGGGAGGAATTTCCTAGAATGACACCATGAAAGGAAATATCAGGGCATTAAATGGAGCCCTCCCACTTGAAAGAGAGTCTCTGTTTACTGACCAGGCCTTCCAGGTGCTTCTCAACCTTTTAATGTCTCTGCCACCCAAAGTTCATCGCTATGGAGTTTAATAATCTGAATTATTTCTGAGGCTCTTCATTTGGCCCCTCCTGCCCTGCTTCTCTTTCTTTTTCTTTTTTTTTTTTCTTTTTCCTCTCTTTTTTTTATTTTTATTTTTATTTTTATTAATTAACGAAAAAAAAAAAGAAATTAACCCAACATTTAGAAATCATACCATTCTACATATGCAATTTTTTTTGTTTTTTTTTGTTTTTTTTTTTTTGTTTTCTCTTTCTTTTATACCCTTCTCGTCCACTTGCACATTTAATGACCTGCTATGTTCCAGGACTTATGATCTTTACTGCCTTCAGCATGGTGTCCTCCCTAGTCTATGCTGGTGGGGGTGGGGTGCCCGAGCTTCCTTAAAATACACCACCCATCACCTTTTGTTTTATCAGAGAGAGACTGAGAGGATCATATTAGCTCAACAGTTCTGAACGTATCCTTTGGATATGAGATCAAAACTCATTTAAATATCTCTGCAAGCAATTTAAGCCTTTTTCTTTTAGTTCTGAAGATCTGTTATAGTTGATTAATTGCTGGGACAAGTTACCAAGGAAGAACATGTAGAGTCCATTCTTGGAGAACTTCACAAAAATAATAATTTACTGTTAGTTTTGGCAAGACTGTTTTGGATGAGTTTCTTCTGCCAAAAGATGTCTTACCAATTTTATTCTACAGCTTTTGGTGGTGGTAAAAAGGAGAGAGTTCCTAGCATTTTCCAGTTTTTCTGTTTTGCTACCAAACTGCACTCTTGTTGCCAGAGTAAAGGTTCTGACCCATTGCCATATTACCTAATCAAAGAAGAGGAAACAGTACCAAAGGTGTTGCTAAAAAGGGAGAAGTCCCCTAAATTTGAATACGCAGAAATCCAATTTTCATCTGGACAGATTCCAAAGGACTCTCAAGGGATAATCTAAGAGGTTGTGGAATTAATAGGATAGGGTAAAATATAGAAGGTCTTTTAAAACCATCAAATGGGAAAGGAATGAATACATCAGAAGTACACAAAAATGTGTCCTGGTTAGTCATTATACAGTGGACATAATATATGAACTGTTATTCCTTTCTTCATCTGACTCATGTTTATACTTCATATTCCCTATTCATTTCTTTTTTTTACATTCACTGAGCTATGAGCAATGACTCAACATTTTAACTGATAGTTCCTGCAGGCAGGGTTAAAATTGGATTGGTGCTGGAGGTGTATATTCCAGGTCCTCAGTTGACAGTTATTGAGACCTGCCTAAGTGCAAAAGGAGTTCTAGAAGGTACAACTGGGTTTACTTTCATACAGGGTAAGCCTTTAGTTGGAGTTGTTCAGCAGGAGGTTGGAAATGTGCATCTAGATAAAGCTGGAATTAGAGATACAGATGCAAAGGGAAGTCATAATTTAACTTGTGGGTGTGGACGAGATCATCAAACGAAAGAACCAAGACCTGTCTCTAGGGCAAGGAGAAGGAGGAGGAGGAGGGGGTTAGCACAGAAGGTGGGAGAGGAGTGGGAAGAGAGGAAGGTGCTCAAGCAAGAGGTTATCATGTTGTAGCCTTTGAGGGAGCAGGGAATTTCAAGAGGGGACGGCCCCCAGTGTCACATGCTGCAGAGACATGTGGATAAGAGCCAGGGAAAAGCCACTGGATGGTGGTGATTATGAAGTCTTAAGTGGCGCCTTAGAAAATGGTTGCTGCAGAGCCTTGAAATTAATACCAGAATGCAAGGTGCTCGGGTATTCTTGAAGAGTAAATACAGATTAATCTTCCAAAACGTTTGGTGGTGAAGGCAGGGAAGAGAGAATGGGAGTTTAGGCACATCTAAATGATTTTGCTTTTTAAGAATAGAGATAATTTGAAGTATGTACAGGCCAAGGGGAAGAAGCACTGGGAAGAGAGACTGAGGAAGGAGGAGATGACTGAAGGGGCTGAGAACTGGATTAATAACAAATGAGAAGATTCCAGCCTTGAAAAAGAAAAAAAAAAGACAGTTGAAGATTTGGGTGGGGGGTGGGGGGAATCCCAAAACACGGGCACATTTTCATGTTTAAAATTCAAACAGTTCATGGCACAGCAGTCAAGGGCATGGACCCTGGAGCCATAATGTCAGAGTTCAGATGACTTTCCTCTATTTAGTCTGTGCAACTTCAGGCATGTTACTCAATCCACTGTGCTTCAGTTTCCCCATTCTTAAAATGTGAACAATACCTGTCATGTAAAATTATGTGTATATACACACACACACATACACACACACACAATAGCAGGATCTAGCACCTAGTAAACCCAATATGAATGAACATAGCATGAAGATAGAGAATGAGGAGAAACCTGGATGTCTGAAGTCCCTGACATTTGAGGAAAGAATCAAGCACTTTCTGATTTAGTTTCTAACAAAGAACACTGCACATTTCATTAAAGTTTTCTTCTTGAAGCCAGTCTAAATTTTATTTTATTAATTTTTTCTATTAGTGTTTTGCCCAAATTAGGAAATCAAGTCACAGTATCTGATACTTTGTAGTAGACCTGTATGTCCTTGGAACATTCAAAGGTGGCCCCACCTGAGCTCTCATCAGACATCATCTGAAGCTCAAATTCAGGCCAGGGAAAAATGTGCTTGACAAGCTTGGTGTAAAAAAATTCTCTAACTCCTAAGAGTTTTAATAGTGAAGACTCTTAGATTTCAAATACAATTAATATTTCTTTTAGAAAGGAAGAATATAGTTTTATTTACAGAAATAAGAAAAGGAAGATCCCATACAAGCCATTTATACAAAAAGTGTTCTACACACAAAGACGAAGTAAATTGTTATAGATCATTCACATTGAGTCTATTGTCATATTTAGAAAATGGAATCTTGTCTTATCTTCTGAATGCAAATTAAATAGTTGAAACTGAGTTGGTCCAGGTCACAGAGAATCTAGAATAAGCTGTAGTCTGTGGGTTTACCCCAACTCTCCTAGCTGCTATACTCAGAAGAGACCTAATCAACATGTAGGCTGATAAGGTAGATGGAAAATCAAACAGACTCTCCTTCACAACAAGGCAGATGTGAGAGAATGAAAAACTTCAAGCAAAACTGTATTTATCTCACAGCAGTGCCCTCCTGGAACACTTTTCTCTAGACGGATACTCCTAACACACATTTCACCACGTCTCAAGAAACTTTAATGGCTCCCAAGTGTCTGTGTTGAGGTTGGACTTTTCCTGCCTGTGACTAACACGGATGGTTTAGCTGTAATTGCCTAAGATCTGATCAGAATTCACAATTATTTATGCAATGAAGACTGGAGATTGAAGCTTCATGCAGATTCTGGAATGTGCTAATTTGGTGATAAAAATCCAAATATATTAATCTGACATTCAAACTCCTCTATTACCTGGCATCAGTTTAGTACTCCAATATCATCTCCCACTCTACCTTTACTCAAACAGTCTAGTCTAGGTACCCTGCTGTCCTCACTGTCACCTAAATACATCTAAGCAGTCCCTCCTCTTGCCTTTACTCCTTCTGTTATTCTAAGCAGAAATACCTTTCCTTCATCCATCTGCCCACCTAACGACCATCCATAATCCAAGTACCATTTGAAATCCTCCTAATTTGTTAAACATTCTCTGAAAACTATTGGCTAAAGGGATCTCTCTTTTCCTTATGCTGTTACATCTATTACTAGTTATTTTTTCTGGGTCGCTCATTTTATTTCATTTATATAATTGCTTTATTATATAAATAATATGTAAATTTATTCTCACTGTATAAGATTCAAACAGTACAATAAACTCCCAATCCCACACTTTATCCCAAGGGGATTACTGTTACCAGTTTGGTATGTGTCTTTCCAGGCATTTTTCTATGCATTTATATACTTGTGAATAATGAATACAGTTTTGTTTATGAGTTATTTTATGCGTATATGTTTTATCACTTGATAGACTACAAATTCCTTGAGAGCAGGGATGAGAGGGTTTACATCCTTTATCCCTCATAGCTCATAAGACAATCTCTGAAAAAAAAAGATTTTCTAAAACCCTCATTAAGGCCAGATGGGATTTGATATGTGCAGAGCTGGTGATAAAAGGGTAGATTCCTCAGACTTTATTACTGGCTCCAAAGATAATTTTATTTGAATTTAAATATTCATGGTAATTATAATCCCTATCTATTGAGCAATCACTTTGTATAGCAATCATGAAAAGCAGAGTTCCCTACTTTGCAGACAAGACCCTTGAGAGTTACTGTAATTCTGTAATTTGCTCAAAGCTACCAGCTATAAGTAGCAAAGTCAGAATCTGAACTCAGATCTTGCTAGCTCTAAAGTCCTTATTCTTCCCATTAGATCATACCACCTGGGGGACTGCAAAGAATACACACGATCAAGGTGAGGAAGTCATTAAAGATGCTGAATTCATTTATTCATTCAAATCCATGTTGAGTGCTGTGTGGACTGCTGCAATAGAGCCAAGTCAGGGTCCTTCCAAGGCCCCAGGAGGTCCAGCTCAGGAATTGGATTAAAATAACTAATTTTTAGGCCACCAAATGTCATGAATCATCCCACCTCTTATGTTTGTTAGCATCTTAATTTCAACTCTTCTTGACTTTTGAATTTCCCTGCCTACCTGATCCTTTGACATTGCCTTTAAATTTTTTTGCTGTTTTCCCTGTTGTCTTTTTGCCTTCATCCTACTATTAAAGCTGTCACACTGAATCAGTAATTCATAAACCAGGAGGCTGAAAGCAAAATTAAGCTGATAGGAAGTAAACAGACAAACGTCCAGGGCAATTGGTTAACACAGGTGTTTTCTACACATTTTTTTTTTTTTTGTCTTGCAAAACAGAGCACAGAGAGGGGATGGGAAAATTGGAAAGCTACCTTTTCCTCTATCTAGTCTTCCTTGTTGTATTTCTCTATATTTCCATCATCAGCCTTCTTCTATTTTAATCCAATGCATCCAATATTCTCTTTCCGGCCAAGCTCAGCCATGCCTATGGCCCTAGCTAACAATCATATAACATATCAGTGACTCTCAAAGCTCTCACTCCCACACTGGTTTTTCTTCTAATTTTGGGCCCACATTTCAAACACCAATTTTTCATCTCCATTTATAGATCTATGGGCATCATAACCCCATGCTCCCTACCCTTGGCCATAGACCTCATTTCATATTGTCCATCTGGATGCCTGATTCTTCCATCCATCCAGCTCTACAGATGAGCCACCTGGGAGTCATTCTAATACCTTGCTCTCTGCCCGCTATTCAGTCTGTCTTGAATTTTTACTGATTCAAACTTGAACTTGTCTTCTTTTTCTATTTCCACTGATACTTCTTTAGGATTAGGCCACCTTAATTCTTGCCAAGACACATTTGCACCATTAGCCTTCTAGCTGGTCTTCCTGTCTTAGAAGCAATCTGGAACAAAAAATCTGCTTAAAACTTTTCAAAGAACCCCAGTTCTTAGGGGAAAAGGGTAAAATCTTTCTCAATATGAGCCTTGATATGTTTCTGTTATCCTCTTCTTTACCTCAACTTTACTATGCTCCTGTGTGCTCAAGTCAAAAGTGGACAACTATATTTCATCAATTCTAATGCACCCTTGCTTGTAACACACACTGTTATTTTGTATTCCACTAAGAAGGGGAAGGTTTGTTAGAATTCATTGCCAACTAAAGTATGTCTTGCCATCAATTGCAAGATGCATCCTAACTTTGGAGACTTTAAAATGTGAAATGTATCCTTGATGCAATGAAATAAGGTACTTGAAATCTCCCTTCTGTCTTGTTCACTCTTACACAAGTTGTTCCCTTGGGTCAGAATGTCCTTCCTTCATTGATCTCTTTGAGAACCAGGCACACTCTTATTCATTCTTTAGGGTCTTAAGGATGTCTCCTTCTTTGGGAAGGCCTCCCTGACCTATCTTGGCAAAATTACGAGCTCCCTTATTTGAGTTTCCTATGCTATGGTGGTTGGTACACAGCTATCATTATCTGTCCACAGCCTTCCCAACTGTGGAGAGCAGAGACTGTGTTTGTTTCTCTGGTGTCTATTACAGTATAGGGAGATGGTAGACTTTTAATAACTGTTTGGTAAGTAATACAATGAATGTTACTCTGACTCATATCCTCATCCTGACCTTGCCATCTTGACATATCTAGTCACCCTTGACCTGTCCCTGGTCATTGATTTCATTTTGTCTCTGTACTCATCTGGCACAGATAACATGTAAAATTCATCATAGATCCATCACAATATCCTAACCTCGTTGAGTTATGATTTTTTTTGGATTCCAAATAGTATTTGGCACAGGGTCCAGCATGTACTGGGGACTCAATGAATTTTTTTTATCACCCTCTCAGCCCTTTACAACTTGGGCAGAAAATATAACTGCTGAGAAACAGCCTTAGTCTTAGAATTTTAGTTGTCATGGGATTCATTTTGCACAGAAAAGCTTTTGGTAACCTTGGAACATTATTTGTTTAAATTAGAGAACTGATTACACTTAAATTTCTTTCTCCAGTGCTGAATTTTTACTCCTTGTCCTGGTGAGTAATTGATCATTAGTATATCGAGTTTAGCTAGCAAGAGTATTGTTTGTGGCAAAGTGAAGCCTCATTTTAATATTTAACTTTTTTGGCCAATGACTTGAAAATGCTTCACTCTAAGGTCCCAAGTACCTCTCTTCTCCATACCCCCTCTCCCAAGTACTATCAACCCTATTTCAGTCAAGTTTAGTCTGTTCGTTTTATTTCATAATTAGTGTTCTATAGAGATAATTTATGGTATTTTTAGATTTCTCGATTGTTGTAAGCATAATGGGTCTTTTTGATAAATTCATCATAGCTGTTGATTTAGCTAAACGCAAATTATTACTGCATTCTGTATAATGGGTGAGGGACCAAGCTGCATCAAAAGGTGATTAAGTAGTTTTCCTTTCATCTGACTGCAAAGGAAACTGCAATGTCTCTGATCAAAGACACTGAGTCTGTTGGTACAAGACCATTTTATGACTTAACTTCCTGATCAAGCTCATTAGCAGGATTTGGAGTTCTTCCAATGGATATGATTGCAGAATATTCATAATCAAAAGCAAATCCAATTTGTGACTCCTATCTAAAAGATCTGTTTCACTGGACATTGTCAAGTGGTTAAATACAATGTGGTAAAAACCAGTATTTCATGACTAAGAATACCTAGTGGGAAGATTAACTAAAGAATAAATAAGATGGTCAGGTCTATTACTTGAAGTATATGATTGGATTCAATGGTTGGGTTCAAGAGCACATTAAGTTCTAATGGACAAGTGAAAGAATTCCTATTTCTCAAAAGAAAGGTTTGACAGACTAATCAGAATCCATGTATTATAGGTAATTCAAATTGTGAGCCAAGTTCTTTTCAATTGGCTTTAGACAAGTAAGAATCTATGAAAATAGATGTTCCCATTGCAAAGTTCAACCTCCTCTCCTTGTTGCCAGTAAATTTTGCACTCATTTTGTTTCTTTGATGTCTGCAGTTGAAATGTCCAATTTGGCCAGGGTGGTCAGCCAAGGACAAAACTGTGAAGCAAATGAAATTTGTCTTTGAATCCCTACTCACTCTTTCCATATTTGTTTTCACCATTTGGATCCTCTTATTTACTATCCCCTCCTAATTTGAATCATGGCTGCTCTCTTCTTGCCTCAGACAGTCCAAAGTCCCTTGTACCACAGTCCAGTAAGTCCTACTCTGTTACTCAATATCCTTTAATCCACCCACTCCATTACAACTAGACTTATCCTAACTAGGTATGCAAAAGATGAAAAATATTACATCTCTAAGCCCTGTTTTTCCATCGGCAAAATGATGACAGTAATATATTCCTCAAAGTGTTCTTGTGAGACTATAATGAAAAAGTGCATATAGAGTCCTTAGCACATGCCTGATCCTTTTGTAAGCATTTGATAACTTATTCTTTAAGAAACTTGAGGTGGAAGCACAGAGAAAGAACCAATCCTTGGGCAAAATAGCTGCCACTCACTTAGACTGGTTCCACACCCATCTTAGCTATGTTTGAAAAATGATATATATATAAAAAACTTATTTAAGGGGAAATCTATTGTCTCAAGCATCATTATATGCACAAAGTTTATGGCTCTGTGCCTCCAACACTTAAACTTGAGCATAGGTGCTCACTAAATAGAGAGCTAATGTTAATTCTTAAGCCTGGAAGGAACATGAAGAGTCATCTGACTAAACACCTCTAACAACCAATACTCCACAATGCCTGATACAGCCCATTCAATTTTTTTTTTTTTAGCCCATTCAATTTTTACAGAGCTTTAATCATGATAAAGTTCATCCTGGTCTTAAGTTAAATCAGCTCCTTGTAGTGTCTTTCCTATTCTCTTGTGCCTTCTTGCTTCCTTACAATAATCTTAGTGTTTATTCCTTCAGCCAGCCCTTAGCTACTTGAAGATGCTTATTCTATTCCCCCTTTCTCACCATCCCTGAGCTTTCTCTCCTCTAGAATAAGTAAACCTAGTCCCTCATATTAAATTTTAATGTAAATCATAGTTGATTTTGAGGCAGCAGGGGGAAAAGCCTGATACAGTAGCTCTCTCTCTCTTTTTTTTTAACCACAACCTCCTGTTCATCTTGAATATCATGATGTATAGAATATGAATATGGGATGGAGGAAAGCAAAAGAGGCTCTCCCTCTTACCACCACTACTACCCAGTTTGAGCCACCATTATTTATTACCAGGACTACTGCAATAGTCTTGTAATTAATTAATTACTAATTGTTGCCTCTCTTCCACCTATGCCCCTATCTTACAGATAAGAGTGCTGATTCAGAAAATTTAAATAAATAACTTACTTAAGGTCATGGAATAAATAGAGGAATTGACCCCAAATTATTTTCATCCATAAACTGAGGAAAGCTAAAGACAATCAATGAATTTAACAATCGTGTCATGAATTCACTCCAGATAAAATGAAAATAATAGTACACATGAAAATAACCTAAAAGAATACTTAGGGTTCCAGTTCCAAGGAAGATGGAGTTAAGCATATTCCACTGCAACTCTTTTGTTGAATACAACTCTAAATCCTGACCAAAAGCATAGAACAGCTATATGAAAACTGAAAAATAAATGGTAGGTGGCAGATTGGGGAATGAGATTCAATTCAGACTTCAAACAAACCTGTGGAAGTTTACCATTTTTTTTCCCACCAGTATTACTGAGCCTGGACTCAGAGGCAGCCCAAAATCTGAGAGTGAACACTGGGTTCTCTCTCTTGGATCAGAAAGAGATCCAAGAGATGTTCTAGCTTCTCAAGAAGCAGGGAAAGGGAGACCTTATTGGCCAGAGACAGTGGAGGAGTGAAAACCCTGTTTCACACCACACCTCGACCACCTTTCTGCCATCCCAGCCCCCAGGCAATAAGATGGTGGCAGTGGTACAATGACTATAGCAGCAGCTGGGCAGAAGTTTAATACTCTGAATTCATCCTTCTCTCTGACCAGCAGAGTTATGGATCTAATAGCAGGGGATGAATTCTTGCTGCTTTTTTTCTCTCTCTATCCTTCCACTGGTTGTCCCTACACGTAGATAAAGTCACAAGAAATACACCGCAGAGAGGGAAAAATAAAGCTTCAACATTCTGGTTAGAGGCCTGGGAAGAGAGACCTCCAGGGAACTAAAATGTTATTGATGAGAATACAAAGAGGAAGGAGAGTGAAAAAGCAATCTAACAACATTGTATATGAATGTCTGGATATACCCCGGAGGTGTACATGTGTGGATCTGAGCATATCATAGCTTCGAGGACTTGGAAGACCACCTCCAGGTCCCAGAATGGCTGCAGGGTGGTCTCACATGGGATTGATATAAATAGCAGAGAACATAATTTTGAAACTGAATTCACATTGGGAATACAGCCCTCAGAAAGAAAGTCAGAACCTGTGGCCTGAATCTAATCTGGACATTGGCCTACTAAAACAACAACAAAATATGATTTCCCTCAGCATTTAAACAAGACTTAGAGCCTTATAAAATAATATTCAAATTGTCTAGGATTCACTCCAAAATTATTTGGCATACAAAAAGAAAAATAAAGAAAACTCAACTCAAGGAAAAATACAATCAACAGATGTCAACTTTGAGATAACATAAATGTTGGAGTTGTCCATGAAAAAAGGGAAAATTCTCTTTTAAAAATAGAAAGGTAAAATATCTCTGCAAATGTAGAATGCTTCTGAAAAGAAATATAAGATGTAAAGAAAAAAAAGACACATGGAAATGTTAGAACTGAAAAATACAATATTCAAAATAGAAAATTCACTAGAGAGGCTCAATAGTGGGATGGAGATGTCAGAGCTAAAATTCAGCCAACTTAAAAATAGGTCAGTGAAAGTTAACCAATCTTAGCAACAGAGAGAAAAAAAATATTTTTAAATGACCAGAGCCTCAGGAAACTGTCAGAAATATCAAAAGGTCTAACATTATATTATCAGAGTCCAGAAGAGAAGAAAGATTATGGTACAAAAAAATAAATATTTGAAGGAATAATGGTTGAAAAGATCCTATATTTGGTGAAAGAAATAATTATTTTCAATTCAGGAGAGTCAGTTAAACTCAAACAGAATAAACTTAAAGAAATCCATGTTTAAATACAGAATAATCAAATTACTGAAAACTAAATACAAAAAAATGAACAGCCAGAGAAAAACAATACATTTCATATAGAAGTACAAGGATTCAATGATTCCTGCTTTCTCATTAGAAACCATGAGAGGCTAGTATGAAGTAATACAACAGTTTTACAGTGCTATAAGGAAAGTATCATTAACTCAGAATTCCATATCCAGTGAAAAATACTTTTTTTATATATGCTATTATGGCAGGGTCATATTTCATTATTTTCCCATGGGAGTATCCTGTTATTGCAGCACCATTTGTTGAATTTGTATGTTTGTTTGTTGGGAAGTACAGTGACTGGGAATCAAACCTGCATCACCTGCATGGCAGACAAGAATTCTATCACTGAACTACCCTTGCACTCCCCTGAAAATACTCCTTATACACTGAATATTTCACTGTCAAGAATGAAGATGGAATAATATTTGCAATGTAGGAAACAAAGAGAATTTGTCACAGGCAGACCTGTTCCAAAAGAAATGCTAAAGAAGTTATTAAATGGAAAGGGAATTATATGGAAACTTGGAAAATCACAAACGAGGGGAGAGCAACAGAAGTGTTAAAAAAAATCTCATAAATATAATAGACTATTCTTCTTTCCTTAAATTTTTAAAAATATGTCTGACTGTTGAAAGCAAAGATCATAATACTGAGGGTCTATCAATGTATGCAGCTGCAACAGATAACTACATTATTAAGTGGGCAAAGTAAAGGGATCTATATGATGTTAAGCTTTCTACATTCCACTTCAAGGTGGTGAAATACTAATTCTCTACTGAGTTAAAATATGTATATTTTAATTCCTGATGCAACCACAAAAATTATATAAGGAGATAAAGTCAAAAGCTTAATAAATTAAAAAAGAATTCTAAATAATATTCCAAAGAAGGCAAGAAAGGGGAAATGAGGGCACAAACATAAATCAATGGTAAAATGTTCACCTAAGTCCAAACAGGCCAATGATTACATTAAACGTAAATGGTCTACACACAGAAATTAAAAGCAGAGATTATCAGAAAGAAAAAAATAAATAAAACCCAGCTACATGTTATCTAGAAGAAACTCATGTTAGATATAAGACATAGGTAGGTTAAATTAAAAGGATGGAAAAAATATACTTTACAAACACTAATTAAAAGGTAGGTGGTGTGGCTATATTAATGTCAGCCAAAGTAGACTTCAGAGCAAGAAAAGTTGTGAGGCATAAAGAAGTGTGTTAAATAATGATAAAAAGGTCAATTCACTACCAACAATCCTAAATGTGCATGCGCCTAACAACAAAGCTTCAATGTGCATTAAGTAAAAACTGAGAAAACTGAAATTAAAAATGGACAAATCCACAATTATAATTGGGGATTTCAATACTTCTCTCTCAATGGCAGATAGGACAAATAGAAAATTAAAACCTTCTCAACCAACTGAAAATAATTGATATTTATAGAACATTCCACCCAAAAATATCAGAATGCACATGGAACATTCACCAAGATAGATTAATATCCTGAATTACAAAGCAAACCTTAAAATGTTGAAACATTGAAATCATAAAAATTATGTTCTCTCTCCATCATGGAATTAAACAAGAAATAAATAACAGAAAGAAAACTGAAAAAACTTCCAAACACTTGGAAATTTTAAAAAAGCACAATTCTAAATAATCATAGGTCAAAGGGCATATATCAAGAGAAACTGGATATTATCTTGAACTCTACATACATGCAAATGCAACATATCAAAAATTTTGGATGTAGCTAACACAGTGATTAGAGGAAAAATTATAGCATTAAATTCTTATGTTAGAAAAAAGAAAGTTTTCAAATAAATAATCTAAGTTTCAAGCTCATAAAACTAGAAAAGGGAGAAAAAAATAAACCCAAAGCAAGAAGAAGGATGAAAATAAAGATACGGGCAGAATTTTTAAAAAGTTGAAATCAGGAAAACAATGGACAAAATCAATAAAACTAAGCTTTGGGTCTTTGAAAAGATCAACAAAACTGATGAACCTCTAGTGGCCTAACAAAGATGAAAAATAATTTTCAAATTACCAATGGAGCAGTGTGTTACCAGCTCAAGTGAGTTTTTCCGGACACTAAGCAGTATGGTAGAAGCTCTTTTATTTCTTTCTGATGACAACATACACTCACAAGAACGAAGCGCAAGCCAGCGCAGAATAAGGGAGCACAGGCACCCTTTATCTTAGTCCTTAACTCAAAAGAGTCCCTCCTCCCGGTTCACCATTGGCTGGCTACTTAGAAATCACAATAAGTCTCGGAAACTAGCAAAGTAATAGGTGAGTTTTCTACACGCCATTATCATAATTAGTCATTTAGTTTTTAAACAATCACAGATTAGGGTAGGTTGAATCCTTAATTTGCATATCCGACTGCCCTTATATACAGGAGATCAATTGAAAAAGCTTTATGCCCTAAGCACCTATCATATTCTAGTAAACTTAATCCTTCACATACTGACGTGATTTGGGGGAACGTGGGCCAGGTTAGGAGGTCAAGACTTAAACAAAGGGGCTTCCACACTTCCTTATTTGAGTGGGAGGAGTCCACCATGCCTTAACCACTATCAGGAATATCAGGAACGAAAGAGACGATAATCCTCATAGACACCCCACCCCTCCCCAATATTTAAAAGATATGAGGAAACACTACAAACAACTCTACACACATAAATTTGACAAATTACATGAAAGGGGTCAATTCCTTGAAGGTCACAAAACTACTACACAGCCCAAGAAAAAGAAAGTGAATTGTCCTATACCCATTAAATAAATTGAACCCGTAGTTTAAAATCTTCAAAAGCAGAGAAACCTCCCGGCGGCGGCGGCGGCTGGGGTTACTTGCTGACGCGGGACCGCCCGCCTGCGAACGCGCCGTCACCCGGCCGGACTGGGCCGCCGCTCGGCCGTGGTTGGGGGGCTGTGGGGGCGGGGGGTACCCTGAACCCGACCCCGACCGGGCGGCGGGGCGGCGGCGGGACTCACCGGGCCCACTGGGCCGCGTCGAGCGGGAGGTGCCGGCCGCAGGGTCCGCACCGCGGCGGCGAGTGCGGCGCTGAGTCCGCGGAAAAGAAGGAGCTGGGCGCCGAGCGGCGCGGCCTGACGCGGAGCCTGCGCGAGACCCGGCTCGGCGCGGTGGCCGGCGGGCCCCAGGCGTGGGCAGCGGCCCCCGGGGGCTACGGGCCGGTGGCTGGCGCGGGGAGGAGGGGACCAAGCCGGGTAAGAAGACCCGGGCCGTGTGACGCTGAAGATGGAGTTCACCGACAGCAAGCTGTGGCGCGACGCGACCTTCAGCAGGAGGCAGACGGGCAGCGTGGAGAGGGCCTGTGCGCTGTCTGTGCTGGCACCGACACACGTGCTGCTGCTGGTGGCCGGCCCGCCAGGCCATGCTGTGTACCTTTGCCACCCGCAGACTGCAGCCGGTGATCTCCAGTGAGCCCGCCAAGACGCTGATGCAGACCTGCCTCACCTCGCCCCGACTCTCCACCCAGCTCGGACCCCACCGCAGACCAGAGAATGAGTACCACAGGCTTGGAAGAGGCAGACCTCACCTACCTGGTGTCCGAGTCCCACGGCAGCGGAGAGACCTGGTGGTGAAGCCGCATTCACAGCCACCAACCTGCCGGCACCACCTCCACCATCCAAATGCACCCAGCACCTCTACCACCACACCAGTCAGCAGTGGCCCCTCCTTCCCCGTCACCAGCTACTTGGCACAGCCTGTCTGCCTCAGCCCCAGCGCCATCAGCAGTGTGATGGGGACAGGGCTGTGCGGAAGACTCCAGGCAGTGACCGGTCTGTAGGGCCTCATGCAGCTGCCTACCAGCTTCACCCTCCTGCCTGGTGGGGCAGGGGCCCAGGAGGGCCCAGCGCAGGCCATTCAGGTGCATCAGGCCGCACAGCAAGCATCTCCTTCTACCAGCAGCACAGACCTCCAGCAGGACAGCGCCATTGACCACCACCACGTGACGTCTGTCCCTACCATTGTGGGTGGCCGCATGATGTATCTCACCAGGCAGTGATGTATGCCCCCACCTCGGGCCTAGCTGATGGCAGCGCACTGTGCTCAGTGCCTTCTCCCTAGCACCACCACCATGTAGGCGTCCCACAGCCAGGTCCAGGAGCACCGTGGTGCCACCCCCCACCCCCACACCGTGTTTCTGACAGCACCATCTGGGACAGTGCAGATCCTGTATCTGCAGTTCAGCTTCGCCAGATGGCTGAGACAGGGCAGTAGGCCGGGAGCCCCAGCCGGCTACAGCACCGAGTGACTGACCCACCCTGCCGCCCGGGAGCAGTGGCCCAAGAGATGACACCACCGGGACCGGTGGCCCAAGGGACAGCACCACCTTTTTATTGTTGCCTTTTCACGTTTTCTTTACCCACATGTTAACAGGTGGTGGGAGGGAGGTGGGGAGGAGCCTCAGAACTGAGACCCCCTATTTCCAGCGGAAGATTTGGGCCTGCCTGCCCTCCACCCCGTACTCCCTCACCCTCCCTCCATCTAGCCCTCCCTCCCATTTGTGTTGATGGTGGGCTGCCCTCCCTCCTCCAACAACCCTTGCCAGCTTGGCTCAGTGTTTGCCATGAGCATTAGCTATACCCAGTGGGACCATTCTCACACACAGGCCTTCTGTGGGACCAGCCACTGTGTCCTCCCCTGAGGAAGCCCTCTTCCCAACCTCCTTGCTGACCACAGGTCAGCGCTGTGTCTGCCACTGGCTGGGTTAAAAGAGCTCTGCCACTGCCCCTCAGGGAGCCAGCTGGGGTGATGGGGGCTTCTTCGCTCACACCGCCACCTCTGCCCCTTCAGCTTCTGAGTAGCTGGGCCTGTGCACTGGGCGGCTTCCTGGGGCCATCTGCCCTGCCTCGCCATTCCACAAGGACCTCCAGGGGTTTCTGGGATGGAGGGACCCACCAGTGTTCCCTTCTTCCCTGCCCCTGTCTTCCCCTCCCCTCTCCTCCCAGCTGCTTTATTTAAAGTTGATTTTCAGCTTTTATTCAAGCTGAAATAAAGTGAAGTGAAAACAAATCTATAAATACATAATTTAAAAATTAACTTTATAAAATGGCATTTTTCTTGTCCCCCTCCCTGTCCAAACTCCCCTTCCTTTGGGCTCCCCAGAACTGACTGGGTCCCTGGGGACAGAGCCACCCCATAAGCTTGGAGACCCCAGTGGCAGGGGTAGGGGGAGATTCAGGGATGGGGGTGTGTGGGACTCAGGATCTACCCTGATGGGGTGGGGAGGATGACCCACAGTTCTGGGTCTCTTTTTGCCTTGCACAACTGGTGCTGGGGCGAGGGAAGAGGGGTTGGGGAGGGAGGATATCGCTGTGCCACATGCATGGGCATTGCAGTCTTGTGCATCTCCAGGCCTGCAACTACCTGGCACCCCAGTGGCACTGAGCAGGGTGGGGTCCGGGACGGGGTGAGAGGCAGGAATGAGGGTCAGAAGAAATGAAAGCAGCTTTTGGGCTGAGTACAGCCATAGGGGAGCCAGAAATAGGCAGCTCTCCCAGGGAGTGAGCAGCTACTGAAACTTTTTAAAAGTTAAGAAAAAAAGTCTTGAAGAAAATGACTGTTTTTCTAAGTGTAACCTCAGTACTTTTGTAATTTGTACAGGGACCTTGCCCCACCTACCTCTCTGCTTTTGGGGGTAGACTTTGAGGGTGGCCCAGCATGGGAGAGGGTCTTTCACCCGGTGTCAGAGCCTACCTTCATCACTTATATCCAGAAAGGGAGCTTTTCAGAAAACAGATTAGCAGTTGGGGTAGAATTTTCTTAATACTTTACAGCTGCCTTCAGTGAGAACAAACCTGCTTCTGTGATTAGGTGAACGGATGGGGGGAGATTTTATGCATAGTTGTTGTCAAGGGAATGGTTTTCTGACATGTTTGGGAAACCCCTACCCTATAACCCTCACTCTGTCTTACCCCAATTTGGGGTGCTAAGAGGGAAATCATCTTTCTGGGCTTGCTCCTGGAGATAACTGGTGCTTATCGGTGGTTTACCAGGCTGGGACATGGTAAAGCAGGGGCTAGAGAGTGGGGGAGCTTGGGACTGTAAATGCCCAGTCCCCTTTCCCTGCTCTTGTTTCACTCCACCACCACTCACTCTCTCCCCACTCCCCTACCCCATGGGAGGAGACTGATGAATTCCTACTCTTTCCCACAAAAGAAAGACCCAGTGAATGAATCAGGCAATGTCCTTGAATGTGTGTTGTGTGAACATGGCCTTGAGAGAACACGTGTGTCAGGAATGAGGTGGCATTTGCATGTGCAGTGATCCTTGGTGCTTCCTTCCCTGGTGGCTCTGGGATATGTGTGCGTGTACATGAGTGAATGTGCGTGTGTGTGTGGGAATGTGTGTGTGCATATCAGTGGTTTCTACTTCTCCTGGAATGCTGACCCAGGAATAGTGGACATGATCACCATCCTATGTAAAGAGCTTTCTTTTGTGTTAAAAAATAACACTCTTTCAATACATGTATCGTTTTCATGCACAGATCAAAATAATAATAATAATAAAAAGAAACCTTGAAGCCAAAATAGTTTTACTGAATGATTTTTACCAAATATTTTAGAAAGAAATAAACTAATTTTACATAATATCATCTAGAACATTTGAAGAAGAAAACTTTCCCAACCCATTTTATAAGGCTGGAATTATCCTGATTCCCAGGCTAGAAAGATAGTACCAAAGCAAACAAACAAACAAAAAAACCCCACAGATTAATATTTCTCATTAACACAGATGTAAAAATACTCAACAAGACACTAATAAGAAAATCTAGAATAATAAAAATAATAAAACACGATGACCAAGTGGGGTCTATCCCAGGAATGCAAAATTGTTTAAATAATCTAAAATCAATCACTGTAATCCATAATATGAACAGACCAAAGAAGAGAAAAACCCCACATAATCACATAAATTGATGCAGAAAAAAATACTGATAAAATTCAACATCTCTTCATAAGACAATCACTCAGCAAACTAGAAATGGCAGGAAATGTCCTTAACCTAATAAAAGGTGTATATAAATGTTCTAAAGCTCACCATACTTAATGGTAAAAGACTGAGGCCTTTCCCTCTAAGATTTGGAAGATTGAGACCAGAACAAGAATGTCTACTCTCATCAATTCTATTTACAGTTGTACTGGAGGTTGTAGCTAAAGCAAAAATGTTGTAGCCAAGGCAAAAAAGGCAAATATTTAGATTGGAAAGAAGAGATAAAATTGTCCCTATTTGCAGATGACCTTGTCTATATGGAAATGTCTTTCTATGATTATTTACATAGAAAATTCCATGGAATTTACCCCCCCCAAAAAAGCTTCCAAAGTCAATTAGTCAATTGACTCAAGTCAATTTAGCAAGATGGCAGGATACAAAATTAAAAATCAATCATATTAAAATACACCAATGTATTGTATACACAAATAAAAATAGAAGACCAAACAAAACAGGTATAAATCTCCAAATCATGTGTAAGGTGAAATCTACAAAATTCTGATGAAAGAGAACAAAGAAACCCTAAATAAATGGAGAGACATATCGTGTTCATGAATTTGAAGACTTAGAGTTATATCAATTCTCCCCAAATTGAAATATAAACTTAGTAGAGTCATAGTCAGATTTGTCTTTGTAAATTTAGGAAAGCTGATTCTAAAATATAAATGGAAAGGCAAAGAAACTATAATAGCCAAAACAATTTTGAAAAAGAACAAAGTTGGACTCACATTACCTATTATAAAGCTACATTAATGAAGATGTGTGGTACTGGTAAATGGGTAGACACATTGATCAATGGAACAGAACAGAGAATTCATAAATAGATGTACGTAAATATGGTCAATTGATTTTTGACAAAAGTAGAAATACTAATCAATAGTCTTTTTCAACAAATGGTGTTAGAACAATTGAACATTCATATACAAAAAATGAACCTTGACAAAAACCTCACACCATATATAAAAATTCAAAATGGGTCATAAATTTAAGTGTAAACTATAAAACTATAAAACTTTTAGAGGAAAACACGGGAGAGAATCTTTGTGACCTGGGGTTAGCCAAAGCAAAAATTCTTAGATAGGAACCGAAAATCATGATCCTTAAAAGAAAATATGGGTAAACTGTACTTCATCAAAATTGAAAGCTCTTGCCCACTAAAAGATGCAGTTAAGAGAATGACAAGACAAACTATATCCAGGGAGAAATATTTGCAAATCATATATATGAGAAAGGACTTGTATCCAAAACATATCAAGTACCGTCAAACTCAACATTAAGAAAATAAACCACCTAATTAAAAATGGGCAAAATGCTTGAACTACACTTCACCAAAGATGATATACAGACAACAGATAATCACAGTGAAAGATGTTCAACCATGAGCTATTATGGAATGCAAGTTAAGATCATGATGAAATACTATTACATACCTATTAGAATGGTGAATATAAAAATTTTTGACAATATCAGATGTTGGGTTGCCAAGTAAGTCATAGACAAATGGAGATGTCATATATTATTGGGGGGAATGCAGAATGGTACAGCCACTTTGGAAAATAGTTTGGCAGTTTCTTATAAATTTAAAAACACATGTTATGATCCAGCAATCCCGTTCCTAGTTAGTGACTTCTAGGGAAATGAAAACTTATATTTACATAAAAATCTGTACATGAATATTTATAGCAGCTCTATTCATGATTGCCCCAAACAAACAATCCAAATGCTATGCAACAGGTGAATAAGCAAACTGCTGTACATCCAAACAATGGAATATTACTCAGCAATAAAAAGGAATGAACTCTTGATGCATGCACAACATGGACATCCAAACAATGGAATATTACTCAGCAATAAAAAGGAATGAACTCTTGATGCATGCACAACATGGATAAGTATCAAAGGTATTACATGGAGTGAAAGGAATTATCAAAAGGTTACATGCTGTATGATTCCATTTATATGACATTCTGGTGAAAGCAAAACTACAGTGATGGAAAACAGCATGGTTGCTGGAAAATAGAGGTGGAAGCGGTGTGACTAAAAAGGGCAGCATGGGGAATTGGGGGATTAATGGATCTGCTCTGTATCATGTTTGTGATGATGGCTACAAGTATCTATATATTTATTAAATGCATAGAACTGTATGCCAAAGAAAAGTCAACTTTATGGATGTCAATTTTAAAAAAGCACTCATAAAAGGAATAATAAATTGTGAAACATAAAACAGATCTAAGGAATATTAGGTAAGCATAAAAAATCGTTTTGGAAGAGAAATTGAAATTTGACAAAAGACACATTTAGTAAGAGACAGCAATGGGATTTAAATGCACACCCTCTGATTTGAACTGCAGAAGAGATTTTACAACATTGTACTTCCAAGTACTTATGTTTGGTGGTATCCTGATTCAAAATGTCTGTTTCTGAATACTGACTCCATTCTACCTTCTAGATGTGAAATCTCTCTGAATCTGTTTCCTCATCTGTGAAATGAGATTAATAGCAGTAACTTCTTTTAAAAGTTTTAACATACACACGTGAGTGCTTTGTACAGTGTCTGGCACATAGTAGGTGCTCAAGAAACAGCAATTATTAACCACCAAAAGCTTTAAATTTTCTGCTTATAACACAGAAATAACACCAGTGCTATGAAAGGTTTAGCATATTTTCTTTCGCCAGTATGCCAGTATTTCCACAAAAAACAGAAGTCCTTGGGGTTCATATTTGGTTTCAGAAATGGATGAAGAAAATTGAATTTAGCTCTGTTTGATACAAAACAATCTTCCTTCTACTCCCACCCCCCATTTTTTCCCTCATTTTTGTTGCATGATGAATGCTTCCTGGGTAGATGTCCATGTATATTTTAAAATATCTATATAACTTGGCTTTCTTCATCAAGATAATAAATGTGTTGGTTCAAAGGCAAGAAATAGTGGTAAAGAATAAGATCAACAAGAAGGAAGAGGGAGGGAGAGGAGCAGAGAATAAAATCTCACTAATTATCTTTTCTGAGCATAGCAACCTCTGTATCCCTGCAGCACTCACACACCTGTAAAGTAAAAGCAGCAATTAAAAGCACCATGGCTATCATCACACATATAGATCACCTTGATTCGTTTAAGTGATATTGTTTAATATGCTGGGTGGCTGCGTTTAACAACTGGCAAAGTTCTTTTCCAAGTAATGACGTCAGCAGGGTCTTGTGATTGTTCATCTAGCAAGAAAACCCTAGGTAAGATAAGTGAAAGCAATCTCCAGAATAAACTAATTAAGGTAATTAAATGTCTAGATGCCAGCAAAAAATAACAAATCACACCAGGAAAATTGAAGATATGGCCCAGTCAAAGGAACAAACCAATAGTTCAAATGAGATGCAGGAGCTGAAACAACCAATTCAGAATATACGAACAGAAATGGAAAACCTTATCAAAAACCAAATCAATGAATTGAGGGAAGATATGAAGAAGGCAAGGAATGAACAAAAAGAAGAAATGGAAAGTCTGAAAAAAACAAATCACAGAACTTATGGAATGAAAGATACAGTAGAAGAGATGAAAAAACAATGGAAACCTACAATGGTAGATTTCAAGAGACAGAGGTTAGGATTAGTGAACTGGAGGATGGAACATCTGAAATCCAAAAAGAAACAGAAACTATAGAGAAAAGAATGGAAAAATATGAGTAGGGACTCAGGGAATTGAATGATAATATGAAACGCACAAATATACATGTTGTGGGTGTCCCAGAAGGAGAAGAGAAGGGAAAAGGAGGAGAAAAACTAATGGAATAAATTATCACTGAAAATTTCCCAACTCTTATGAAAGACCTAAAATTACAGATCCAAGAAGTGCAGCGCACCCCAAAGAGAATAGATCCAAATAGACGTTCTCCAAGACACTTACTAGTCAGAATGTCAGAGGTCAAAGAGAAAGAGAGGATCTTGAAAGCAGCAAGAGAAAAGCAATCCATCACATACAAGGGAAACCCAATAAGACTATGTGTAGATTTCTCAGCAGAAACCATGAAGGCAAGAAGACAGTAGGATGATATATTTAAATTACTAAAAGAGAAAAACTGCCAACCAAGAATTCTATGCCCAGCAAAATTGTCCTTCAAAAATGAGGGAGAAATTAAAACATTCTCAGACAAAAAGTCACTGAGAGAATTTGTGACCAAGAGACCAGCTCTGCAAGAAATACTAAAGGGAACACTAGAGACAGATACGCAGACAGAAGAGAGGTGTGGAGAAGAGTGTAGAAAGAAGGAAAATTAGATATGACATATAAAATACAAAAGACAAAATGGTAGAGGAAAGTACTACCCAAACAGTAATAACACTAAATGTTAATGGACTGAACTCCCCAATCAAAAGACATAGACTGGCAGAATGGATTAAAAAAAGGATCCTTCTATATGCTGTCTACAGGAAACACATCTTAGACCCAAAGATAAACATAGGTTGAAAGTGAAAGGTTGGGAAAAGATATTTCATGCAAATAACAACCAGAAAAGAGCAGGAGTAGCTATACTAATATCCAACAAATTAAACTTCAAATGTAAAACAGTTAAAAGAGACAAAGAAGGATACTATCTACTAATAAAAGGAACAATTAAACAAGAAGACATAACAATCATAAATATTTATGCACTGAATCAGAATGCCCCAAAATATGTGAGGAATACACTGCAAATACTGAAAAGGGAAATAGACACATCTACCATAATAGTTGGAGACTTCAATTCCCCACTCTCATCAATGGACAGAACATCTAGATAGAGGATCAATAAAGAAACAGAGAATTTGAATATTACAATAAATGAGCTAGACTTAACAGACATTTATAGGACATTACACCCCACAACAGCAGGATACACCTTTTTTCTCAAGTGCTCATGGATCATTCTCAAAGATAGACCATATGCTGGGTCACAAATAAGTCTCAAAAAATTTAAAAAGATTGAAATCATACACAACACTTTCTCAGATCATAAAGGAATGAAGTTGGAAATCAATAATAGGCAGAGTGCCAGAAAATTCACAAATATGTGGAGGCTCAACAATACACTCTTAAACAACCAGTGGGTCAAGGAAGAAATTGCAAGAGAAATCAGTAAATATCTCGAGGTAAATGAAAATGAAAACACAACATATCAAAACTTATGGGATGCAGCAAAGGCAATGCTAAGAGGGAGATTTATTGCCCTAAATGCCTATATCAAAAAAGAAGAAAGGGCAAAAATTTGGGAATTAACTCTCTGTTTTGAAGAACTGGAGAAAGAACAGCAAACTAACCCCAAAGCAAGAAAAAGGAAAGAAATAACAAAGATTAGAGCAGAAATAAATGAAGTTGAGAATATGAAAACAATAGAGAAAATCAATAAGACCAGAAGTTGGTTCTATGAGAAAATCAATAAGATTGATGGGCCCTTAGCAAGATTGACAAAAAGAAGAAGAGAGAGGACACAAATAAATAAGATCAGAAATGGAAGAGGAGACATAACCACTGACCTCACAGAAATAAAGGAGGTAATAACAGGATACTATGAACAACTTTATGCTGATAAATACAACAATGTAGATGAAATGGACAAGTTCCTAGAAAGGCATGAACAATCAACTTTGACTCAAGAAGAAATAGATGACCTCAACAAACCAATCACAAGTAAAGAAATTGAATCAGTCATTCAAAAGCTTCCCAAAAAGAAAAGTCCAGGACCAGATGGCTTCACATGTGAATTCTACCAAACATTCCAGAAAGAATTAGTACCAACCCTGCTCAAACTCTTCAAAAAAATTGAAGTGGAGGGAAAGCTACCTAATTCATTCTATGAAGCCAACATCACCCTCATACAAAAACCAGGCAAAGATATTACAAAAAAAGAAAATTACAGACCAATCTCTCTAATGAATATAGATGCAAAAATCCTCAACAAAATTCTAGCAAATCGAATCCAGCAACACATTAAAAGAATTATATATCATGACCAAGTAGGATTCATCCCAGGTATGCAAGGATGGTTCAACATAAGAAAATCACTTAATGTAATAAGTGATTATCACCATATCAACAAATCAAAGCAGAAAAATCACATGATCATCTCAATTGATGCAGAGAAAGCATTTGACAAGTTCAACATCCTTTTCTGTTGAAAACACTTCAAAGGATAGGAATACAGGGGAACTTCCTTAAAATGATAAAGGGAATATATGAAAAACCCACAGCTAATATCATTCTCAATGGGGAAAAACTGAAAACTTTCCCCCTAAGATCAGGAACAAGACAAGGATGTCCACTATCACCACTGTTATTCAACATCGTGTTGGAAGTTCTGGAATAGCCAGAACAATTAGACAAGAAAAAGAAATACAAGGCATCAAAATTGGAAAGGAAGAAGTAAAACTATCACTGTTTGCAGATGATATGATACCCTACGTCAAAAACCCTGAAAAATCCACAGCAAAGCTACTAGAGCTAATAAACGAGTACAGCAAAGTGGCAGGTCACAAGATCAACATTCAAAAATCTGTAGTGTTTCTATACACTAGTAATGAACAAGCTGAGGGGGAAATCAAGAAACGAATTCCATTTACAATTGCAACTAAGAGAATAAAATACTTAGGAATAAATTTAACTAAAGAGACAAAAGACCTATACAAAGAAAACTACAAGAAACTGTTAAAAGAAATCATAGAAGACCTAAATAGATGGAAGGGCATACCATGTTCATGGATTGGAAGACTAAATATAGTTAAGACGTCAATTCTACCTAAACTGATTTACAGATTCAGTGCAATACCAATCAAAATCCCAACAACTTTTCAGAAATAGAAAAACCAATAAGCAAATTTATCTGGAAGGGCAGGGTGCCCCGAATTGCTAAAAACATCTTGAGGGAAAAAAACGAAGCTGGAGGTCTTGCACTGCCTGACTTTAAGGCATATTATGAAGCCACAGTGGTCAAAACAGCATGGTATTGGCATAAAGATAGATATATCGACCAATGGAATCGAATAGAGTGCTCAGATATAGACCGTCTCATCTATGGACATTTGATCTTTGATAAGGCAGTCAAGCCAACTCACCTGGGACAGAACAGTCTCTTCAATAAATGGTGCCTAGAGAACTGGATATCCATATGCAAAAGAATGAAAGAGGACCCGTATCTCACACCCTATACAAAAGTTAACTCATAATGGATCAAAGAGCTTAGGTCTAAGGCCATAAAACAGTTAGAGGAAAATGTAGGGATTTTATACCCTACATTTCTTATAATTGGAGGCGGTTTTATGGACCTTACACCTAAAGCAAGAGCACCGAAGAAAGAAAGAAAGAAATGGGAGCTCCTCAAAATTAAACACTTTTGTGCATCAAAGAACTTCATCAAGAAAGTAAAAAGACAGCCTACACAATGGGAGACAATATTTGGAAACGACATATCAGATAAAGGTCTAGTATCCAGAATTTATAAAGCGGTTGTTCAACTCAACAACAAAAAGACAGCCAATCCAATTACAAAATGGGAAAAAGACTTGAACAGACACCTCTCAGAAGAGAAAATACAAATGGCCAAAAGGCACATGAAGAGATGCTCAATGTCCCTGGCCATTAGAGAAATGCAAATCAAAACCACAATGAGATATCATCTCACACCCACCAGAATGGCCATTATCAACAAAACAGAAAATGACAAGTGCTGGAGAGGATGCGGAGAAAGAGGCACACTTATTCACTGTTGGTGGGAATGTCAAATGGTGCAACCACTGTTGAAAGCAGTTTGGCGGTTCCTCAAAAAGCTGAATATAGAATTGCCATATGACCCAGCAATACCATTGCTAGGTATCTACTCAGAGGACTTAAGGGCAAAGACACAAACAGACATTTGCACACCAATGTTTATAGCAGCATTATTTACAATTGCAAGGAGATGGAAACAACCAAAATGTTCATCAACAGATGAGTGGCTAAACAAACTGGTATATACATATGATGGAATATTATGCAGCTCTAAGACAGAATAAACTTATGAATTACGTAACAACATGGATGGACCTTGAGAACATTATGCTGAGAGAGACTAGCCAAAAACTAAAGGACAAATACTGTGGTCTCACTGATATGAACTGACATTACTGAATAAACTTGGAATATGTCATTGGTAACAGAGACCATCAGGAGATAGAAATAGGGTAAGATAGTGGGTAATTGGAGCTGAAGGGATACAGACTGTGCAACAGGATGGGATACAAAAACTCAGAAATGGACAGCACAATACTACCTAACTGTAATGTAATTATGTTAAAACACTGAATGAAGCTGCATGTGAGAATGATAGAGGGAGGAGGGCTGGGGACATAAATGAAATCAGAAAGAAAGATAGATGTTAAAGATCGAGATGGTATAATCTAGGAATGCCTAGAGTGTATAATAATAGTGAAATGTACAATGTACAAATTTTAAAAATGATTTTGCATGAGGAAGAACAAAGGAATGTCATTATTGCAGGGTGCTGAAAATAGATGATAATTAATACTTTAAAATGTCACCTTATGTGTGACACTAAAGCAGAAAATGTTTGTTACAAAATTTAGATTTTGACTAGAGAATTTCCTAATATAACTCATGTAGATAACTTGATTGAATGTCATAAGTACTTGGACTCTCAGGTAGCACATGAGATTTTGTTGGTTTGTCCAGAGTGATGCCCTGATGAATCCCAGAATGATTTGATCAGTGACTGGAAAAGTATTCACAAGCCCCCTTCAGGGAATGGTGAGAACGGGGAGAAATTCAACTTCCCCAAGTTGAATTCTTGATATTCTCACAAGCAGTGTGGACAACCAAAGCTATAGGCTGAGCCCCCAGTCTTGGGGTTTGTTCACATGAAACTTAACCCCACAAAGGATAGGTCAAGTCTACTTAAAATTTAGGCCTAAGAGTCACCCCCAAGAGAGCCTCTTTTGTTGCTCAGATGTGGCCTCTCTCTCCAGCCAACATGATGAGCAGTCTCACCACCCTCCCCCTCTCTGCGTGGGACGTGACTCCCAGGGGTGTGGACCTTCCTGGTGACGTGGGACAAAGATCCTGGAATGAGCTGAGGCTCAGCATCAAAGGACTGAGAAAAACCCTAGAATGAGCTGAGAATTAACATCAAGGGATTGAGAGAAACTTCTCGACCAAAAGGGGGAAGAGTAAAATGAGACAAAGTGTCAATGGCTGAGAGATTCCAAACAGAGTCAAGAGGTTATCCTGGAGGTTATTCTTACGCATTAAGTAGATATCACCTTGTTGTTCAAGATGTAGTGGAGAGGCTGGAGGGAATTGCCTGAAAATGTAGTGCTGTGTTCCAGTAGCCATGTTTCCTGATGATGATTGAACAATGATATAGCTTTCACAATGAGACTCTGTGAATGTGAAAACCTTATGTCTGATGCTCCTTTTAGCTACTATATCAACAGAAGAGTAGAACATATGGAATAAAAATAAATAATAGGGGGAACAAATGTTAAAATAAATTCGGTTTGAAATGCTAGTGGTAAATGAAAGCGAGGGGTAAGGGGTATGGTATGTATAGTCTTTTTTTTCCCTACTATTATTTTTTTTCTTTTTCTGTTGTCTTTTTTTTTCTTTTTCTAAATCATGCAAATATACTAAGAAATGATGAATATGCAACTATGTGATGATATTAAGAATTACTGACTGTATATGTAGAATGGAATGATATCTTAATGTTTTGTTTGTTAATTTTTTTAATTAATTAAAAAAGTTTTTAAAAAATCAAGATTATTAACACTGGACTAATATTTTTACTAGATTTAAACTATTGGCCTTTTAACCAAAAGCAGGACCCAGGGGGAAAGAGACTAAGGAGAGATGATTTTGATGGGAGCCTTAAAGCAGAGGCAGAAATGGGGATTAGAAACAGCAAAGAATCCATGGGTGTGTTGCAGGGCAGAGATGGGGGAAACATACAAAAAGGAAGAGAGCACAAATAAAAACAGAAGTTCTACAAAAGAGCTTCTATTAAGAAGTTGTTAAAAACAATTTTGCCCCTTTTATAAGAATTTTGCCTAGTGCTTCTAAAATTCAGTAATGAGAGAATGATTTGTTAGTTGCTTTTTCTCTATACCCTATCTTGTTATTACACTTTGAGTGACCTTTGTTGAAAAGCAGAAAATCTTAAAGATATTTGGTTTTAGTGATAAAATGGGATGCATTATCACTTTGAAGTTGGTTTTCTTAATTTTGCCTTTATTCATCACAAATAGGACTTGAAAAGCTTTTTGGGTAAAAATTTGTGTTTTCTTCTCTTGGCCATGTTCCCATGTTCTTAAAGATGCTTCCGTAAAAACCAAGCTCAAGTCATGTCCCAGGTAGGATAAAAAATGAAATACTGTCTAATATTCATATAAAACTCTCATTTCCTAAGAGAACACACACTAAAATAGCTTTTGAAACCCAGAAAGTCTAATTTGTTTTCCTGTTGCATTGAAGATTGTTTTGCCCTGCCTGACATCTGTAAATGCTCAGCCTCTGGGGTAATTGTCATGTCATAATGTCCAGGCAGAGGATGAGCGTACCTGTGAAATAGAGAGATGACATCTTCATTTCATGAATATATCTTTTTGTATAAACTGTGTGAAATTTGCTAAGCTTAAATACCTTGAAGTCTAAGATGACTGGATTTCTCTCTGTACTGTCTCGGGTAACAGTCAACTTTCAGCAATTGTGGGCTTCTTAGGAATTAGCTACATTCCCCAGCTTCCTCAAGAAAAGGAGGGGGAGAGTTCCATTTTCATTTCACAGAAGGATCTAAATGAATGTGGCTAATTAATCGTATTATAATGCCCCTGGTTGTATCTGGAGTTCAGTTAATGGGGTAGTTCACAGTGTGCTCTCTGGAGTCATAGAGAAGTGGGTTCAAATCCAGTGAGCATGAACAAGTTATTAACTTCCTCTGTCTCAGTTTTCTTATCTGTAAAATGGAAATAATGAGAGTGTAAGGAGCACTTCAACCAATTCTGGAGCATAGTAAATGCTAACAAAGTGGAAGCTATTGTAATTATTACTGCCTTGATGTTTGTTATCATCATCATCATTATTATTCCTTCAATGGATATCCGTTTGTTGTGCATTTCATGGAGTTGGAGCCATTCCTCCAGGCAGGCTTGGAGGGAATAGAAGCCTATTCCCTCCAAGGGAGACCTAAAATAGCAACTCTAAACAGCGTAGGGCCAACATGGCAATTAGGTTTCAGCTCAGAGTTCCAACTTTGATCAGTTGATAGAAGCTTCCTGAAAGGCTGTGTTGACAGGAATTCTAAAGATACTGATGAGGTTAGCAGAGCACCATGAGTGATTACCGATGTTTGCCGCGAGCATGGCAGGAAGAGGGGTTAAACTCTGCTTATTTGCCAACCTGGGTCTAGGGGCTGTGGGCCAAGGCTCAGAAGATTGTTTTTGACTCTCTGGAATAGTGCAAAAAAGTGCCACCAGTGTCCTTCCTGAGATGGCACAATTCTCACACCTCTGATGTTGAGGGATTTTCACTGCTAGCAGACTATAACCAAATTTGAGACCAAACACTGAAATATTGTTGAGTACGTTTATTAAATTTTGTTCTAGGCTCCATAGCTTCCTTCTGGGCAGACTACCTGGCTATTAGGCATCACAATTTGAGTAACATGGTGGTCTCTTCTTCCCAAATAATGATGGCAATGGCTTATACTTTCAAAACATTTAATTTGTAAAATGTTCTTACATCCCTTAGAATACTTTATATTCAATTACTTGGCAAGTGGCAAACACAAAAGGAGGTGAAGGCAAACTGGTGTGGGTATTTCTTAAGCCTCATTTGAAGTTCATTGATGATTCTAGCACATACATTTTGTTTCCAAAGTGCTGGCCTCTGACTTCCAGGGTAATGGTATCTGTCCTTGTTGTGAGCCTTGCTCTGGTTTCTTGACTCTTTAATTTATTTTCCTTTCATTTGTGATTCTTCCCCATGTAATACATGTTTTCCTTTTGTTAATATATTGTCCTCATATTGTGCAGCATGCCCAAGTATTTCCTCAGTGAGTCACTTATGGATCCCCGGGCCAATTCTGTTCCTAAGACAAAACGCCAAGGCTAAGATTAGTTCCAGTTTTGTGCTGAGTTCAAATTCTTAAGGCTTAGAAACTCCCAAGTGTTGCACAGATACAAAAATGGTCAAATGATGGTCTGTGTAGAATGTATTGCTCTCCATTCCTTTTTCTATACCAAAGGCTTGTTTTCCTGTCCTCCTAAACAGCTTCTACTTCTGAAGGGTAATCTATTCTCTCCCACTCATCTAGTCTCAAGAGATTTGGAAGTATTATGCAATGAAAGATGTGTAAGGTTGACCATCCCTGCCCACGCTGCTCTCTGCTCAAATGGCTTGAGTCAGTATTTCCTCTCTCCCTACTTCAACAATGGGCCAACCAATCTTGTCTGATATATTAAGACCCAATCAAAAGACCTTTGGCCTTTAACCAGGAAAAAGACTGAGTTAAGCAATTATTTGATGGAATCAAAGAAGACCAGTGAAATAGATGAATTCAGACCCCCTAATACCTTTTTCCTCCATGGCAATATTTTGGGAAGTTTCTATAGTAGAGTGATTTGGGTCTGTTGTGAAACTTTAAATTATATAACTATGGGGATATACTAACATAGGGAAACCATGTTTATTCATCATTGATTGTATCACAACATGAGTCAAAATCTCTTGAATAAAGGAATAAAAAATATTATTTACAGTCTATATAACTTCAAAGCCCATCAAAACATTATTTAGGTCAAATGATCATTTATCCCTTGTATAATTGTTTTCACTGAGTTAGGGTTGCCATTACATCGCAGTGAACATTAGAAGGTACTATAAAAAACAGCCATATGAAATCTAATATTGCATTTAATGAAGAGAAATGATTTAAATATATTTTCCACCACAACTCAGTGTCTCTGTGTGGGATCCTGCCTGAGATATTTTGTTAAGAACTAAGTTCCATGAAAATCAGTGCGTCCCTTGAGGAATCTATATATTTTCTCCTTAAGGACAATGACAAATAAAACTATCAAATACCTCTTTCATGCTGTTGATTTGCCCTTAGAAAACTCAAGGATGGAATATTATGCAGCAGTAAGATGAAATGAAGTCCTGAAGCAAAGACAAGATGGATGAGCCTTAAGGACATAATGTTGAGTGAAATAAGCCAGATACAAAAGGATAGATATTGTATGATTCCACTTTTATGATCATGGTAAGATAAAATCAGAGGCTTATAATGCAGAATATAGTTGACCTAGAGATACACGGAAGCTAGAAATGGGTGAACAGTTAGTTAATGAGGTTGAACTTAAATGTAAACGAATAGATAGAAGTGAAGGTGGTTCACTAGTGTTTCTATAAGTAATGTTACCATATTGAAGGTGAACATGATTGAAAGGGTGGTATAGACCCTGTGTCCCATTGATTAACACTACAAATATAAGTAAGTTCTTGCATGAACTACTGCAAAGGTATTAATCTTGTATAAAGAGTGTATAAGTTTGGTTATAGTGGGAAAACTGCTATTGCATGCTATGGACTATGTTTAACAGGAAAATATCAACAGTAAGTACCACAGCAATACCAGGGGTGCATAGTGGGGGGGGGGCAGGACAAGAGTTAAGGGGAAGTTTAGATTTTCTAATTGGCGAGGGTGTGTTTATTGGTTATCTTTCTCTTGGGAACAATGAAATTATCTAAAATTGAGAGTGTTGATGGGCTGTTGAGATGGGACATTATACATGATGTCCAATGGATGGAGGTGGCTAAAGGATGCATTGACTGAGAAGTAGATTGGCAAGCAATGTGTACACATATAATTGAATATTGTGCTGCTACAGAAAGGAACTAAGTTGTGAGGCATGCAACATTGTGAATGAACCTATGGGACACTTGGTGAGGCAAAATAAGCCAGAAACAAAAGAGCAAATGTTGCACGGTCTCATTTAGAAAATACTTATAAGAAAATTGGGACCTAGATTGTAAGCTCCTATATAGTAGTCACATTTAGACCAGAGTGGTAATTGTTATTTCTGGATTTTGAGAGGCTGTTCTATATATGTATAACCTGGTGTTTAGAGATAAGAATGAAGCTGATCAGGTCAGGATTAAGGTAATTCAGAATACAAGGGTAAGGAAGACATTGTCCATATTTTAGAACTTCACCTACTCTAGAGACCAAAGGAAAAAAAGGTTTACTTTGACCAGAACTTAAATTTTCTGTAGCACATAATCTAGCACAATCTCTCTAGACAGACCATATGAACAATCCAAATGCAGGGAGCCTGGAAAAAGATGAGGGCCGTTTATCCTGTATATCTTAATGTAATGCCAGGATATATCCCAGAGTATATTAAGCAGATAATAAGAATTGGCAAAGCCCCTTGAGGGATGGGAGAAAAAATATGAAACTATTAAAGTTTATTACCGGAGAACTCCTGCTACTTTGTCAAACATTAGGGACACACAAATCAATAGGTCAAGCTTTTTGATCTTGAGGCTTGCTCTTGTGAAGCTTATGTATGTAGCAGAGAAGCTTAGCCTACCTATAAGTACGCCTAAGAGTCACCTCCAGGCACCTCTTTTGTTGCTCAGATGTGGCCTCTTTCTCTCTAAACCCAACTCTGCAAGTGAAATAATTGCCCTCCCCACTTTGTGGGACATGATGTCCAGGGGTGAAAGTTTCCCTGATGCATGGGAGATGACTCCCAGGAATGAGTATGGCCCTGGCACCATGGGATCAACAATGCCATCCTGACCAAAAGGGAGAAAAGAAGTGTACAAATAAGGTATAGGTGGCTGAGAAAGTTCAAATAGAGTCAAGAAGTTACTCTGGAGGTCACTCTTATGCAAATTTCAGTTAGACATTGCTTCCTATCATAACTTGCCAAACCCCAACCAAAACCATTCCAGCCAATCCTAAGAAACACCTAGGGTGTTATGTAAGATTCTACAAAGTTTCCATGCACTGGGGTAACTTTTCAGGAACCTACAACCTCCAGATGGGTCCCTGGACCAGGTAAGTCCTGGAAACCTATGGGGCCCAGCCTCTCCTGAACATCAACTAGTTTTATTCCCCATCCCATATTTGGACATAGCCCAAATATCCCTAAAGAGTGGGAGAAAGATCAAAGGTGGTGGTGGAATTATGCAGAGATGGTAGGGTTTAACAAATGAGTATGATTGCTGAATCATTACATTGATATCTCTCTTAGTCTCCAGTATCTTAGAGCAGCTAGAACTAAAAACCTAAAATTGTGGAATTGTAACCCATACCAAACTCTGAAATCTGTTCTACAACTGATTGCTGTGAAGTGCTCTGAAATTTATTTTTTTGTATATATGTTATTTTTCATAAAAAAGAAAAAAAGTTGATTGTGATGATAAAAAAAATTGAAGGCTTGTGGCATTGGATTAAGAAAAAAAAAGAAAACTCAAAGAAAAATGTATAGTCAACTTCAGTACAACTGAATTTTTTATATAGTCTGTGTTAGAAATGGTTTAACCAGGACGAATTTAGTATCTCATTAATAAGGAGGTGATTGCTAGCACTGGTAAAGGTGCTCATTGATGTCATCAAAGACATAGGCTTTTTCTTTCTATTTTTATAATCTGCTATTTTCGGCTGTTGTGTTTTCAGTCTAATGCACAGTGGAGGCCATGTGTCTACAATCAGGTCAGGAAGAAAGAAGAGGCGTGGGGCCAGCAAGTTCTAGTCTCCCTATCCATCTTAAAAGGAAACAAAATCTTCTCCATAACTAATATCCTTCTATCTCATTGGCCATTTCTGTATCACATGAGTACCCAACAAAATCTGGGTTAGTTTATTGAACAGAAGTGGAGAGTGGGTGGGCATTTTTCACAGCTCTCATACATATTTTATCTGCTCCAGATTTTATAAACATTCTTATAGATAATCTTAAATCTAAGGAATTGAGAAAATTTTAAGATAGATCTCCAATTTCTTTCTACAAACTTAGCATCTAGTTGGGAGGCAAGTCATATATGGGAAAATAAAATAATAATGAGACAATAATAAGAATAATACAAATCAATAATAAATGGGGTACCCAATACAATTCATCATGAAACACCAAGTAAATAGTCTAGGTTTTAAATGCTGAAGGATCTTAGAAGAGGGGGCTGTGATTTATGATGAACAGGGAATATTTTAAAGAGCAGGGAAGTTTTGATGTAAATCTTACAAAAGATTGGAAGAGGTAACTGAATGCCTTCATTATCTTTAAGCCCCAGAACTATATGTGTTCGGATGCAATTTTTGTTTTCTACAAATATACATCCCATCTTTTCCATTTGAGAGTCAAGTTTGGACTTTAGAGATTTTTTGAGGATCCACGATACATCAGCTACCTAAAAATTCAGAGTCTAGTGATAAGGTAGAATAGCAGCTGATTTAATGAACTAATTAATGAGTATATTTATAGGGTATATGAATTGGAAGACCTCAGTGGAGGGATTTGAACTCTGAGGGCCTGGGGTCCAGTTCCAATTGACATGTACTAGCTTTGTAATCTTGGGCAAACTGCTTAACTTCTTAAGCCTTGGTTTTTCTCATCTGTACAACAAAGATTATAATTTCCTCCATATTGATTTATGGAGAGTACATAAACTAATAGTCAAGAAAGTGTTGGAGAAATTTTTATAATAAGATACAAAGTATTACTTAAAGATTATATTCATTTCAATAATAGCTCTCTTCATCTAAATTTGATTACTATCACTCTATCAAAATGCCCTGCTGATAAATGGGTACAATGCTTCCTTTTGACTTCATACTTGGTGTAGGGTATCAAGGTTGACATATCCACTTAGGCTGTGGTGGCTAAGCACACCAGGGGCTCTGAAGTTGCTAACAAAGTGCTGTGGTTCTCCCAGGAGGTGGGTGACCTCCTGCTCAGGCTTGTTAGCTTAAAGAAAATTTCGAAAATTCTGGATCAGTGGGATTTATTCCACGTACACCTATAATATTAGCTCAAGGATAGTTCAGATACATGTTAAAAGTGGATTTAAAAGTAGTAGTAATAATGGAGCAAGATCTTACCTTTCCACTTTAAGAAAGCCTGGATCTCATCTATAAAAATGATTTGAACTTTTGAAGAAAGGTTTTGGGATAAGGATAGCATAATGGTGTTCAAGGGTGATTCAACCCCTATTTGCTAGATTTGCTCATGGAAAACTTATAAATAATTTTGGAAAGGGCAGTATAATGGGCACCCTGTTGCTCTCCCACCATGAACCTCCTGAAATAATTAGCAGAAATGAGAAAACAGTCCATTCATTCATATATTAGAAACAAACCACCACATGTAGCACTAAGCACCGGATAGGATGCAGGAATTTTCTTTGTGTAGTAGTGCTGTAAATGTGCAAGGAGGGGAAGGATAATAAACAAGTGAGTTTAAAATAGAATACACAGGTCCCATCCATTCTATTTTAGAGAAATCCAATGAAGTGGGTACAGAGTTTTCCAAATTATCATCTTCCTCGGAAACTCATGGGTGCCCATCTTACTGGGCCCATCCATTGGAGCAGGTGGAAAGTGTTAATCTAGCAGACAATGAGAGGCTGTCTCTGGACATACTCTAGTGTACTCAACTAGCTGTTATAGTTTAAGGGTTCAGTGTCAAAAGAAGAAATTCCAGACATCATACTCATTCTCACTATTGTCTGCTGACCTGATATTTAATGGGATAAAAGACTTTAAATAGCCCAGATGGGAGACTGAACCAACAATGTAGTAGAATAATCATTTCAATAATCTTAAGTACATTCAAGCCATTGGTTTCCTGGATATCCTAAAATTTCTAATTATGATGCTGGGAAAAGAAGTAAAATTTTATGTTTATTGCATTACTCTGTGACACTATTCATGGATTAGGAATTCTCTAGGTATCTTGGGTGAATGAGTTCAACATGTTCTTAAGCACTTACTATATATATGTGCACATATTTCATAGAGCATCTGATTTAATGCTCACGGCCTGTCCAAGGAGCAGGTCTTTTTTTTTTTTTTTAAATCATTGTTCCATAGATAAACTGAAGCTCAGGTAGGTTAATCAATTGCCTTAAAATTACTAAGAGGTAGAGTTGGGATTCTAAGTTGGATCCACCAATTACACAGTCACTTCTCTTCCATGAGTTTGGACATCACGTTTTTTTTTTTCCTCCACAGTATGTTGTCTCTGGGTAGGTAATTAAGAACACTGAAATGTATATATCCTTACCTTCCTTTGACTGCAATGCCTAGGAAACAGGATTAGAAAGAATTCTGGCCAATTGGATTTTCTAGTTAACTGAGGTTTTCCTTAAAAATTTTTTGAAACTATTTCTGAGATGGACCCATCCTGTCCCTTAGCTTAGCAGAATATAGTAACTAAAAACGAACATTTTTTTTTCTAATCATGTCACAGTCTTAATCAGATCTCTGATCAAATGTTACATAATTAGAGAGGCCTTCTATGACCCTTAATAAAACAGCACCGTCATCCCCATTCTCCCCTTACGCTAGCACTCTTGCCCTGCTTTGACATTTTTCTTCACAGCACTAACCGCTATCTGATATGATACATGTATCGATTTGCTTATTTTCTGTCTACACTCCTTAGAAGGTAAGTTCCCTGAGGGAAGGGCTTTATTGCATGAAGAGTTGTTTCTCCAGAGCCTAAGCAATACTTGGACTATGACAGGCATTCAAGCAATGTTTACTGAATACATTCAGCCATGAGTAACTTGTATTAAATATCAGTTCTAACCATTTGGTCCTGTTGCCCTAAATAGCTTGGGCTGAGTCTGTGCATGTGACACCCTGTTGCTCATTATTATTATTGGGTTATGTATGATGAAGCTGTTGCCAACTTATTATTTTTCTTCATAGAAATGGACAGAGGGCAGCAATTCCAGCAATTTAAGGCTTCTGTTCAATTGGAATTGGTCCGTCTGGCTATCACTGTTGTCTTATAATTTGAAAAAAAGACTTTATTTAATGTGTGCTCTGTTTTTTATACCATGCAATCTTTTATCTTGAGAATGCAATAGATAAGCACATTTGCTCTTTAACAAATGGCATAAACTTTGAAAATTACTCAATTCTAAAGAAAGCAGTTCCAATTTTCTTAATGTTCTGTTTAAAGACATTCCCAAAAAGGAGATTTAGAGAAGGCATCCACTTGCAGTACTTTTTATCTTTTTTTAAATGCTGTTTCCTGAACAATCACTGCCTTGCTGTGTGACCTTGGCTAAGTGTAACCTTTCTGGATATTTTGTCTTGCTTAAACAGGTAATCCACATGCTGGGGTAAAGATGACTGCATGGCAGGGGATGGGGAAAAAGTCTGTTCTGAATAGCACTAAAAGTATACTATAGTATAGTACTAAAAATATTTGGCAGCTTAAACCAGGATTTTCAGTGGTGAATGAAATGAGTGGAGCAGTCATAGGAAAAAATGCAGTGTCTTTTGAATATAAAATGGGCCCCAACTGCTACGTAAAACCAAATTTTGTCAGTGTCTCCAGATTGCAAGTCCAATGCATTTGAAAGCATCAACAAACCTGCAAATTATCTGAAAAGCTTGCTGTGAAATCTCTCATCATAGTGAGAGGGAGACAAGTGGTGACTAAGGTGGACTCTGTACCTAGGCTGCTGGGTGACCTGGGGCAAACTTGTTAACCTCACTTGGCCCCAGTGTCCTCATCTATAAAATGTAGATAGTAGGGTGGTTGTGAGCATAATTGAGATAATCCATACAAAGATAATCCATATACTTATAGATAGTCTGGTGCACAACAAGCACACAATAAATATTAGCTGACTTCTAATTATGCCCCAGTGCATTGAGGGATAGGAAGTTCTTAGTCAGTTGGTCTAGGTCCCTCATTTGTAGGTGAGGTAGTGAATCCACAGAGTACCCAAGATATTTGTGTGAAGTCGCACAGTAATTATCAGAGGCAGAACTGGAATCCAGGTTTCTTCCAGCCCAGTGCTCTTTCCAATACAACTCAATACTTCCCCTGGCTTCTGTAAAATATCTGACAGCAGCTCAATAAAAGAACTGTGATGGCTGAGAAGAGTAGAGAAGTCCAGGGGCTCCAGTCAACTTTATATCTTCTCCTCCTTCCTCAAACAACCTTTCCTTATGCTCAGCTGATGGTCTTATTTCACTGAGGAAATAGTAGCAGCAGAAGACTTCTACACTTCTCTGAGCCTATCTGTACATATACCCAGGCACTCTCATCTCCCTCTTGTTATAATAGATAGAAGCCAACCCTCCCCTACTATCTCTTCTCATTTATTCAACGACGTTGCCCCTGCCATGGCCCCCTTTGTTCTGCAGATCAATGTTCCCATCATACTGAAAAAGTTCCTATCTGTTAAGCCCAGTGATCACTTTCCAGTAACCATTTCACTTAACCTGTCAACTGCTTTTTATTTTTTGAGTAAGCTGTTTATTTATAATACTTTTAGATGTATGGAAAAGTTACCAGAATATTATAGACTTTCCATATATCCATTGTACTAAGGTACATCAGTCACAACTACTGGAACCAACATTGATACTTCGTTACCTAAAGCCCATACTTAAACCAAATTTCCTTAGTTTTTGCCTAGGAAAACCTGTTCCAAGATCCCACCCAGGGTACCACACACTACATTTAGTCTTCATGACTCCTTAGGCTCCTCTAGACTGTGGCACTTTCTCAGACCTTCCTTATTTTTGATGACCTTGAGAGTTTTGATGAGTACTGGTCAGGTGTTTTATAGAAAGTCCTTCCATTTCAGGCTGATGCCTTTCTTATGGTTATACAGGGCCCATAGGCTTGAAATTAAGACCTCAGAGGTAAAGTGCCATTGTCAGGATATCACGTCAAGGAAGCATGTTCTCGAGGTGACCTCACTGGTAAGGTTAACCTGGCACTCTTGGCTGAGGTAGTATTTGTCAGGTTTCTCCTCAGTAGAGTTACTCTTTTTCCTCCCCTTTCCATACCATCCTCTTTGGAAGGAAGTGACTATGCTCAGCTCCCACAGTGAGTAGTGAGTCAGTCTCCACCTCCTTGAGAGCAGAGTATCCACACTGGCAGCAGCTTTTGACGCACCTCTTTTGCACACTTCTTTCTTAAACTCGGTCTTCATTGGTTTTCTCCTGCCTTACCTGCAGCCCCCTCTCCACACCCTTAACTGACTCCTCCTCCAGTTCTTGCCCTTGAGGTTGGAAGGCCCAAAGGCTAAGGTCAAGTACTTTCTCTCCCTGCACTCATCCCCTAAATTATCTCATCCAGTTCACAAATGTAAGTCTCCTGCCCAGACCTCTTCTCCGACTCCAACATAAACATCCAGTCGCCTACCCAGTCTCTTTAATTGATATCTCATTGCCATCTCAAATGCAGCATGAATAACTAGAATTCTTGATTTCCTCTTCACACTTGTTCTTCCCACAGGGTTCAGATCTCAATAAATAGTACAACTGTTCATTTATTCGCTCAGACCCAAAGCCTTGACGTCAGCTTGGTCTATTTTCTTTCATATCCATTCTATTCGCAAATCTTATTGGCTTTCCCTCTCTGAAAGATATCAAATTTGACTACCTCTCTCTACCTCCACTGTGCCACCCTCATCTTTTACTACAACTATGACAATAGCTTCCTAATTGGTACTTTGCTTCCACTCCTGTTCTCTGGAGTCTGTTCTACTCAACAACTGGAGTGGTCATTGTAAAAGAAAAGTCAGATCAAGTGTCTCCTGCTCAAATCCCTCTGATGGATCCCCAAAGACTTTATCACAATGTATATGGGTGTATCCTGGTTCCATGTTGAACGTCCTTTGGGGCCATTCTTCCGTTTGCTCATTGTGCCAGCCTCAGGGCTTCTGCACGTTTGTTCCCACACCCACAATGCTCTCCCCTCACATATTCTCATGGCCTGCCTTCTGGCTTCCTCAAGGCCTCTGCTCAACTCTCACCTCCTCAGAGACACGTTTCTAAAATAATAATTCCCTGTTGCCTTCAACTTCCTACCCGCCTTTATTTTTCCTCATAGCCCTTTTGACCATGAAGAATGTATTGTAAATTTAGTTCTGTGTTATGTTCTGTGCCATATTCTGCTCTGTCCTGCCCTAAACATAAGCTCATGAGCTTATGGGCATTATCCACTGTGTAGCTCTGAGGCTTTGAATGGCGCCTGGCACATAGTAAGTAAACACTTATGGAATGGATGGTTAACCTAAATTGAGTCTACCAGAGTCTCTTCCTTATTGATTTGAAATTGGGCACAAAAAGACTAAGGTCAGCAGCAGGTGCTAGAACTATAAAGTTTTATAGTTTCAAATGCTGAGACTCCAATATTGGGAAAGTTATTATAGGTCACGTATGTAAATAAAAGAAAAAAGTCAAGAAGAGAAAGAGCAATAATGAATCTACAGCAATGAGAACCAGAGCCATGAGTACATGCGGTGAGAGAGAGAGACTGGGAGAGGATAAGACAGTAAGAGAGAGAGAGAGAACCACTTCGGATTCTCTCATCTTTCCCGGATACTAATCCTAACAATCCCCTTTGCTTAAGAGGCATGCATGGGTTTCTGTTTCTTGCAACCAAATGATTCCTGACTAATACAGGGGTGAAATAAGTTGATCCTGCATAACAGCATTTATAGTCTTAAAAAGTAGAGGAAGTGCTGGTGTGTCTTTTCATATTCATATCTCCAAAGTCAACCACGGTTATTTCTAGATTATATTTATTGAATTAATTAATGAATTAAAAAAAATCAGTTTGGAAGATTTTCAGTTTGGCAGGGCTGCCATGACAAATACCACAAACTGATTGGCTTAACAACAGGAATTTATTGTCTTACAGTTTCAGAGGTTAGAAACCCAAAATCGAGGTATCAACAAGACCATGCTCGCTCCCTGAAGTCTCTAAGCATCTAGTGCTGGCTTCTGCCATCCTTTGGATTCCCTGGTTTGCATCTCTGCCTCCTTTCATGTACCCATCTCTCTCTCCTTGTATCTGCTCTTCCAGATTCCACTGACTTCTGGCTTCTAGTTCCACTGGCTCACCTGAATTTCCTCTCTTAATGAGGCCTCCAGTCATACAGATTAAGCTCTGCCCTCATTCAGCTTGGCCATACTTAAAGGGGAGTTTTGGAAGATCCTATTCACAAATGATAATACCTCATCAAAGGGTCCTATGTACAAATGGGTTCGCACTCACCATCCCCCTTGGATAAGATTAAGAACTGTTCTTTGAGGAGGTACATAATTCAATCCACCACAGAAGGTAGTTCTAATAATATAGATGCTATAATTCCTTGTTTATCCTCCTAAGACTTTTTTCTAGTTCCCATAATCCAGTTACTTTCAAGACCTCACTGAAACTTTCTCTTCAGCATCCTTGCATGGAACACATCATAAAAAGGTTATTCAAAAACTAATTCTTTTCCATATCAGGCATAGAACAAATTCCAATGAAGAGAAAATGTATTAGAGTTAGTCTATGTAAAAATATGAATATACATTATCCTAAAGGGTCCAGGTCCATCATCTTTAATAACGTAGTAGGTTTTATGACTCTATATCTTCAAAGAGTCAACATTAAATTGTCCATGTAGTTGCTCTTCTTTTAATGCTGGAAGCAGAAATCTGGTTTTAGCACCAACTGAAGAACTAAAAATTTTGCTCTTCACTATCAGAAAGCAATTATTTTACAGAAGAAAATTAGGGTTTTCAATGCAACACAATTACAATAATCACAAACTTTGTGCTTTAGGTGATCTAACACATACTTGAGTCCATGATTCCACCCCTTCCTCTCATCTACCCTAACTACAATCCCTCCCCATCAGACTTTCAATTTGATGGATTGTTTTTAGCAAGTGTCCTATGATGTGACCTTCCCTGCTTCCCTTGGAAGATACTTTCTGCTGATAACCCCCTCTGTTTTCATTTAGTCTATTTTATCATTCTACTGCCTTATTGATACTATCTTTTCCCACCAAAGATGATTGTTCTAGTCTGCTAGCTGCCTGAATGCAATATACCAGAAATGGAATGGTTTTTAAAAAGGGGAATTTAATAAGTTGCTAGTTTACAGTTCTATGGCCAAGAAAATTAAAGTTAAAGCAAGTCTATAGAAATGTCCAATCTAAGGTATCCAGGGAAAGATACCTTGGTTCAAGAAGGACAGTGAAGTTCAGAGTTTTCTCTCTCAAGTGAGAAGGCACATGGCAAACACAGTCAAGGCTTCTCTCTAAACTGGAAGGGCACATGGCGAACACAGCGTCATCTGCTAGCTTTCTCTCCTGGCTTCCAATTCATGAAGCTCCCCGGGAGGCATTTATCTTTTTCATCTCCAAAGGTCACTGGCTGGTGAACTCTGCTTCTTATGGCTATGTCTTTCTGCTTTGCTGTCTCTGAATCTCCCATTCTCCAAAATGTTTCCTCTTTTATAGGACTCCAGAAATTGATCAAGACCCACCCAAATGGGTGGAAATATGTCGTCACCTAATCCAGTTTAACAACCACTCTTGACTAAATCACATCATTCAGGGAGATGATCTGATTACAGTTTCAAACATACAGTATTGAACAGAGATTATTCTACCTTTATGAAGTGGGATTTTGATTAAAACATGCTTTTCTAGGGTCCATACATCCTTTCAAACCAGCACAATGGTTATCTTTGCATTGATGTCTTTCAATTCTCGCATGAACTGCATTTTAATCCCATCTTTTTAAATTTTTTGGATAAAGTAACTATTCACAAGGATTGTGAAATTAGTCGCCCCAACTTTTGGCTCTTATGTTTTATTCTTTAATTGATCTCCTCTTCTCTTACCATCACCCCTTTTTCTGGGTTCACAGCAATTGCTGACTGAGAAATTTATGAATAGAATAAAAAGGAGAAATTAATATTACCCCCAGAATCTTTTATACCCTTTCAATTCATAGTCACAATGTAGAATGCTATCTTATAGTCTATTTATTTTCAGGGCCAGTTACCCACACTAGCTGAAAACTAGGACAAGAACACAATGATTCAACCACTTGAAGATCGAGTTCATTGTTTCCACTTGTAGTCACTCTCAAGAACTCTTTTCCCTAAGTTGTACTTAATTTGGCCACAAAAGACTCCAGAATTACAGTGTGGGGAAAAGAAAGGGTTCCAACTTTCCAGGCAAAGAGGAAAAAAGATCAAAGTAAGTTTGTGCTGTGTGTAAGCAATGATTCTGAAACCTTGAAACATGACTAAAGGTTGGGCATGCAGCCACAAGGAAAGCATAGATTTACTGTTCTCAAACCAATCTCTTGGAACTTCTCTCCAAAGATATTCCCCCTCACCACTAAGAGACCTGGGCATAGGTAAAACTCCACTTCCTCTGGTTCTCCTCTGGTGGAAAAAGCCAAAAAAGAGAAACTTTCCCCACATGTTCAGCCTTCTTATTGCAGCTAACATGCAGCATTAAGAGCCTGTTCAGTTCTGGGTTGGCATGCTTAAGTGTAGAACTATCTTGTTCTCCAGAATGAATACGAGCATGGATTTAACCTCTACAGCTAATCTCTGTTCCATGCAGGCAGGTTTGGTTTTCACTGGCAAGTGATCCAACCCTGTTGAATTCTGGGTGGGCAGGGATCTGTAGGAAATCTGTTATCCTAGATCAATTATCCTGGTTCTAAATGTTTCCCCAAATTTCTACCCCAATTAAGAGAGCTAGAGGCAGGAATCACAGTTTTATCTGGCTCTGTTTTAAAGGATCAGGTACAATTTTTAACAGGAAGTGGCCAGATAAGCCCCTGTATAATTTGCTTACTTATTCATCAACAAATCCTCATGGCTCCTTCAACTGACTGAATAGAAATGGCCGTTGGATGGATGAGAATGCGCAGAGCCAAACCTAGGGTTTTCTTCTAAATCTCTCTACTTCTCTGTTTTTGCCCACGAGATTGAATTTTAAATAAGTCTTTGACTTTCAAAATGTAAGAAATCTTTTCATATATGACTCTTAATTTTTCAATTTAAATTTCAATGACGGTCAATCATGTGAAACAATTCTAATTTTTCCTTCCCACATGTTTGCAGCATTCCACAGGCCATAATATTTTCAGCTGGTGACATATTTTTTTCCATTCCTTGTAACTTTCCAACTTGTCTAGTCACAGCACCTGATAGAGTTGGCCCTCATCAGTCGATTGTTTCGTGAATAAATAACCCTGCAAGAGTGTTGAGAGATGTTGTGAGCCGATTAAACCGTCTTTTCCACTAGATGGTGCTGGTTGATGTGTCGTCTGCCTTGGGAGAGTTAAAGGCCTTGATCTGTCACCACTTGGTCGGCAGTAGGATTTGATGACAGGCAACGAGTCTATTTGTCCAAGCCAGGAATTTCTGAGCCTCTATCTGGGCTTGTCCTCAGACTAGTTGTGTGGGCTTGAGCAGCCCCCTTCTTAATTTCCTTGTTCTTCAATAGGGCTAATGGCCCTTTACCTAGCTGCGTCAGAGGATGTGGTGAGGTGCACCACTCTCGTGCCTAACACTTCTCAGAGGCCCACGCTCCTGGGGTTTGGGGCTAAGGGGTCACTGCTTTATAATACCCAGATGGGAAATGGGTTGTTTGGCTGACAGAGAAAAAAACATAAGCTTGTTCAAGAATACTGGATATCCCACTCTTGCCTGGGTCACTGGTCATTGGCATTTGGTCTCAGGGCTATAGATTGTGCATTCTGTCCTTTCTTAAATATAATAAACTAAATTTGAGTTAGCTTACTTAACAACTCAACCATCATTTTTATAATTTAAATTTTTGTGCTAGAAATTGTTCAAATTCCTGCTTTGACCAATTGCTAAATGCTCCTACCGTCTTTCTTTTCTTCCTAAATACATTCTTCTTTTTCTCAGATTTGCGAACAGCAGCATATCTTATGCTAGATGCCAGATTGACAGGCTGTCTAGTATGGGTTAGCACGAATGCTAACCTTAACCGAACTTCTGTTATACTAATATTGATGGACAGATGACTTTGTTCCCTTTATGCCTTCCATAGGGTCCTCTGGACCCTGGATGTCCCACACTCCAGGGTGGAGCCAATGGTCCAACAGGAGATCAATTTCAGTCATAGTCACTCTCTGAACATCACCTTCCTATCCTTACTCTGTAACATAAGATACTAAAGAGTAATATTAACATAATAAATTAGAGAGAGAGAGAGAGAGAGAGGAAAAAATTTATAAAAGATAGAGACAAGTGGTGGGAAATAGCAAACAGGTCTCCTTTATTTGTAAGAACAGAAACCCACTTCAAGTTGGCTTAAGTGCAAAAGTTCACCAAATAGAAAAGGCCTTCTTACAAAGAGAACTTCAGAGGATGTGGGTGCATGGACTGAAACTGTGCCTTCCGGACCTGACTGCTCTAGTCCTCTGTTCTACTCTCTTCTGCCATGGTTCCACTCTCAGACCTGCATTATCTACTCAAAGCACTCCAGATATCTAGGCTTATACTTCCTGGATTCTAGTCAAGCAGAAAGAGAGCTTCTCTTTCCAATAATTCCAGTAAAACCCCCAAATTGACTTTCATGGGCCTGGCTTAGGTCTCATGGATCCTGAAAGCCAGTTATTATGATTGAGAAGCTGAAACATACTGATTGGTAAGATCTGGTTGGCCTAGACATAAGGGCTTGGAGTCAGGTGAATATAACCACATTGTATTAGTTAGGGTTCTCTAGAGAAACAGAATCAACAGGGAACACTTGCAAATATAAAATTTATGAAAGTGTCTCATGTGACCGTAGGAACGCAGAGTCCAAAATCCACAGGGCAGGCTGCGAAGCCGATGACTCCAATGGATGGCCTGGATGAACTCCACAGGAGAGGCTCACCAGCCAAAGCAGGAATGCAACCTGTCTCCTCTGAGTCCTCCTTAAAAGGCTTCCCATGATTGCATTTAGCATCACTAATTGCAGAAGACACTCCCCTTTGGTTGATTACAAATGGAATCAGCTGTGGATGTAGCTAACGTGATCATGACCTAATCCTATGAAATGTCCTCATTGCAACAGACAGGCCAGTGCTTGCCCAATCAGATGAACAGGTACCACAACTTGGCCAAGTTGACACCTGTTCCTAACCATGACACACATGGATTTAGAATTTAGAGTTTGAAGCTAGTGGTTCCCCAAGGGAAAAACCATTTGTTGTTATCAGGGTAGTTGTTAATGTGTTGAATTTTGTCTCCAGAAAGACATGCTCAAGTCCTAATCCCAGGTTCTTTGAATGTAACCTTCTTTGGAAACAGGGTCTTTGATTTAATTGCAGTAGTTAAGATGAGGTGAAACTGGATTAGGTTGTCCTTATAAGAAGGGGAGAACTGACACAGACACGGGGTGGGGGCGGCGAGGAGGGGGAATGCCATGTGACAATTGAAGCCCAAGGATTGCTGCAAACCTTCTGAAGCTAAGAAGTGGCAAGGAATGATTCCCCTTATAGATATCAGATCTACAGTCTCCAGAGTTGTGAAACAATAAATTTCTGTTGTTTTAAGTCATCCAGTTTGTGGTACTTTGTTATGGAAGCCCTCAGAAACTAAGACAATTGGTATGGATGCTGAGAGGCAAGAACACAACAGATTTATGCTAAAGAAACTAAGAACAACAAGGAAGTCAAACCTGGACACCTATTCATGACTATGCCTGTAACTGAGAGTAAGTACCTGCTAGACTTTCCCATGGGTGCCTATTGCCTTCTGACTCTCATTTTGAAGGACCCCATCTTCTCATCCCCCCTTCCAGTTCAAACCAGGGAGAGAAGTAGCAAGAAAGCTTCTGAAAGGTCCACTAGCCAAACATCTCTGAATTTTCCAGTAGTGTTTGTCTTATTGGTCAGACAGCTAATTCTTCCTTTTTTTTTTTTTTTAACAGGCTTAAACATGCCAAGTTTCATTACTATTTTTTCAAAAACATAAATATTACAGAAAACTATCAAATATAGATCAATGGCTATTCCCATGATGCCCTGACATTTGGCCTTGCTATCACACAACAGGACTACCTGTGTTGCAAATCCAGATCATCCTTCTCATCGAATTCCTTCACTATTCAATCTGAAACTATGAAAGTTTCTAAAGAGTTCCATAGATACCTTCTGTGCTGGTTTGAAAGGAAGTATGCCCCCTAGGAAAGCCATGTTTTGATCAAAATACCATTTCATAAAGGTGGAGTAGTCCCTATTCAATACTGTACGTTTGAAAGTGTAATCAGATCATCTCCCTGGATGATGTGGTTTAGTTAAGAGTGACTGTTAAACTTGATTAGGTGACGACATGTCTCCACCCATTTGAGTGGGCCTTGATTGGTTTATTGGAGTCCTATAAAAGAGGAAACATTTTGGAGAATGGAGATTCGGAGAGAGCAGAGAAGAACTACACAGCCACAAGAAGCAGAGTTCACCAGCCAGAGACCTTTGGAGATGAAGAAGGAAAATGCCTCCTGGGGATCTTCATGAAACAGGAAGCCAGGAGAAGAAGCTAGCAGATGATGCTATGTTTGCCATGTGCCTTCCAGATGAGAGAGGAACCCTGAACTTCATTGGCCTTCTTGAACCAAGGTATCTTTCCCTGGATGCCTCAGATTGGACATTTCTATAGACTTGTTTTAACTGGGACGTTTCTCAGCCTTAGAATTGTAAACTAGCAACTTATTAAATTCCCTTTTTTAAAAGCCATTCTGTTTCTGGTATATTGCATTCTGGCAGCTAGCAAACTAGAACTCTTCCTTCTTTCCTTCCTTCTGTCCTTCTTCCCTTCTTTCCTTCCTCTCTCCCTCCCTCACTCTCTTTCTCCTATAAAAACAGATTAAGTTCCTACTATTTGCCTATCACTGAATATACAACTCTGAGGGTACAGGGGCCAATGCCTGCCCTTGTAGAGCTCACCGAGGTTGACACCGACAAGTAAATAGATGGGTATAATACAGAGTGGTCAGCACCACTGTAGACACAGACAAAGAGGGTTATACATAATGGTGAGGACTTTTTTTTTTATTAATTAAAAAAAATTAACTAACAAAATATTTAGAAATCATTCCATTCTATATACACAATCAGTAATTCTTAATATCATCACATAGTTGCATATTCATCATTTCTTAGTACATTTGCATCGATTTAGAAAAGAAATAAAAAGACAATAGAAAAAGAAATAAAACGATAATAGAGAGGAAAAAAAAAAAAAACTATACATACCATACCCCTTACCCCTTGCCTTCACCTACCACTATTTCAAACTGAATTTATTTTAACATCTGTTCCTCCTGTTATTTATTTTTATTCCATATGTTCTACTCTTCTGTTGATATAGTAGCTAAAAGGAGCATCAGACATAAGGTTTCCACATTCACAGAGTCTCATTGTGAAAGCTATATCATTGTTCAATCATCATCAGGAAACATGGCTACTGGAACACAGCACTACATTTTCAGGCAACTCCCTCCAGCTTCTCCACTACATCTTGAACAACAAGGTGATATCTACTTAATGCATAAGAATAACCTCCAGGATAACCTCTCGACTCTGTTTGGAATCTCTCAGCCATTGACACTTTGCCTCATTTTACTCTTCCCCCTTTTGGTCAAGAAGGCTCTCTCAGTCTCTTGATGTTAATTCTCAGCTCATTCTAGGGTTTTTCTCAGTCCTTTAATGCTGAGTCTCAGCTCATTCCAGGATCTTTGTCCCACGTTGCCAGGAAGGTCCACACCCCTGGGAGTCATGTCCCACGCAGAGAGGGGGGGTGGTGGTGAGAATGCTCGTCATATTGGCTGGAGAGAAAGGCTACATCTGAGCAACAAAAGAGGCTCTCTTGGGGGTGACTCTTAGGCCTAAATTTTAAGTAGACTTGACCTATCCTTTGAGGGTTTAAGTTTCATGTGAACAAACCCCAAGACTGGGGGCTCAGCCTATAGCTTTGGTTGTCCACACTGTTTGTGAGATTATCAAGAATTCAGTTGGGGAGGTTGAATTTCTTTAATTTAGACTGGAAAATTCAGAAAAGACCTCAGTTATGTTATACTTAAGAGATGGAGTTGGGCAAAGAAAATGTCCAATGTGAGGAGGGAGAAGGGGAGGTTTCCCAGGCAGAGGGAAGTGCAGGTTCCTTTCATGTTCAGAGACATGCAAGTCCTCTACATTGGAGAGAACATTCTGATTGTGGTGGGAGAGGGGTAGGGAGGAAAGGAGTGAGAAGAGATAGCTTTCTGTATGTTAGATAAACCCACGGATCCCCAACCCAAACTGAATGGCTCATTTTCTCATTTTTAGTTTTCATTCAAGTCTTTCAAGTTTATCAGTGAGAAAACTTCATCTTAACAATTGTCGACAAAGGGGTGAGGCTAGTGGGCAGTCTACAGCAGGCAGAAACAGTGAATAAAATTTCATGGGTCTCTATTTGTTTACAATGCCTTCTGCCTTGAATTTCATGCCTTCTTTGCCTCCTTACTTCCTCCTTTTATCAGGACTTAAAGCAAGTATCCCTACCCCTCCCTTCCAACTACCCTTCTTCCTTAATTCCCAAAGGAGATTTAGGGGCTCCTCCACTGTGCTGCCATAGCAGCCAAGGCATACCTCCCTTATAGCATTTCTGTTTCATGTTGAAATTTTGTCTGCAATAATGGCAGGCAGTCTCTAAGATGGCCCCAGCGATCCCTGCCTGGTAGTCATGTACTAGTAGAACTCCTTCCCTTGAGTATGGGCTGGACCTAGTCACTTGCAAAAATGATGGGATGCCACTTTAGAGATCAGGCTGTTAAAAGGCTGTGGTTTCTGACTTGGGCACTCTTGCTTTTCTGTGTTTTGGATCACTACCTGACATATTATGAGGGCACACAAGCAGCCTTTAAAAAGGTCCACATGGTGAGAAACCATGTGAGTGGGCTTGGAAGCAGATTCTCTAGACCTGGTTGAGTATTGAGATGATTACAAACTCGGCTGACAGCTTGACTGCAATTTAATGAAAGACCCCGAGCCATAAGCACCAGCCTACCTGCCCACAAAGAGTAAGAGATAATAAATGCCTGTTGTTTGAAGTCTTAAGTTTTGGAGTAATTGCTTATGTAATAATCAATGACCATAACAGAAATCAAGCAGACCCTGAGTGCCTCTAGGGCTTGACTGTGCCTTACTCATTTTGTATTGCTTAGGGTCTTGCTTGATGATTGGCACACAGTAGGTGTTCATGAATTCTGATGGACAGAACAGAACTGAACTTGCATTATTCCTTGCAAACTCTCTTTCTCCACCCTATGTGCTGTGTGTGTCAGGTCCATTTTTTGCCTTGGCCCCAAGTGGAGAGAATTGGCTGGGTATATTCCCGGTATCACAAAGAAAAAAAGTTAAGAATCCTCTGGGAAAGAATTCATAACTTTTACTAGAGCAATAAAGAGACCATGTTAAAAATGGTTAAGAGCCATTGCCCCAGAGAGAGAGAGAGAGAGAGACAGACAGACAGAGAGAGCCTGAGAGAAGAAATAGATGCAATCCCTGATTAAAGCTTTCCATTGTCTGAAGGGGCGCCAAGGAATGAGGGTGATTCCAGCTGAGCTGGTCTTGCATCATCTCATTTTTCCCAAAATCATTTCCAGCCAGGATTGGAATTCTAGCAAGAATACTAATGGATGCTTTGTTTCTCTCTTTTTTTTCCTTTCTTTTTCCTTTAATGGTGAAAGGAAGCTTATTGCACATTGATGATAATAAATTAGCCACTGCCTAACACCCACCTCCATCCCTTCCCCAGGGGACAATGAGCAATACCCTGATCAGGCCGGGTGTGGATCTGAGCTGTGTTTGACCTTATTGTGAAGTGGTTCAAGGGTTGGCTCCGGTGCCTCCCTTCTTCTGTTCTCCCTCCTAAACCCCCACCCTCTGAATATGCATTTCCCTCCTCACGTCCTAGCCTGCATCCTATTCCTCTTGTTTGACTTATTATTCTTCATCCTTCATTCCTCTTTTTCATCTTCATCCTAAATTAATAACTGAGGTATTGGTTGAAAAAAGAAGGAACTTGTGATCACATTTTTGTATGTTTTTTAATTGTCAGAGAAGTTGTAGGTTTACAGAAAAATTATGCAGGAAATACGGAGTTCCCACTGACATGGTTTTCCCTATTCTTAACACCTTACATTAGTGTGGTACCACTGTTAAAACTGACAAGCCATGATTGCATTTTAATAGACTATCTAATAGATCTGGCAGTTCTTTGGAATTCAAAGAAAAGAAATTCTGATGGTTGAATGGCTAGCAGAGGGTCTGAAATTTCAAGGCACTAGAAACTCACAAATCACACTGCAAAGGTGCCTGCTGTGTGCTAAGGGAAAAGTGTGTCCTCCTAGGCCAATATCATCACATTGGATGGTGATTTTCTGACAGTCTATGGTAAGTAAGAGCATTGGACTAGATTTTCTCCAAGGTACCCTCCAGCTCCCAAACTAGAAGGTTGAATAAGAATAGATAAATGACTGAGGAGCAGCCTGAGCCTCAATGGACAAACACAGTTCCAACAAGCAGAGATGTCCAGATACAGAATTGGCAGTAGTGAGTGCCCTGTCATGGAAATGTTGAAGCAGAAGATGGACAACCACTTCCAAAGATATAGAAACGGATTGCTTTGTGTGTGTACATGTGTGTGTGCTCATTTGTTAATTCATCTGCTGGGTACTGATGAGTCAGCGATGAAACAAGACACTGACACTTTCTGCTTTAGTAAACATTTATTCTTGACTCAGGGACCAAGCAGGTTACATATGTGTACAGTGGCCAGGTATAATACAGCAGGGAGAGGTAGGGCCTGGTGCGAGCCAGAGACTATGCCTACCTATTTTGTAGGTCAGATAAAATAAATCCGTAAGGTGAATTTGACACTAATCATGAAGTAGTGACCTACGTCCAGATAATAATAAAGATTTATCGAGGGCTTACTACAATCAGCGCTGTTTTAAGTGTTTAACACATATTAGTTCATTTATGTCTATAGTTAAGGTACTCTTATTAAAGAAATTATCTCCATTTTACAGATGAAGTTGCTCAAATGACCCAGCAGCCATGAAGTCTGACTTCAGACCGGCTTTTTTTTTTTTTTTTTTTTTTACTTTTTTTACGTATAATAAAACATATATACAAAGCAAAGAAAGAAAAAAACAATAGACTTCAAAGCACTCTTCAACAAGTAATTACAGAAAAAATCCCAGAGTTTGTTATGGGCTACCATACGATCATCTCAGATTTTTCCTTCTAGTAGCTTCAGAAGATAGGAGGCTAGAGGAATAAATAATTTTTTATCATCATAATTGCCTTTTTTTCTTGTTTGTGAGAACATATATACAAAAAAGCAATAAATTTCAAAGCACAGCACAACAATCAGTTGTAGAACAGATTTCAGAGCTTGATATGGGTTACAGTTCCACAATTTTAAGTGTTTACTTCTAGCTGCTCTAAGATACTTGAGACTAAAAGAAATATCAATTTAATGAATCAGTAATCATATTTGTTTGTTAAACCCTACCTTCTCTGTAAAACTCCACCATCACCTTTGATCTTTCTATCCTACTCTTTGGGGGTATTTGGGCCATGGCCATTCTAACTTTTTCATGTTGGAAGGGGCTGTCAATATTATGGAGTGGGGAGATGGAACTAGCTGATGCTCTGGAGAGCCTGGGCCTTCTAGGTTTCAGGACTTATCTGCAGACCCACTTTTTAAACTTCATTTGCCTCTACATAAATGATCCCTCCAATTCTGAACTCTTTTGATAACTGTGGAATGGGTTTTATCTGATCAAACCAAGGAAAGTGAGTAAATGAGCAAGTTTCATTTACTTCTCCTCTTTCATGGTGACCCGCTTCATATAAATAGAAGAGAGTCAGGATTCGTTTTAGACTGAAAACACAATGACTTCTGAGTTTTCGTTTCACCCTCTTAAATGCCTTCTCAAAAGTACGGAAGTTCCAGGAGATGCTCATGTCAGGTTGTTATACATTCCTTTTAAGCAGTCAAAAGCTGAAGTGCAGCAGTGACCAAATGATCTCCTATTTTATGTGTCAAAGGAACAAGCTTTGGTCTAATAGTCTCATGTCTTTACCATAAAATGGTAGAATTTAAGAAGTGGAAAAAATCTCATCAATTACAGCAATTCATTCTATGGAATGTTAATAGAATTTTCAAGAAAATAGTAGTTTCATGGTAAAATAACGGAATTTTGGGGTTTAAAAAAGTTAGCCTAGGTCAAGACTTGTCAGATCCTTTACTCTGCTATGCCCAAGTGTCTTAGTTTCCCATCAGTTATGACAAATACCACATAATGGGTTGGCTTAACAATGGGATTTATTAGCTCATGGTTTTGGAGGCTGGGAGGCTTGTTTCTTCCCAGAGTTGGTGGCATTCTTGCTGCTGGCAATCCTGGGGTTTCTTAGCTCTTCTGTCACATGGCAATGCCCCTTCCTTTCTCTTCTCTTCCAGGTTCCCACTGATTTCCTGTGTCCACCTCTTCCCCAGGGCTTCCTTTCTATAAGGCCTCCAGTAACAGGGTTAAGACCAATCCTGATTCAGTTGGCCACATCTTAACCAAAAATAACATCTTCAAAAGATCCTATGTACAAAGGGTTCACACCCACAGGAATGGGATTAAGATTAAGGACGTGATTTTTCTGGGGTACATCATTCAACCTACCACATCTGAGAACGCCCTTTTCATGGAGCATCCCTTGGACTAGTAGTGCCCAGCAGAACAAATTTTGAAAACCTAATCTGATCATCCTATCTCATTTTCACATAAGGAATCCAAGGAGCTTGGAGAAGAAAAATTAGTCACCCAAGGTCACACAACTGATCAATAATTGGCATTGAGGACTTACAAAAGATCTTTGGACTTTATAAACATGATAGCCATGAACTGAAAGGTGATCTAGAGAAGATTTAATCTAAACAATTTATTTTATTAAAAGAGGAAATATAATTCCAAAGAAAGTAAATTTCTTGTCTTAGGATATTTAGGCAAAGTATGGCCCAGAATCCATGTTTTCTGCCTCCTCCTTAGAAGGGAACAAGGTGAAAAATGAATTCAATTATGCTAACCAGAAATTATTATTAAACAGTATTTTCCATGTGTTGTGTAAGAGCTTCTGCTATAAGTTATAAACCCTTTCCATGGTAGACACTGTTGACGCTACTGTAGCCTCAGTAAGAAAGCAACTGAGAGATGGCTGGTGATGCCACATCAGAATCACCTGGAGAGCTTTAAAAATAGTACTGATGGCCCTTGTCTGGTTACTCTACCTAGGATCTATCTAGAATTTGAGGGGAGTCATAGAGCCCTTGTATCTTTACGTTTTAATCCCCTTCCCCAGTGATTTTAAAGTGCAGAAAGGTGGAGAACTATTAGCCTAGAGCAAAAGAAGATCTGGAGCTGGGGAGGAGAGAGGAGTCAGGGAGATGGCAACAGAAGGTATTATTCAAGGATTGCCTGCTCAAGTCAGCGGTGGTGCTGATCTAATTGCACACCTGTCTAGTCTGCATCTAGAAGGGAAGAAAAAGCTTAATGGGAATGAGACCAGCAGTAACAAGAGGTGACTAAAAGAATCACTGCCCAGCCTGGGCTCCACTGGGTCTCGAAAGCAAGGATTTGTAGGCACTCCTATCAGCACGGCCCTGGGACTTCCTTCAGATTCACTCCATATTCTATGCACAGAAGTGGAGAAAGTAGAACTAGGGGTTATTTTGACCTTCAGATTGATAAGACAGACACAGCAGGACTAATGGATGATAGCAGATGGTTTATAGAGTCCATGTCGATTTTTCATATTCATGAATACAATGAACCAGTGATGACCGCAAGTTGACATATTTTATTCTACCGCCCAAAGTGCATTTCCTGCCCAGGATAGTATTGGTCCTTTATGCTCATATATCTATGTTCCTTAGGTTCCTTTTAGACCTCTCTTGTCCTCCTTTGGAGATTAATTTTTTCATTTAGGACACATTTTAGACATAAAATTGTCATCTAATTATTTCTGTAACGACCTTCTTGTACTCAGTGGACTGCCAAATCTGGCCACAACACAGCTGATTATAACTTGTGACTCAGTGGCCAGCATTTTAAGACAACCTTTAGCCAGTTCCAATAAGGAGGCAACAGCTAGCATCTTTTAGCAATTATTGTAATTTAGGTATTAAAAAAATAAAATAGCAATGTTCAGATTTCTCTAAGGGATTCTTGACTAGCCACGTAAGAATGGGGTCTCATTGGTAGGGTAGCGGATTTTTTGTCCTTCGCTTCTAATCACAGTGAGACTCAGAATGAAGGGCTATATGAGTTTAAGCTGTGACTTTTTTCTTACCCCCTCCCTTTTCTCTTTAACCATCCCCACTCTAGCCGGAACCCTTGAATTAGCATACACAGTGTATCTTCCAACAGAACTGCTTGATTGTCTATGACTCAGCTGTCCAGCAAGCCACAGCTGGCCTGGCATTGGTTCAAAAAGACTCCTCTCTCTGCCCCCTCCCTCTCTTTTCCACGCTCAAGCTGAAGTCCCCTCCTCCACTCCCTACCCCAATCCGGTTACACAGTGTGAATCAATAGCCAGTTCCTTCCAATTGGCTGAGAGAAGTGCCAGAGGGAAACTCCTAGTTCTCTGGCTACAGACTTGGGCTAGGGAAGCAGCTTATAAGGTCAATGTCCCAAACTGAAGCAGACAGCAGTACAAATAAACAGCCACAGGGAGACAGACATGGAGTCAGGAAAATCCCCTACGTGACTAGACTATCGGTTTCAGTACTGCCATGGCTGGGAACGTCAGGTTCAAGCCCATGACAATGAGGCCAAAGAGTTTACTTGGAATAAGTAGTGTCCCAAGCCCATTTCTCCTTAAACTGACCACGCGTGGGATGGATGGAATTCAGTTTCAAACAATTATAAAAATGATCCACTTGACTTAATTGAGGAAGAAGAATACTCTACATTAGTGAGAAGCTTGAACCGTAGACAGTCTTGAAAGTAAATGCCAGTGGGGATGGGCGCTGCTGGGTGGTGCCCCGGAAGAAGAATGGTTGTTTGAGACCCCAGATGCTATTTAAATTCTACTTCCAACCGCAGTTTGCTGTGATAAAAGGTGCCAGCAGTGGACTTATCATGAGATTGTGAAACTCACGTTTCAGGATCCTTCTCTTAGAGGGACACTAACAATGTGAACACATGGTCATATAATGTGGAAATTTCAAATGTAAGATGTCTTGGTATTCTTTTTCTTAAAGAAGGTCCCCCCAACTCAAATATGCTTCAGACCTCTCAAAGCCTGAATCTACCCCATTTGGGAGAGACTTTTGGGGCAGGTGGAGAGGTGAAGGTGATTGCCTTTGGAGTCCACTCTTGTTCCTGTCGACTTAAAATGAAAGGGAAGGGTACCCTGCTGTGACAGTCCAGCTTTTCATTTTCAGTGGGGCCTTTGGGCTCAAACTTCTACTTCCAGGCCAACCACCCTTATGCCCCTCAGAACACTTCAGTGTGCTCCTACAGGCATGCCCTATAATCATGGCTCTTACTTCAGGAGAAGTAATCGAGAGAGTGCATGTGGCAGGCACATAGAAAGCATTCAGTAAGTGCTATGATGGACAGAGTTTGTATGCTCAGAGTGGAAACGTCTTTCTTCTGGGTGGTTTTGTAACATCTTACATCGAACAGCAAGGTCAACTGGCTTTTATCTGGAGTCTGACTGTGCTTGTTCTGCAGAATAAAGCATAACTTTCCCGTGATCTGTTGCCAGAAAGTGTGAGGAACTCTCAGATTGACCAATGATGGTGGTGACTTCTGGTATCTAATGTGTCATTTATATGCTGGATTTAAGATTATCTGACAGTTTGAAGAACATTCTGATCATCTTAAAGCTTTAAACATACAACTGTCTGTGTTGAAGGTAATGAGTACAGTCTCACTCATTCAGCAAGAGCAACTGCTCTTAAAAGGAAAATTCTGGACTGGTTTGACAGGGCTGTGTGACTACTCTAGCGTCTGAGAGTCTAATTCTAATCCAAGAATGCGGTTTTTACAACAGATAAATGAATACCACAACTCAGACTGGCATTGGCAAATGTTGCTGAGAATAGGCCCTTTCAATGAAGCAGTTAAGAATGACTTGTAACTATTGTAAAAATAATGTTTGTGGTTGATTTATTAAATGATACTATTAAAGAATTTAGAAATAGTCCCTTTCATATATAGGTTATATATTTTGAACTTTAAACTCCATTTTCAAAGAAGGTAAAAACATATATTTCAGTCCAGTTCACTATCCAAGTTTTCACTAATTATATATTAGAAAACCCTTATTATAGACCAAGTGGTGAGTGGTGAGTTACCCTGAATAGAACACTGGACTAGGATTCATAAGTCCTAAATTCTTGTCTTAACTCTCCCTAAACTACTGCAATTCATTTAATTTCTCTAAGCCTCAGTTTCTTCATCTGTAAAATGATGGGGTTGAACTACATATTTAGCATTTATTGAGCTATTTCTGCGTGTCAGGGATTGTGCTAGGAATTTTATGTACATCATTATGCCGCTATATATTTCTATTATTAATTCTTTCAATGGGTGATACTTTTTATCCCTATTTTATAGATAAGGAAACTGAGGCTCAGAGAGACTAACAAACGTTTCCAAGATCACACAGATTGAAGGTAGCAAAATAAAGATTCAAACTGGGTTAGATCAGGCCCAAAGCCTACACATTTAACTATTATTGGGACTGTTATTCTTGGAGGGTCTCAAAAAACTCTTCCAGATTTAAACTGCTTTTCCACTATTTCTACATAACAATCGATTTCAGGATTGACAGGATTTCGTTGTTATCTGAATACATTTGAAAGAGGTTGTGGCGGTTAATTCCCAGTTAATCTAACTGAAATAAAAAAACGCAAATGCAGACCCATTTATTCAAACTGGCTCAGAACTAATTTTCAGCAAAATTAAAAAATACCAATCAAGAAAACACCAATGGCCATTTGAGTTTATAACACTCTCAAGTTCATTCTGACCATATTACATTTTTTAGGCATGAACCCTGTTTAGAAAATGAACTCTGTGCTAAAAGGGAGAAATTCACCACTCTTGGCTCTTTCCCAATTAGAAAACCCTAAACCAAACACTCACTTTTTCTAGTCTCTAATGGCTTTAAACTCCGCCCCAGCCACCACAGACACTGACTGTGTGGTCTGACTGGTTAGTGGTGGTGGCAATTTTAATTCTACCCCAACTCCTCAAAAAAGGTGGCTGGAATTCCATGTGAATCTATCAACAAGCATATGTTTCACTCCTAGTGTTTCTAACACATCGTGGATGGTCTGTGGTATTTTAGGGGCCGAGAGGGGGCAAATGGGGAAGGGGTGGTGAGCTTGTATTTTGAAGTTTTTCTTTTTCATTTTGAAAATAATACGTACTCATTACTCCATCACAGTAACTGCTCATAAATCATTCTTTAATATTTGAATATCCTTTGGGACTTACTACTTTTTAGACTTTGTTTAATGTCCAGTTTAATAGTCTTTTGAATAATGAATTTATCAAATGAATTATAAATTATGAATTTATAAAATGGTTTGCATTACTTTAAAAATTGAGCAATCAGTACGCCTTTAAATCATTGCACATACCTTCATAACTTAAGATTGTAAACACATGGATTTATCAAATTAATTATCTTAAATATTTAAATATTGATTGTTAATGTAAAAACTTCTAAACATTCTATTTAAGCCACAATTTTACCATAATTGTCTTCCATTTAAACACTTAAAAAGAAGATATGCACAGTATTAAAATGATTAAAAGTTGATCTGTACTCTAAACTAATGCTAGTACTGACATGTTAATACCATGGATTTAAATACTATTACTTTATTTATATTTCTTCCCAGGTTTGCCTTCTAATGCTTCAATGATTTTAATATTTTTATATCTCATCAGATCAAGGAAAAAGGATCAGTCTCAGAAAAGCAAAGGTTCTTGATAATTTTTTGGTTACCCATTCAAGTTCCTTTTTATAATAAGGTTTCACCTGTTACATCATGGGCGTTTTAATTTTCTGTTTTTCATACAGATTCTAATTTTCCAAACCTATTGCCTTTCTAAAAATGATTTATTCTTTAGTTGTCATGGCTGTCTTGCCATCTTGATATACTGATTTGAACTATTAGTGTAAATGAAAACTAATAAAAACCTTATCGGTATTTTATCTACCTGGACCGTGTTGGCATTTTTTAATGCTTTTAAGGGTCATCTAGAGCAAAGCATTGGCACCAGCATCTATGTCATTCTCAACTGCTACAGATGAATTACAGGTGTGCCAAGATAAAGACCCTCTCTGCCCTGAGCTGCTCGGGGTGTGTTCAGGAGCCCTGGGGTAAAAAGGGGACATCAAACAACCCTATAGTGTGCCATCAGTTATTTGCCGTTAGAAAAATGTTTCACTTTCTACGTGTACCATAAAATAAAATATTTGAGAAGTACTGGTCTGGAGGCTTCATGTCTCAGGAAAGGAGGGATTGAACTTCCATGGTCATTTCCTTTTTCTAAGACCTGGAACTAAGTTATCATTCCCCTTGGTTATTGTGTGTATGCAACCACCAGCGCTGATCACCTGCAGAACAGTGCTTTGCCAGGTCTGATACATTTTTCTTATTCTTCTTACAGCACCTACTTTCCTCGGAATTACCAACCATTCCCTCTGTTTATTATTTCCTGCTACTACTAAATTTAACTATAAATTATGAACTGCTTTTTCTTTTTAGAAAGAGATGAAACAAAATATTCATATAGGTATTATATTCTCTGATTTATTAAAATCAATAAGAAAGTAAATACGGTCTATCATATTAACCCTCTTTTTTTATCACAATGATGTTTTATTACACCTTATATGAACTTTCTCTTTCGTGAATCATTAGGAACAACCTATTCTTTCTTAGAAACAAGGTATTCTGCTTAAACACAATGCTTTCCTAAACTATTTTATTTTATTTTACCTTGTCTATTTTTGTAGTGGCAATTTAGCTAAGGAAAACGCTTTCAAGCTGACTCATTTGTACTTTGAACTTTGCCTCTAGCATTTTTCATAAAAATCCTGTGTCTGGCTGCACAGGTGGTCCCAGACCCATCCTACCTTACTCTGCCCCAAAACATGCAATCAGCTACTGTCCAAAGGATACTGATTCCCTTAAGAAAAGTCAGAAGGACCCAAATCTGAGCTAATGATGCACAATCAGAATAGGCGGTGGGAGCACCTGCAGCAAATACTGCTGTGGGCCTACTTTTAGCACCAAGTGACGGAACTGGAAATGCACATGCACTTTTAAGGGAGGCTATGAGTTTACAAAGAATTTTGTTTTTTAGCATGGTATATTTCTATGTGTTACTTTTCTTACAGTTTGTGGCTTTATCAACAACAACTACTGCCTTCTACATTAACAGGAGCAACAATAAAAACAACTACAAAAAACCCCAAACCCTATGATTCCATTATTTCCCATTGCTACCAAAAAATGGCATTTTGTTAAAGAGCATGCCTGGCTTTTATTTTTTTCTTGTAAAAGTCACTTGACTTTTGAGTTTTAAAAACTTCATCTTTAAAATAAGGAATAGAATAAAATCTGTTAGATTCTGCACTCTAACAGGCAGTTAAAAGGATTCAATGTAATTTATAAAAGGTCATGTAGAGAGAAAGTCTAACCTCAGCAGGTGATTGGCATGACTGGGCTCACCTCCTGGGCTTGGGCTGGAGTGGCCACTGAGGGAATGGCCTTTGAGACCATCTAAGTGCCCAGGTCACTGGAGACAGTGAGACTTCTAGTGGACTAAGATGCACCAGGGTGCTGTTCACCCACAGAATCCTTGAACAACTAGCAAAACGGGCAAAGCCAACTTCCTCAAAACTCTGGAAAACAGTTAAATGGTTGAAATAACTGGGTGAGGGCTGAATCAAGAAAATGCAGCTTTAAAAATAGTTGGAGAAGCTTTGGGTGCACTTGCGGGTCCTTCCTCTATTCCCTCCCTGGAGTGGTGTAGGGCCAGCCTGCACTCCCATTGCGAGTCTCTGGCCCTGGTTCCCCAGCCTGTTCCAGAGGGAGTAGAGTAACCCCTATGCACATGCTGGGATGCCTATATATCAGTGCCAATTTATTGTGTGGGAGCCTGAAAGACTGAACCAGGAAACTCATCTCTGACTTGCCCTTCCAGAACTTGCTCTGCAAACAGAAGCACCTTGTGAACAGCTAAACACTGCATGAGATAATTAAGTCAAAGTGGTCTGGGACAAAGGATTATCTGCTTTAATACATACAATAGAATACCAAGGAGGGGGAGAAAGTCTACTTCATCGGGAGCAGGGGGGGCATTTGAACTTCTGTAAATGGGGAGAACCCTGAAGGCCACGTGGGATCACAAGCCCAGAACATGCCATAGGCTCAGAAAAGACAGAGAGGACTCTGCACTTCACTTTTACCATGGGCTTATCTTCTTGATGGGAGGGCTAAACTGTGAAGAGGGATCCAGCAATGCAGTGCCAATTTGCAAAGACCGTCAAAGCTGTATTTTGCTTTGGTTTGACTTTGCCAGCTTCTGGCACTCAAGTAAATCTCTGTCACATCAATAGCTGGAAACAAATTTAGGGAACAGTCAGCCCAGGGATTAAAACACAGAGTTAACACTTTAAAATATTAAAATGTACAGTTTGCAACAAAAGATTACAATATAAAGAAACAGGGAATGATGGCCCATTCGAAGGCGCAAGAAAAAGTTCAAGAACCATCAACAAAGAAGACCAGACTTTGGACATATCAGAGCAGGACTATTAAAAAGTGATCTTCTATATGCTCAAGAAGATAAAGGAAAACATAGCAAAGAACTAAAGGCTCCCCAGAAAACTATAAATGGAAAGGAACCAAATAGAAATACCTGCATTGAAGACCACAATAATTGAAATGAAAATTTCCCTAGAGAATATTTTTTTGTATCTTCTATGGTGGGGGTCACATTTCATTCTTTTTCTCCATGTCATTATCCCATTATTGCAGCACGTTTTATTGATTTTGGGGGGAGGGCAGTGCATGGGCTGGGACTTGAACCCAGATCTCCTGCATGGCAGGTGAGAATTATACCGTTGAACTATCCTAGCACCCCCATGAGAGGATTTTAACAGTAGATGAAGCTGGCAGAAGAAAGAATCAGTGAACTCGAAGACAAGGCAATCGAAATGATTCAAGCTGAGGAGAAGAAAGGAAAAAAAAACAAATAGAAATGAACAGAACCTAAAAAACCTATGGAATACCATAAAGTATATCAATATATGCATTATGGCATTCCTAGAATAGAAGAAAGAGAGAAAGGGGCAGCAGGAATATTTAAAGAAATAATGACAAAAAATTTCCCAAGTTCAACAAAAGGCATGAATACATACTTTCAAGACCAACAAATCCCAAACAGGATAAATATGAAGAGAACCATATCTATCCACGTGTTAGTCAAATTGTCAAACACAAAGGACAAGGAGAAAGTTCTGATGGCTGCAAGAGGATAGAAACATGTCACATACATGGGAGTCCCAATAAGATAAAGTACCTCATAGTTTTTCATCAGAAACCATGGAAACAAGCAGGCAAGGGTGAAATATTTAAAGTGCTGAAAGAAAACAATCACCAACCAGTAATTTTTTATGCAGTGAGACTGTCTTTTAAAAATGAGGGAGAGATTAAGACATTCCCAGATAAACAAGAGTTTAGGGAATCTGTCACCACTAGACCTACCCTAAAAGCAAAACTAAAGGGAATTATTTTAAAGAAAAGGACATCAGACGATCAAAATGGCATAAAGAAATAAAGGTTTCTGATAAAGGTAACTATATGGGTAATTATAACCCCAGAACTAATGTATTGTAGTTTTTGGTATGAAGCTCCATTTTTTAATTCTCACATATTCTAAAATGCAAATGCATAAAAAGTAATGATGAATATATGATTTTAGACCTAGAACATACAAAGATAACATTTGTAACAAGTACAACAAAAAGGTACAGAGGGCAGAAGGCTATAGAAATCGTGTTTCTATAAACTATTGGAGTTAAGTTGATATCAAATCAAACATGATTGGTACGGATTAAGGATAGTAAACATAAGTCCCATGGTAACCATAAAGTAAAACATAGGAAAAATATATATACCGAAGGAAATGAGAAGGGACTTGAAATAGTATACTACAAAAATCAAATAAATATGAAAGTAGGCATAACAGAAAATTGAGAAATAAAGATGGTGTAAGACTTACAAAGACCGAATAGAAAAATGGTTGAAGAAAGTCCTGCATTATCAGTAGTTAATTTAAATTAAATGGATGGAGCACAGTTGCTCTGGCTGGCAGTAAAGGCAGGGTTCTAAGAGGAAGTGCCAAAGCCACTGAGTGAAGTGAGGATTTTACTAGAAAAAAAAATGGCTTCATCTTCATCATCCTCTTCAGCTGGTGGGATCAGCAGAAGTTATGTCTCTGGATCTGGTCTCAGTGTCTCAGAACTTGCCCACCATGGAAAGCCCTTTTCACCTACCCCAAAGGAACTAGGGAGATGTTAGAAGATGGGAATGCAGAGCCAAAATCCGCAGGGCAGGCTGTGAAGCCGACGACTCCAACAGAGGGTCTGGACGAACTCCACAGGAAAGGCTTGCCAGCCAAAGCAGGAAGAGAGCCTGTCTCTTCTGAATCCTCCTTAAAAGGCTTCCCATGATTAGATTAAGCATTACTCATTGCAGAAGACACTCCCCTTTGGCTGATTACAAATGGAATCAGCTATGGATGCAGCTGACGTGATCATGATCTAATTCTATGAAATGTCATCATTGCAACACACAGGACAACACTTGCCCAACCAGACAAACAGGTACCACAACTTGGCCAAGTTGACACATGAACCTGACCATGACAAACATATATACAAAAAAGCAATAAATTTCAAAATACATTGCACCAATTAGTTGTAGAACAGATTTCAGAGTTGGTACAGGTTACAATTCCACAATTTTAGGTTTTTACTTCTAGCTGCTCTAAAAAGTGAGAATTACACCACTGAACTATCCTAGTACTGGAGACTAAAGATATGGAGGCTAAAAGAAATATCAATATAATGATTCAACAGTCATACTCATTTGTTAAACCCTACCTTCTCTCTATAACTCCACCACCAGCTTTGATCTTTTTTCCACTCTTTAGAGGTATTCGGGCTATGCCCATTCTAACTTTTTCATGTTAGAAGGGGCTATTGATAATATGGGATAAGGGTATGGAACTAGTTGATGTTCTGGAGAGGCTCAGCCCTCTGCATTTTAGGACTTATCTGGTTCAGGGACCCATTTGGAGGTTTTAAATTTCTGAAAAGTTACCCTAGTGCATGGAACCTTTGTAGAATCTTATATAATGCCCTAGGTATTCTTTAGGATTGGGAGGAATAGTTTTGGTTGGGGTTTGGCAAGTTATGGTAGGTAGCAATGTCTAACTGAAGCTTCTGTAAGAATGACCACCAGAGTAGCCTCTCAACTCTATTTGAACTTTCTCAGCCACTGATACTTTATTTGCTACATTTCTTTTCCTTTTTGGTCAAGATGGCATTGTTGATCCCATGGTGTCAGGGCCAAGCTCATCTTTGGGAGTCACTACCACATTGCTAGGGAGACTTTCATCTGTGGATTTATGTCCCATGTAGTGGGGAGGATAATAGTTTCACTTGTATACTTAAGCTTAGAGAGAGAGAGAGACCACATCTGAGCAATGAAAGATGTCCTCTGGGGAGACTCTTAGGCATACCCATAGGTAGCTAAGCTTTTCTGCTACATACATAAACTTCACAAGTGCAAGCCTCAAGATCAAGGGCTTGGTCTGTTCTTTTGGGTTCCCCAATGTTTGACACAATATCCGGGGTTTCCTTGGTGGTTAAATTTGATAGTTCCATATTTTTTCTTCTATCCCACAAGGGACTTAACCAAAACCCTTTTGAACACAAAAATCCTGAGTTCATGTCAGTGGATTTAAGCAATTCTGTAGAAAATAAGTGCTTTGAAAGAACTGCAAAAAAAAAAGTAAATGGATTAAATTTTCCAGACAAAAGTTAGGGATTGACATAATGGATAAAATGGAATGACCCAACCATATGCTGCTTACAAGAGACTTACCTTAAATTCAAAGACACAAGTAGCCTGAAAGTAAAAGGGTGGAAAAAATATATACCATGCAAATAGTATTCAAAATAGAGCCTGGATAGCTATGCTAATATCAGATAAAATAGACTTTAAGCAAACAACTGTCATGAGGGATAAAGAAAATCACGATATACTGATAAAGGCATTAATACAACAAGAAGACATAATAATTATTAATATATATGTACTAACAACAGAGCACCAAAATATACATAGCAAATATTGGCAAGAGTTGAAGGGATAAATAGACGGTTCTACATTAATAGTAGGAGACTTCAATACACCACTTTCAATAACAGATAGACAAAAAAAAATCAATATTAAAAACCAACTAGACCCAAAAGACTTATATAGAAGACTTTGTCCAATAGCAGAAGAATAGACATTCTTTTTTAGTGTACATGGGGATCATTTTCTAGAAAAACCATACGTTAGGTGACAACACAAGTCTCAATGAATTAAATAATATTGAAATAGTACAATGTATCTTCTCTGACTACAATGGAAAAAAAAGCTTGAGATCAATAACAGAGGGAGAAGTAGAAAATTCAGAAATGAGGAAATTAAACAACATACTCTTAAACAAACAATGGGTCAAAGAAGAAATCCAAAGTTAATCAGGAAATATCTTAAGGCAAATGAAAGTTAAAACACAACATATCAAAACTTATGGGATGCAGCAAAGGCAGTGTACTGAGAGGAAAATTTATAGCTCTAAATGCCTTCCTTAAAAATGAAGAACGATCTGAAATCAGAGACCTTACCTCACATTAGAGGATATAGAAAAACAAGAGCAAACTAAACCCACTGTGAGCAGAAGGGAAATACAAAGATTAAATCAGAGATAAATGAAATAGAGAACAATAAACAATAGAGAGAATTAAAACCAAAAGTTGGTTCTTTGAAAAATTAATAAATTTGACAAATTTTTAGCTAGACTGACAAAGAAAAAGAGAGAGGACTTAAATAAGTAAAACAGAAATAAAAGGCAGAACATTATTAATCCCACAGAAATAAAAAGGATTATAAGAGGATACTATGAACAACTGTACAACATATTAAATAACCTAGATGAAACACATAAATTCCTAGAAACACACAGATTACCTACATTTACTCAGAAAAAATAGATATCTCAATGGTCCATAAAAAAATAGAGATTGAATTAGTAGTCAAAAACTTCCAAACAAAGAAAAGCCCAGCACCAGATGGCTTCACAGGTGAATTTTACCAAACGTTCCAAGGAGAAAGGGAACACTACCTAACTCATCCCATAAGGTCATCACCTAATACCAAACTGAGATTAAGATATCATGAAAAAAGAAAATTACAGATCAAAATCCCTCATGAATATAGATGCAGAATCCTCAACAAAATGCTACAAAACAGCACATTAAAAGAATGATAAATCATGATCAAGTGGGATTTAGCCCAGGTATACAAGGATGGCACAACATAAGAAAATCAATGAACATAGTACACTACATTAATAGAATGAAGGGAAACATACACATACACACACACACACACACACACACACACACACACACGCACGCACACATTCATCTCAACTGATGCTGAAAAGACATTTGACAAAATCTGGCATCATTTCTTGATAAAAACACTTAGAAAACTAGAAACAAAGAGATGTTTCCTCAGCATGATAAAGAACATATATGAAAAACCCACAGCTAATATCTTACTCACTGGAAAAACTGAAAGCTTTCCCTCTAAGATCAGGAACAAGACACAAGGATGCCCAATGTCACCACTATATTGGACATTGTACTGGAAGTTTAAGCCAGACCAATTAGGCAAGAAAAAAGAAATAAAAGGTGCCAAAATTGGAAAGGAAGAAGTAACACTTTACCTATTCGTAGATGACAATCCTATATAAAGAAAATCTTGAAACATCCACAACAAAAGCTATTAGAGTAATAAACAAATTCAACTAAGTGGTAAGGTACAAGATCAACATGCAAAAATTTGTATTTCTATATGTCAGTAATGAGCAATATGAAGAGGAAATCAAGAAAAATTCTATTTACAACAGCAATTAAAAGAATCAAATATCTAAGAACATCGGTCCACATAATTGAACTATACAGAAATGAATGTGGGATTTGGCACCAGGATAGTTAGATATGATATCCAACATTATCACTTGCTAGTTGTCCAATCATAGGCAGGTTAATAAGGCTCTCTGACTTTCAATTTGTGTTCTCTAAAGTGGAAATAGTGAGAATCTCCTTCATGGACAAGATTGCAATGAAAGAGGTTGAATTAGCACCAACCTTTGGTTAATACCCCAGCTCTCTGTCTGCTCTGGAAGAAGCATTTTTATCCTACTTACCAGTTGCCTTCATTACTTCTTTCTGTAAGCCCCAGGGATCCCAGGAGAGTACTTTGCACAAATAGTCCCTCAATAGTTGTTGAACTGAATGAATATATTTAAAATATCTTGTTCTAAGATATGCTGCATTGGTGAATGTGGTTGCTATAATTTGATACTTCTCTGAGGAACTCAAATTGCCATATATAGCTTAGATAGACTTTCATATTTGGAAAGATTCTCGACAATCCAGCCTTTCCAAAATGTATTCTACAGAATATGAATCTTGTGAGATGCTCCTTTAAAAGGTGGAGAGCTACTATCATCCAATAACTTTAGGAAGCTTTCCCTCACTCCCATCCCGGGAGGTCTCAATGGCACATTGGCGCATTGAGGACTCCAAGAAATCTTGTAGCAGTTTTGCTTTCGTTTCATTTTGTTTTCTGAGAACCTATTAATATGGGACACACTTTGGGAAACTTTGCTGTCCTTTGTTACCTTGGCTCTCTACACCCCTTGCTGGTGTGACATGGACCCTAGGTAGAATAAGTAACAACACTATGTTGGTCTTTAGCTGTCACTCACTGCCTGTGACTAATTTGTCTCTAGACTAACCTAGCTCCTGACTGACTAATCTTGTGATGACGCTGTAGCCTCTTGTTGCCCTTCAAGGTAAAAGTTAAGAGCAGATTTTTTTCAACTTAATTTTTTTGAATAGTCAATGTATTTTCATGTTTCAAACAGCAAAAAGTAAGAAAAGGTGTTCAGTGAGAAGCCTCCCTTCCTCTTCATCCCCCATCTGCTCAGTTCCCATCTTCCTTCTCTGTTCCCATTTTCCAAAAGTAACTGATGTTTTTTGTTTCTTGTCTAATCTTCCAGAGATTGTTTAGGCACATCCATGCCAAGTTAGATATACATATTTTTGTCATCTTTCTTTATAGAAATAGTAGCTTACTATACACATTTTTGAAAGAGAAAAATGTTTGGTCCTCATCTGAAAGGACATAACAATCACAAACTCAGGTTCTGCTTCGAAGCCTTAACTTGCTTATGTGAAGAAGAGACAAGAAATATGCTGTGGAATGCCAAGAAGTCTTGGGAATGGCAACAAGAGGCTCGCCTGTGGCAGGAGGCCCCGTGAAGACTGGTAGTATGTGTCAGGTTCACAGATGAGTAAATCAAGGCACAAAGACTCCTTCCAACCTTGACATGGAGGAGGCAGGCAGAAACCTCTGCAACTCCTGGATACTTCATTAGTGATATGAAATATGCATCCTGCAAATGCAAAGAAAATAAGGTGAAATCTGAAAGATTTACCAAAATAGAAAATGTAAGCATCATTAAAAGCCTAGCAAATGGAGGTCTAAGGAGATAAATAAACCACACACGGCATACCCAGTAAGGTAGTCACTTAGAACTGTCACTTCTCTTTCAGTTTTAAAACCACTGAGACAGAGGCTTTGTCCTATTGCCAAGGCAGTGAATTGAGTGGTTAAGCTGATCACAGCTATGTTTTCATGACCCAGCTCCACCTGGTGACCTTGGGCAAGTTGCCTGACCTCTTTGTGCTTCAATATCATTATCTGTAAAATGGGGACAATAGGACTACTTAACTTACAGGATTGTCGTGGAGCTTATAGGAGGTGGTGCCTTTAAAGAGTCCAGAGCTTGACCCAAGTGGATTAGTATTTTCTGAACAGGGGTGAGTTTTAAGAGGGCTTTATTAGTAGATGAGCTTATTTAGGCTGTATCCTTATACCACCTAAGGTTCCCTAAAAGTTCCCTAAAAGTTCTGGCCCAAAGCAGGTTGTTGCTGGGTAGAAAAAACAGTTGGTTTCAACTTGAACACTCTGAATTTTTTATTGGTGGTGGTGGTATTTGTGCTTTCCTTTTGCTTCTGTCTTAGAAAGCTCTCATTTATGGAGTAAATTTGGGGTGAGCTGGATGTACTAACCCACAAAAGACAATTTCAGTTCCAATGAGTAAGAGCCAGATTCTTCCACTTTCTCTTAGTCCCTGGGTATGAATTAGTGGGCCAGAATCATCATGCTAATTTGTAGGAGTGGCTGAGAGAGAGATACATTCCAAATTGTAGCCATTAGCTCAACAGAAACTGCATTGAATCCATGTTCTTTGCACAAAGTGGAAATGATACTTGGAAAGTACCCCAGTCTGAAATCCAGCTGTATAATAAGAACCACATTGCTGATGTCAGCAGCTAGGGCAGCTGTAGTCTGTTGAAAGTCTTTGGGACTTTAGCATCTACTCATATTTGTAACAATTTTGGTTTTTTGGCCCTTGAAATGACACATCATCTTAAAGTTTCAAAGAGAGTTACAAATCAGAGAGGGCTGGACCCATTTAAGAGCCCAATAGGAGTGATGCCATTATAGAAGTAGCTGTCACCCAACAAATGAGAAATAGGCTTACTTCAGAAGCTACAAATACACAAATTTCTTTAACTACAGATTCCAGACAGTTCTCAGACATTAAGGAAGTCCAAGTAAATCTTCGAAACCCACCACAACATAACTGAAGGAGGGAAACTACTCATGTGTAGAAAGTGAAATAATGGCTAACTGGAATTGACAAAGTATCCTAACATTTCCAGGAAACATGCGAGCTATGGATCACCAGTTATTAAATGTAGGTGTACATGTCTCATTGTGGGCCTCGAGTTAATAGTATGAAAAATAATCCTTATAATCTCTCTGGATGATTCTGGTCTACAATCAGCTCAATAACATAAAAATTGTCATATGTTATGGATGAGAATAATAACCTCCCCAAGTAATTTTTATTCCAAATTCAGATTCTGTCTGCTTCTTCTTCCCCCTTCTTTCCATATAGTGTAATGGGATAAATGATGTGTTCAATCAGGGTGGGATGGGAAAAATTAAGAACCTTTAGGAAAAGTATATCCTGAATTTCCACGAGTTCTCTAGGTCAGTCTAGAGTCTAGTCAGAAGGTGTATTCATCCTGCCTGAATATTTCCATTGACAGTGGAGGCAAGGCAGGGACAGCTGAAAATGATTACACTTATGAGCCTTTCCCAGGAAGATCCTAAAGTTGAAGGTACTTGGAGGCTCCCAGCCTGTGACTATTTTGCCTTCATTCCTCTGGGTAAGCAATCATGCTGAATGAATTTGTGATTCACTTAATAAACACTTGGCAGGACGAATTCTTGCTTCCCTGAACCATGTTTTTATCTGGTCTACACCACCCTTCAAAATATGTAAGACAAAAAAAAAAAAAGAACCTTACAAACTAAATGACTGTCTTTTCTCAACATAGGCGAAGGATGTTTTCATTCTGTATGTGTTACGGAAGACAGCATGCTCAAGTGGATGACACAGAATTAGATGTCAGCCCTACCTGCCACTTGAGGTGGCTGAGAGAATTATTATATTTTACGTGATTTGAAAAATGTAATAACTTATAGAAATGTAAATTTTTATTATTCTTTCTCCATTTGGTGAGCCTACCAGGCTTTACAACTCAACCAACTGGCTTCCCACTAGAATTAAGATGCCCCTGACATGGCTATCTAAAGGGTCAGATATGTGTTCTTTCCATTTGAAAATCGTTACATAAACATATATAATATAATCTTTTTTTTAAAAAAGGAGAATATAAATCCTGCTTATATTGAAGCTGAACAATTTGCTTGACTCAATCAGCTGAGTCCTGATACTCAGATGGACTTTAGTCAACTTGAACTGCTGGCTCTTCAGGTTAAATGTCCAGATGGCCCAAGTAACCAGCCTCTCCTGCAGCTATCCAGTTGTTTTAAAGGGAGAGGCTGAGTCTTAAGCAAATCCTATAGCATTTTAGTTTTAACATTTTATTGATTTTTAACAGAAAGACAAATTTCTGGGAATGTAACTTTAGCTTTTATAGATGATAATGTGCAAAGTCATTCTGTTGACTGAGCACATTGTGAAAAGCAGATAGTTTCAGAGTTCAAGTTCAGACTGTTTCTTTCATGGTATTTTCTATATGCTTATATACTTATGTGCTTCACTGTCCTAGATGAAACCAGTTGCCAAATAGCCAAACAATATTTCCCTATAGGTAATAGCACTTGAAATTTCTGCCAGAAATTCAAGCCCATGCCTATTTCATTTAGGACAATGGGAAGGAGAAATCAGATGTTCCAACATTACGAGGTTCCTACGTGGAGTATCTGTTTCCTACTGTGTTTGCCATAAGGCATTAGCAGAGCTGACCTTTCTTGCAGAGAATTTTGTTAGCTTCTTTCATAGATAGCTGTATCAGTGTAAAGAACATTGTACAAGGCATGTGCTTTGTATGGACAGTCAAGGTTTAGTTCTACAATCATCATCAGATGTTTTTAATTTAGCAATTGTAAAATAGTTTGCATATTGCCATTTAAATAGCTTTTGTTTTTGAAAGATTCTTAAACCATCTCCTTGAACTCACCACCAAATCTTTGCTTTACAGATCTCTCATCTGCTACTAAGAGCTCTTCTGTCTTTTCTCGACATAGGTGAAGAATATTTTCATTCTGTATGTGTTGTGGACATACAGAATTTTATTTCCTTCTATCCAGGATTCTTTTTTCTGTGATTTCCCCTTCTTCCTCCCTGTTAGCCTGGTTGTTCACTGAATTGTCCTGGTTTTCAAACTAGTTGTACAGTGTAATATTAGTGGGGATAGTGGCAGAATTAGTAATGAATAATAAATTGTAAGTGCAATATGATAATAATAATAGCATAGCAGTCACTGTGGTGGAAGTCACTTGTTTTGGTCTAATGTCTACTTCTCCTTCTGATAACAGTCCCTCTGTCTTCACTTGGAGATTTTATACTCCCTTACTCTCAAACCACGTGGACATGAGACCCAGGCCAGCCAGTCCATCCTCCAGCCACAGCATTTCATTCAGGGCTGGACTTATGATCCAAACCAAGTCAATGAAACCCCTTTCCAGGATTTTCAGGAAACTCTTGAGATCTCTTTCTCCTGTGGTTCCTCATCTGGGAGGATGTTTCAGCCTCTATCTTGCCATCTCATGGAGACAGTCTGCCTGAGATCAGAACAACCAGCAGAAAACAGAGCCAACCGATTTAGCAAGAACCCTGGAAGACCTTGCATGAAATCCTAGATCCAGATGCTACTGAAATCAGACCTTTTGTGCTTAAGCTAAGTTAGTTGGGTTTCTGTCACGTGTAACTAAAAGACTCCTGACAGTGATAGCTGTGCCATTTATGGAGCCCTGCTCATGTGTCAGGTACCAGTATATGTGCTTTAGTAGTTGTCATCTCACTTAATCCACACAATAATCCTATGTTTACTCTCATTGCATAGATGAGGAAGCAGAGATTTAAAGAGGTAAAATAACTTGTCCAAGGTCACACAGCTGGTAAGGTACATTAAAGCCCCTCTTCTGGTAATACTGATAAAGTTACATTTAGCAAGGTGGGGCTGTGATAGCAACTCAGAGAAATAATCGGACTGAAGTATTGCTCTTAGTTAGGTGCTGAGGCACTGAGTCTCACGTTAGGTACCCTGGGGCTTTAGAGTCTTTATCCAACAGATCTTGTCAGAGCTGAACTTAAACGAAATGAAAGACAGGCAAAGTTGTGCTCACTTGATGTGATAGTTAGGCTCTGGTGTCAACTTGGCCAAGTGTTGAGGCCCAGTTGTCTGGTCAGGCAATCACTGGCCTGATCATTGCTGCAAGGTCAGCAGCAACCTTGCTGCTGGTTGATAAACCAGAAGGCTGGTGTATTAAATCATCAGTCAGTTGACTGCATCTGTGGCTGATTACATCTGTGATCAACTAAGGTGATTTGGCCACAATGCAATAATCCAATCAGCTGAAGGCTTTTATGGAAGAAGAGAGAATCTTTCACTGCTTCTTTAGCCAACGAGCCTCTCCTCTGAATATATCCAAACCCTTCATCTGAGCTGCCAGCTTCACAGCCTGCCCTATGGATTTTGGACTCTTACATTCTCAAATTGCATGAGACACCTTTATAAATCTCATATTTACAGGTCTCTCCTGTTGGGTCTGTTTCTCTAGGGAATCTTGACTAATACAGCTTGGTACCAGGAGTGATTCTTGAGAAACAGAATCTTAAAAATGGTTTTTTACCATTGGTTTTCTACTCTGACTAAACTCAGAGGCACTAATGACTCTGTTTCCAGTAATCAAGATGGCACGGACAGACGTTGGGGTGAATTGGCAAAAGAAATACTCAAAATACCACCATTAGAGGCTGCTAATTGTACACTTATATGCTAGGTTCTGGGTGATAATGTTTTTGACACCTTTTACAGAGTTTTGTGGAATTAAGAGCTATGATGATGTTGGCTGGTTGGTGTTAGATATGTTAGATACAGTGATGAGGGAAGGAGATGTGCTGAAAACTTCAAATTTGCACCTTAAGTGCCATATGTACGATGTAAAAGTTTCCATGTGTGTTGTCATGGTCAGGTTCATGTGTCAACTTGGCCAAGTGGTGGTACCTGTTTGTCTGGTTGGGCAAGTTCTGGCCTGTCTGTTGTGATGAGGATACTTCATAGAATTAAATCATGATCACGTCAGCTGCCTCCACAGCTTAGTCCATTTGTAATCAGTCAAGGGGAGTGTCTTCTGAAATGAGTGATGCTTAAATCTAACCACTGGGAGCCTTTTAAGGAGGATTAAAAAGAGACAGGCTCTTCCTGTTTTGGCTGGTGAGCCTCTCCTGTGGAGTTCTTCCAGACCGTCCAACAGAATCATCAGCTTCACAGCCTGCCCTGCGGATTTTGGACTCTGTGTTCCCATGGCTATGTGAGACACGTTTATAAATTTTATATTTGCGAGTGTTTCCTGTTGATTCTGTTTCTCTAGAGAACCTTAATACATGTGCCCTGAAAGAAAATCTTATTTCTCGTTGTTGCAGACTTGAGATCTCTGAAAACCAGACACAAAGCCTCATTGTGTGAGTAGCAGATTTATAATGTAAACTAAAATCTCAATCTTGCAGGGTGTCTGCTGTTAAAGTAAAAGCTTTGATTGGAAAAGAATGGGATCCTGAAACGTGGGATGGTGATATATGTCTTGATAATGATGGTAATGGGGAGATGGGATCTCTGGAATCTGCTGAGCCTTTGCTAGAGATACCTATAGAAAGAGCTTCTCAACCTCCAGCCTGCCTTGAGGAAACAGCTTCCTGGCCTCCAGTCTCCTCAGAGGAGTCTGCCATCCAACCTCCACCTAAGTGGTTTAACCCTTGAGTGCCTGCTAACCCTGTAACCACCTCCCCTGGGGAAACAGCCCTTACTCTGCCTGGAGTAACTAATCCTGTCTCACCAGATGAAGCTGGAATGGAATACCCTGAGATAATTGGCTTGAAAGACACTTCTATTTCTTTTCCTGACCCACCCCTATTACTTCTCTTTTCTACTCCAAAAGAACTGCATGAAGTCTTCCAATCTATATAGACAGAAATCAGGAGAATATATGTGGGAATAGATATGAAGGGTGTGGGATAATGGTGGAAGGAATATAAAGTTGTATCAATCTGGATTTATTGATATGGGCTCACTAAGCAGAGATTCTGCTTTCAATGTGTAGCTTTAGGGGTTAGAAAGGGCATTAACAGTTTGTTTGGGTGGTTGGCTGAAACATGGATCAAAAGGTGGCTGACATTATCTGAGGTTGAAATGCCCTGGTGTACTATAGATGAGGGGATCCAGAGGCTTAGAGAAATAGGAATGTTAGAGGAGATTTATTATGGAAGATCTGTTCACACACCCCAGGAATGTCCAGAGGACACATCTTTCACCAGAACCTTGAAAAATAAATTTATGAGACTAGCGCCATCATCCCTGAAGAGCTCTGTAGTCAACCTTCTCTGTAGGTCAGATATTACTGAAGGAACTGCTGTCACTAAGCTGGAATCCTTAAACACAATGAGGATGATTGGATCCCAAGTTGGCAGAAGTGAGGTGGTGACAGTAAATCACCATAGACAAGGTGGGCATGGCCCCCATAATGGACAGCAGACTCAAAGTAGCAGTCAAAACAATCTGACTCACAGTCACCTAGAAGTAAAATAGATGGGCAGTCTACTAACTTCTTGTTTGAGCTGTATAAACAGAAGAATTCTAAGTCAAGTGAACAGAAGTCTAACTTGAATTACAAAAACAGAGAGTCATGACCCCTTAATCAATTTTAACCCCTTAATCAATTTGGGCTTAATCAAAAGCCCAAAATTTACAATGCTTACCTTCCTCCCAGCCTTTCCCAAGGAAACCTACAGCCTTTTATGAGGGTGACTGTGCACTGGGGAAAAAGAAATGATCAGATATTTCGGGGCTTATTAGACATTGGCTCAGAAGTGACACTAATTCCAGGAGACCCAAAATGTAACTCTAGTCCACCAGTCAGAGTAGGGGCTTATGGATATCAGATGATCTATGGAGTTTTAGCTTAGGCCCATCTCACAGTGGGTCCAATAGGTCCATGGACCCATTCTGTGGTCATTTCCCTAGTTCCAGAATATGTAATTAGAATTGATATACTCAGCAACTGGCAGAATCCCCACATTAGTTCTCTGACTTATGGAGTAAGGGCTATTATAGTAGGAAAGGCCAAGTGGAAGTCACTAGAACTGCCCCTACCTAACAAAATAGTGAATTAGAAGCAGTACCATATTACTCAAGGGATTAAAGAGATTAGTGCCACTCTTAAGAACTTGAAGGATGCAGTGGTGGTTACTCCCACCACATTCCTATTCAACTCTCCTATTTTGTCTGTGCAGAAAGTAGATGGGACATGGAGGATGACAGTGGATTATCATAAACTTAACCAGTTGGTGACTCCAATTGCAGCTGCTATTCCAGATGTGGTGTCATTGTCATTGAGCAAATCAACACACTGTCTGGCACCTGGTATGCGCTATTGATCCGGCAAATGCTTTTTTTCTCATAGTTGTCAGTAGGTCCACCAGAAACAGTTCTATTCAGCTGGCAAGGCCAGCAGTATACCTTCACTACCCTGCCTCAGGAGTAGACCAACTCTCTAGCCCTATGTCACAATCTTGTCTACAGGAAACTTGATTATTTCTTCCTCCCACAAGACATCACACTGGTCCATTATATTGATGATATCATGCTGATTGGACCTACCTAGTGAGCAAGCAGTTGCAACTACCATAGACTTATTGGTAAAATATTTGTGGGTCAGGGAATGGGAGATAAATCCAACTTCAGTGAAATTTCTAGGTGTCCAGTGGTGTTGGGCATGTCGAAATATCCCTTCTAAGGTGGAGGATAAGCTGTTGCATCTGACTCCTCCTATGACCAAAAAAGAGGCACAATGTCTAGTTGGCCTCTTTGGATTTTGGAGACAACATATTCCTCATTTGGGTGTGCTATTCTGGCCCATTTTTTGAGTGACCAGAAAAGCTACTAGTTTTGAGTGAAGACCGGAATAAGAGGAGGCTCTGCAACATGACCAGGCTGCTGTGCAACCTGCTTTGCCACTTGAACCCTATGATCTAGCAGATCCAATGGTGCTGGAAGTTTTGGTGGCAAATAGGGATACTGTCAGGAGCCTTTGGCAGACCCCTATAGGAGAATCACAATGCATACCCTTAGGATTTTGGAGCAAAGCCTTACCATCCACTGCAGATAACTACTGTCCTTTTGAGAAAAATCTTTTAACCTGCTACTGGGCCTTAGTAGAGACTGAACACTTAACCAAGCGCCACCAAGTTACCATGAGACCTGAGTTGCCTATCATGAGCTGGGTGTTGTCTGACCCATCAAACCATAAAGTTGGGCATGTACAGCAGCACTCCATTGTAAAATGGGAATGGTATATTAGAGATAGGGCTCGAGCAGGTCCTGAAGGCACAAGTAAGTTACATGAGGAAGTGGCCCAAATGCCCATGGTCTGCACTCTACCACATTACCGTTTCTTTTCCAGACCAGAGCTATGGCCTCTTGGGGAGTTCCTTACAGTCAGTTGACTGAGAAGAAAATTTGGGCCCAGTTTATAGATGGCTCTGCATGACATGCAGATACCTCCCAGAAGTGGACACTTGCAGCACTACAACCCCTTTCTGGGATGTCCTTAAAGGACAGTGGTATAGGGGAAATCCTCTCAGTGGGCAGAACTTCGAGCAGAGTGACTAGTTGTTCATTTTGCTTGGAAGGGGAACTGGCCAGAGGTGCATTTGTATACTGACTCATGGGCTGTTGCTAATGGTTTGGCTGAATGGTCAGGGATTTGGAAGGAGCATGGTTGGAAAATTGGTGACAGAGAGGTCTGGGGAAGAGGTATGTGGATAGACCTTTCTGATTGGGCAAAGAACATGAAGATATTTGTGTCCCATGTGAATGCTCACCAGAGGGTGAGTTCAGCAAAGGAAGGTTTTTAATAATCAAGTGGATAAGATGACCCGTCCTGTGGATACAAGTCATCTTCTTTCCTCATCCACTACTGCCATTGTCCAATGGACTCATGAACAAAGTAGTCATGGTGGTAGGGATGGAGGTTATGCATGGGCTCAGCAACATGGACTTCCACTCACCAAGGCCAACCTGGCTACAGCCACTGCTGAGTGCCCAATCTTCCAGCAGCAGAGACCCATACTCAGTTCCCAGTATTGCACCATTCCCCAAGGTGACCAGCCTGCTACCTGGTGGCAGGTTGATTACATTGGGCCACTTCCATCATGGAAGGGACAGTGATTTGTTCCAACTGGAATATATATATACTCTGGATATGGCTTGGCATTCCTCGCATGCAATGCTTCCACAAAAACTACCATATGTGGACTTATGGAATGCCTTCTCCACCTTCATGGTATTCCACACAGCATTGCTTCCAAAACAAGGAACCCATTTCACAGTAAGTGAAGTGTAGGAATGGGTACATGCTCATGGAATTCTCTGGTCTTACCATGTTCCCCATCATCTAGAGGCAGCTGGGTGGATAGAATGGTGGAATGGCCTTTTGAAGACCCAATTACAGTGCCAACTAGATGGCAATACCTTGCAAGGCTGGGACAATATTCTCCAGCAGGCTGTGCATGATCTGAATCAGTGTCCACTGAATGGTGCTGTTTCTCCCATAGCTAGGTTTCACAGATCCAGGAATGAAGGGGTGGAAATGGAAGTGGCACCACTCAGTATCACCCCTAGTTATCCACTAGGCAAATTTTTGCTTCCTGTCCCTGAAACTTTAAGTTCTGCTGGTCTACAGGTCTTGGTTCCAAAAGGAGTGTTCTTTCCAGGAGACTCAACAATGATTCCAATGAACTGGAAGTTAAAACTACCACCTGGCCACTTTGGGCTTTTCATGACACTGAATCAATAGGTATGAAAAGGGATTACTGTTCTGTCTGGG